>NC_134460.1:9940500-10651500 GCF_047948215.1 Lycorma delicatula | reverse complement strand
CGTGGTGTGTATCAGTTATAAATAATGCATGTATGCAATATAAATAATGCATGTAAATCTGTATGTTATAAAGCTGAAGGCTTTTTTCCTGTTTAGACTCCGGTAATTACCGTTTAGATAATACTTCTGAGGATGATGTGTGTGTATGTGTGTGTGCAAATGAAGTTTAGTCTTGTACAGCCACAGTTCGACCATTCCTGACATGTGTGGTTAATTGACCAACACCAAAGAACACCGGTATACACGAACTAGTATTCAAATCAGTGTAAAAATAACAAAAAGCTGAAGGCTAGTTTAACTTCCTTCAACGCTGCTATATAAATATTAAGACACTATTGCGGTGAGGTGTATAAGAAATAGCAGGAAAAAAATGTATTACGATAAAAGTCAAATCCACACTACACGTGTCAGCCAGAAAGTAATCCGAAGAAATTACCTCAGAAAAATGCCGGTACAATGAGCGAATGCTGTCAGGCTTAAGCTGCAACAAATTTATGCCACACAATAGCAAATTAAAATTAAAATAATTTCATGTAATAACAATAAGTATTACCTGGTTCGTATTATGATGTAAACAGAGTGAAAAATATTTCCTGATACTTTAAATTAATTAATTTTTTCTTAAATCTGTACATTTTTACTTAGGTTAATCAATATTTCCATTGTATTTTATAATGACAATCGTAGCAGTTAATCCCTTTTAAACAGACAGCAATTAATAAACATCACTGCACCTAGACGACACTGTGTAAATGACTACTGAATTCTGACAAAAACAAGAGACGTCAGCGCTAGCGACGAGCAACTTATGACCGTACAACGAAGTATTTTATGTCGTAGTAACACAGCGTCTTATTAATCTACTAAAAACAATTCACTCATTTATTTTATTATAAAACAAAACAACTCCTCAGAATTTGAATGTAGCGGATTAACAATTTTAATAAAAAAATCTTTTAGTACTGTAAGTATAGAATAAGAGGACTTATATTCGCTAATCTAATTCGAATGAAGATTTTTATGCACTCGTATGTTATTATGCTCATAGGTTAATGTTACAATCTGGATTTATTTCCAATAACATATTTATTTCTGTAATATACGACATAAACGAAATATCTCGATAGTTGGATTGTAGACAAACATATTTAATCTACTATTTAAATTCTTGTTTAATCTCATTATTTTAAGAATTTATAGTAAGACAAAAAAATGTTAAGCGAAGTCGGGAACCCTGCTGCAGCTTTGTGGAAGAAAAAAAAATACATACCCCTGGTGGGACTCGAACCCACAATCCCCGGTTTAGGAGACCGATGCCTTATCCATTAGGCCACAGGGGCTTGAACATGACGCTTTCTTTTTTTGCTACTTTAATTATTGTTAAGAAAAACGTCTTGAATAGCGTACAACCACTAAAAATAATTTTTAATCTAGAATGAGAAAGGATGTTTAATTTATTATATTTTTTACATAAAAAATCGAAATACGTGAATATGAATACTAATTTACATTTTTAGTACAACTTATCGTCAATGATTTCGATTAAAAATTAGAACCGACGAGGTCATACCTTTTTAATACCATAATTATAACTAAAAAACATTCCAGATTTCCCAACCCTCTCTTGAAGATTCCTGAAATGTTCTTTTAAATTTACTTTATGTCTTACAATTTTACGAAAACATTTATAATGCGAAAACAACTTGAAGTGTGTTCTTCCTATTAAACTATCATAAAAAAATTTGATTACGGTCAGTTTTCTATACTAACCAGACATGCACGTAACAATACAGAATAACGCTTTGCTTAACATATTAATTTACTAGAACAAAGCCGGCTAGGTTCTGACTGAAAATAACAGTTCATTGGGTCTTTAAAAATGACTTTATAAAATAAAGCAGGTTGTAGTAAATTCTTATAGTAACCGTTTGAAAATAAGTTTCCCTTACAAGAATAAGGTTATTTCACGCATATTGAAAATACTGCTTTATAATACTTTTAAGTAAATTTCATATTCTTAGAAAGAAATTAAATATTCTAAATTCAGTTAACACTCATTAAATTTTAGAAAGCCAAGTTGACGAAACTGGTGGAGATAAAAAGCTGGGCAAGAGTAAACACGAGTAATATCTCACACATAGATGAGTAACATCTCACACACATGCGCGCGCGCGCGCATGTGTGTGTTCTGTATAGTGACTATTTTCCGTTATTATCCAATTCATATTTTCACCTTGATACTATTTTTATATAAGACTGCATATACTGCTTTTAGCATTTTATTTCTTATTTCTGCATTTTAAATTATTGCAACATAATTGAGAAGGAAGGATAACATATTTTTAACTTATCAGCTCTATTCCACCATACCATCCGTTTATTATTTTAAAAAAGATTTAACTTTACTCTGTCATGATTATTTATGAATACTGTTTGTAGAGTTTATACAGAAACTAATGGTTTTTCAAACTTGTTTTGAAATTACATTTAAGACAATATGGTGTTATTTTGTTCATAAAAAGATGCTTAAACTGCTATTGAAAAATTTAAACTTTCAAATTGCACCAATCTATTAAAAGTATAAACAAGGTTTATGTCAAACCATTCTTCAAATATGAATTTCTGTTTAAAAGATCACAAAAACTGACAGAAAAATAATGAAACAAAATATAAAACATTCATATTAACTTTTTGTTATTGTTGTGAATCTTTGAAAGTTTTCACATGGGATTGAAGATTGAAAAACTTAAAAAAACAATCTACTGTAGATCAAGCACATTCTCAAAATGAATTCTACAAGATATACCCTCAATTTAAGGCTTTCTACTTAAGATATTTCAATAGTTGTATAACACTTAGATGCTCACAATTGACTTCCAGTTCAACAATGGTTTGACCGAATGTTTCCTGATCATTGGGTAGGCAGAAGAGTGACAGTTGAGTGGCTGTCAAGAACTGCTTACATTACACCACTGGACGTTTTTGTTTTGTTTTTTGTGGGGTTATTTAAAATCAATAATTCATAATGAAATTCATGCTAACATACAAAAATTGAAAAATAAAATTGTAAGAGCATGTAGGGATGTAATTAAAGAAACTTTAATAAAGGTAAGATTTGAATTTCAACAAAGACTTTTATTGTTTACAAGAAAATAGAAATCATTTTGAACGATTTAAAAATTGATACTTTTTATTTTATTGAGGTAAAAAAAAATATTTCATTTATTATTTCTTAAGGACTCTTACTGTTAAAAACCTTCCTAGCAAATTTAATTAATGAATGATTTAAGCTATACTTTTTTATTAACAATTATTCATTAATGAATTAGTTTTTAATTATTTAATCATTAAGTATATCTGGTAATAAATTTTTTCAACATGTTGCTAGCAAAGAAGTAGGTACCTTATTATTGGTTTTTCGTACGTTTAACTATGTTATAATGCTGTGTTTACTGGTATATATTTTAATGCTGGAGAAACCTAAAAACCATATTTTTACTAAGAATGGATGATTTCAGACCTAATACTTTGGGTCAGTAACACTGTATCAAAATATAACCTAAAGAAAACCACATTTTTAACCATAACAATACCAGTGAACCAATTTTTATTTTATTTCTTGTACCAAGTTACTTGACATTCAAAGGACCTTCCAATGTGTTTTCACAAACTACATTGTCTCATTCAAAAAAAGTAAGTTTTCAACCCTTGAAAATTTAGAAAAACATTTAAGGGTAAAAGTTGTGTTGGTAATTTAAAAAAATAATCAGCACAGTTTTAATCCACAGATTATGATTATTTCAATTGGTTTAAGAAGTAATATCATGTAATTTTATAGTTATTTTTGTTGGACTGAAATTTAAAAAAAGTACTACCCTAAATTAAATGTTACCATTGCAATTATAGATTTTTGTGATGGGATTGGTGTAGCAGAGTTAATTATTTTCAAACCCCTTTGAAAATAATTTTAAAAAGGTTCCCCCTCATAATGGTGTACATGCCTGCAAACAAAAATACGATGGGACTGATAGCTGTTGAATAATAAATGTGTTAACTTTTCAAAAATGATCACCTAGTATATCTTTCTTTTCTTTTTCTGTTTAGCCTGCGGAACCATCATCAGGATTACTTCAAAGGATGAATGAGGATATGTACGAGTGTAAATGACTGTAGTCTTTTACAGTCTCAGGTCGATCATTTCTAAGATGTGTGGTTAATTAAAACCCAACCACCAAAGAACACTGCGATCTAGTATTCAAATCCATATTAAAAAAAACTGCCCTTACTAGAATTTGAACCTCAGAACTCTCTACTTAAAAATCAGTTGATTTGCAAAGACACATTCACCACTAGACCAACCTGTTCGGTTCACCTGGTATCTGGATACATTGAATTTACATATTTTTGAAGTTTGTAATAAAATATTACTAGTTTAGACATTGTATATAATATCTACAAATGATGACTGCTTCAATAATCTGTCACATTGTATTTATTATTGATGCTAAATTTAACTATCTGTATAAATGTACATAAAAAGATGTAACAGTAGCTCAAATCCAAACCAGTTCCAGTTCGCTTGTGTACTGTATCAATCAACTTTTACTTCTTACAATTTCAATTTGTGAAATTGTTTTTAATGTTGTAGCTAGAAATAATATACTTTCAAAAATATTTTTTGTTTTTATATTCATCTACTATTACATCCCATAATAAGACACACGGTTGGAAGTCTTATAAATTTTACGGTTTTCATTTTTTTTTATTAAAAAAAAAATCTAAATCAAATATACTTTAGCAAAGATAGCTTAGTGCAGAGATGCAAGTACGTGTACGTGTAGAATAACAAAATATGGTGTAACAAGAAATGATACAGGATTTATTACTTCACAAACCAGATTAAACTGGTCGACTGTATATACACAATGCATTCAAATAAGATTTTATATTATGAATAATGTTTTCCATTAAAATAATTAAGACATATGTTTAGACTTTGTAGATAAAGTACACCGTTAATGACTGGAAATTGCTAAAACATACTTTTATATTACATGTTAAAACATATATGAGGCTTTAAAAACTTGATTTATATTCAATTACACCTAAATGAAATGGATTTAAAAAAGATATAGAACTTAACTGCCATAGTAAAAATCATACTCATCCAATCATGACCATCTTAATCAATGATGCAGAACATGATTCACAGTTATGACACAGACGTGTATATAATACAGTAGATACATCTTTTATTTTCAGTGGATTTCTATGTCGTTATTCAATTTTGAGTAAACAAAGTACTTTTGTGCTGGTCTTTTTAAGTTTTTTCAGTTTTTGTATTTTACAAAAACAGTTTTTGTATAATTTTATTTATACATTTTTAAAGTTTTTGATAAACTAACACTTTGAAATCTAAGTAAATCTTTGAAATTTTATGGGCCTTTTTGAATTTGGATTTTAATTTACAACAGTAAACACAATATTTACAGTAGAAAAGGAAATCAGTTCTTTATATAACTTATCATATCATTTTTAGTAATTACCGTTTAAATGTGTTTACTGTTTCATTATAATTATGCTATACGACAGAACTTATAATTATTGTATAACAGTTCAATACTCACCTGTAAATTATTTATTTTTGTTGAGGATATATTTATATGGTATCTGAAGTGTTTTAATATACTTTAATTTATGTATTTTAGGATATGTTTATGCAATTATAATGAATTATGATAATATAACTGTGCAATACAGGTTGCTCAGTTCTTCCTACTGTACCTGAAAGTGGTATAAAGCATGTAAGCATATACAATATTTACTTATTTACTGCAAAATAAGCACACAAAAATATTTATCTCAGGTTAAGGGAGTAAATGTGTTACCATTTTATTCTCATGACTGACTAAACAATTGAGCATGCATCTGAGAACCAATTGACCTAAACAAATTACTTGTTTATTGCAATGTACAGAATTTTACAAGTGATGAATGTCAACCACAGCTACTCTACAGTATTCAATCGCAACAGCTTATTTTCATCTATAGTTATACAGTGAATGATTTCATAAAAAATTAAAATTTTTACATGGGATTTAAGATTGAGAAATATTTATTGCATGACATTTGCATGAAATAAATTTTTAGCAGATTCTGGTCACACACCCATCGTTTTTCATACTCTTTGGTATACACAGATTGAAACAAAACACAGTGTATGTATTGAAGTTGTCAATTCCATTGGTCAAATTACCTGCATTATCTCCACAATTTCTGTCTCTAACCTAAGCTCATCACACTGCCTGAACTCACTCACTTGGCGATATTTGATTGACTGTGGGGTAAGTTATCTTCCCTTACAAGATTATATCAAATCTCCAGAGCAGAGTGTTTGGCAGGATGATCTTAACTTCTCTTTAGCTTGGATCATTTTATTAAACAAACAAGCAATATAAAAAACTATGTTAAGATTATATAAATGATTCCTCTTCAAATGTTTCATTGAAAAATAAATTTTTATGAAAAATACACAAACACAAACACATACACAAACCGCTTCAGTAAGAAAATGATTAGTCCCTTTCATTTGAAATTACGGTAAAATAATGTAAAGAAAGAACAAACACATTTTTTTGCAATTTTAAAAGCTACCAATTATTGCTGCCGGGACTATTGTTAGGCATTGCTTCAGAGGATGAGATGAATGATTTGTAGCATGTGTGAAAATGCCATGCGCCTCACTGGGGTTCGAACTCAGGACCTCCAGATGAAAGGCCGAAATGCTTCCACTCACACCACGAAGACCAGCAATTATTGCTACCTAAGTTACCTAAGGTTTACCTTAGAGTACCTTAGTTGTTGCAAGAAAATTGATGACAATTTTCAACCAGATTTCATCTCCACCACTAATAGAAAATTACTAAACTGAAAAAATTAAAATAATTTAAATCAATAAATTTAAATAATTTCACATTAGGTTACCTAAGTTATTTATAGCTAGGTACTTAGGTTATTGTTGTTTATGGTGGCCATACCATTTTTAGAATAACCTTTTTCTATGAAGTGGGGTTGAACAATCTGATGGGGACATTTATTGATGGTTCCTTATGACCAACAATGTTAGACTAAGATCAACTAAACGATCTAATTTTAAGTTAAAGATTTTAAAAGTGTAAGAAAGTAGACTAAAAAGACAAAAACTAAATTTTCTTAAGATTAATAATTGAAAGACAAACAAATGTTAAAAATTCATAACATGTCTCAAATTTCATTTTTACAAATATTTTACTTCAGAAGTTTATTCATAAATGATTAATTCAACACCACATGAGGGAAAGTGTCAGAGAAAACAAGATCAATCATTATTACAACAGAATTATTTTAAGATTAATATTATTAAAACTATCCAGGAAAATCTTCAGGTGAAACATTCATCATTTCAGCAAACTCTCCTTCACCTTCTTCTTCTTCTTCTTCTTCTTCATCAGTGAATGTAGCTGCAAAAGAAAATTTAATGCATTTACAATAAACCTGCATAGACAATAGTTAAAATGATCATAAAAGATTAATTCATTTTTGGATTCTATATTTCAAAATGTACTGAAAGTGTTCAATGAAAAAATGACAATTTCTCCTTTTTTCCTTCTCTCTGGCATTTTGAGCTTTTTTAAAAATAAAATAAAAATCCATATCTGAAAATTGGTTTGCAAAATCACTGCAGTATTTGCTAAGCATATTTACTCCAAATTTTTCAAATAAATAAAAAGTATGATATAAACAAGTTAAGAATTTTAGAATGGTGGCCATGTCAATTTTTAAATCTTTTATATCTTAATAATCATTAGTTTAATCAAAATACTTCTTTATTAGCTATTAATAATAATATTAATTTAATAGTAAACTTAATTTTTTATTCTTTCTAATGTGAATGTTGCAATCTGTTCAACTACTGAACAATAAGCAATCCCCTTCCCATGACCCAATGAGATGAGGACAAGTAAATTTGGTGTAGTCTTGAACAATATAAGGCCAACTGTTCCTGAGTTATTTGGTTAACTGAATTCCAACCATCAAAGTGCAACGGTATCTAAGTATTTAAATCTGTATAAAAGCAACTAACATTTACTCGAATTCCCACCTCAGAACCTTTGACTTCAAAAATCAGCTGTTAAACAACCGATTTTGCGACGAGTTTTTCACTTTGTTAACTTAACTGAGTGGTAAAGCTGGTGGGCTAACTTAATTAATAATGGTAAATAATTAAATCAATGATAAAATAAATTAAACTATGTTTAGTAACAAAGTTTAATTATTGTATTGTGTTAAAATATTCTGTTCATTTTGAAAACCAAAATCTGAAACTGAATAGTCAAATACGCTTCTTCATTATATTTTTTTATTAAGTTGAACATAACTTCAACTTAATAAATACAATTAAATGCAGATTATATAATTCTATAAATGATTCAATAAATCCAAATGTATTTGCAAGTGTCTTTTGTATTACAATAAAAGGTAATCTTGATCCTCCTGGGCTACATTTACAGACAGTTCTGCAGATTATTTCTGTAATGTTTAAGTGTGCTTCTATCATAAGACACATCAAAAAAAAAATTACTTGTTTAAAAAAGTATAATAGTAAACAAATAACTCTTTTAATAATAATAATAATAATAATAATAAAATAAATGAAACATTAACATAATTTGTGGTGGTCAAAAGATAAACCACATGCAAATGAGTTAACATCAGTTTGTTAACATTATAAACATGACATTCACATATCTTATAAGAACATTTGCACATGAAAAAACTATCAACAAAATGGATACCACAAATTTACCACGGTAAATCGAAATTGCAATCATATGTTATCTTCTAAAAATTGTATAAAGCTGTTAGAATGTAATTCAGATAAATTTCTATATCCATTCATAATATCAATGAAATATAGATTCATCACAACACATCAGAAATGAAAGAAGCCAAAACAAGTGGTGGGTTCCAACAAATGTGCCAATAAAAGGTGAAAATTGTTCACCAATTGAAAAGGTTAAAGCAACTACTTTTTGGGATACACAAGGCACAATATTAATCAGTTTTCTTGAAAAAGGAAACATTACAGGAAAATAAATAAATACGCTATATTATCAGACTGATAAAATCAACGAAGTTATATATAACTTCAATGAAGATATATCTCAAAGAAAAATGCACTTTTTCATCATGAGAATCATCCAGCATCACACAGTAGCAGTAGCACAAGTAAAATTGTATGAATTATGCATGATTTGCTTCCAGTTTCACTACAATCTTCAGATTGTTAAACAATTAAGTATTTAAAGAAAGAAATCCATATTCTGGACATTCTGACAAATCATATTTTACTGATGGAATCAAAATTGTTGAATTTCACTGAATACATATAAGTGTGTAGAATTAAATGAGAAAAGTTAAAATTCTAAATAACTGCAAAAATGCACTTTCGTTACTAATTAGGTAAATTATCAAACATCCTTCATATATTACTGAATCACCTTAGTTACTCCATTTTAAAATTTTCTACAGTACACATTTAATGCACTTAATGAAGAAATTTACAAAAACTTTGCTCCTAATAGTTAACCTTAATACTCTCACCTTAACATAAAAGTGAACTGAAGTAAATTAAAAAAACTGTTTTATATTTTTTAAACATGAAATAATATCATGGAGACCAAAATTCAAACTATCAAAAATGTTATTTATACTGAATATTAAATGTGCCTAATAATCAATACACAGCAAAACAAAGCAAACTGGGTTGGCCTTTATCATTTACGAATAGTACAATGAAGAAGGGATGCTATAATGTGACAAGTGATGAGATGTATGCAAGTCCAACCATTATTCCAGAACAGATGAATATTAAAGGTGAGTTATAGAATGACAAAATGAGGATTTTGCTAATGGAACTGCTAACTCAAAACATCAATAAATGTAGCAGTCTATTGTGAAATGTATTTATTGATTTTAATATTTTGTTACAAAATTAATAAATATTGAATTTTTCAAATGTTCTTACCATCTGTTCCAGGACCACAAATTATCTCTCTTAGTTTTTGTGAAGGTGATTTTTTCAATGCAGTATCAGAGCCCAAAATGTCAGTACCTAGGAATGGATCATAATCGCAACTCACTGCTTCAAAAATATACTCCAACTCTCTTCTTGTTTCCATGTCCAAAAAATAATAAAGAATTTCAGTTATATCTTCATCCTTATAAAAATCTTCATCACCTTCAAGTATAACCATAGATAATGATTCTTCATCATCTTCAGACAATAACTGCTTATCTTCAATTGATAAAGGTGATGGTAAGCGCTCAGGTGGAACAGGTTCCCTTGGCAATCTGTGGGTTGAATAAGCAATATACTCTTTTGGTTTCCAAATGGGTATTATTCCTTTTGGAAGAGGTTCAGTCTTTTCTTTCTCTTCTGCATCTGGTTGTCCTTCTGTTGGTTGTTCTGATTCAGGTGCTGTTACTTCTTTTTTCTCCTCTTCTTGGAGAAGAGGATCTTTAATATTAATGTAAGTACCAAGCTGCATTGTTATTGTCCCAAATGTATGTGTTCCTTTACCTAATGGCTGAAAAAAAAGAAGTACACAATTTTAACTCTTTAGAATCTACTTCATGAAATTAAAGGTTTTGCAAGTGGAATATCTCTTTTATTTTATTATAAGATACAAGTATATTCATTGTAACACTAACAGTAAGAAATATAAAGGATTAGTTTTAATTGTATAATGAGTAAGCCATATACCAAAGATAAGTTTAATATACGCTCTTAATAAGTTGGTTAATAATGATTTCACCACTTATTTAATCCACCAACCTAATAATTTTTTTCATTTATATGAATAAGGACTTAATAAATGAAAAAAAGTGATGTTAAATGAAAACATTCAGCAATTGGAATTTCTAAAAAAAGGTATTTGTTCCATGCAGGAAGTTATAAGCTGAATTATGTGACTATCTGCATGGTTATTAGACTATTACATCTCTAGTAGTATGAAAAAATTAGCATTTTATTGATTTTCAGGTTGTAATAACCAATTTTCACCTTAAGTCTGAAAGTATTTTTTTTAAACAAATAGAGTTGAATAGCATTTTACAATAATGGCATTGCAGAGGTGCAGTTTCTTCCCAGATGGTTGAATCACCTAACACAAATCGTACCACCTGTTTTAGGAGGCAGGTAGCACAGCAGCAGTACCTGGTTACAGTTGCTTGTTTTCCTCTTTCAAACTCTGGTGGAACAGTACTATTCCCAAATAATCAATTGTTTGACCATGAGTATTTTTTTTACATTTTTCAAGATAACACAGCAACCTTCTTTCCCGAAGATGTTGGCAATTTTATAAGATTTTTGATTATATATGTTAGCTTGATATATTTTCTGGCACAAGGTGATTTTTAATTTTGTTCTTTATTTTTATGTAGCATATGTCTTTAAGAGTGGATAGATATTAATCTGTTCCAATCATATTTTGTCGTATTGAGTTTTTCAGTTCAGTTGTTGAATGACAAAGCGCATGTATTAGCTAATGTAAAGTGTGTAGAATGCTTCTTGTTACTACTATATGTTAAGGCTGCATATTTTTTGAGATAAGTATGTCAGTTATAGTGGGGTTTCTACATATTTTAAAAGTGCATTTGTAATCTATTTTAGATGGAATTGAGGTGAAGTCAAGTAATTTCAAGTGATTTGTTATTTTCACATTTTGAAATAGAATGTAAATTATGATTTAATACTTCTTGATGAATGTAATAAATGTGTGGCATTATCTAAAGTTTTCTTTAAACATCTTTCTCAACTAAATCGGTCAAGTTACACAATAAATTTCTTTCAATTCAATCATTTTAAGCTCTATTTGTTTCTTTATAAGAAAATAATTCTGTTTTATGAAACAACTATACCAAAATTAACTATGCAGTAACTACATTAATTAAATTATAAACAAAATTAAGAATGCTTTTTTTAATTAATAAAAAAATGCTTCATGAATATCCAACAAGCTCACAAAAACTTTTATAACAAGTAGAAACAAAAAATACAACATACAAACGTGTTACAAAATATTAACCAAAGATTTTTCAATTAACTTGTTATTTATTTCTTCATTGAAATATAAAAAAAAACCATTTATTATAATAAATTTTAATGTTATTAGTTTAAAAAACATTTTTTAATTAAATATAAAATTAGTTATTTGATTATATTTAAATCTTTTAATTTTCATTTTTGAAGTCAAGATGCTCAAAAAAAAGGAATAACAAAAATATTTAATATTAGTATAATTATTATAGTTGCAATCTCAAAAAGTATGTTTTTGACTTTTTGAAAATTTGGGGCTCATACATCAGGAGGCTTTTTTAAATGAATAAAATATTCACTAAAATTGGTTTTAAATAAATTAAAATTGAAATTTAAAAAACATTTTTTTGATTCTTTTTTTTAAATTTAAAAGGTATTAAGTTATTTAGTAACTTTATTATTTAACAAAATATGTTTTGAGCATTAAAAATTTGAAATCAAGTGAAATTTTTTTTTTCATTTTAGGGGGCTCCCATGCTTAAGGGGAAGCATCTGGTAAAATCAGTTTTTAATAAAATAATCCCTAATTGGTGATAATAAATTTAAAAAAAGAACTGTTTAAAACTGTTCAAAAAATACAAAGATACAGTCATAATTCTAAATAAACAAAATGTAATTTTCTAGAAAGGGGGTGAGAAACTTTTTGGCTATTTTTTTTTCAAGAAATACTATAGAGTAAAGGCTATCAAAATTTAAGGTTTTAAATTTTAAATGCAATAAATAACTTGTGAGATGAATTTAGAATTAAAATAGTTTAAATAAAAAATCTTTTAAAAATTAAAAAGAATATTTTTGTTACCGCAGATCATTGAAGAATGGGTAATAACAAATTTTTATATAAGTTTGAAGCTCTGTTGATGTAGAAAATATACTTGAAAAAGACTCCCCCATTAACTCCTTTTTTGAACTTTTATAAGAAAAATGTTTTGCTAAGTGGCCCTGTAAAGATTTGAAAATTTATTTCAGTCAAAACACCCCCGGAAGTTTTTCAATTTTTGCAAAAATTTAATTCTTTCTTTCCCCCCAATGGAAGTCCTGTTTATAAAGTTTGGAGAAAATCAGTCAAAGGGGTCCAGAGTTATAAGACCAAATACAGGCCAACATACACATGACACATAATGATGCACAAACATCCATCTAACAAAAATAATTTTTTTTGAACTTGGGAGCTTGGAATAAATTTTTTTTGTTAAAAAAATAATTATCTTCTTAAGAGACAAAATTGAAAAAAATACCTATTTTTTAGATTTTTTTTTATCAATCTATATACTTTCCTGTTATAGCTATAGCTATTATAGAGACATATGTCATTACAGACAGGAAAGTAAAAAACCTCATTTCCAACTACAGAAACTTCTCTCATGAACAGCTGTCACATGTACAGAGTTTACCCTGAAGTTATATTTTATAAACATCAAACGCCAAAACAATTTTCCACATTAGTGTGTTATATTGTTGGTAAATATTACTATAATATATAAATTTACTAGTTCCAAGAATAAATTTAGAAATTAGAAGATTTTTCCAAATATATGTAAGATAGTAAATACAGATACGGCAAAGAATTACGCCAAAGAATTACGGAAGAGAATTATTTTAATCAGGATAGACTAAAAACCTATCTTAATTTATCAGGATAGACTAAAACCTACAACAGTATGGCAGATTTATACATTAACTCCTTCATCATAAGATGAAGAAGTAGAAAAGATAAGATAAAGAAATAGAGTATCTATTCAGTTATATAGGAGGAGATGGAAACTTGATATTAATAGGTGTCTGGAATGCTATAATAGAAAAAGGATAAGAAAAGAAATTATTAGAAGAATATGAGCTACATAAAGAAATGAAAGAGGAAATAGGCTTTTAGAATTTTGCACTAATGAAGTGAGATGTTATATATTTACTTTTTCATAAAATATAGACTAGGAGATATAGAAAGATATCTGATAGATTATACAATGGTTAGACAGGCGTTTGAACACCAAATTATAATGAACTACCAGAATGTGAAGCAGAAGAACACAATTCATTTATTTTTATTTTTTTCCTTGATAATTTTGCCCACAAAGCTTGAAGCTTGCGTAAGGAAAAATGAAAATTCAATTTTGTAGCGTATGAAAAATACCATGCCTGACCAGGATTTGAACCCAGGAACTCCAGATGAAAGGCTGAGATGCTAATTACTCTGCCACAACATTTATTAGTGGCATATTTATAAAGTGTAAGCAATTAAAAAAAAGTGAACAAGAATTTGATAAGATAGGCTAAAACAAAGTGATATATAGTTAAAAAAATTTGAATGAACCATTTGGAAAAACTTAGAAGTTACAGAAATAGAAAATTAATTGAGAATAAATTAATTAAGCTAAAACAACAAATAATTAATGCAGCAGAAATATATTTAATAGCACAGTAACAAAATTTAAACAAAATCCTTGTATTAGAAAATATGTAATACAAGGGATGTGGATAAATGCAAAAGATGATGAATGCAAACTGTATCAAAATAAATGAAATTAAAGTAATAGAATGTGTAACACAGCAAACTAAAACAAGAGAAGAGGTAAATTAATAAGGAAAAATTCAGGGAAAATAAAACCAAAATCTATTAATATCAGAAGTTTGGATAAACCTTTTTTACAAAGAAAAGAAAAATTTAACAGATGTAAGAAAACACTAAATATCTGGAAAGAAGAGAAAAATGTTCTAAGTCAGTGCTGGAGGAGAATAAATAAATTAACGATGATATCAAAGGAAACTCTACACTAAGATGCAAATTTTACAGAGCTCTAAAAAGCCTAAACTAGGATAAAACAGTAATAATCATTGAATATACAAGGGGTGTTAAGTCTGTAAAAGCCAAGTGATGTCACTTATGGTATAAGTATATTGTTATATATTTTCATTTTTCATTTTCCGTATCTCCACTAGCGGTATGCACCAAGTTTCAGTCAGGTATATTCATAATCTTGTAGTTGGCAGTCATTTGAGTCAATCAAATATGACTTTTGAAAAATGGATGAAAAAGAATCTTATGTAGTGATCAAACATTACTTTTTGAAGAACAAAATGCGCAGGAAACTAAAGCCAACATGGATAAATGTTATAGTAAGTCAGCTCCATTGATTAGAACAATTTACAAGTAGTTTAATTATTTTTGAAGTGGTCTTATGAATAAAAACTATGCTGAAAGTTCTGGACGACCTGACGAGATTACAGCTTCAGAGAATACTGAAAAAATTCATGATTTGGTGAAGGCGGATACATAGAAAATTGAAAGTTAGCTTGAGATTGCTAAGACAATAGGCATCTGGAATAAAATCAAGATGCATCTTATTTTACATGATATTTACATGTATGTGAAAATTGCACACAGGAAGGGTGTCACATTTGAAGACAAGATAAATTATACAATAAGAATGAGATCAAAAAACTTAAGTATCACTGGACATAAGTATATAGCCTTGAAATTAAATTAGATTAAAAAATAAGAAAAATAATTTTTCTGAAAAATTGTCTTCTTTATTTTTGCATGGACCATCTGAATTAGTAAGGAATCTAGGAACAGTAAGACTTATTAACCTGTTCACATTAGTATGCAAAATTTCAAGTATTTGATTAAGTACCATCAACCTTTTAAAAGATTGTAATTGGTGACATCAAAGTAACAAAATGAAATACATCTGAAACTATCATAACTTTGGTTTAATCCCTCATGAATTGGAAATATTTATCAAGATAGTTTAGGGATAAATAGAATATGTGGTAGAATACATACACACATAATAAAGACTAGTTTGATTTTAAAAACAACATAAATATAACACGGCCTATTCAGGTCCTTAAAACTAATTTTAGAAGCTAGAGGTAATTAGAATAAAAAGTATAGTATTTGTAAATCTAGAGAAAGCATTTTATAATGTAGAGTGAAGTAGAATGTTACGTTGAATTTTAAGAAAAATGGAGAACAAAATATATGGTAAGAGGAATTGTTTTATTTAAAATCTGTTTAAGAATAAGGAGGTAATGATAACAATATTTAGTAAAGATAACAAAACAAAAGACTTTTATGCCTTTTTGAGCAATGCAAAAATAAGTGAAACAAGGTTGCTGTTTCTTTTCATCTAAGCTTGCAGGTAGAAGAAGCAATATAGAATTTGAAAAAAAAAAATTTATTTGTGTATTAATGTTAGATTGGTCACTGATCATTTGCTAATGGACAACCAGTATGGTTTCCGATCACGCAAGAGCACTGAGGATGCCATACTAATATGCCATACTGAGGATGCCATACTTCTTCTAGTTCATGCAAATATGTATTAGGGATTTTTCTAGACATACCCAGCCATTTAATAACTTATGGTGGCCTTCTGTCCTATTTCAAATGCAGAAGTGTAAATGTACACGAAATGAATTAGAAATGCTCTCAGGTTATTTCAGCCATCAGACAGACTGTTTCCCTGCGTGATGACAGCTTGGAGATTTGTAAGAACCCAACTAAAGGATGCCCTCAGGGCAGTGTTCTGAGTCCCCTTCTTTGGATTATAGAATTCGATTCCATGTTGCGTTTGAGTTTGCCATGTGGTTGTCATGCCATTGCTTATGCTGACGACACGCTGCTGCTGCTGATTGAAGGAGATTTGCATAACGAAGACATACTGGCATACTGAGCATACTGGCGTGAGCATACTGCGTGATGACAGCTTGGAGATTTGTAAGAACCCAACTAAAGGATGCCCTCAGGGCAGTGTTCTGAGTCCCCTTCTTTGGATTATAGAATTCGATTCCATGTTGCGTTTGAGTTTGCCATGTGGTTGTCATGCCATTGCTTATGCTGACGACACGCTGCTGCTGCTGATTGAAGGAGATTTGCATAACGAAGACATACTAGCATACTGGCATACTGGCATACATATGGCATACTGAGGATGCCATACTTCTTCTAGTTCATGCAAATATGTATTAGGGATTTTTCTAGACATACCCAGCCATTTAATAACTTATGGTGGCCTTCTGTCCTATTTCAAATGCAGAAGTGTAAATGTACACGAAATGAATTAGAAATGCTCTCAGGTTATTTCAGCCATCAGACAGACTGTTTCCCTGCGTGATGACAGCTTGGAGATTTGTAAGAACCCAACTAAAGGATGCCCTCAGGGCAGTGTTCTGAGTCCCCTTCTTTGGATTATAGAATTCGATTCCATGTTGCGTTTGAGTTTGCCATGTGGTTGTCATGCCATTGCTTATGCTGACGACACGCTGCTGCTGCTGATTGAAGGAGATTTGCATAACGAAGTAAAGTTCCGAGGTGCTTATGCTTGTGGGACACTCCGGCTGTGGAGTCTCCTACATAAAATGATTTTCAGCCCAGAGAAAACAACAATGATGTCGCTTAAGGGCCGATTGGCTGCTTCCGGACGAATCCGGGTTCAGATGGCTGGTCTCCCCATTCGGTACGTTACGGCTCAAAAGTACCTGGGAGTTATTCTTTATGAAAATTTTCAGTTCGAGACCAAAAAATATATAAAAAATCTACAATATGTAGCAAAAAAGACTGCTGATGCTTTTTATGGATCACGAAGAGTCATTCATCCTGATTGGGGGTTGAATTACCGTGCATGCGTATCCTTTACAAAGGTGTCAGTGAAGCTATATGCTGCACCTGTCTGGGCTCACCGCTTGACTTTTAGGTGTTACGCGGACATTTTGCTGCGGGACCATCGACTCCTCTTGCTGGCTGTTATAGGCGGTTATAGAACAGTCTCGCGGTAGGCTGTCTGTGTTTTAGCCGGAGTTAAACCAATAGATATCTTGGTTAGTGAACGTAAGGAACGCTACATTTCCAAGGAAAATAACCTGTTAACGTCAGAACGAGAGCAGGAGATTGAAGAACGGGGCCTTGCGTCTTTGGCAAGTCAGTGGGACGAATCCCCCACAGGTCGCTACACGCAAGGTATATTTCCTACAGTGCCTGATTTAGATGCGATTAGATGGGTTTCCACCAATCGTTATATCCCACAGTTTCTCTCCGGGCATGGTGCCTTTCGGGCGAGTTTGGTTAGGTTTCGTTTGGTGGATTCGAGTCAATGCCCGGATTGTGGGACTGATGATACAGTGGACCACGTCCTCTATGTCTGTCCCCGATATGAGATCGAACGTTCACGAGCTGTTAGGGAACTTGAGAGAATACATTCATTTCTGGATCTCCGTATTAACCGGATGATCCGCGAGTAGTGGTCAATAGTGGCTGGTTTTCGTCGCGCTCTTGCGGTGTGTAGGTCTGCAGAGGGTTTGGTAGGCAGAGGAAGCTTCGTTGGATCGCGGGTGGCTAGGGTTCCAGCCTAGGCATTGGATTTGTTGGAGGTAAGCGCACTGGCATCGTGCCAGGGTTATATTGTTATCGTTTGTGATTCGATTTGGGGCTCCCGCTGGTGGGGGTGGCCGCACTGCCGGGGTATGGTATCTCGTGAGACTGGTGGCGTGGCTTCGTTCTGCCGGTGGCGGTCCCTGATTGTGACTTGGTAATGCCGCGCGAGACTCTATGATGGGACCATGTAGGAGTGCGGAGTTTGTCCCCGCCTCCTGTGCGGACCGGAATGAGGTTACGTTCCCCTTGTTAGGTGATCTAATTTGGTCGACTTATTGGGTGTAGGTAGAATTTCTATGATGCGTAAAACATAATTTTTATTGGTATGAGTGTAGCACTGATTTAACTTACTACTTGTTCATTTTCCGAGGCATTCGCAGTCATAAACGGTGTTGTCATATTAAGATTAGGCGCGGGGTCCGCGCTTCTGCGGTAGTTTGAGGTAATCATGTTAGGTTGGATGTGAAGATGTCCGACCGTTTGATGCCTACGTGAGGGCAAAATTTGATTTGTATTTTACTGATGCAAATGTCTGCTGAGGCATTTACATCAGTGACATCCCTACCAAGGCTTGGCTGATGACTGTTAGATGTAATCAGTTAGCGGGTCTAAAGATGACCTCCAGTAAAGCCCCTTGGGGCTTGAAATGGAGGGGGTGGTATGGTGACTAGTAATGTCACAAGATGGGTGTCTTCCCCTACAGAGTTGGGATGCTGATGAAATATTTTTTTTAGTGGCAATTAAAAATAAGTAAGAATAAAACAAAAGAAATAAAGTGACAAAAAGGAGAATAATGATCAATCAAATGTATGGATAGGGAATGGGAAACATACTAGAGGTTGTAGAATTTTATTAACTAGATAAAAAATTACAAAAGATGGACAAAAGTAATGTTGACATCAAATACAGATCTAGAAACAGGAAAGTTCTTAAAATAATTGTTTAGAGTGAATTAGCTGTTTAAATGAAACATGGATAACAGGAAAAACAAAAAGGAAGAAATGGAGATCTGTGAAATGAGGATACTGAAAATTACGTAGTCTGATAAATTCAAAGTGAAAAAGTTGAGTATAGAAGAAAAATATGTAGCACAATTATGTAAGAAACAAACTATGTTGGTTGCCTATGCTTATATATATATATATATATATATATATATATATTAAGCCAAGGTTTAGTTAATTTGCCTGAAAGGAAAATAACTATACAGGGGAAGACAAAGATTGTAACAAATAATTGAAGATGTAGGATGCAGAAAATATGTTGAGAATAAAGATTACTTTGGGGAAAAAAAGGAACAGAGAATGAAAAGTAGGATTCAAACCAATTAACTGACTGATGACACAAAAAATAAAGCAATAATGAAACACAGAAAATAAAAAAACTAGTACAACAGGAAGAGCTTTAGAAATGTTTAGTATTAAATGAGTTCTAAGTTTGAAATGAAGAGATTATAAGGCAAACAGGAAAAGTGATGAAACCTAGAGCAAATTTTTACTAGAATTATACTGTTGGAAGCGCATACAATAAGGGGTTCAAAGTTGGTTTGTTCAATAATATATGGAAAGTAAGATGTAAAAACTGTATCAAACAATTAACTGAAACTTAGGATTTAAGTATATTGAATTTAAAGAGATTAATGTAGAAAAAAGGGAATAAAGATGCAAAAATAAGCTAAATGATGACAAAATTGTATAAGTATATTTACCAAACCATTTTTCCAGTTTCCATGATAACGAAAAGTAGGGTATATGACTTCGGCTGGTCCGTGCATTTTACCTTTTACCCATGTTCCAGAGTACTCAGTAGCTGTACTTTTAAAATAATAAACACCAAGGCCATCGCGTAAACCTTTATACCAAGAACCTTTATAAACATCTCCATTTGGATATTCATAAATCCCGTAGCCATTCTTTTTATCTTTTTTCCATTCACCTAATTAACAAACATTTATAATTTCATATTATATTAAATTTTCATTTTGGATTTAGAAAACATAACAAAAGATAATATTAAAAAACACAGGCTGCCAAAAAAAATTGCTTTTTAGTATTGGATAATTACTATACAGAATAATTAAAGAATGTGCAGGTGAATAATATTTATATATAGTTTTTTTTAAATTATTTAATTTTTTTTTAAATTTATTTAAACATATATATATATTTAAACATATATATATATATATACACCCTACATTACACTCTTTTTTGGGCAGTCGTGTAAAAATATATCTTATTCAATAATTTATTTGATTTGATGAATAATAAAGTGCATTCGGAAAGTCGCTGTGCAGTATGCTTTAGAACTATGTGGTGCATTCTGTTCTTTCGGCGTTAGGTTGGTTGCCCTGTGGATTCGTTGGGCGTTGCTTGGTAATAAGCAAAGACGTCAGTTGTTGAGTTGTGATTAAACGTGCTTTGTTTCGTTTATATGAATCAATAATTGTGAGAAAAGTAATGGTTCTTTTGGTAGAGAAACGCATTTTTCTCGTTGAACACTTATTTGATGAATTTGAGACAAGTATAGTGATTTAATGAAGCAAGGGTTTTCTGAAAAGTTTCCTAACGCTCCTACTCCTTACCGCAATACAATTCGAACTTTTACCGAAAGATTTCGGGCAACAGGGTCTAATGAAGACGCTGATGGAAGTAGAAAACCACCTAAACTAAAAGAACAGAAGCCGCTTGATATTTCGGATGCTATGGCCGAAATTCCATCAAATTCAACACGTAAGTTAGCACAGCAGCAAGATATCGGACTTTCTACCGCACATAAAGCTCTAAGAAAAGAACAGAATATTATCCCTACAAAGTAATGTGTGTGTTCAAGAACCGAAAACTACATATGCCAAAAGAATAAATATTGTCAATGGTTTAAAAGTTTTATTGACCAACATTTCGTAGCTATCCTCAACATTACGATTTTTACGGATGAAGCGTGGTTTCATCTGGAAGGGTGTATTAAGGTAGAAAACACGACAGTGATCAACAACTAACCCCCAATGAATTACACGAAGCGAAAATTGGGGTCTGGGTGGGTGTGAGTAGAACGAAATTGTGAGTCTAATCTCTTTTGAAGATACAGTTAATAGTGACCGCTATTGTGTTGGGCTAACAAACTTCATTAGTGAATTAACATAAGTGAAAACCAACAAGATGGCGCCACAGCTAACAGATCAATGATTTCTTTACGAAAGGTCTTGGTGAACGAATCATTTCGAGGATTTTGTGACCTGCACGATCGACCGATCTGACTCTTCCAGATTACTTTCTATGCCGGCCTCCGTGGCGCATGTGGTAGCATCTCGGTCTTTCATCCGGAGGTCCCGGATTTGAATCCCGGTCAGGCATGGCATTTTCACACGCTACAAGTCATTCATCTCATCCTCTGAAGCAATACCTAACGGTGGTACCGGAGGTTAAAAAAAAATTACTTTCTACGGGGCAGCAAAACAAGCTGTGTATCGCAACCGATCACGCACGATTGACGAACAAACGCCGCAATAACGGCATGCGTACGAGACAATCTAGTACACGTCTGTTGGTTAAAGTGTGTGAAAACAAACTGAAACGTGTGCAGTGTTGTATTGATGTTGGAGAAGATCGTTTTCAACAACATTTATAAATTCTTCTAGTTATTGTCATATCCGCTTCTATAAAATAATGAAATAAAAGTATAAAATAATAATTAAGAAAGTTTCATTATGCTTCCATAATTCCAGTGCATAACAACTTTCCGAACGTACTGTGCGTTTAAAAATTAACTAGATTTACGTTTATACTTAACAGTTTTCTGCAATTATTTCAAATAATTAAACTTTTTTTTAAGAAAGGTACAATAATCTATGTTTTTTTTTTCATTACCTATGGGTTTCTATCTTCTATGTATTTGTACTATCATTAAAATGTATTCTTATCACCACAGTGTGTATCATCTGAAAATCTAGACAAGTAAATATAAATAAATAACCCTTTTTTTCTATTCAGCACATAATAATGTATTATATGGATCATGTTTTTATAAGTTATAACATAAATTATAAATGTAAAAACAAAAAATTATAAGATAAAAAATAGATGTGATTTAAGTCCAAATTCAAGATTTAAATATACATAAACGAAAAAACATTAAGGTAAATTACATTACTTATAAAAAATTACTACAAAATATTTTATTGAAACTATACTTATTGTTCAGTGTTCTCTTGTGTCCATTAATTTGCTTCTTTACATCTTCCACAGTGTTTTTTATGCTTATTATCCATGTAAATCATCTGACGTACAAACGGATGTTGTTTTCTTTGAAAGGGATGATGTAATATTATAAAACAAAACGACCCCATGATGATCAAAGTGAATGTGTGTTTTGTAGGATTGAATATCACTTAAATTTTAGCGGGCTACACTGATTCGCAGTTTATTCATTCTTCATTCCCCGAGCTCCTTGACATAAAAATATTAAAATTCTTGGGAATAGCTAAGCCATTTTCATGTCAGATCACCTACAATATTCTGTTATGGCATCCAATATAAATATACAGTTACTATTGTTTGCCTGTTTCTCAGGGTTACGTTTAAAAGAATATACGTAGAAATACAGCTTGCTACTTAGTCGAATAAAAACCACCTTGGCTAGGTTATTTATTCTGTGTATTTATCTTGCTGGTTCATATTTCGTGGTAAATAAAATGCATTGTTCAGTTGTTTAAAGAATATGGAGCCGAGTGAGCGGTACGGAGTTGCGTATCTCCTCTGTTCGTTTTTTATTTTTATTATTTCATATATAAAAACAAATGATTATATGATTGACTGGTACAATATTTTTATTTCTTATGCTGCGAGTATAATAATGAGACAAAATCATGTTAAATATTTTTAAGTGATAATTGACATTAGGCAAATCATTTTGAGATATAGTGTACGTTTCACAATTGTGAGACCATTTTACGCAAAGAATATCCATTTATAGGCGATTAAATTTAATTTAAAATAATTATTTTTTAAACAGTGCATTGATTGAATTTTCTTTTTTTTTGATAAAAAATTATCATTTATGAATAATTGATGAACATCATAGCTCAAATAAAAAAGGTCTATAGGAAGTATACCTGTTTACTTATTGTGGCTGGTTTACAGTTCATTAATTGGAATTATTTCTTACGATAATAAATATCAGTTGTTACTTTTTTGGCTTTTAATTAGAAAGAGTAATAAATAGTCTTTCTTGATATACTGCGTCTCTAAGGGAATATTGTCCCTGCTTACTTGGCTCACCTTGATTGTAATCGTACGCTATTTGTTAGATTATTTATCAAATTATCCCTAACAGTAGCCTTGAGCAGATATCCTGATTGCCAGGTAACATCAATATAACCCGATTTCGTAGTGAATCTAGTGGTCAGTTGGCATCACTAATACAATAAAGAATCCTGGTTTCTAACAACTAGCCCTCAGAGTGTGTGGATAGAAATCCTCAAAGAGCTGAATTTGAGTTCGCATCATAGCTATTAAAATCTTTATAAATCATACAAATACGAGTATAAACATAATCATGATATACAGATTTAAAAAAAAATCTTTATGCATCTTGATAATCTTAAAAGTACTCCTTTTGAATTAGCAATATAAATAAAAATTATTTTTTTGAAAAATATTCTACAACTAACATGTGTTTAGCCACCCTTTCTGAATTGTTCCTGCTAATGGAATTTTATAATCTTAAAGAATATTTTGATATATTCAGTTCAAGAATAACACTATATGTAGTACAATGCTGCACTACAAATACATTGCTGCCATAAATATATAAATGTTACATTGAAGATTATTGTAAATGTTTATCTGGTCCTCTTCAAAGTACCACTTTGAGCTCGACTTGCGATTTCACTTTTACCTCATCTGTTGTTGAAAAATGTATTCCCTTGAGTGTCGTTTTAAGTTTGGGAAATAAAAACTTACAAGGAGCCATGTCTGGAAAACAAACTGGTTGCAGCATCACAGCAGTGTTATGTTTCACCAAGAACTGTTGGATAAGTAAAACAGTGTGCACCGACACATTGTCATAGTACAAAATTCAAGAGTTGTCTCTCCAATGTTCAGGTCATTTTCTCCAGATTGCCTCAAGTAAATTGTGTAAAACTTCTACGTTGTACTCCTTGAACGATTCCATTATAATCGAAAAAAAAAAGTAGTTATTAAGAAGGATCATCACATTTAATCAGAATAATGTGTTTTTTGGGGTCTTGATTCCTCAGAAAACTTCCATTGGGACAGTTGAGTCTTTGCCTTGATGTAGCCATGATCCACCCATGTTTTTTCAGCAATTATGTTGCATTTGAGCAAATCTGGGTCATCAGCAACATCAGTAAACATTTGTTCAATAATGGTTATGTGATGCTATTTTTGTTGAAAATTTAGCAGCTTCAGAACAAATTTGACTGCCACCCATTTCATGTTCAAAATATTACAAATCAATTTGCAGGGACTGTATGAAATTCCTATTTCTTCAGCTGCCTCTCTAATGGTGATTTTGGGATTAGCAATCAATCTCTTTAACTTTTTTGACATTTTTATAAATGATTGATGTGCTACAATGCGCTCAGACCTTGTGTCGTCTTGTTGTCTTTTTATTGGTTTTTCTGAAAGCATTTGTACCGCTCTTAAAATGGTGGTTGAGACATAGTATTGTAACTAATAGCTGTAAAAGCCTTCTTTAACATTTTAAATGCTTCATTGTACTTAATTCTATTTTTAATGAAAAATTTCAGACAAATTCTCTCCACCAAACACAGTAAAGTATGTCTTGCTTTTTCTCTCTACAAACACCAACTAAGTGATGCAGCTAGCTTAAAATTTACATGTACAACAGTGATAGTACTATCAATATATAGAAAAAATATCAACTTAAATGATAAGATACAATGTGTGCAATTAAAAATCCTTGTTACCTTTTGATCAGACCTCGTATCCATTTTTGGTAATATCCTAAAAGTTGTTTTTATCTGTTTGTATAGCTAGTAAAATCATGTTGCAAATAACTATGTTGGGGTTGATTCCTTATAAATTTTTTAGGCTCAACTGGGAAGTGAACCTGAAACCTTTGTGTAACAGGCAAGAAGTCTATTTCGTGAGCTTACCAAGTCAATCCAAGACTATTAATGATTCAATTTATTTTAAAAATAAAAATAATTTACTAATTGATCTTTATATAATAATTTCCCTACTGATTTTTGTAACAATAATTTATTATCAAATTGTAATCATTTTTTAATTTATTTCAAACAAAATAAGATGTAAGTTTCACAATTTAAAAAATGTAAACCTTTACTCTTTACTGAATAAATCAATTTTGATAATCCCTTTTTTTATTATCTGAAGTAAATTCCTCCTGTACACATGTTTTCTACTTAAAGCAAGTGGAAAATTAAGTTTGTGTTTCATATAAACAACTTTTTTTGTCTTACAAAGGTTTTTACTGACCTATCCATACTAAAAGAAAAAAAAAACTAAAAAAATTAACATTAAGACAGAAAATAAAATTAAAAGTTGAAATTTTATAATTCTGACATTTTGAAATCAATGTTCCAAATCAGGGGTTCATAAGTTGTAGATACATATTTTTTATTTGACAACTTCTAAAAGTTAAAATGAAAGTAGATTTTACTTTGTAATGAATTTATTTGAATTTTATTTCAAATAATACAAAATAAAAAAATTAATTAAAATTTACAAAATTGAATTAAGAATTTATTATTTGATTGCATATATTAAATATTATACCTTATATAATACAACATTCATTTTCAAAAGTTGTTAATATTAGTATTTTATTATAAATATTGTTCTATTAATTTATTATAATAAATGATAAGTCTAAAAAAAAAAAATAACAGATGTGAATATCAATGAATAATTATCGTTGTCTACATAAAAACCAAAGTCTTCATTCAGTTTACGTTTAAATATTTTCTTTTAAATGTTACAATAAACAGTTTGACCAAGAATTTATCTAATAATTATTTAAGTCTATTAAAAATAAAAGTAATATTCCAGTCATTCTGTTTTCTTCGTAACGTAAAATATTAGATTTTGTTCTGGTGCAAAAGTAGTAGAAAATGTACACGTACACATTTAATAGTAGCAGGCAACATTTTTAAAGATGTTCACAAATTGTCACAAAACAATATGACTTAATTTTTTTCTAAAATAGATGAGCCAGAACAAAAATCTTTTATATTTGTATAATTAAATATAGTTAGTTATCAATTGATTTCATAAAATGTGAATTTATTAAAGGAAATATTTCCTGTACAAAGTAATATTTTTAATAATAATTTAAAATTTTGAATATTTTTGATGTCCAAAAGAAAATAATGATTGAAATGGGGGAACCACCTTACTTATTCCAACCATATCATTATGGTTAATTAAATTTATTTTTTTAAAGTTTTCTCCTTTTTATACAAGTACCTTTTGTTTTATGCATTATCTACTTTCTATACATTTTCCTTTTACTTCCTTGTACGTGTACGAAGTAAAGAAAGTATTGTGATCGTGAAAAATTTTGGTTTTCAGATTTCAAAAGAAATTTCCATTTTGACCATTCGTGAATCCATTTTGACTAGTTTTGGTACGATGTCTGTACATACGTATCTATGCACCTCACAACACTCAAAAATGATTAGCTGTAAGACAGTTGTAACATCTAGTTGTGCACCTCTCCTTCTGGTTGCAATTGACTGAACCAAAAGTTCCAAAAAAGCCAAAATACAAAAAGATTTGGATTTTGGACTTTATCTTAACTGCAGTAATAAGCCCTCATTGAGAGCTTTTCAACAATATATCATAAGTGGTGCTTATTTTCATTGGTCCCAGAGTTATAGACAAATAACATTTTAATTAATGAAATATTTGGATCAAGGGGAAGGCACATATGTACTTTTCATTTTAAAAAAATGTGTGTATGTAATTTAATAAGGGTACAAGGAAGTCATGTAGTGGCCACATCAGATTTTTTTTAGTTTTAGCTAAGTTTATTTTTTTTTTTCAAATATACACATTACGTCCTTGTTTTAATTCTTTGCCTTTGAATAGATTTTTCTTTTTACAATTCTTCTTCTTTTCTTATTTATAGTTTCTTTAATCTACCTTTTTTAAATCTATCTCAGTGATTATTTAATAGAGATTTAATATGTGTACTTCTAATATTAAAATACATAAACTAAATTACTATTTTGTCTGTTAAACAAGCATCATCAATAGATACTGAAGAAAAGTATATAAGAGAAATTCAGTAAATAGATAAATTAAAAAAGAAGGTAAAATAATAAATACCAATTGAGCCCATAAACAGTATAATAACTGAAAAACAAACATTTTTAGAATAAGAGTAAAAAAATGCAAATAATTGTTTTAGACAATTCTTACATAAAGCATGACTTTTATTTAGCTTAAAAATATCAAAACTATAGCGATTTCCAAATTAGATTAACCACCATGATGTAATACACCCTTTATCCAAAAAAATTAAGTTAGTATGAACTTTTAACTAATCAAAGAGATATCACTTCCTGTGAACAAAATTTATTGGAGGGGATAACCATTTAATGTTATGTTGAAAAATTCACATTATTTTTAATAAATTAAAAATTTTAATAGCTATTACATATCAGTTTCATCAATTCATTACTACAAAAAAT
Source organism: Lycorma delicatula (assembly GCF_047948215.1). Classification (NCBI taxonomy): domain Eukaryota; kingdom Metazoa; phylum Arthropoda; class Insecta; order Hemiptera; family Fulgoridae; genus Lycorma; species Lycorma delicatula. The sequence goes on along the minus strand of NC_134460.1, from coordinate 10,623,291 downwards.
AATTATTGATCTCCATGGTGGGGTGTTAGCATCTCAGCCTTTCACACAGGTGTCCCGGGATTGAATACTGGTCAGGCACGACATTTTTCATACCTAAAAAATTCTATTTTCATATTCTCATGTACAAGATTTTGTGGTGAATTAATTCATTAAACCAAAAAATTCACAATACTGAACATTATTTTGAGCACATTATGTATTAGATTCTGGAAAATTGTGTTGTTTTTTTTTAAATTCAATGACAGAGTAATATTGTTTCCATAAAAGAAAATCTTTTAATTGTATTTTAAACAAACAGACTATGGAAATACACAAAGATTTAACTAGAACATCTTGCCTTGATCTGTGTACTTCAGTACAGTAGTACAAGCATTTAATTTCTTCACTAAACTGTGCCTTCTTATGATTATGCAACCTAAAATTGAGCTATAAGCCTGATTTAAGATCACCAGTTATCCTTGTTCGGTTTTAAGTCAACAGATCCTGATATGGCCACTAAATGTCTCATTAACTGAATTTAAAAAAGTTAAATGCATAAGGAATCCATGTAATCTATTTCAATCCATAAAAGATTTCTTTAAAAATGAAGTTACTTCTGTAATTTGTGAGATGTCACAAATGTAATTAAATAAAAATATCCAGTAAAGAACTAATAAAAAAAAATTATTAAATAAATTAAATCACTGTATACAGTTCATTATCACATAATTAAAAATATGCAATTTAATTATAACTACACTATCACAGTTACAAATGTAACTATTCTTTGAGTAAAATTTTTAAATAAAGGAACTGCGAAGTCTGTACCTCCCTGCCCTCTTGTCAAATTATAGCCAAAATTAAACGACATTAATTCATTGTACCACATTTCATTCAAATCAGTCGCATACATCAAATATGTACACACAACCTTTTGAAATTTTTCTTTGCCAAAAATGAACATATTTTTTGGTTAGTTGTATTTAAAGCCAATTGATAATTCTTACCACTCAAACAAACATCACATTTATTTCTAAAATAAATCTTGTTAATCTGTTATATCAATATAATAAATTATTACCATTATATCGTGAACCATCTGGATAAATAAATAATCCTGTTCCATGTTTAAATCCAAGTCTGTAATCTCCTTTATATCGAGCACCATTACGAAACACATATAAGCCAACACCGTGTCTTTTACCGTTTCTATACATTCCATCATACATATCACCATTTGGCAATATTGCAAACCCTAAACCGTGTCTCTGATTATCAGAGTTCCTTCCGCCTTCATATTGCTAAATTAATCAAATAAAGAAGAAATTACAAACATTCAAAAACATCTCTGCTGAAATAATGAAATGAAATAAAATTAGAGAGAATTAGATTAAAAAAAACTTGTTTTTAATGTGTTAAAAAACAAGTTAAAGAAAATAATATTTTAAACAATAAATTGATCTAAAAAGTATTGGCAGATATTTTGATAAGTTCTAAATCACAGGCAGACTTCCTGATTCTGTAAAATTTTAAACTTAAAGAAAGCTTATCTTTTCCTAACTTATAATTGACCAAAAATTAGTGGATTTTTTGGTTTGCTAGCAAGATTATTAAAAAGATCATCATTATCTGATGTTCTGCCTGATCGTTGGTCCCTTATGCCAATGCTATCTCCATCCATTTTTGTTCCAAGCTTCCTCCTTTATCATCTTTTCCAAACTTTACCTCATCTATTATCATTCTTTATCCTTCTTCTTACTCACTTCCTTTCTTCTTCTGACTCTTCCAGTGCAATTGACAAGATTCTGTTCTCTAACCACATGTCCAAACCAGTTTTTTTTGTACTTCCTGCATAATTGCTCTTCTTCTTAAATGTTATTCATTACTTCCTTATACCTTACTTTCTTCAAACCCACATCTTAAAAGCCTCTCGCTCTTCCTCACTGTCAATGCTTCATTTCCATATGACAGGGCATTCCATACACAGGATTTGGCTAACCATTTCCCTTACTCTAAACTCTAAAGTCTAGATTGATACCATCCACTAACCTCCTCTTCTTACAGAATGATTTCTTTGCGATTATTATCCATCTTTTTAATTCCATTTTGTTCTTCCAGTCCTCTGTCACCAAGTATTGGTAATTTTTTACTTTTTATATTCTTCCTTCACGTGTTACTTAAAACTTTTCTTACCATTTTTTGTTGTTTATAAAACGGTATATATATGTATAATAGTATATACATAAATATGTATAGCAGTATGAATTAGGCTTACCAAACATCCGGGATTAGCCTGGACAGTCCTGGTTTTTTAGTACTGTCTGGGGTTTGAGAATTTTATGACTGGCGAGGATTTCTTTTTAATTTTAGACTTCTACGTTTGACATCACATTTTTAAACATTCTCTTATGGCCACATAATATTTTTTAAACATTCTCTTATCTCACCGCCAACCTTGGAGCAAGTGCTGATGTCAATTTTGACAGAGTTGTGGCTACCGGTCTCGCCACAACTTTTTAGTTAGTCATTTGGCAACACAACAGGGGCAATGTGTTTTAATTGTTTTCATGTGTGAGTAACTTGTCTACATGTTTTTGATCATTTTATCTCTATTCGTTTTTTGTCTCATCGTTTAACAATGGGCAACAGAAAACATGTGTTAAACCTTAACTTTGAAATTCAGTAAACTGAAAGATCAAAAATATCAAGAAATCACATCTCTTACACTTTTTCCCTAAAGTATTCAATGTGAGTACCTTTCAATAAGCAGCACACATTCAACCAACAGGTGAGTACATTCTATACTTTAACCTACATGTCTTGAATAATGAAAGGGACAGCTGCTTCAATCTTGTGTCTCAGATTTGTTAGATTACTAGGTAATAGAAACAGACACATATATAAGATTCTTTTTAAAACACCAAAGGAAAAAATCACATGGAGTCAGATCAGGTGACCTTGGATGAAATTGCAAACAAGCTCTGTCACTGGTCCATGCTGACTGATATAGCAGTTGGGAAAAGCATCATTCAACCAGTTCAGAACAAAGTTATGCCAGTGAGGAGATGCACCATTTTGATCAAATAAAATTCTCTGGTTCATTTTGCACCTGAGGAAAGAATCATATATGTAGCATATCTAGATAAGGAACTCATGTTACATTTGTTTCAGCAATAGAGAACAGCCTATATTATTGGGATATTGCACAGAAAGATTTTATTTTCAGGGCCCCTTTTGCATTTTAAGAGATCATGAATATTTTCTTATCTCCAGATATAGACATTATGAGTGTTAACTTCTCCACTAAGATGAAATGTTGACAACACTAAACACAACATGATCAAGAAACTAGCATCTTCATGCCACATTTCAATTGCAAAATCAGCACACAGCGTAGTCGGTAGGCTTCAAAGCCTGTAATAGCTGTAAACATTATGGATGTTAAGTGTTTCCTTACAATATTCCATTCTTTATCATCAGCATTACTGGTTTGCGGCTGGCCTTCCTAACAGAATTTTTAGAGCTATACAAGATAGACTCCCTGATATGTCCAACATTTTCTTTAGACACCTTTGATCAGCCTGTACTCTTCTCTTTACCTAGCCATCTAGTCATTTCAAACTGATTACATCATTGACAAATGCTATAGCCGCTTGTTAAAATCACAATTAAACTTTACACAGGCACATTGAACTTAAACTACAGATTTTGATTTAGCAAATTGTGAAGTACAGAAGGCTTTCTGTTCAGGAGTCGTAATCTTTGCTACTGGCACTGTTCATCCAGAAAGATAGGTTTATAGCCATGCACACAACTAAAACTATTCTTTTTGCTTTTTGATTCCAGTCTTAAATCATCAATGTGTATCTCAAACAAAAGATATTGTAACAAATTTTAACTCTGATATTCTTTTTTGTACACCCTGTACTTTGATAGAGAAAGTCATAATCAAGAAAAGCCAATCTATGAAGAAATTTCATTATTGCCAAACGAGCAAGTACCATTTCCAAAATTTTAAACAGAAAAATTATGAATTCATAAATCTACATTGATGTTAATATTTTATATCAGAAATTGTTAAAGAGAAAAATAATTAAAATCACACATAAATAAATTAAAAACTTACCCCTAAAGTATCTTTAGCTCCTTCACCAGCATCCTCACCAGGGGCTTCTCCAGGTGCAGTTTCAGACATTGTATTAAGTTGAGAAAAATTTTATTTTTGAAACAATGATAGTATTTGGATGATAAGAATTGAACATAACATAAAGTTTTAAAAATAATTATACCATTAGCTACTTATATTTTTGTAGCAAAATAAAATTAAATAAGTATAATTATTCTACTAAAATGTTTTACCACAGTTTATAAGATATATCAATTAATTATAATAACCACAATTATTCACAAATATAAAAATAACAATTATTAAAAATAAAAAATACAGGCAACACCAAATCATATGTTTTGTTTTTCTTTATTTTCTAATACAGAAAATTAATAAAATTAATTAAAACATTAGTTTAAGATCAACAATATTCAGAAAGGGTTGAATTAACAGCAAAAAAAGAAAAAAAAGTGACATTATTTAATCATGAACATTTATTATTTTACTAACATAAATTACAAATATGTATATTTGTTAAATATATGCACAAACATTAAAATTTACATTCATTATGTGAAAAGGTTATAGCCTGTGCATTATAGTCAATTGCATTAGTAAATGTAAAGGGTTTGTCTGTTAGAAAACTGCTATACTTTTTCTTGTAAAAACTGGATGACGTTCCTTAATCTGACTCAGATTAACTTGTACTTGTTAACTCATCATGATCTCTACTTTAATATCACAGAAGCATACCCGATACAATGTGTCATATCACTTGCACATTCAGTGTGTGCCATTCTTTGGTAGCTTCATAACTTCTTCACCACTATACAAAAATGTAAGATCTCTCGGTTAAATTGTAATTTTGTTGTATGCACGCACATTTTGTTCACAGCAAACCTGATGAAAATAAGGTTTAGTTGTTCAACTTTCTCATTAAAAATTAATTTTATCTTTTAAAGTTATTACTGTGTGCATAAGATACTCAAGCAGGTAAGATAAATAGTTGTTCAGTGACAGCAGTTTTGTTGAATAAATATTAATATAATGTATTAGGGATTTTATTTTTGTCTTTACAAATAATATGATAACCCACACAAAACTACATCTGTAATTTACTTATACCATTTAGCAAGTAGGTGACACTATTAGGCTGAGTATTGCTGTTTAGAGACCATAAGTCATTAACTCTTTATCACTGCTCGTGGATGTAGAATTATAATTTGTAATGTTGTACTATAATTTATAACATAAAGCATACAAATACAAAAAGTTCGACTTGAAGTTTAAAGAAGTTTATTTTTAGGTAATTTTAATGTAATAACTTTGTGTTATAAGACAATGTATTTGTAATAGCTTTTAACTTTTTAAAAACCAAAAAATGAATGCTTCTTTCAATAATCAGTAAATTTAAAAAAGATACTAATGCAAATTTAAACAAATATTAATTTAAAAGCCTTTCTAAAAATAAATTATAATTTAATTTATTTCAATTTCTAATGTGTACATTCAATCTGATCAACTTATGAAAATAAGCAACTACACCCACCAATTAGATGAGAATGATATGTATGAGATGTAAATGAATTTTAGTCTTGTACAGATTCAGGGCCGACCATTCCTGAGATGTGTGGTTAATTGAACCCCACCCACCAAAGTACACAGGGGTTTCCATTGTCTAATATTCAAATCCATATAAAATTAACTTATCTTTAATAGAATTTGAAACTCTGAACCTTCGACTTTGACTTGCGATGATGATTTTACAACTAGAACAATCCAGTAGGTAAATAATAATAATCACAGTATTAGTTTATTAAACATATGAAAAATAATAACACATGACAAAGGTGAGTAGATGTGTTATGTTTTTTGATAGCTATATTCAATTAATCCAATCTTGGTGAATATGTCTCTGTAAAGGAATTTTAAAATTCTTTTTGTATAAAATTCTCCTCAATCGACAATTATACCTAAAACAAAAAATATAAAATATCATATAGAAATGATTTATTACAACTTATATTTGAAAAATATACAAATTAATATAAATTTGTGGACAGTAAAACATGTTACAGATGGATCCTCTATGTCCGAAACCTGTTGAAATAGAATTTTATTGCTATCTATCCCTCAACTACCAATCCAAATGCAAGTGATTGCATGGATTTGCAGAGATCATTGTAAAACAATGATATATTCTATTTAATATAAATGGATTATAAAATAATTCAGTACAGTTTATAAATCTTTTGTGATTTACTAATGTATTATTTTTCTTATGAGAGAAAAAAATTATTCTATGTATTTTATTTATTTTGTAGAAATTTAGTCTTCTTCTCAAATCAATAAGCATGGATCAATAGATTTGTGCAATTTAATTATAAAAATTTTTTTTAATGTTGTACTTAACATTCATCTAAGTAAAGCAGCAATGTTTCTATGTAAAAGCAAAGATGGCTACTATGAGCATTGTGATTTAACATTCCCTCTCTATTCTCTTATTTAATGTGAATATTCTCTTACTTTCTTCTATTTAGATAGTATTATTTTCTTTAATTTGTGGATAACAGTCAAAACAAAAATATATAAATTTATTTATTCTCTTTTATTACTGCAACAAAAGTTAGTACATCTTATACATGATTTATAATATTTATAACAGATCAATAATTATTTACTAATAATTAAATACATTTATTTATAATAATTTAAAAAATCCCAGGCATTTTCACGATCACTTTAAATGTTTATCATGAACAATTTAAGTATAAGTTTACCATATGAACGAGTTTATCTGAACGAAAAAATTAATTTTTTTTTCTTTTGGCTTGATATTGCCATATAAGCTTGAAGCTTGTGCGTGGAATAATACATAGAAGGCTAAACACACCAGTGGTTACAAAGGCTAAACACACACACACACACACACTCACACACAGACATAGAGAGATGGTGGGTGAGAGGGGGGAGAGAGAGTCTATTAATAAAATAATGATAGTATATTTTAATTACATTTATTAATAGAAATGTTCACACTTACAAACAAAACCAATAATGATCGTTTAAATTCCTAAAAATAACTTTAAAATAAAATAACTGCTATGTACAAACACCACATTATCCTACTTATTTCAAAAAATGTTTATTTATTTTTTAATCTATTATTTTTATCTTTATTTTTTACTAGTGAAATACTTTGCCCCCAATTTTTAGTTTTAGGGTGCTGATAGTAAAGGCAGCTGGAATGTAACAGGAGAACAAAATGTCACACAAAGCAACACATGCTAACATATTGTAGTTTCATTCTCCTACTACAAATATTAAAACTCACTGATCCATACCCTCATATTTTCTATCAGTTGAGTATGCTTGCTATGTCAACGCATCTACAACAATGTCCAGTAACTAAATTTTTAACATTACAAAAAAGAATGTTAGTGACATTCATTGTTGTCTAAAAGCCATTTATGATGAAATTGTTGATCAAAGTACTGTGATAGGTGGGCAATAAATGTTTTAATAGAAGCTGGTAAAGCCAATATTGAGGATGAACCTCTCATTAACATTGTTCTGGGATTCCAAACACTTGTACAAGACTGCCTACCTGCATTTTGGGTCTGCAAATTCTGTGCAATATGTAAAGAGGTTAAAACACCTCAAGAGACATATTAGTCATGTTTGAATTATTCACATAGCCTATAATTCTGCAGCACAGTAATGCTCAGTCACATACATGCTTGCAATCACTGAGGCTCTTTGAAGTTAAAATTTGAACCTATGAAGTGATCTTCACTTCTTTCCTCAATTAAACACGTATATTAGGGCTATTCATTTCATCAAAGATGATGAACTAAAGGATGCATTGTGGTCGTAAATGAAAGAAAGACTGCCAGATCAATCATCATTCACAGCACATACTGAGAAAACTGATCACTGTTAAAAGAAATTTGTAACTGTAAATGGTAACAGCCTGGATAAACAGATATGTTTTTGTAGAAAATAAAGTGTACTTTTATGCTGTATATATTTTCATTTGCATGTTATTAGCTAACTGCACTACATTTCAACCACCTCTTGTACCATGTTCCTCACACCACATAACAAGAGAAATCTCTCTGCTTTTTTATACTGATTTTCTATTTCTATTGCCTCACAATCTCTTTCTTCCTCTTCTTCCTCATTAACACTCTTTTTTGATTTCAGTAATTTCATGATTAATCATAATTTCATTTTATAATAGTCTCTTAGTGTACATCATATTATCACATACCCTTACCTAATCTTTTTCATTTAGAAAATTACTGCCAAGACTTCCCTTTTTACCAATAATATTGCTGCAACTTCTGTAAGCATCTTTTTCCAGCAGTTTCTAATTTCTGAAGTTGGAGGTTCATCCCACACTATCCGTGAAATAATACTAATACATTATACGTAATAATGTTATATATGGTATGCATTTAGCTTTTTAAATATAAATAACTTCGTTACTAGGTAAAATTAAAACACACCATACTTTAATTAATCCTTATAATAATACTAATTTTAGGCATTAAAAAGCACAGTTAGGGTTAATGGATCAGTCAATTAACCCAAGAGTTAGTTGAACAGGAGGCAGTTAACAGAGTCTTAGTAGTAGGGCGACTACTATAATAATAAAAAATACCCAGCAAGAAATGTGTTATATGATATAAAAAAATTGTTATTTTTATAAATCACAATCTGCTCTCTTAACATAAACATTATATTCAAAAGAATGTGTTTAAAAATTTGTCTAATATACCTTTCAGCATTTGATTGATAGTAAAGAGAAGCATTTTTATTTTTAGAACCAATATTACTAATGGCTGAAAAACTTTTATTTCTTAAATTACAGTAGTTTTTGAATAAATTTCTTCTCAATCTAGCAAATAAAGGATGCAGAATAAGAAAGAAAATAAGTTCAGGAACACATATTATACTCATTCCTAAGAAAAAGCCCAAAAGACCTCCATAAATACCTAAAAAAAATAAAACAGACAAAATTAAAAAAAAAATTCAGACTGTTTTATTCCTTAATTTAATCCTTAATAGTGGATTGTAAACCCTTGTTATAAAATCAGCATGGAAATGCACACTGAACATGTATGCTCAATTAAGTAAGCTTAACTTTGTTTTATGTCTTCATTAGTCACTTTGAGCTGGTTTTCTGACTAAACTTTATCAGCAGAAGTCTTTATTCTAGCATTAAAGTGATATTACATTAAAATTATTTCTACTCTAATCTTCCAAAAGAGTTTCTCAGGAATGTAAAAGAAGCAGCAGACTGAACCGTCTACTAAAAATACATACAGTAAAGATTTATGAAAGTGGAGTCATTATTAGCACCTCAAAACCAGTTATTAAATTTTTATTTTATTTAAGATTTAAATTTCTTCTTTTTTAATAGTTTTTGTGTTTAATATCTTTAACAGTGTTGTAAATATTATTTTTAATAATACTATCATTATGCAAAGCGCTATTTTTCTGTATGCTGTGAAATACATAAAAGACAATTCTTAAACATCTAGAAAACTAACAAAATGACATAAATGAATAAACGGTTTTTTTAATTGTCTAGCACTAATAACAATTACATAAATTATATGCTTGTTAATTTGCATATTAAATTTGCATGTTAATTTTCTTCCTAATAAAATATTAGTTTACATTATTATGCGTATTTTTAATAAACTAACCTAAAAAATTTGAGAATTTAATATAAATTTCAATAAAATATGAGATTCACTTGGAAAGAAGTTCTTAATCTGACAAAGAAACACAAGATTTTTCTGAAATCTTTAAGAAACTTTTAAGAAAAAATTTTCTTTGCATCATCTTATAATTTGATACAATTAGACCAATGACTTTTATTTAATACCTCCTTATAATGTTAGTTATATGGAGGTGTGGACTCCGTATTTGTCCAACTCTGTAAAATAAACAATTTTCTCAGCTTTGACAGTTTTTCACAAATAAGCATATTTTTAAATCATATTTTTTGTTCCAAAATCCTCTTTTACACAGTATGACTTACTGTTCAAGTTTATTGATTTTTTTTTTTTAACTGAATATCTTGTGTGTTACTGCTATGCTTTGATAGTAGAGTAATTGTTAAACTATACTGGGTTTATAGTCTGTTGTTAGGCAGTGTAATCTGAAAACATAAAATAAAATAAGCTTTCATCAAAATATAAAACACCAATAATAACTTACCTAAAAGTACCCGCCATGTAATAAATGTGTCTCTTCTAATTCTCATTGAAACAGCATTATCAGTAAATACATATAGCAGATTTAATCTGTTATTTCTATTCTTAGATGCTAGAAAGAAAGATAAATATACAGTAAAATGAAAACAGAAGAAAATAGACATACAAACAAATTACAAAAATATTTTTCAGTAAATACAAAATCCTAAAATAAATACCAAAACAAGAATTTAAATTAACGTTTAAATCTCTTCTTTTTCTAAAGATAATTCTATCTAATGAGAGCTGTTTAAAAACATTGTTGCTGGTTTTTTATTGTATAATAGATAAAAATGAATTTCTGTAGCACGTAAAAAAATTTCAAATCTGAATGGGATTTGATCTTATTTAAGAACTTTCTGAATGAAAAGCAGAGACATGATCAGTAATATAGGTTTTTTTAAATTGTTGGTTTTAACTAATTTAGAGATGAAATAATTTTAAACAATTAAAATTAAATTGAATTGATAAAATATTTATTTTTAGCAATAATAATTTATTTTAATTAAATAAATACCTACTTAATAATTTTTAACTCTATTCAAATAATCTCACATCAATCAACGCCATCTCTTGCATTTTAAGATAACTAACCAAGACCAGCACTATGTATATTGTATATTCAAAAATTCAGCAGATTCAAACATTTTCTTTTATACTCCACGCATTTTTAAATTTAACAAATAAATACATAATAAAAATTTCCTTTGTATACATTTAATTCATGTAGAATTGCACATGTAAAATATTATAAAAGGTTATTTACTTATGCAAAGGTACTACACTACTATACTATACTATTCTGACTGAGCTTTATAGTAATTTAAAAAAATATTTTATGAGGATCAGTTATGGAGGAAAACGAAGATAGATAATACTTCAATAAACAGCTGCAAAAGAGGTTCTGATGATGAAAGCAAAGATGAAAATTTGACTAATAAAATATTCAAAAAAGGAAAACATGAAGAGAATGACAATAATAATGAAGAAAATGATAAAAAAAATAGTGACGAAGTAATGGCTAAAAATGAACATTCAAAAGAATTAAGATTACGTAACCAGCGGTATAGAGAAGGGCATGACACAACATTTTCTCATGAATTAACAAGATTGTGTGTTCAGCGATATAGAGAAGGGTAAAAGAGCAATTCTTCACAATCAGAAATGCCTGATAGAAAAAAAAAAAATTAACAAAATTCACGCAAAAAAACATAGAGATAAAAAAATTCTGACACCTAAAATTCTGGCCCCTAAAGATGTTTACACTTCAAAAATAAATTCAGTTAATTCTGAAATGAATAACTGTTTTTTTATAATTTAAGTTATATCTTTTACTGTCTCATAATTTGTTAATAATATATTAATGAAAATCTAAATAAAAATAGCAATCTTTCATTAAAAAATATAACAATGATTGCTTAATGTTAACATAAAATGTAGGCCAGATTCTAATTTTTAAAAAATCTTATGTGAAAGGACAATTTTTTATTTCTCCCAAAAAGGAGTTGTCCATATACCAGAACGGTGTGTTCCAACACCGCACTGGTGTTGGAACACACCGTTCTGGTATATGGAGTAGTAGGGGTGCACTACCCCTACTAATAATATGAAAGCCTGTCCCATTTAAAATAATAATTTTTTTTTGTAAGATGTTGATACATAAAACACAATCAAGCTTCTCACCCAGTAATTTTCTTTATAATTCGTGCAATCCCAGCGCAATCAAGCCCATACCTTCTTCCTCTAAATTTTAATAAAGGGGCTTTAAATTTAATAAAAATTATTTTTTAAATAATTTAAAAAATAATTCTTTTTATGATATATATATTTATTGTCATATGTTCACGGCTTGACCAGTATATTGAGAGATAAACTAAAAATTTCTTAGGAATATGATTTATTACTCTAAAAAATATAAAATAAATAAAATAAAATAAATTATTTAATTAAATTTAATAAATAAATAAATCGGTTTTGCACACAGATTTATGGGTAGAGTGCAGTTGTGGAGTTGGGTTGAGGGTGGGCTGGTATGAGCTTAGCTCTGCTGAAAAGTCTTGCGCTGTTCAGCATGAGTCAGCATGCAAACTATAAAATATAGTTTAATATAAATATAGTTTAATATAAAATATAGTTATAGTCACTTCAGCCCTTGGCAGGGATTGCCCTTTAGGTAAGGATATCAGGGCCCTTACTGCTACGTGGAAGCCCTGGGATGTCAGTATCATGGATCAGACAGTAACTGAGTCCCTGTCCCAGGTTAGATTAGGAGGCAGCTGAATGGGGAAACCAGGCAGGATCTATGATCTGTGGCATGCTCAATAGTCTCTCCATCATACTTTATGACATATTGACTGACGATACTAAAGGTTTATGGAAGCATCTACATCCACATCTTCCGCTGCAGAGGGTCCATGTAAAAACCCTGACTTAAGAGACAAGGAAGACAGCTATGGGCTTGTTTATGGAGACTGTCAATGACCTACAGTCATCATGGGTATTGAAAGCTTCAAAGATAGGATTTATCAACACTGTGGTTGTACCGCATGGTACACTAAATATCTCCAAGGGAGTTGTGTGTAGGGACCTTTTACACTGCACAGAAGAAGAGATTGTCAAGGAGCTTCAAGAACAAGGAATTGTTGCATGTCGACATAATGGAGAAGTTATACCCTCTGCATCGCGTGTTTTAGCATGCAACACATTAATAAACCTACATATCCTGAGAAAATTAAGGCTGGCTTTCATAGACTAAATGTCTGTCCTTACATCCCGACTCTGTTGTGGTGTTTTGGATGCCAGAAATTCAGAGATACCGTGGTAAAATGCACTAGGAAAGTGATCTGTCACTGTGGTGAACTATTACATCCAGATGACCCCTGCAAGGATCCGCCAGTTTGTGTTAACTGCCATGGATATCATTCTGCTAGACCATGCTAGATTATTATTATAATTATTATTTTATCTCTGCTATTTTTCTTGGCACTAGTAACCTTCACTTATCGTCTGTGAATTACTCTATTGAGATATGGAATGCACAGAGACGAGGAACTTATTTCACATTTATTGTACATTGATAACTTGAAGTTACTCGTAAAAAGTCAGGAAGAACTCAATGTGATGATCCAAATCATCCAAGAATATAGTACCAACAATTAAATGGAATTTGTAGTAGACAAATGTGCAAAGATCATCCTCAGAAGAGGAACCAGGGTTGAAATGCCCAAAGAGGAAGAAGAGATGAGAATGATCATAAGATAGTTCGAGCATGGAGAGGTACCATACTTGGATATGGAAGAGGACCCTAGAATCAAAAACGGGGTTATCAAACACAAGATGACCAAAGAATAAGTAAGGAGGGTTAGGAGTACTCTGAAACACAACCTATCTTTCAAAAAAAAAATAACAACGATCGGCAGCTTGTCCTTACCTGTGCTCGAGTATAGTTTCAGCATAATGGGATGGACAGAAGTGGAAGTGGACAAATTGGATCATAGGACAAGAAAGTTCCTCATGATATTTGGAATGGTCCATCCACGAGTGGACGTTTTGACAGATTGTACATCTTGCAGAGAGAAGGGGGCAGAGAATTGTGGCAAACTGGAGCGGCATATAGAAATGCAATAATTGGGCTAGCGCAATTCCTCTTGAAGAATAGGCTGCTTTGACAAGTGATCAGAATGGAATAAAAACCAAGGTACACGGGAGTCCTTCAATAGCCCTGAAATTTGCCCAAACATGTGCCACACAGCTGGAAGAGGTATATGAGTTACAAGAAGATGTTCTGATGGAGATGGATATGAAGAAAATATCCCAGAAAATATTGAGGAACGAATTGTGCCGAAAGAATTTACATGGACTGTATGCCATCAGAATGCAGGCACCAGGCATCAATAAGGATTGCACAGTGAGAATAGCTGAAAGCTGAAACTGAGGCCCTGATAGTAGCAGCGTAGGATCATGTATTGAGAACAAGAAATTACGTGAAGTGCACCATGAAAACAAGAGTGGATGACAGATGCAGACTGTGCAGAGCCTTTCTTGAAACAATCGATCATGTCATATAAGGATGTCTACAACTGGCAAAATTCAAGAACCTGCAAAGGCACAGTAGAATTTGTTCACTGGACCATTTGTAGAGAACTGAGGATTTCGCTAAGTGTGGAAAAATGCGGAGAAGAAACTGAAGTCCAAAGATCCAAAGATCGCGGTTAGCAGGATGTGGAACATCTAGACCCAGATGGTGCCGATAATTGTTTGAGCCCTTGGAATGAACATTTTAAAAAATTTTCTGAAAAATATGTATTTTGTCAGGCCATGAACTTTGTGAACAAATCTCATAAATAAATAATTAAAGGAATGTAAATGCTAAATGTACTTTTCATAAACTACAATCTTATGTTAAAATATTGTGTTATTTCTTCCACATGTTTCCAAAAAAAATATTAAACAGTATTCAGGAAGAAATTGGCTTATATAAAAAAAAAAAAAAAAAAAACAGTGAAAAACAAACTATGTTAAGATGTTTAAATTTATTGATTAATGATGTATGGAAAATATAGAGCAAGTAGAAGTTATATCAAAATAGAAGTGGTTATGGGATGACATAGGTGTTTCATTGTGGAAAATACACTAATGACAAAGAGATAAAATATAATCTTATAATTAGATTTTACTGACGCATAAGAGGACTATAATTAGAATCTGCTTCAAATGTTGTGATAGAACACTCTGGTATACAATTACATGGTCGGTTTTTAGCAAAACTCTGGTCTATGTCGAAAATTTCTTCTGTTCCATATTCCTGATATTTATTCAATAATAATCCACCATATAATGATTGAAAAAGAGCTAAAAAAAATAACAATAATAATACAAAAATATAAATAAATAAATATATATGTATATAATATATACACATAATACTTGATTCACTTTAAGAGCAATGCTGCTGTAGATAAACTGCATGATATTGTAATAGACTGTCTCAGAATTTACATGTACTAATTACATGTTTTGATGATTTTATCTGGCATCAACTGATTAGAATTATTTATAACTTAATTACATGACAGCTATATTTAAAGTTATATCAGATTATAAAGTATTGCTTTAATACTGGTGAGGACTAACAAACTGAATCACCTGGTACATTACTGCATTAACACAATTGCATGTGCTACAGTAAGATCTCTCTACGACAAACAACAGCTAGAATAGCTCTTACGCTGAACACATTATAACAAAGTGTCATGACTGAATGACTCATCAAACTGCTTAACTTAGGTAGGTGAATTTTGGAACATTCATTGCTTTTGTAACACAGGCACCCATTAAGGAAAGTTATTGGAAAATTCCATCTATAAGAGGGTAAAACAGATAAAAAACGTTTTTAATGAAAATTTCATATCTTGGGAGCCAAAGATGTTACAGTTGTGAAGATTAGAATTTAGACTCTTTTTTAAAACCAAATTGACACATGTTTCACCATTTTTAAAAAATCCAATTTGGGGGTGACAAAGTTTTAAATGAAACTATATGAAGCTGAAGGTGTTGGTCATAAAAAGTGGTATAAACAGACTTTTGTTTAAATCATAAACATACATGTTTCACCATTTTTTTAAAATCCAGTTATATTTTCAAAAAAAACAACCACTTTATAATAGAAATATACTTGAAAGTATATGCTTTAGTATGAGCTTCCCCTGAAAGAATACATCATCCGCAAATGCTAAACATCACTGGTCAACAATGTCTGCAGTGTATTATCATTTTCAGGATAAAGCTAACCACTAGAAGAATAACAAAAATCTAATTTTTTTTTTTTTTAATTTATACTACGTACAAATCTAAAATCAAAACAAGCAAAGCCACGTACATGCAAGAGCAAATATAGTATATAAACAAAAATACTTAACTGTAAAAGATTATATAATATGATTGTGGACATGTCAATAACATGTTGCAGAAAATAGAATCTGAAATATGTGTTAATTAAGGCTACATTGAAAGGATAACATAAAAATTAAAGATATGAATCTTATTTTTATTCTGCATACTTATTTTAATTCACTCTATTTATTCTTGTATATTACTATAATATAAATAAAAATATAATGTAATACAAATAAAATAATTTGGTAATCTGTTTTAAAACTATATATATATATATATATTATTAGTATGCCCATGCTTGAGCTACACTTTGCTCAAAAATAAAACAGTAATAATTTATATCAGAAGACAACATCAACTTCTCTCAAATCTGCAGTAAAATTGGATTTTTGAAAATGGTGAAAAAATGTCAATTTGGTTTAAAGGAAGAGTCTAAATACCAGTCTTCACAACTGTAACACTTTTAGTTCCCAAGATATAGAATTTTCATCAAAAAAGTTTCCTTCCTTTTTACCCCCTTATAGATGAAGTTTTCCAAAGTTTAATTTCTTGATATTGCAATAGATAGGTAAAATAAATTATAAGAAAAATAATTCTAAAGTTGAGAAAAATGTACATGTTAAAATATATTAATTTTATGCAATTGAATCTCCAATAAAGATTATAATTTTTTGTACTAGAGAAGAAGGGGCTAAAAATGTATTTTATTAATTAAATACTCAGACTATACAGATTGTGAATAATAGACAAAATAGAAATAATCTGGGTGCTTAATTTTTAAATTAAACACATTAATGTGCATTTTCACATTAACAAATCACATTACATCAATACATCTTAAATGTTAAATTTGAGAAAGGACTGTATTATTTATCCTGTTACCATTTTTAATAAATTAATGTCCTATTTAAAATAACTTCTGAACAAGTTATGTAAAATATAACTAAAACTGTGTCTGAAAAGCCAATGTTACTCTTTGATAGATTTTTAATAATACTGAATAAAAAATAGATTAAAAACATTAATTTTAAAAAAATAAATAGTTTTTTTGGATGATTTTCAAACTTAAGCTTGAATGTTGTATATAAAAATATGATTTTCAATTTTAATAGTATATGAAAAATGCCAAGCCATTCCAGTTTTAGAGACACTGATAATAAATCTTACTTAATCTTAGTTTAAACTTTTGCACTGCCACATTCCTAAAGTACATGGAAGCAAATACATAAAAAAATTGATTGTATTACATTTATTAAACACATTTTTAGTAAAAAATAAATAAATGAAAAGAGTGATAGATAAATTACCTTTATGTTTATGTAGACATCCGATGTCACCAATTTCACAATATCTTTGATTATCTAAAAAAAATGATAACCTAGTAATTTTATATAAACTACACAATCTTATAAACATTTATTCACTACTGTAGATTTAACCAAGAAGCTTGGATAAACAAGTTACAGACTATTTACCTGTCACTCTTTTTATATAAAAAAGGTCATGTGACTAATTATAAATACAAGATCGTGCAATTAGTAGTAAAAAGGTCCTCATTTCAAACACTATTCAAACAAGCATATTTTTTTAATAATGTAATAGACAGGAAAATGTACTTGTACTAGAGAGGGAGAAGGGGCTAAAAATTGGATTTTGTTTATTAAATACTCAAATCGATAGAGATTGTGAATAATGGAGAAAGTAGAAATAATTACTGTGTGCTTAATTTTTAAATATGATTTAAAAATAAATATTTAAATATTTATAAATATGATTTAAATATGATTTTAAATATGATTTAATATATTTTTAAAATATGATTTAAATATTTACCATAATCGAACTGATTTTATTTCTCTTTGAAATATATTGTTATTTCTCACATTCTTATTTATATGAAACTAACATGTAAATTGTGCAGTGACTATTTCTAACAGCCTAATTATCTAGAAGGCTTAGAAAGCATTTCTTAGCTGATGTACGGAATAAATTTTATTTTTTTATTAACATAATTTTTTTAAAATCTATATTACAATTGCTTTGTTTTGTTTTTTTTATTTTACAATTTTTTTTTTAATTTTATTTGTGCAGTGTATACTACTTCATCAAATATTTGAGTGTTCAAGAAAAAAACAATCATGCACAATTGTTACTATGAGTGAAACTTATTAGGCATAATCACCTCATAATCTTTGTAATCAAACTCTGTTCTTTATGCATAGAATAATGATGTGGCTTGCTACATTTTATCCTATCACATATGAACCCAATAGTGCATGCAGATGGAAGAGTTATTCTGGCAGATTGCTACATGATTGTTTTTCTGTCCTTGTCTCAAGAGTTTCGGAATGATCTAGGCAACAACACAATTCATTACAAATTTTTCAGTTAGGATTTCATGACATGAACTCACTGAAATCTCATTCTCTTCTGCTATTTTGTGAAATTTAAAATGCCAATTTGATCTCATCAAATCGTTCTCTTTGGCCATAGATGTCAACAGATAAGTCCACTTGTCTGTTAATATCTATGACCTTCCTCTACGAGCATCAGTTTTAATAGATTCTCAACCTCTTTGAAAACAGCTGAACCACTCATATCGTTTTGTGCGACTCAGAGTGTCACCCTGTAAGTATTTTCTACTTCAGTCAAATTGCAAAGTTTCACTGCAATTCCTTGTTCATGTCATTCATTGCTGAAGATACCAAAATATCTACTTTGAATTAACTCTACACAAAAAATAATGATTGTAAATAGATGGGTAGCGCGGATTGTTCATCGATTCCTGTGTTGAGCACTGATGCCAACCACAAATTTAAAAATATCTTTATAAGCACCAGAGAAAAAATTGATTTGTTTTTAAAAAAACTTGTATTGGCTAGTTAAAAAAAATGAAAAATAATTTATACCAACCGCCAGTCATTGGATATACAATTGGAACACAACCACACATTCTGACTGTTAAATTAGTCTTGCATTCCACCATACAATTATGAAATGAATATGCTTGAAATCCAGCTAAATATCTATTACCTGAAAAAAGTAATAATAATAAAATATTATACAAAGTTTTACAACACAGTCATAATTGACTTCAATGCCTCTGATATTATTTTACAGTACAAGAATAAAATAAAACGCTTCTTTTTTCTTATGTTGCTACAGGAAGATATTTTATTACTTCTTTTTGTAATTACTATATGTAAAAACCAATATAATTTCATTTTAATTAAGTTAAATGAAATAGAACATTTCAATATAATTAAAATTTTTATTACAGATTAAACAAAATCTTGTTCAAAATAATATTTTTCCTGAAAATAACACTATAATGCTTCTCTCCTTTTTTATTTTTTTCCTGATCATGACAATTTTAAACAAATAATAAATATGAATGAAAGTATATTTTAATTAAAAATTATATTATTCAGTACAGCATCAATAAATTTAATATATTCAAATTTTCTTTAGTAGTTTCTTTTTTCTTTAGTAGAATATTTAGTAGAATTCTAAGAGCAATAAATGAAATATGAAAAAAAGTATCTGATGTAATATGAACTTTTATGAAATCCTAAATAAGAAACAAAAAATCTACATCTGATCTAGCACCAAAAATCACATAAAAAGAGCAACAATAATAACTAAATTAAGGGAAATTATATACAAATGTTTTAAAAATTCTTTCTTTTCCTTAAAATTCCTGACACTAATATGAACTCCTATGCTCTACTACTTCAGCCCTTTTACTTTCTATTTTTTCTGAACAATAGGCAGGGTGCAGCAGAACCGATTAAGTAATCTAGAGGGGGTCAATGCTAAGGCAGTTGTGGAGATAGGCAGGTGCACGTAGTCTCCCTTTGTTCTATCAATGACCTCATTTCAATAGCCAACATGGTTTGGACTCCAGCACATGTTGGCTTTGCCACGCGCACATATTTTGAAAAAACCTGATTTGTGATCGTATCAGAACTCCAGAAAATGCATCTGATGAGAGTAGTGATCGAGCAATCACCAAAACGTTCTGCCCGGAAGCATGATGTTGCCCTGGGGATGTCAGATTGCAGTTTAAGGAGGATTCTGCATTTTGGTTTGAATTTTCAACCCTTCAAAATAATGTCTCAAGAAATGAGCTCGGCAGACTATGCCCACTGCCAAAATCTGTGTGAGCAAATGCTTGCTCAGATCACTCCTGAGGCAGCTTTCTTCAGTAGCATCAAGGCACACTTTCACCTCAATGGGGCTGTGAATAAGCAAAATTTATGCTACTGGGCTGAAAATAACCCCCAAGTTATTTATGAAAGACATTCCCCTAAACTAATAGTGTGGTGTGCCGTATCACAATTTATTAATTTGAGGAGGATGGCATGACCGTCACTGTGAATTCTGAACATTATGTCTCAATACTGTGAAATTTTCTGCAGTCCAGAATCAAAAAGTCGTTGAAGAAGAGGGATTGGGGGACTTACGATTCCAACAGGATGGGGCTACAGCTCACATAGCCTGAGATTAACTCAATGTTTTAGGAAAAATTTCTCTCTGACATTTGGTCTCTCTGAAGGGTGATGTGGGTTGACATTTGCAGTCACCCGATTTGAGCATTTGTGATTTCTTTCTCTGGGGATATCTGAAGAAAAAGGTGTTTAAAAGTCGCTCTCATGCCCTACCAGAGCTAAGGGAGTGGATTACTGAAGAAGTTAACGTCATACCCCAGGATATTTGTGAACAAGCTGCACAAAGCTTCAGAGATTGTCTCCAACTGTGTG
Source organism: Lycorma delicatula (assembly GCF_047948215.1). Taxonomy (NCBI): domain Eukaryota; kingdom Metazoa; phylum Arthropoda; class Insecta; order Hemiptera; family Fulgoridae; genus Lycorma; species Lycorma delicatula. Next base: position 10,602,277 of record NC_134460.1, on the reverse strand, counting down.
TTGCTATTAATGGCCGCCATCTTGATGAAATTATTTTCAAAACTTAATGAATATTAAATGGCCCATACAATTAATTAAAAAATAAAAACATTTTTCCTCTATATATCTGCATTACTTTTTTGTAACTCCTCAAAACTGCTTAATCAGTTCTGCTGCAACTGTATATTTATTTGATAAGCCTTATTTTGAGTTGAAACAGTAGGAACATTCTTCAGGATGTTGTAAGTGAAATAATATAAAATCTAAAACAGGATCAATTTATTAATTAACAGTATAATTATTACACTCTACAACACAAAGCCATTCAGAAAAAATATTACTTTATCAAAACGCTGGGTATTTAAAATAACATAAAGTAGCTATGAATGTTACTGAAGGCACGATCTAGTAATGAATAAAAGTATAATAGTGCATCTTTCAATATCACTCACCTATAAATTGAATATGCCAGTGACTCAAAACAGCAGTAGCAAATAGGACAAATGAAACTCGTTTATTATTAATTAGACTCATGTCATATGATAAAATTTACTTTTTATGGTACATTAATTTTTCTTTATTTGAGACTCTTGATACATAACTTGTACAGTGTAATCCATATTAGATTAAATTATGATTTTTTCTAGTTAAAGAAAATGTAGTAGAGAACAGCAGCTACTGTTGAATTTCTTCAACGGTTTATTTTGAATAATACAATATTACTGCTGTACATCTAGTACACTACCTAGTAATGGCTACCAAGTGTGTATTAATTTAAGTATAGCTTATTTCCTATATTCCTACATAAAATAATGACTATAATCATTGTTAGAAATTAATTTTTTAAAAGTGGCACTGACTCCTGTAGTATCAGAACGTAACAAATATCATAAATAACAAACAGAGAGATTGAACCAAGTATACTAAAGTACCTATCAGGGTTAAGTCAGACCTAATCCCTCTCCTGCTGGATGAAGTTTACCATTTATCCAGGATCTCAAAACTTATTTATTACAATATTTTTATTCTGTAACGTAAATTTAAAGGAAGGGAAAATTTATTACAAAGAATACTAGAGACTTAATGACAATTTTTACAAATCAAGTATTTTTCAATTTCATTTCATTAATAGGAATTTTTATAGATCAGAAATGGATAATACATCATAATTCATAAAAAATAAAAAATTCTTGGTAGGTTTGAGCATAGCCTTTAGTAAACATGAGTTGGTTTATTTAATAAGCTAAATTTATCGCTACTGGAAATTAATCCAACTCAATTATTAATTTTATCTTACAATTTAAAGTAGAATCTTAAGTTAAATCACGATTAAGTGTTTATTCTATTTTATTTAATACACAGTTACATAGTAACACAGTATAGAGACATTGTATCAACAGTAATCTGCAGATATCCCAAAGTAAGCAGTCAGGTGTACAAATATAAAAAAAATACAAATACTTAAAAACAAAAATAATAATAATATTATCCAATATAGTCATACAGTCACTTAAATATTCATCAATATGAAATAACCTTAATCAAAGTTCATTTGTCTTATAGTATTTTCTAATACTGTTTTTATAATTTTTTGTTACTAGACTTTTAGTTTCAAGAGGTAGTTTACTAAAACAATACATTTATGATTCTTTCTGCCAAATTCTATCTCAATAATTGAATGGATTTATTTATATCTTCTATTATTGAATTTACGAGTATTTATATAATTTTGGCCGTTTCACTATAATGATGACTCAAACATTCTAATACATATGTTTAAAATAAATTAACTGGTAATGTGATATTAATTAGCTCACCCCTAAACAATTAAACCATAGCACAGTTTATTACACAATTTATTACAGTACTGTAATAAATTCCATACATAATAGTAAATAAATTTTGAACAGTATGAATTTTGCTTAGTCTAAATAAAACAAAAACAGTAGATTTTAATTCAAATTTTACGATTCCATCTGAAATATAATACCTAAATACCTTTTAGGTACCATTTGTCCATTTCTTTGAACAAATTCATTGCTTAACAATATAAAATCAGTAGGAAAATAGTCATAATGATTACCAAAAATTAAGCATACAGTCTTACTTACATTTAGAACTAACTTATGAGAATCTAACCATACTTTTAATAAACTTATTTACACTAAGCTGTTTTTCCAATTTATTATAAACTTCAAATCAAGAATTTCCATAACAACTGTAACGTGTCATCAACATAAGATATTTTTAATCAGGATTTTGTTGTTCAAATTAATATAAATAATAAAGGCCCAAGAATGATTTCCATAGAACACCAATATTTAAATCTTGTAGATTGCTTTTGATTCCATTTATTTTAACATATTGTCTTCTACTCAGCAGATAATTTTGAAGTAACTGAGGATGCAAACCTCTGATACTTCAGAGGTGAAATCATACTGATTTCAGGCTTTTCAATTAAAATTTTATGGTTTACAATAACGAAGGCTTTAGCCATTTCCAAAAACATAGCAGTTATAGGTTTACTTTTGTCTAGATTTTGGTAAATGATGTCAGATAAGTCAGAAATTGCAATTTTAGTTCCAAGACCTTTTCTAAAAAGCAATTGAGAATTAAGAGAGAATATTATATTTATTCAGGAAATTAAAAATTCTATTATGTAATAGTTTTTCATATACCTCTGCAAAATTAGAGATAAGAAAAATAGATTTATAATTTACTTATTTGTAATACTTTTATGATTTCTATGTTGAGTACAGTTTACCTTTCTTAGTTTTATTCTTTTATTATATGTTGACGTGTTTCGAATTAACTCTATCATCAAAATTTATTGTTCTGATAATTTTGCCAATAGAATAACTACATTTCGAAACATTTCGAAACATTTCGAAACACGTCAACATATAATAAAAGAATAAAGCTAAGAAAAGTAAACAGAATTCAACATAGAAATCCTAATATTCTTAGCAGAAAATATAATAATAATTATTACCTTAATAACAGTAATACTTTTAATTTCTTCTTTTTTTTTTAATTAAACATAATATTTTATTACATTTTTTGTTTTGACAACTCTTGCAGAGGATTCTGGATATTCTTTACACCTTTGCATACAGTCAATTTTTATCCAGCAAAATATACGAGGGTAGATCAAATATAAACAGATTTTATTTTTTTTTTAAATTTATTTATTGAAAAATAAAAGGCAAATATAATTTATTTTTCTACATAGTTCCTGCTTTAGAAATACATTTTTCCCAGCAAGAAGGAAGATTTTTTATCGCAGCATCGTAGAATGAAGCTGGTTGCATTAGGAACCAATTGTGCACAAATCCCTTCATACCCTCGTCATTTTCAAATTGTTGCCCTTCTAGAGCTTCTTTGAGCTTTGGTTCTTTAAGCGACCCAAACAAATGAAAATTGCAAGGCAACAGGTCCAGGCTTTAGTGAGGATGATCAAGTTGAGTCCAGTGCATTTCTTTTGGTTTTGAGACTGTTAGAGCTGCAGTATGGGGGCTGGCGTTGTCATGGAGGTGGATAGCTTCTCAAATCGGTTGGTCTCATCTATTGCGACGATATGCAGCCCTCACCCCGTTTAACAGCTCGCAATAGTAAGCAGCACTGATGTGCGTTAATCATGCAAAAAATCAATGACCAAAATGCCTCGCCGATCGAAAAAAGCAGTTGAAAGAACCTTGCCAGCTGACAGTCGAGTCTTGGCTTTCACTGGGACTGCTACCCTTTCCTCTGCCATTCCATACTGGCTTGTTTTGACTGGCAAATGTAGTGGTGGATTTTTTACTTTAATTATGAAATGAGAAGTTTCAAACTCATTGGCAAAGATATAGCAGGACTAGTATGTGGCAAGTAATGTTATATTGAACAGTAGTTCAAACAATCTGGTGGGATAGTAGTGGATAGACATGCAAAAGGTTTATTTCTTTGGCCCTGATAGTTAATAGAGCAGATGGTAAAATGGGTTGTCATATAAAAAAATTTTACTGCATATTTTGATAAACTGCTTTAATTTTTTTTTAGAATTTTTATTTATTTCTTTTACCATATATAATTTTAATCTGTAGTGAAAGGAAAAAGAATTATTACCATTATTATTAATATGGAGGTCCATGATCTTAAGCTGGAATCTAGAACTAGGTAAAAGATGAGGATGAAGTTTGATAGCTTTTTGCACATACCTCTTAATATTATTTCTAAACATTTAACTTCAAATGAAATAGTTTTTAATTTTACCTGTTGACAAACATTCTTCTTTAAGATCTATGACTTCACTTGTAGAAAAAATTTTAATGGGTGAAAATGACACAAGGAATACTGAATTGAATGGCATTGTTCTTTTAACTAAAGTTGAATCTGGATACAAAAATGGATTTTTCAGATTTACCTGCAACAAAAATGTTAAATGAATCAACTGAAAAATATAACAATAATATATCTAAGTAAGACAAAACATCTTATAAAGAACCAATGTGGAGGTATATAATGTATATATCACAAGTAATAACTAACATTCATAAAAGAACTATCAAACAGAATAACTGAATAGAACTCATTGAATGAAAGACGTCTTTCAATCTTTATATAATCTTCAGTACTGACTTTTTAATAACAACTTACAATGTCATTAAATAGTAACTAGTAATAGTAATTAATGTATAAAGGAAAAACAATAATAATAAGTAAGATTACCGAATTTGATCGAATTACAAAGTTTTGGGATGTCACAATTCAGAATGTAAAATAAGTAAATCTGTTTTAAGAGTTTTAAATTAATCTTAAAATTCTACAAATTAAATAAGTTATTTAGATATTATTAGATAAATGATAGAGATGCTGAAATCAATGTACACTAACAGTGACAGTTTTGTAGAATTACCTCTTGGCAAAATAAGACTGTTTCCAAATCTGGTCAGTAATGAGACAGGAAAGTGTGCCATTTCTGTTAATGATGATGATGATGTTTATAAATTATGAAAATAGTTTTAAACTCTAGACATCAAGGGGGATATTTTACAAACAATAATCTTATTTGGGGGGAAAAAGAAGAAAAATTTTAAAAAATAATCTAGAAAAATGGAATTCACAGATTAAGAAGGGATGAAAACACAGTAGTAATATCAGTAAAAAAATTAAAAACTTGGTACGGTCAAATAATGTTGAGAGACATTTAAATGTGCAATTAATAGTGTTCCACATGTTCTTTCATGAACCTAATTATACTATCCACATTAAACATAAATTAGACAATGAGAAGTACTACTCAATCACAATTGTATTTCCACTGTCACCTTAGGAAATTTCAGGAAGTTTCCACAGGTGTTCTAAATAACTGTTAAGAACCAGATTATTTAAAAAAATTTTTAGATTCATCTATCATAGTCACAAATAATGTTAATTATGTAATTTTCTTAGCAAGAAAGCAGAAATCTTACATTTTTATTTTTTGTTTATTTAACTGGTAGAATTTTTTAAGTTAATTAAATATTTTTTTTTTAACCTGCCAGGTTAGTCTAGTAAACTTGTCATCACAAAATCAGCTGATATTCGAAGTTGAGAGTTCTAATGTTTGAGTCCTTGTACAGGCAGTTGCTGTTATATGATTTGAAAGCTAAACTGTGGATACTAGTGTTCTTTGGTGGTTGGGTTTCAATTAACCATATAACTCAGGAGTGGTTGACCTGAGTCTGTTCTATTACATTTACTGGTACATTTATTTACACTTACATTGCACTACATCTGAGCTATTTCAGGCCTGCCAAACCAGTAGCAGTAACTGTATTTTACCTTTTTACCACATATATGCCTAATTTAATATCGGTGGGTGATAATGGTAGCAACAATGTGAGCAAGCGCATAGTATACAGATACGCTCATACAAGCATCACTCCCACTGTGCAGTTCTCCCACCACACACCACAGTGACAAATTATTCGACAGTCAGGCTCCCCTGACTTCTTATGTAGATATCCAAACAAGAAGGTGTATGTAAATAAATCACAGGCTATCCAACAAATGAAGGAAAATATCTGTGAAGCAATTAGATCATTATAACCAGTGACACGTAAGGGTTTTATGGAAAATGCCATAAAAAGAGCTCATCTTTGTGATAACACAAAGATGATGGCTAGTAATGGACACCATGTGAAAGATGTGATTTTTCCACATATAATAAAAACAAATTTCCCAACAATCAGTTTAATTAGAAACCAAAAATAAAATAAAAGATTGATAAAAACTATAGTTTATTTAAACCTTGTCATGATTTATGGGTTACACTTTTTAAAATAAACAGCATATATGAATGTGAAAAATAATAAAGTTATTGTTATTGCTGACCCCTAGTTGAGTAGTAGCATATTTTTCAACCAGAAGGTTCTGGGTTAGAATACCAGTTACACTTTGCATTTTTCTTACTCTACAAAATCCATCTAACATTACAAACTCTTAGTAAGACCATGCAAACCTATTATTTCTGGTTTAAATAAATAAATATATTAAAAATACACAATATTACCAGATGCAATTCAATCGAGTGTAAATTCAATGTAAACTTATAATCTAAAGTATATTTCATCAAAAATTTTTAAAATTTTATTTCTAAACTTGTAATTTAGAGTATATTACATTTTAAAAATTTATTTAAAAAAAAATTAGTTCAGCATACATGTTGAAGCTTATTCATGGGAATATGGAAAAACGATTTTAATGCATGAAAAAATGGCAAGTCTGATACCTAGATTTTATTTTAAATGTAGCAATATAATAGGTTTAAAGTGGCACTAAAATTTAGCACAAAATAAAATAAGTAAACAGTAAAAATTCAAAGTTACCGAGTAACCATATGAAGCAGATATTGAAGAGAAGTAATCAGATTTGTTAGTCTTTAGAGTCACAGAAAAACTGTTGCTATAACCAGTAGTAGTAGCTCTTCTTGCTTTTTTCCACTTAAATGGTCTGTAAATAAATTACAACATTAAAAACAATTTGAATATAAAATAGTTAATTACTGATTAATTTCTGAGAATCCAAATGTTGAAATTTTCTTATGAAATTATCTAACAGAAAAAAAAAATAAAAAGTTTTCTTTATTAGTTTTATCATCTGAGAATGATTTTTTCCTGGTACCTATCTTTTCTTAACTGGCTTTTTTGTTTCGTTTTTTTGTTTGTCATGGAGAATAAAAGTCTTTACCTTCTATAAGTACTTAAACCAATCGTCCCTATATTTAACAATTTTATTGATGACAAAAATTAATTTTATTAATGATAAAAGCAATATTTTGTGGCTTGTAAAAAGCACATTTCTTTGTGATTATATAAGTATCATCATCACATGAAAAGAAGGTACAGTCATAATCTTGTCAAAATTTAATCTGAGAAACAATTCTGGTTTAATTTTTGTTTTATTTATTATTGACATGGTAGCCTTAGACCCTTCATTGTTTTCACATAGTATAACCAAATATCAGAATAATTAAACCAGAAACCTGTTCCAATACCTTAATATTCAAAATTCTTTTTAATATTGTCACTTGTTCATGGTTTGACCACGATATTGAGATACTAACAAACTAATATTTTTTATAAATACAATTTATTACCCTGAAAACGTATAAACAAAATAAATAATAACAATAAAAGTAATAATAATGACAATAAAGAGATATAACATACAAAACAATAAAATAAAAAGGACAAGGTCTAGTCAAAAGGTCTAGTCATAGTTAAATTATAAAAACCAGAATACAGTCCAATTTACTAAAAATGGTATAATGACCATTAATATTAATACCTAATATTGCATTAACAACAAGATAACAACACTAGAGTGTCTAAAGTTCATATAATTCAAGTTCTGCAAATATTATTACTTTTACTGTCTACAACAGAACTACCCTACACTTTATGGATGAATATAATACTGTCACTTTCATTATTGTTTACCAATAATTCACCGAACAAGTTCCTGCATTTATCCACTGTCCACAATGGAATGCTCATGATGTACTCTTCACTTGTTGTTACCACATGCTTACTGATATCGCTGTCTCTGCAACTGCATCAAACTCAGGTTTGCGAAACTACTCTGTCGTCGCTTATCACGAGTATGCCGAACACCACCTTGCAGAACTACTGACCCTCTCCGCTGGTTCCTGGCAGCATTTATATCCGCAAAGCTGGTGTAGCCAAATGGTGTAAGGCGACAGGTGTCTGCATACAGTAGTATTTATATCTCCTGGCCTGCAGAACCAATATCCGATTCATCCCTTAACTGTTGAAGTGTAATAATTTTCATTGTATATGCTTTTACGTTTTCTCATAAATTTTTATTCTGGTCTGGTAACCCTTCTGGCTGAATAACAGTTTCTGGAGATGCTATTGTCTGTATTACAAAGAACAGATTCTTAAACAGACCTATTAATCTGACAAAAGAATCCCTTTTAGTTCCTTCGGATTTTTCTTTTTATTATTTTTTCATTCTTTTTTGACTGTAAGATATCCATTACCCTGGTCCTGTTACAATATACTGAATGCCTCCTAAAAAATGACATACCTTTGTTTTGAAACAAGAAATGGTTGTGATCAATTAATTAAAGTTCATCAAACATTAGCCACATGAAGGAGATGATTATGTTTTACGAAAGGTTATTGAGCTTGATAATTAAATTACTCTCTTTTAACATAGCACTGTACACCAGTAACATTCTGTCAATTTAAATTATTTTAAAAGTAATTACTATGTTTTGTAGTTGAATATTGTAGTATTGTTTAAGTTTAATCAATAATAACTATTTGATAAAGGAATCAATAAATTTATTGATTTAAATTTTTGGAGAATCTCTCAAAATGTAAGGAACAGAGATCTTGAAAGCATAATCTTTAAGTACTAGAATCCAGATTATAAAATACAAGTTAAAATTATAGTCTGCCTACACAATTAAAAAGTATCATACAGAATAGCTCTTCTAATGTATGAAATGGGAGATTGAGTCTTTTTAAATAACTTGAAAAAGAATACCAAAATAAATTAAAATCCTTGTGTTTTTACCAACAAATACTGCAGTGTAGGATACAAAGATAGTAATTTTATTCACAGTGTTTTGCAACATGATCATAGAAAAAGCAAAGCAGTAACTGAATAACAAATTTATGAATGCAGTAGCCATACAGGAATAGAAAATAATGATGTTAAAATTCACTGAAGATCTTGTCCTTAAGACAGAAACAAAAAAATCCCTTTCAGCATGCCAGAAGGCAGAGGTAGATTTCACCAGTGCTAAGTAGGAGATAAAAAAGGTTTCCACCTTAAAGTAAAGAAAAACTTCAAATTTACTCGATTGACAAAGGTTACAAATGAAAGAAGTTTCACATGTTTAGCATACGACAAGCCCATCTTCCTACAATTCTCCAGCAATATTTTGATCATCCCTTACCATAAGGGTTGGTTATATCAAAAACTGCTTCAGAAAAAAGTTTTAGGTAATGTTTAGAGGACTAACGACCACTTTAAACCAATTCGATACTGTGCCTAATAAGGAAGTATGATTTTTTTTTATCTTCAAAACCCCATTTTTTCTACCCCCTAAGCCAATGGTTGGTGATATCAAAAAACTTTACTTAGATAAGTTTTAGGCCCTTATCCAAAGAATAGTAGGAACTTTGGACAAATTTGATATTTTACTTAATGGAAAAGTTATAGCGATATTTTGTTTTTTTGATAAAGTCTTCCCATGGTCCGATTTTGTACATTAACGAACTCGACTGAAATTTTGGGTCGTCATATTTTATGTATCAATTTGAAAGTAATTGGCAGAAAATTACAGCAGTTATCGAGTCCACAAGAAAGTGAAATATATATATATATATATATATATATATATGTATGGGGGCATTTTATATATATAATATATACTATATACATATATATATATATATATATATATATATATATAACTTACTTTTGAACTGATGGTTGTTTTGGGGTCTGGGGGATGTGAAACATGAAGATATATTGAAATTTTCCAGAAGTTGAATCATGATATCCATTACAATGGGTAACTTTCTTATGAAATCTACCTAAAAATGAGCAGATGGAACGTTAATGTCAAGAATTAATTTATAAAAGAGAAATTCAATTTGAAAAGAAGACAAAGATATTTAAACATTACAGAAAGGCGAGTAATGAGTAATTAAATATTAAGTTAGGGGAATACAGTATATTAGAAGTTACAGAGGTACTTACTCTCTTTTTCCTGTTTAGCCTCCGGTAACTACTGTTTAGATAATACTTCAGAGGATGAATGAGGATGATATGTATGAGTGTAAATGAAGTGTAGTCTTGTACATTCTTAGTTCGACTATTCCTGAGATGTGAGGTTAATTGAAACCCAACCACCAAAGAACACCGGTATCCATGATCTAGTATTCAAATACATGTAAAAATAACTGGCTTTACTAGGACTTGAACGCTGGAACTCTCGGCTTCCAAATAAGCTGATTTGGGAAGATGCATTCACCACTAGACCAACCTGGTGGACAGAGGTACTTACTAGTTAGTGTTACTTATGTAGTGTTATTGTAAAGGATAGACCAAGACAAACTGAAATAGAACATAAACTGGAAGGAGGACATTTATAAACAAAATAATTCAATGAGTATTCAAATGTAGATGTTAGAATTAGAAGGAAATTTTTGAAAATATTTGTAGGGAGTATAAAACATTTGTAGTCATGAAACATAGACAGAAGGAAAAAGAGAAAAGAAAAAATTAAGGTATTAGAATAGTATGTTGAAAATGAGCCGAGTCAATTAAGTTTGAAGTGAAAAGATTTTAAGGAAAATTACAGATCAGAAAAATCTGTGGCAGAACTTATAAACTATAAGGTTAATAATTAAATTTTAATAAAATTCAAGCTAATTTGATAGTAACATGATGTGTTAAAGATAAAAATTGTATAAAGAAATAATATTTATAAAACCGATAATCAAAGATGTGGGATGTACTAAATAATATTGTAATGGGGCCAGTGTAACAGGTTTCTTTAGTTTAAGGAAGAGAAAGAAAATAAAGAAAGAAGAATCTAGAAGAAACCAAGAGAGTTCTTTATTTAGAATAATCTGTTTAACAATCTGTTCTTTGTAATACAGACAGTGATACAAAAGTTCCTGTTCGACCAGAAGTATTATCAGACCGTAAAAAGAACTTATAGATAAACACAAGGGCATGAACAATGAAAATTATTATGCTTAAACAATCAAAAGGACAGGTAAAGTACTGGTTATGCAGACCAGGAGGTATAAATACTACCGGGGACCAGTAGACAGTTAGTAGTTTTGCAAACGTGAGTTCAATGCAACAAGTGATAAAAGCAATAAAACTGATAACGAGTGAAGAGTGCATCATGAGTACTCCATTTTGGACAGTGGTTGAAAAACAGGAAGTTGCTCAGTCAGTTATTTGGGAATAAAAGTGAAAGTGATAGTAATCCATTCATAAAGGGTAGAGTAGTTCTTTTGTAAACAGTAAAAGTAATAATAGTTGCAGAAAGTAAATTGTATGAATTTTAGATTTTTCTATTATCTTACTGTTAATGTAATATTAGTCACTACCGCTTATAAAGTTTTTTTGTAAATTTGACTGTATTTTGGTGCTTATAATTTAATTGTCATTAAATTATTATTAATTTTTTAAATTACTATTGTATACGTTAAATATATTTATTATTATTTATTTTATTTTATACATTTTTAGAGTAATAAATTATATGTAAAGAAACTTTAGATCAATTGTTATCTTTCAACAACTGCAGAAAATAACTAAAATAATGCATATAATTAAAACATAAAATAGAAATATAATATAATGCTCAACATACTTTGAAAAATTCTTATAAAATAGTGAATTAAAAGCGCAACAATATCCATCAAGTGTAATTACTTTACTTATTAAAGTATCACATTTGTACTCTTTAGACCGCCATTTACAATGTTTCAATAAAGCACTGCAAGGTTCTGTCAACTGAAAATAATAAAAATAGAATATTAACAGTCTCAAATAATTTTTAGAACATGACATGATCTTTATACAATTGCTAACATGTACAGGAACCAAACAGCAACAGTAGCAATTGAAGAACATAAGAAAGAAGCCATAATAAGAAAGGGAGTCCGACAAGGATGTTCTCTATCTCCGTTACTTTTTAATCTTTACATGGAACTAGCAGTTAATGATGTTAAAGAACAATTTAGATTCGGAGTAACAGTACAAGGTGAAAAGATAAAGATGCTACGATTTGCTGATGATATAGTAATTCTAGCCGAGAATAAAAAGGATTTAGAAGAAACAATGAACGGCATAGATGAAGTCCTACGCAAGAACTATCGCATGAAAATAAACAAGAACAAAACAAAAGTAATGAAATGTAGTAGAAATAACAAAGATGGACCACTGAATGTGAAAATAGGAGGAGAAAAGATTATGGAGGTAGAAGAATTTTGTTATTTGGGAAGTAGAATTACTAAAGATGGACGAAGCAGGAGCGATATAAAATGCCGAATAGCACAAGCTAAACGAGCCTTCAGTAAGAAATATAAGTTGTTTACATCAAAAATTAATTTAAATGTCAGGAAAAGATTTTTGAAAGTGTATGTTTGGAGTGTCGCTTTATATGGAAGTGAAACTTGGACAATCGGAGTATCGGAGAAGAAAAGGTTAGAAGCTTTTGAAATGTGGTGCTATAGGAGAATGTTAAAAATCAGATGGGTGGATAAAGTGACAAATGAGGAGGTATTGCGGCAAATAGATGAAGAAAGAAGCATTTGGAAAAATATAGTTAAAAGAAGAGACAGACTTATAGGCCACATACTAAGGCATCCTGGAATAGTCGCTTTAATTTTGGAAGGACAGGTAGAAGGGAAAAATTGTGTAGGCAGGCCACGTTTGGAATATGTAAAACAAATTGTTGGGGATGTAGGATGTAGAGGGTATACTGAAATGAAACGACTAGCACTAGATAGGGAATCTTGGAGAGCTGCATCAAACCAGTCAAGTGACTGAAGACAAAAAAAAAAAAAAAATGATCTTTATTGTTAGTTTTCTAAAATGTATTCCTAAATTAACATGAAAATTCATTTAAAATAATAAACATAAATCAAATGAAAATATATTTAAAATAAAACATTATATTTTTTATTACTTTTAATAATAAACATAATAGGACAATTTTTTTTATTCCTGCATAATGTACGGTATGTACAGTGTTAAGGAGGTGTTGCCCAAACTTAAGGGATATTTAGAATATCAAATAAACAAAAAATTCATTTGGACGGACAAAAGCTTTATTCCTCAATTTTCTTGAATTTTCATGTGAAGAGATATTTTGAAAATTCAAATGACACCTCAATATATATCATTACATTATAACAATCACATAGTATTTATTGTTTGAAATAAGTACGCTCAAGCCAAAAAAAATGAAAATTTTTTCAAACTGTGTTTATAGTCAATTTATTATTTTTTTTTAATCGTTCATTTTTGTTACTTACAACAGAACCATCAGAGAAAATTTCTCTACAAAATTAGAAAAAAATCATCAAAATCACCATCCATTTGATGAAAAATACATAATAAAGAACATAAATGGGCATAAAATTCATAGAACTAACAAAAAATCCACTTCAGTTGAATTGAGATCTCATTTTACTGGAGTTTGATATAAAAATTTTGAGATTTTTTTTGGCACAATTTTAATTAAAACATGTAGTCTTTACTTTGAAAATAATTTAGTTTCTTCTATTAAATTTAACATTTCCAAAACTGTCTTGGTAGAATTTTATTAATTAACATTTCAAAAACTGTCTTGGTAGAATTTTATTAATTAACATTTCCAAACTGTCTTGGTAGAATGCATTGTTATTTAATAAAATGTTAAAACATTAATGTTTTTAATTTAAATTATCTGAAATCTGAATTCATATTTCATTATATTATAGATATAAGTAGTGTTGACCAAACTTAAGGGATTAACTCAAGATATGAAATCTGTTGATAAACCGCTGAGATATACTGAAATTATTGAAGTGGATCACAAAGTGAATCTACATCAAATCTGTGCAGAATTGTTAAATTACAAACAATGCATAGCACCGCCTAGCAAAAATTCAGCAATTCCAATAGAAACATCACAAATGGAAATCCTTTTTTCACATTTTTGTTCTTAATTGTGTGTAGAAATCCACTTTAGGGTTTACCCATAGAGCTTTCAAAGAATTACTCTGTATAAATGAATAAATAATGCCTTGATTTGGTACTAGCAATGTTATGTTTAACAGAAAAAATATATCTATGTTCAGATTAGATATTTTTATGTTTTTTTATCTAATCACAATTTAATCTTCTTATACTAATTTTTAAGATTTACATTAATATTACCTCATTCATAAGTGGTAAGAGAGACACGTTATTCAATGTTAAAATTTTGTACACAATATCATAATTATTTGCTTTAGTCATTTTAAATGCAAAAAGAGGCAAAGTTTTTAATTCTTCCATAACTTCTTCTTTAGACATGTTATAAGGTAATATCCTAGAATATAGAAAAAAATAAACACATAAAAGATACATAAAATAAATTATGAGAGTTACAGGAAAATAAAATACTCATTTTATATGAAAGTAACCAATACTTTTTCTTATCAAATCCTTTTATTTTTACCTCTACATATCTTATATCATTTTTCCACATAATTAATCTGTACATTAAAGCAATCATTGAAACATGTAACAGGTTTTTGCACACCCTTTTCATACTCATCTACCAGCAATTCTTTCAGAAAGGCAATGAATATTTCCTTCTGGTTTTTTTCACTTGTGAAGTTTTACTCTTAATAAGTCGTTCAGTTTTATGAAAATGTAGAAATCATTAGATAAAAAATCTGGGCTACAGGGTATCTATTTAATATGTTCTAGTTGTGTTATTTGACAATACTGTGGGAATAGACATCTCATATCAAAGGGATATTTAATCAGAAAAGTATCATTGCAATAGTATCATGCAATTCTAAATTGCCTACTACAATTGCTTTGGTGTTCTCAAAACAGTATTTATTGACTCTTTTATCATAAACTCAACAAGAAATGGAGTTTTTTGATATGAAAGAGTTTTATTATGATTTTTAGGGTTGAAAGCATCTGTTTAAATGTTTGGGGTTTGTGTGGTAAACAAGGTTGATGCAAGACCGTTGACTGGGATTTTCTTTCTGGTATAGTACAGAAACCCAACTTTTGTTGTATTTGTCATGATTCTGTAACAAGACCAGTATAGCAGTCCTGAGTAATGGATTCCTATCAATTATTATGAAAGTAATAATTAATATAATAATTGGAAGAATCCAGAAAGAGACAAAAAGGAGAACCCTTTTTGTAAAGAATAGGTTCTCTTAAAATTGTCTTTTGTTATAGTGCCCGCTAACACACAATGAACAGCTGTTGTATGGTGAGAAGAGACCAGGTTTGGAATTCATGAGAACAAAAACCTCAGTTGACTGTTCTCATGCTTTGACTTGGGTGTGGTCCAGCAGGTAAGGAGGCTAGCAGTATAAATAGCTCTAGAAAACCAGGTAAAAATCAGTTCTGTTCTGCAAGACGTTACTACATCAGCCCAGTGAGGAGAGGCTGCGAGTTGTGTTGGTTTTAGAGTTCTGCGAACCAGTCCAGCAAGACTTTGTGATGACTGTCCAACGAGGAGAGTCACAGGTGTGAATCTGCAAGACAAGAGTGCGAGATGTCAGTCCAGTGAAGAGATTCTTGAATCCAGTTTAATATGAGTAAGATGACGCCACAAGTAATTCCAGTAAATCAGAAATACTATCGGTGAGTTATAGTAAAATTATAAGTGTATAAGTGCAAGAAATAATGCAATAGACTTTATTCTTAAACTGTTAGGGTAAACAACAAAAGGGATTTGCAAGTGAACTTTATAAGATTGTTTGTTATTATAAGACTAGTGGTTAAAAAAGGGTTAAGACTAGCGGTTTCTTTTGTTAATGGGTCTGAATACTAATTTTCTGTTTATATATGTGGAATAAATTCTGAATGATTATTTATTTTGAACTCTGTCTTATGTGTAATCTGTATTCAGTATTTACTATTGAGACATTACTATCACTATTTGATGAGAAATATTTTGTTTGTAATACTTTGTTGATTACGTTATGTATTTTTCTCTGTTTTTATGTCATGCATACTGTTTTGATTATGTTATGTTTTATGTCATGTAATTATCATTTACTGCTATTATCCTGTCTATTATTGTAGTTGTAATTACTATATTAATATTTGCATTCATTAATTGTTTTATTATTGTTACTATTATTAATCTGCGTGGTTGTAATTTGAACATTTTAAACCAATAAATTGTAATTATATAAACACTCTAAATTGTCAACAACCTCTCAATATACTGGCAAAACCACATGACAGTACATATAAGAAATTCATCTGTTTTCCTTTGCTATCAGTTCAAAAATGACAGTAAAGTATTCATACACTTTGTTTTTGTTTACTAGCAGGAATGCATAGAATCAACCTCACTAAAATTACTGCATACTTTCATTGAATATAGACAATTCTGTGGATTATAGTGTGACATTTTTACATTTCATGGTGTGAATTTTTTTCATTTAAATGAATTTCTCAGTTATCTGACAAATTCATTGTCATGATGCAGCAAATTCTCAATAATTACAATTAGACATACAGTTTATTCAAAATCACAGATGTTCTCAATTCCCATATTAAATTTCTATCACTCAGTTAATTCACCCATATCATCACCATAAACTTTCTTATTTTATCAATAAATCTCATACAATTACATATTTTTTTTTTATATGAAGAAATAAGGTCTCACTTTAAAACCACAATTTTTCAATTTCATCATTCACTTTAAAAATGCACAGAATTATAACACAACTGCTTCTAAGGCAATGAAATTCACAAGAAATATAAGAAACAGCTGATTAAAATTAAGAACAGCTGATCTTACACCAACCACAATCATTAACTTGTAGAACCACAAATGTGTGAACAAATACTACATACATGACCCTCATATATTACACGATACTTATCTCAGTATGTGTAATAACTTGGAATAATACTTTAATTTTAGTTCACCTTTAATTGTAAAGTTGTAATATTTCTTTCTTATCAACTTATATACTACTTACTAATAATTTGAATACTTGGAATGTAAGCAAGCATTTATCTTTTTCTTTACTGCTAATGATTTTATAAATTTTCATAGGACTATAAAAAATGTAAATCACTGAAAATTATTAACTTTTAACAAATTTTAACATTAATTTTTTAAAGAAAACTATATTGTTACATTTTTAATTTTTTCTTTACTTAAAAAACTAATGAAGACCTAAATACTAATGTCATTCTTTAATACTTGGAAATATGCTTCCAGAAGACCTACTGGCTAGCCCTATATCAGTTGTCTTGTAGGTGGAGAAATACTAATGTTTGAGTACTTTTTGTTCATTTAACATGCTATATCTGAAAAATTTATCATTTTAGTAATTTCATTAGTACAAATATCCTGAGTTAGCCTACTATCTGAATTAGATGCATTTATGTGAAAAAATTCTATATTGTGCTTAATATATCTGTATGAGTGTTCAGTCCACGAACTAACTTAACATTGATTTGGCTATTTTCTGTTCCTTTTATGTATAGTTGAATGTGCAGCCAGTTGTCTAATGTTTTATTTATTATATTCACTGTACTTTAAAATGTACACAAATTAAACCACAATCAATATACTGAAAACTGTAACAGGTTGACTGAATGCACATTCAAAAATATATTCTTCTATATCAATTATAAACTCCTCAAATGAGTTTTTTTTGAAAGATCAATCTCAATTAGTTTTAAGCTGGCCTGCTTTTACTTTTGTATGACTGCGACAAATAAGTAAAACATGTTCTGCTCAGTAAAGTTTGGATTAGGAGTAAAAAAAACAATGCTTAATCTGTAGCTACAGGACCTCTGAATATTCCAATAACATTTTTGAACCAGTTAAAGCAAGTATTAACATGTTAAAAACGGTACACTGTTAACTTCAATTAATGAAGTTTATTATACTTATATATGAAATGTTTGAAAAAAGTACATAAATAATATTTTATAAGGGGAATTTGAGTAAACATCAGTTGATTACCAAAAGATGATCTTTAGGATGTATGCAAATAATAAAAGAATAAATGTTTAATAATTCAGCCATGACATCCTACAAGCAGTGACTAGACATTGAGATCCTTAATTTATAAAAACAGTGTAAAGAAAAATAAAACTATAATTTAAAAATCTCATACTAACCATTGATTCACTACCCGATCAACTGCTTTTAAGCTAATTTTATTTAAATTACATATGTATACAGCAGGATGTGTTAAATTCCATAACGGGTACTGTAATGTTTCTATATTAGTTATAATCACATTGTTAGTACCATAATTCCATGCACTTATCATCAAAGAAATCGTACATCCAGTTGCACATATCATTGGTAACACAAACATTAACCTGGAAATATAAAATAAATATATTTTATAAATATATTCTAATATAAAATATTACAAATTCTTATAGTGTATGTTTTTATAGTATGGAAGATGCATAATTTGGAAAAATAACTTTATCAATTCTTCTTTAAGCTCTAACATTTGAAAAGTCTGCACAAAAAATCATTTTGGAAGAAATACAAAGATTAAGAAACCTGTGTCTTGAGAAAATAATAAATTGACTGCAAAGAAATGATATAAGTTGACTATTACTAGAGCTGAGATGCAGCTCAACCTCTTTGGAACGTAGGAATATTAATTTTTAACCTTCAGTTTTTTACGAGGATGAATCAAATTTTAACGGTAATTTTGCTATTCTACGCAGTAAGCAGTTCCAAGCTGGATGGCGGAGTGGAGGTTAATGTTTGGTGTGTTAGAGAGGGGGAACCAGCTTGGTTAGCTCCTCCACTTTGTTCTATCGTCAGTACAGCCACGAGTGAACAAGAGGTTCCATTATCTGTTGCACAACGTATAATCATAAAGTTTTTAACTAATGAAGGCGTTAAACCCACGGAAATTTTAACTCGTTTAAAAGTATAGGTTGGGGATGCTACACTGTCCCAGAACCGAGTGTGCACATGGGCCAGACATTTAAGGGCAGGCAAGAAAGTGTAGAAAACAAAAGTCACAATCAACGCCCAAGATCAAGTCACCCAGCTGACAACATCTGTGACATTTGAGAGCTTATTGAAGGTAATCGCTGATTCACTGTTGAGGAAATTGCATCAGAAGTGGATATCAGCTGTGGAAGTGCTCAATCCATTATCACTGATCTATCTTGGCTTTAGAAAAATTAGTGCTCAATGGGTTCCGAGGTTGTTTACCAAAATCAAAAACAGGTCAGGTTGGAGATCTGTGAGGGGCTTCTGAATCGATTTCAGCAAGAAGGGGATAATTTTTTGAGGCACATACATGTGATGAGATGGTCCATCATTACACTTCGGAGTCAAAAATGACAAGTAAGAAGTGGTGAAGAAAGGATGAGGGCTACACAGTGGATGCCAAAACCCGTCAGTCAGCTTGAAAAGTTCTTGCAATGATTTTTTTTATTCAAGAGGAGTTTTACTGATTGATTTTCTCCACAATCTACAACAGTGAATGTGACTTACTATTAACAGCTGCTACAGTCAACAAAAGTCACCTACCAAAACAAAAGACTGGGTATGCTCATCAGAGATGTCATCCTTCTCCGTGACAATGGGCAGGCCGCCCACCGCAATTTTGATGGGATATAAATTGGAAAAAATTCACTGGGAAACCCTCGACCACCTCCCTACAATCCAGATTTGTCTCCCTGTGACTATTTTTTGTTTATGCCCTTAAAAGAATTGCTTGGAGAGAACAATTCAAAAACAATGAAGACGTCGAGGAGTGCGTGCAAAATTGGTTGACGACTAGTCCTCAAACTTTATATGAACAAGGAA
This sequence comes from Lycorma delicatula, assembly GCF_047948215.1. Lineage (NCBI taxonomy): Eukaryota > Metazoa > Arthropoda > Insecta > Hemiptera > Fulgoridae > Lycorma > Lycorma delicatula. The sequence continues at coordinate 10,582,227 of NC_134460.1, read as the reverse complement.
TATTCAAGCTTCCAAATCAGGCAAAAGTGTATTGATCGTGCAGGAGACTATGTAGAGAAATGATGAAGGTATGAATTTTGTATATTATTAGTTAATAAGTTTATTAAAAAAAAATTATAGTTTACATTTGATCCACCCTCATAACTAATTGTTTTGTTAATTTGAATTGAATAAATCAGATTCTATATCATTAAACTATAACAACTGAATTTTGAAAATAACAAATAAAAAGTAGCTTCAAATCACTTATAAAGACGATGTAATTTTTAGTTGAAAGATTCTTACACTTGAGCTATCAGAAAATACTTACTATGTGACCATTGGAGTAACATCTTTTGAAGAAAAAAAATCATCAAGATCAAAGACCTTGCTAATGAATAGGGCAGAAAAAGCTTATTTAACCTTCACTTTTTTTTTGGAGTTTCTTAAAAAATTCAGACGATCTACTTTTTGCATCTTATTATATAAACTATTAAAGTAAATTCTGTAATTTTTTTTTTTTTTTGGTTGAAACTGTACGAAAAATACATTTAATGTTTAAATATCTAGTTAAATCAGATTTTTATTAATTTATTCTATTATACAGTGTTTCTTGAATAATTAATCAAACTATTTGTAAAGGATTATCTACTTTCTACTATAGATAGATTTTATAATGTTTCGCATATTTTATTAATCTTCTGTCAGATAATAAACATAAACTTTTTAACAGAATTAAGATAAAAAAAAGATTCTTTTTCAATTTGAATGTATAAAAACAGCTGAATCAACAACGGTGCTTGGTAGGGCCAAGATAAATAATTTCACTTGTTAGCATCACTTTTCTTTTGTTCTCAAAATTTTTTTATTTTACATGAATGTTCTTCTGTTCTTATTCTTTTCATCTGGAATTTTTCACATGTTTTAAGTTTTTGTCTCTGTCTGTAACTTCATGTTTCCATCATTGCTTCATTTAGATCTTTTACCAATCTGAACCACTCGTTAGTTGTGTTTCCATTGTTTCCTTGGTCAGAGATTTCATTGATTAATTTGTTTTCATCCATGCTCGTCAAGTGTCATAGAAGGCAAGTCCATATTTCCTAAAGGTGTTTAACAGTTTGTCTACCTTTGGATAAAGTTCATTGTTTTTTTTGTAGTTTCCAACCATCTTTTCTGGATTCTAGTATTTTCCTTCCTATGTTTTGATGTTTATTTCTCTCTGTTCTAAAATTGTGTATTTGGCCACATATAGTATTTTTGGTCTGACTACTATTATGAAATGTTTCAGTTTCTCCATTCTTGAAATTAGTTTCATGTTATATCTTGGTCATTCCATAAGCTTTTGTGAGTAATGTGATTCTAGTGTACTGGCTTCTCTGTCTAGCCTGTTAGACTTGTTAATTCTCCAAGGTATTTGAACCTGTCAACTCTCTTGATTTTACCCTATCTTGGGCTAAGGTGTTTTGGTACATTTTTTTATGTACATTTTTTTATGCTCTCTATTTTCAAAAGATATTTATTGGTAGCCTCATATTTTCAACAATTTTCTTCAATGTACTGATCTGCTCAAAAAAAAAAAAAATTACAGATAAAACATTAATTTGAACTGATTTTACAAAGCTTTATCAACCAATATACATATGAGGGGTGTTCAGGTTAATCCAGGACTATTATTTTTGAATAGATATAGAAGACACTTATAAAAAAAAATATATAAAAAGTAAAAAATACTTTTATTTCTTGATGTAATCCACTGCTACATTTAACCCAGCATTTCACTTGTGCCTGGATACCCGCAGTGTAAAATGATTTGTTGCTACATCAAAATCAAGATAGAGAGACAACTGCTTCATCTCATTGTTGCTGCTGAAATGCTAACCTACCATGAACAATTTCAAGAACCTGAACAGGTGAAAATCACTGGGTGCGAGGTCTAGATCGTATGGGGAGGGGTGTGGCAATAACTCCCCGCCAAGATCATGTAGTGTGCATGTTGTGCGGTGGGCTGTATGCGATTGTGCAATGTCATGTCCTGCAGAAACAGATTGCACCAAGCCGTTTTTTCTTGAGAGCATTGTACACATCTTGAAGAACTCTGCAGTAGTACTCACTGATAATATTGGCTTCACAGGGTAGAAAATCGATGTGAATGTTGCCATTTTTATCCTCAAAAAACTTGAGGCCATAACTTTGCAGAAGCAGGCAAAGTTGTTGAAAATGTTTTTCAACATTTTTTGGAAGGTGGTAAGTCTGCATACTTCCACTGGTTTGATTTCAGGATGAAATAATAGATGTTTAATCGCAGGCAACAATTCCATTGAGAAAAAGCTGGCCTTCTTTGTCAAAAACATTGCTTTAACTCTTTGCAATCTTCTTTGCCGGTCAAAAGCAGAAAACTATCTTGGTCTCCGACATGCACTAACCTTATTAAACTTCAGATGGTCATGAATGATTTTGTTTACAGTTCCCACAGACATATTTATTGTTTCTGCAATTTGCTGACAAGTTATCCATCAGTTATCAAGGATCAGTTCTTCCACCTGCTGAATGTTCACGGGAAAAGCTACAGTAGGCTTGAAACAACCTCAATCGAGATCATCTATCACTGATGTATAGCCTTCTTTAAAACATTTACACCACTCAAATGTTTTACTGCAACTAAGAGTCTCATCACCGCACTGTTAAAGGGGTCACAAATAAATCTCACTGGGTTTTATGCCTTCATTCAGGAGAAATTTCATTACAATGTGCTGTTCCGCATATCAATTCACTACATTGGACGTCATGTTTGTTATGACTATTGTTGTTTAATGTTGCTTCATGCCAGCACACCATGAAGTAATAGCTGACATTTGCACCTTATGTGTATAACCAACTGAATGGGGAAGGAGTACACTCTAGTCTAACAAAAGTCCTGGATTGATGTGAACATCCCTCATATAACCAGTCAAATGAAAGGCTATACAGACTTTTAAGTCAAATCAAAATGAATTTACAATGTAATGAAAACTTTTATTGTTGAAGCAGTCTTATCTTTGCTGATTTAGCTATCGGTCATCAACATTAATTTTGTTTCAGCAGAAGTGTAAAAAAAAATGTTTGATTCAAGCAATAATAATTTAATTTAATCTTCAAGATAATTTATCAAGGAAAATATAATATTTATTTCAAATCCAAAAGAAATAAAAAGAAAATTAAAGAAAAGTGATCTTCACGAGTGTAAAAAATCTACCATTGTTCATACTATTTTAGCATAAAATAAAATGAACAAGAATAAATTATATCTATAATAAAATCTATTTGATTATGTTATCTATCTAATAATAGTATTACACAACATTTTTTTGAAAAAAGTAAATGTATTGGTCAAATTTTACTTCATGATAAAAACTCTCTTTTTTGATAACGTATAAAAGTACTAGAAATTATACTTCAAAAAAAACTTAAATTTTACCTCTGCCATAATGGCACATTCACGTCCACAAAATACTTAAAGCCAGGAAGAGTTAACTGGTCACATACTTCTCTCAGCTATTGATAAAGAAAAAAAAACTTTCATTAAAGTAGATATAAAATAATAAATAACATTTCATACTGTTAACAACTGCATATAAATAAATTGTCAAAAATGCGTGCAATAATGTCAATGAACAAGAAAGAGTAAAATTAATAAACTTAAATGGGTTGATTGGTTAATGACTTACAGAAAGAAAATACCAATTTTTTTATCCAAAAAGAAAACTTTCTAGTTAAAACTATAGGTTAGTTTTGAAAGATCTATCCTTAAAATTACAGAAACGTTTTAAAGTTTATTTGACTATCATTTTTAATTTATATATTTAATTTTTTTGAATTCTTCACAATTTCTATAAAAAATGTTCAAATAATCCTTTAATAGTATAATCTCTTCAGTCAGTATGATAACTATAATAAGTGAATGTACAGTGAAGTCTCATAATGTCTTGTAAATGTGTAAATGATCTGGACAGTTTTTGTTATGTGGCTGTGTTATCTCCCATTGTTTCTGTTTCTGAATTGGGAGAGGAAACACTTAATGGTGACCCAATATACTACCATCAAGACAAGAAAAAGAATGTGACAAAGGACTACTAAGACCCATAAAATTCTTTTGCTTGGTGACAGCCACACAAGAGACCTGGTTGACCATAAACAGTCATTTAGAGTCAGACTACTATGTGACATAAGTGGTCGGTCCAGGGGATCCTCTGCCTTTTGTACTTCACGAGACAGAAGATCTATCTAAGGATTTTCTCAAGGCAAGCACATTGCCATTATTAATGGTATGAATGCTGTTGATAAAATGCTGATGCAGATGCCCAGTGTTGAGACAAACACTGGGAGGTTGAGCTATTCAAGGATACTATACACTGACGTCCTTCATCAGTTCCAATACTTCAGTGTTTGAAGCAACCAAAAGGAAAGTGAACAACTGCACGAGTAGACAGACATATTGGTGCTGTCACATTATTCTTTTATGGATCCAAATGTGACCCTCACACACCATGGGCTGCATTTAAATTTGGGTGGTACAGCATTTTTTCTATCTCAGATCCTTGTTCTGTCTTGGAAATAATTCCCTCCTCAACTATTCACATACCTCCCATGACAGAATTCCATCTACTCTTAATATAACAATTCTTTCCATAAAAATATGATAAATTCTAATATTATTAATGCACATAATGTTGGCAGTCAAACTGATACTTATCTTTTTAAAATATCAAACGCTGAATCCTACTCCCAATAAAACTTTAACCACACTAACATTAAGAGATGTCCCTTACGAGTATAATAAATCAATTCTGATAAATAAGATCAAAGAGGCTGAAATATTTTAGAGTCATCAGATTTTGGTGTCCTTAAGAAAACTGACTGACCTACACACAAACCATTTCTAAGATTGATAATTTCAAGCTTGCTGAAGCTTTTCATAGAATTTCTCAAAAAAATGTGGGAGAGTCTCAATTTTTGTTAAAGATTATCTTTTTAACGAAGTTGAAAGTTACCATACATTTGCAGATGAAATTAATTTCAAATACTAAGCAATTCAATGCCCTAATCTAAAGTTGATATTGATAGTAATTTATAGACCTCCTCGTTCTTTCGAAATCTTTTTACATAAACTATCGAAAATTCTTTTTTAAGATTCCTAATAAATTCAATGATGTAGTGTTCAGCATTTTAATTTTAACTTTCTAGACAATTCTAAAGTTGTGATAAATGAACTATTAGCTCAATTTGAATTAATTGATCTAAATAATTCAAACTTGTAGCCAACTAGGATTACAACGACTTTGGCCAGCTGTATAGATAATATTTTTACAAGTTTCTCAAAAGATAATTTTTGTGCAGATTATGGTCCTTCAGATCACAACTGTGAAATTGCAATAGCATCATTCACTAATGAAAACAGGCAATGAAAAAATGATTACTTTTATTTTTTTAAATCGGTGATCAATAAAGATTTAGAAATTCAAACTTGAGAACTCTGCAGTCAGAAACAAGTTGGGAAAGTAACATAACAAGATTAACTTTGATTAAAAATTTAACATTTTTCTTAAATGAGTCAGGCTTTTTTTCTAGATTACAGTTTAAACATAAAAAGAAAAATGAATAGATTACAAAAGGAATTGTAAAATCTAGATCTTCAGTAATAAATCTCTGTGAAATGTCTACATATAATTTGTCAGATAACTTCTAGAATTATTTGAAAAATTTTAAATGAATTTACTGTAAAGTTGATTTGTATTTAAGTTATTTCTGGGTCAGATAACTTCACCAAAAATATAAAAGGATTCAACTTCTGTTATTTCATCCCCTATTCAGGTAGCAGAGGAATTTAATAATTTCTTTTTGAGTATTTCAAATACCATCATCACCATTGATGTTTTATACGGTTCATCTTAATGTTAGTATGGTTAAAGTCTTTTGGGGGAGGAGGAATCGGTGTTTGATATTTTAAAAAGATTGGTATCAGTCTGACTGCTGACATTATGTGCATTAATAATATTAGAATTTATTATATTTTTAGGAAAAGGCTTGTACTAAAGTTATTTTTAAAGAATGATATTAAAATAATTTAATATCTAATTTAAATAATAAATCTAAAATCATACAAGCAGTTATCAAACCTAAAAGCAGATAACTTCACCATAAAACCTGTATTTTACACTGATAACTTCAACCTAAAAAATAGGTCAAATAACTTCACCAAAAATATAAAAGGATTCAACTTCCCTTTTCTCATCCCCTATTCAGGTAGCAGAGGAATTAATAATTTCTTTTCCAGTATTTAAAACATCATCATTCTGAGTTGTACATAGTGATTCAAGTTTTAGTTGAGAATCTACCGAAGACGATGCTTGTCATTCAGAACGCCATCGACAACTAAAGACACATCTCATTTTGCCCAAGTGAATAATTTGGTAACGTCAAATCGATATTTAACAATTTATGAGATAGCGGAAGAGACTGGGATTTCAAAGAATTCATGTCATTAAATCCTAAGCAAAAAATTAAGAATACATTTTCTCATTCCAATTTTGTTTTGAAATTTTTATGTAAATGATGATTAAACCTTTCTGTGGACTAGTGATAAGACTAGGGTACATGGGTATGATGTGGAAATAAAGTCTCAAGTACTACAGTGGATAGGAAAATTGTCATCAATATCAAAAAAGCATGCCAAAAGTTGCTTAAATGTGGGAAATAGTGTGTATAACAGGAAGGAGAGAGTACTTAAAGAAAGTAAACCAATTATACTGTATTGTAATGCTGTAAATGTTCAATAATTTTTTATAGTTGAAAATTTCACTTATTTTTTTAATAGAACTCATTCATTAGTGTAAGTTCATAGAAGGTATGATATGTAAGGAAGTAAGTTTTTGTCTAGTTTAGTTGATGGTACCCAGATCAAAGGGATGTGAGCTGACAAATATGTTAGCAAAGGCTCAAATATGTTAGGTTATGAGGTTGATTATATGCTGAAATCTGACAGATAGAAAATACTCGTCATTATCATTCAATTTTGGGGTTTAACTTATTTATATAAAATATCTTCCCACACTATACAAGTGATTTCATTAAGTTACCCTAAAAGTTCTTATATTTAAGAATTTTATGAATCAGTTTCAATATAATTATCTACAATATTACTTTCATTCACTTACAAGTGAAAAATAATAAATATATATCCAAAGAAATAATTATTTATTGTATACAAGAAAAAGTTTGAAAAATTAATTTTCTAATTTACTGGAACGATTCACAAAATCTACTAATTTTTTAAATGTATTAGTAATAAAATATTCAACAATTTTGTGTTATGATCACTGGCTATAAACAAGTTTAAATATAAAATCTTTTCTGTGAAGTCTTGAAGGTATTTTTCCAGTATGAGAACAGATAAAGCCAAAATAAAATAAGATTTCAGAACAGTTAATTAATTCCTACAGCAAACAGGAAAGTATTTCATGAAACATTTTTTTTGTGTTCTTTATGGGATTTATATAAAATTTACATATATTGGTATTGCTGATGAAAGAACAAAGTTTTCTCTTCATATGTTTGTAAAACTGAAATAAAGAATTGAGGAAGAACATTCCTTTCCTAGCCCCATTTTGAGGCTAGAATGAATATTTGTTATGTACTTCCTAAACTGCTAACCTTAAGGCGACTAGTAGCACTGTTTTTCAATTGCTAAGTTCCAGATTCAATTCCCAGTCCAGACATGGTATTTTTCAGAAGCTAAAAATTCCCACACTTTATTTTCTTTTATAGGTTAGTATCAGAAAGTGCAAACAGCCATACAAATTGTCAAAAAAAAAAATAATAGCAGCTCTTCCTAAAATAATTTCTTGAGTTAAGTAAGCAACTTGTATAATATTAATTTTACAATTATACTAATTTTATAATAATTATACATAATTATTATTAATTACATACAACTATATTAATTTGTTCTTGTAATATTATTTACCGCCAGACATCTTGCACTTAAATATAATATTTTTTTTTATGTTTTAAAAATACAAGTATATTCAAATTTAATTAGAGATTAAAAAATTTTAATTAAAAATAAACCACAAAAAAACACATGAATTTTTAAACATCTAAAACACTGAGTAAGGAAGCTACTACATATTTCTTCTGTGACACACTTACGTGATGAGGAAAATGTTTTTTGAGATTATTTAATGTCACAAATCTTTACACATTTTTTCTTTATACGCTAAAACGTAATTTGATAAACTAGCTTCTTCTGAAATTGGGTTCACATGATGTTGGATAAAATATAAACTATAACAATAAGAATTCCTGTATGGTTTGATTTCTGCTTTTCCTTCCCCTTTCCTTCATTTTCTTCCTTGGGTAGACATAATGGGAATTAATTTCAGCTGCTACTTTGGCTTAATCGCTGGCAATAAACCCATAGATATTCTAGCTACGGAATGTAGCAAGAGATATGTATCGAAGAAGGAAGGCTGTCTATCCCAGGGTGTATGCAAGAAATTGAAGACCAAGGTTTTGATTCTTGGCAAGTTAGGTGGAACGAATTTACTGGTCAATATATGCATGGTATGTTCCCGGATGTTAGAGAATTAAGAGCGGTTAAGTGGGTTTCCCCCGATCAGAACATAACACAATTTCTATCAGGTCATGGTGCATTTAGGAACAGTTTGCTTAGGTTTGGTTTGGTTGATTCGGGCCTTTGCCAGGATTGTGGAGTTGATGACACTGTGGACCATGTATTTTAATGTTTGTCCTCGGTATATGGCTGAACATACCAGAGTCGCTAGGGAACTCGAGAGAGTAAATTCCTTTTTGGATCTGCAGGTCAATTGGAAGACCCATAGAGAATGGACAATAGTGGCTGGCTTCCTGAAGTAACTCGCACTGAGCAGATCAGCTGAGAGGTTATAAGTAGAGTAGTACCCCGGGTGGCTAGGGTACTGCCTGAACAATTAGATTGGCTGGAGGAAGGTGCATTGGCATTTCGCCTCAGTAAGTTAGAATTATATTGGGAGTTATGTGAAGAATAAGCAGTCGACGGGATGACGACTGTACTGCCGAGGGCATGGGTATCCATGCAACCATGGGGTGTAGCACCATCTCAACGATGGTTGTTTTAGATGATGAAGTAAATGTCATGCAGGACTCTGCGATGGAGCTGAGTGGGAGTCGACAGTCTGTCTACCTCTCCCTGGTAGACCAGACTGGAGTCCGTAGTTGTAATCTAATTGAAGGCTTAGAACAGAAAAGCTGAGAACATTAAGGGAAATAGGAATCATATTGATTCCTATTTCCCTTGTTGCGATCAACATTGCTGGTGGTATGCATTATATTTACCAAATAGATACATATAATATGAGACATTTACAATCACAAGTAGCTTATTTAAATGTAGAACTAGATGCACGGTTCGTGCTTCCGCGAACTTGGTTAGTTAGTTCAGAGAGCAACGATGTAGGACAGTCAAGATGTCCAGAAGAGGCCTGCAGCAAAGGCAAAAGCTGAATTAAAAATCACTGATGTAAATGTCTATTGTGGCATTTACATCGGTGGCACCCCAAACGAGGCCTGGCTTATTACTATGAGGTGTAATCAGTTAGAGGGTCTGAAGACAACTCCCATTAAAGCCCATCAGGGCTAGTAACGGGGGGGGGGGGGTGACGACTGAAATCGTTACAAGGTGGGTGTGTCTTCCCCTACAGGGATTGGGTTGCTACTTTGGCTTCACGGGTGGATTCTAGCAGCTTGTTCTTCATTTCGACTTAGTGGAATGAATACCTTTAAGAACAGGCAGATTTTAATAATCTGTCCTACAATAAAAATCTGTAATGGAGATCCCATGACATTTTAAGCAAAAGGTACACCATTATGATAAAATGGAGGAAGTACAAAATGAAGACAATACTTAACAAATCCAAACAACACAACTTTTTGGAAGCACGACACAGAGAAAATGAGTAGTGTATTCCTGCGCAATAGTACTCTTGCAAAGACAAATTTAATACAGCAAGCAATATTTTTCTTTACTTTCAGCCCTAGTTTTGAAAGCACCTCACAATAGCATGTGAAAATAAATTACAGCTGAAGACATGCTTAATAAAATATTTACCATATTCACTTAAGTTAGTAATACTGAGTACATAGCTTTTTGATGGGCACTTGTATAGCTCTAACAAACAACCATTTGGTGGTAAAAACTAGACTGCATAGCAATCGATGGTAATTTTGGAAAGATTACAAAAAATGAAACAACAATAAACTTTACTCAAATATGCTCAATTTTGAGGAACAGCATATGAAAAAAATTTAACAAAAAAAAGTATTATATTAGTGAATACTGGAACTAATGATAGATTATTCATAAAACTGAGAAACTCAGTCATACACAAACTCATGTTAATTCTGAACTTGTATCATGGTAATTAATTAACTAATAGTAAAATTAATTAACTAAGTAATACTTGATATGAGTTATCACAATTTTCTTTTTTTTATTTCCTTCTCATAAAAAAGCATGGTGCGTGGATTTGTTTGTCATATGTGCTCATATTTTTATTTTAGCTGCTATTGGCGCAGAGCACACCAATGGTGGTGTGCTGGGTGCCTGTGCATGGCGACTCTACTGCTAGAAGCAGTCCGTTGTCTATTAATTTACAGATTTAATTTCAATTTAATTCACAGATTACATTTAATTTAATTTCTAAGAATAGATTATTTTTATTTATATTTTATATATTATTATTTATTAATAAAAGAAAGGGATTATTAGTTAATATTTAGCAGTAAAAAAAGGGTTCTTTATTTAGCGGGAGAGATTGATTAATCTAGCCGGCACATCATGTGGTCAACTCTGCACTAATAGCAGCAGCTGGACTGGCAATTAACATAACCTCACATGAACATATACAAGACTAAACGAAAAATATGGTGTCCCCCAAGTCAACTCTGTTATCAAAATGGCTAGCATTAAACATTATATTTCTATTAAAAATTATTAAATTCTATATCTACTCACTCCAAAAACCTATTTTAAAAATTAAAATACCAAAATGTTCAGGAAAATATTCTCTACATACTAATATTTCTCTTAGTAAAACATTTGTGTAAAATACTCAATATTCTCACAAACATGAGGATATGAGGGTCCAAGGGGCAGAGCACTCCCTGCACAGGGGGTCTCATTCCTTGAAACTCTGGGGAGTAGTGTCTTCACGGCTCAAGCTCCTGTAGTCTTTCTTCCGCTACACATAGGGTTGCTGGACACATTACATACTCACATGATACACTGGTAACATTACACGTGTACTGAATTTACCCTTTCCCTAGATACTTTACACACAGTGCTGTTCCGGCACCTTCTGCTCCATAACCGTAACCCGGGGTGGGAGCTATGCTGATGGGTGGATAGCTCTATGTGAGTGAGTCTCGAACAATGCCCTCTGGGAACAGGGGCACACTTTCGCCGACTCTCATGGGGTGAAGATGGGAGGAATCAATAAAAAAAAATGCAGTGGTTGGTGGTCCACTTGAAAAAACCACCACCCAGGATGGTGATGTGGAGGAGAAGCCAGCAGTTTGGAGAACGGGTGTCGGGGAGGCTTGATACTCAGGATCTCAAGTAACCACTAAGGAAATGTTAGGGTCTCTCTGCGGCAGAGACGAAGGAGACATAGCCTCTAGGTGGGCTCAGAGTAATGAAGACAAGCTACAAGGCCCGGATGTGGGAAGTCACGCCACGCAATCGGTGCAAGAGAAGATGGATCTTCAAGAATCGGCAAAGCGACGGGCGCCTTCCTCATCTTCGGCGTCAGAATCCGGTGAGGGTTCTTTACTGGTGGATTCTGTGGATGATGACGAATCTTTGGCGTTGCCTCGATTCCCTACTAAACATGGGCTGACCGAATTTGCTTTTAGATGTGTGGTCCGTGACTACGGCAAGGAACTAATACACGAGTTGTTGGAGGAGTTTGCCGCGCTTACAGTTGACGACTTACGTGGCGAGATACAGACGGTGAGGGATTCGGCTACTAGATTACTTGAACTCTGTAACAGGAGTGGTTTTGCGCCCGCTGAAAGAGCAGCTGAAGATATGCGGTTCTCAACTGTTATGAGGGAAGTTCTGGATTTCTCGACCCAGACAGATGGCTCTGCATTGGTTCGTCGTGCCTTACGTATGGCTGGCGTCAGGAGCATGGTGGAGGAGGCTTTGGTTTCCCGTTCCGGTGATGCGTTGGGGCAGGTGCTTGAGTTTCGATGGCCAGAGGACCTATTTTCCAGAGTGGAGGTGATGTCTTACGCCCCGCATCCAGGTTCAGACTGTGCCCGGGTTTTCTTGTTGCTGAGGGGCCGTTAGAGGGACAGCCGCTGGTCCGGATGCTTCGAAGGCCTTCCCCGGAGATCTACGAGCGACTGATGTCGGCACAGGTGATCCCGGAGTGGTACCCTTTTTCATAGTGCTCATTCTTTGGAGATTGTTTATCCTGAAGATGACAATAACGATCGGAAAACTTCATTTAAGATTATGCTGGATGAGAAAGTCATGGGATGCTTACAGTTTTAGATCGTACGCTTGCCGGGATTGTGTGTAGGAATTGTGAACCTTACGAATTCTTTACGCCGACTGACGGCTTTGGAGCCGCAGTATGGAAATGTCTGGAGAGTGTAACTAGGAAGGGTATGAGCCTGGGCGAGAAATGTGCTCTCCATCTCGTTGGTGGCGAACCGGGGAAACGGACGCTACGTGGCCCGACTTCATCGGTGTTATATGTGAGAAAGGACGCCAGGTTAAGGGAGGCCTTAGCACGAGCCTGGCAGCTGAGTTTCTTTCAGTGAAGATGGATAAGTCGGAAGCCTTGGAACTTCGAGTGGCTAACTCACCGGTGGTTAAGGATAATCTCAGAAAGAGGTTGGGTGCCGTTGTGGAAGACGCAGATGTGCAGAAGAGACCTTTAAGATAAGGCAGGATGCGGGCCTTTCACATAAAAGACTTAGATGCTGATGCCGAACCCGATGAGATGGTTGCGGCTCTAAAGGATGTGGTTGGGGCTTCGGTCCCTGTTAGAGTCGCTACTATGAGGCCGTCTTTTGGTTTCACGCAGAGAGCGACGGTCTTGCGGCCGGCCAGGGACGCCGGAGTATTGGAGTATTCTCTGAGGATAAAAGTGGGGTGGTTCCTGCCGCTTGGAGGCGTGCCCTCTGAACAAACGATGCTTTCGATGTTGCAACGTTGGCCACCTCGCCCGGAACTACAAGGGGCCGGACCGGTCAAGTCTGTGCTATAACTGTGGTGGGGCAGGACACCAGGCGGCCACAGGACTGGTGACCGTGAATGTCACGCGCCTAAGGGTGTACAGAGTGCTACTGCTGGGAAGAGGAGTCAGGAGTGTGCCTCGGGTGATGGTGGAGGCTTGAGACATGGGACAAATGTGTCTTAGGCTTGGCTCCTGGAGTGAGCATAGGAACGGCATCGCCGGGCCTGGGGTACCCCGCCTGTGGACTTGCCGGGTGGAAGAATGATTTAAAAGATCCGAACCGGTGGGTGGACCTTGCGGCCTGCCCATTTGAGTGGACATGCAGAGAACAGATCCAAACTCATGAGGGGTTCTCGCAGGAGTTCCCCCCCATTAGAATGGACCAGTATCAGAAGATCCAGTATCGGCGGGCTGACCTGCCATGCCGGACTTATAGCCAGTAGGCAGGAAGGCCCATTTGAGTCAGATAGACACCTCCCTGGGGCGAGTATTGTTGCTTGGGTGTGGATCCACTCCATGGAAGCATAATGAAAAAACGGGGGGACAGAGCCCTGATCGGTTATTCCCATAAAAAAGGATGGTGCATGGGTTTGGTGGTTGTGTGTGCTCACGTTTTTATTTTAGCTTCTATTGGCGCAGAGCGGACCAGTGGTGGTGTGCCAGGCGGCTGCACACATCGCACGAATGATTTATTCTTCAATTCATTCATTTGAACAATTTATAATTCTTGTTGCAAATGATTTATCTAAAATTATATTTTGTTTTGGGGAGACAAAAGGAAAACATTGGGGATTAGAGCTGTGATAAAAAACGCAACTCAAGAAACAGCTAAAAATTTTCAGGATTTTGAAGCTTATCGTCAATTTTATGTATAAAATTAAGAATAATGTTCTTAAACTATTTTAAAAATTCAAGCTGGTCAGAATGCTCTCTAAATTTAATCATAATATTCCATCATAAATTAACTTTTTCACATTTTTAAATGTCAGGGATCAATGAGCTTGCTGAAAAGGGGTGTCACTATTCCACTTAAGTTTTCAAGTCAACTGAATATAGTTACAGTGAAAATATAAATGGAATTTTATAGTTTTGACTAGATTCATGAAGAAAATTTTGTATGGTAAATGATGATGTTCATGGATGATGATTATTTATAGACCAAAACGGCACTCAATATATGACTAACGATATGATTATTAAGCATCAATAATAAAACTTAAAAAACTACTTTTAGTAGCATAAGTTCTTAGTATGTGTTTTTTTTAAAATCAGACATAATATTTAACTATAAAATAAAATTTTTTTATGGTTGGTGGAATTAAGAACGGTCCACCTACAATATCATTAATGAAGGATAATCAGTAGAACCAAAAAATCTTCTGGATATATATTTCTGGGTATTTAGATAAGTAACAAAAAAAAATTAAATATATATTTATATATAAGAAAATATTATTATTATCAACTCTTAAGGATAAAATCAAGCAACAAATAATTATTAAAAATATGTACTAACACTTCTACAGTTAGTAATAACTCAATCTCAAATTAACAGAAAGAAATATTCATACTAGAGAATATTAGTTGCAACTAGATAGGAATCATTTCTACTTCATTACAATTATGAAATTGATATTTTACAAATAACAACTAAATTCATAGCTATAATGTTAATTTAATTATGTGCATAGTAAAAAAAAAAAAATAGTAATCATTAGCTAAGGAGTAATAGCACGAAATCGCTCATCACATAGTCAGCAAATCGTCTATTTACTAAACAGTCTAATAGTCTAAACTAAAGTTTATTTACTAAAGTAAATAGTCTAAACTATTTACTTTAAATATTCAATGATTAATTAAAACTTTTTCATATAATATAGTGAACAGCCATAAAAAGTCTGAAAAATACATGAATTATAAAAGTATTATTTAAAATAACATACTGTTTACCATGATAGTGTACAAATAACTACTCCAGTATAAGTAGTTTTAAATATATATGATTATTTAAAACATAAAACAATGAAAAGATTATTACTACAGCTTAATTCCTACTGCCTGTCTATTACGATAAAAGAAAAATGCAATGAAAATAATGAAGAATAAACTAATGTATATAGTGTTAAAAAGTAAACACGTCAAAAAACACAGATTCTTTGATAAATACTGTCTTATAATTTTATCTTCTATAAAAAAACTTTTTTTAAGAAATTTACATGAATAAAAGATAGTTAAATATAGATTGTATCAGACATTTCAAACCAAAAATAATTCACACAATAATTTGTTGATAACATTATGAATATTTGTAAATCTGAATAAGCACCTGCTTTTTTAAAAAATATGATTATTAAAAATGTATCATTATGAAATACATAAAAAATATATAACAGTATACAGTAAAATCTGATCTAAAACATTTATCTTTATATAATGGTGAGCTATTTGAAACGTCAATTATATTTTTTTTTAGAACAGATTGTATTTAATCATGCATAAAACCAATATAAATATCCTACAAATTTTTATTATAATGTTTAACAAATAATGGGCAGGCAGGAATAGGTTTCATAATGAAAAAGAAGATAGGGAAGAGAGTAGAGTATTTCAAAACGCATAGCGATAAATCATTGTAATAAGGATAACATCAAAACATAAACCGACAACGATTGTTAACGTCTATATGCCTACAAGCACCCATGATGTGATGAGGTAGTGTGTGTATACGAAGAGATTGATGAAGCAATTAAACACGTAAAAGGAGATGAAAATTTAATAATAGTTGGAGATTGGAATGCAAGCATTGGAAAAGGCAAGGAAGGAAATATAGTGGGTGAATACGGCTGGGCAAAAGGAATGAAAGAGGGGACCGACTTATAGAGTTTTGCACGAAGTATAATTTAGTAATTGCCAACACCCATTTTAAAAATCATAATAGAAGAATATACACTTGGAAAAAGCCAGGCGATACTGCAAGGTATCAGATAGATTATATCATGGTTAAGCAAAGATTTAGAAATCAACTCGTTGACTGCAAAACTTACCCTGGAGCAGACATTGATAGCGACCATAATTTGGTGATAATGAATTGTAGATTGGGGTTTAAAAACCTGAAGAAAAGGTGTCAGATGAATCGGTGGAATTTAGAGAAGCTTGAGGAAGAGGAGGTAAAGAATATTTTTGAGGAGGACATCGCAAGAGGTCTGAGTAAAAAAGATAAGGTAGAAAATGTAGAAGAAGAATGGGAGAATGTTAAAAAGGAAATTCTTAAATCAGCAGAAGCAAACTTGGGCGAAATAAAGAGAACTGGTAGAAAACCTTGGGTTTCAGACGATATATTGCAGCTGATGGATGAACGTAGAAAATATAAGAATGCTAGTGAAGAAGAAAGTAAAAGGAACTATCGGCAATTAAGAAATGCTATAAACAGGAAGTGCAAACTGGCGAAAGAATAGTGGATTAAAGAAAAGTGTTCAGAAGTGGAAAGAGAAATGAACATTGGTAAAATAGACGGAGCATACAGGAAAGTTAAGGAAAATTTTGGGGTACATAAATTAAAATCTAATAATGTGTTAAACAAAGATGGTACACCAATATATAATACGAAAGGTAAAGTCGATAGATGGGTGGAATATATTGAAGAGTTATACGGAGGAAATGAATTAGAAAATGGTGTTATAGAGGAAGAAGAGGAAGTTGAGGAGGATGAAATGGGAGAAACAATACTGAGATCTGAATTTAAGAGAGCATTAAAAGATTTAAATGGCAGAAAGGCTCCTGGAATAGACGGAATACCTGTAGATTGATAGATTATACAAACTGGTGTGTAATATTTATGGAAAGGGGAATTTCCGTCAGACTTCAAAAAAAGTGTTATAGTCATGATACCAAAGAAAGCAGGGGCAGATAAATGTGAAGAATACAGAACAATTAGTTTAACTAGTCATGCATCAAAAATCTTAAATAGAATTCTATACAGAAGAATTGGGAGGAGAGTGGAAGAAGTGTTAGGAGAACACCAATTTGGTTTCAGGAAAATTATAGGGACAAGGGAAGCAATTTTATGCCTCAGATTAATAGTAGAAGGAAGATTAAAGAAAAACAAACCAACATACTTGGCGTTTATAGACCTAGAAAAGGCATTCGATAATGTAGACTGGAATAAAATGATCAGCATTTTAAAAAAATTAGGGTTCAAATACAGAGATAGAAAAACAATTGCTAACATGTACGGGAACCAAACAGCAACAGTAATAATTGAAGAACATAAGAAAGAAGCCGTAATAAGAAAGGGAGTCCGACAAGGATGTTCCCTATCTCTACTTTTTAATCCCTATCTACTTTTTAATCTTTACATGGAACTAGCAGTTAATGATGTTAAAGAACAATTTAGATTCGGAGTAACAGTACAAGGTGAAAAGATAAAGATGCTACGATTTGCTGATGATATAGTAATTCTAGCCGAGAATAAAAAGGATTTAGAAGAAACAATGGACAGCATAGATGAAGTCCTACGCAAGAACTATCGCATGAAAATAAACAAGAAGAAAACAAAAGTAATGAAATGTAGTAGAAATAACAAAGATGGACCACTGAATGTGAAAATAGGAGGAGAAAAGATTATGGAGGTAGAAGAATTTTGTTAGATAGGGAATCTTGGAGAGCTGCATCAAACCAGTCAAATGACTGAAGAAAAAAAAAAAAAATTTTTTTAACAGTTCAAACTGAATAATTACACTAATAGGTAATTAGGCTCAAATATTGTACGTTGGGAAAAATTAAAATAAAGTAAGAGAAAGGGATTTAATTTTTAAAGAACTAACAATTTTTGCTTAATTGATGAATTTCATTTGCTTGTATACTGCATGCACATTGTTTTATTAGGTATAGAATTTAATTAATATTTTGGTTGGTTGTATATGATTCACCCTGCTGATGGCTGGCAGCAGACGGAGTTTCCCTTCTCTGTGGTAGATTTTAGAGCGACGTTGGACTGTACATTCATAGGTGATGAATGAAGACAACGCCTTGTTGTTTGTTGAATAATGGTTTAATGAATTGTCGTCTTGACAGTAAATGAAATGAATTATAATATAACGTATAACTTAACATATAAAATTAAATAAAATATTGAAGCTATCGTTCATTCAAACAAAGAATGGAGTCTATTCGGACTGAGTATGATGTGACCTCCCTTGGATCAGATTCGAGTGGAACTCTCCGGTGAGCGCTAGCATCCACTAGATTGCAGCAGATGTGATATTTTGTGAGATGAATTAAAATAATTACAGAATGGAGATTGTAGCTTTGTAAGGAATCACATGGCCAGAGGGTGGAAAAATCTATATCAAATTTTGTGATAAACTGCAGTGGTAGTGCAGATGGAAAATGCTTGAAGGGGCTGGCTTTGCTATAAGTAAAAAATTGGCTGTAACAGTGTTAAGCTTTATAACAATTAACGAAGGAGTGTGCAGTATTAGGTTAAGATAAAGATTTAAAAATATATCAATGTTAAGAATTTATTTACCAATAGAGGAGGCTGAGTGTGGAGAGAATTCTTTTTATCAAATAATAGAAGATGTAATTAACAAACTGCCAAACTATGACATTAAACCTGTGCTTCAAGATGCAAATGCAAAGGTGGGAAGGGAAAACTTTGGAAGGAGATAGTAGGAAATCAATGTCATTATTTTTCAACAAACAATAATTGCTTAAGACTTGTAAGCACAATGAATATGAAAGTTTGTAGTACAATGTTTCCAAGAAAAGAAATCCATAAAACTACATGGGTGTCTCCAGATAGAAAAATTGAGAATCAAATAGATCATGTACTCTTAGATATTAGACATAAGAGATATGGAGTTTGGGACACACCATTATGTGGATTTGGTACAGCTTAGGCAAAAAATCTGATGTGGACATCACATGACTTCCTTGCACACCTATTAAATTACATATACACATTTTTTTTTTTAAATTAATAGTATAACAAATTTTATTTCATTAATAACTTCTGATATTTATTCATATTTTTTTTTTTTATTGTTTTAATTGAATTATTATTTATTGTAATAAAAACAGAGGTTAATAATTATTAATAAATCAATATATTTAAATTTAAAAAAAAAGGAGATAAGTCGGATTTGAACCGATGTGCTTTTCTCTTGTAAGATCCAAATATTTCATTAATTAAAATTATTTGACTATAACTCTGGAGCCAATGAAAATAAGTACCACTCATGATATATCGTTGAAAAGCTTTCAATGAGGACTTATTACTGCAGTTAAGAAAAAGTCCAAAATCCAAATTTTCTGGATTTCAGGCTTTTTTGGACACTTTTGATCCAGTCAATTGCAATCAAAAGGGGAGATGCACGACTAGATGTTACAACAATTCTAAATCCAAAATTTCAACAGCCTATGGCTAATTGTTTTTGAATTAGGCAAGATACGTACATACGTATGTAGATGTCATGCCAAAAATAGTCAAAATGGATTCAGTGATGATCAAAATGTGAATATTTCTGTTGAACTCTGAAAAACGAAATTTTTCATGAATACAATACTTATACTTCCTTTACTTTATGCAAGGAAGTAAATAGACATTAAGAAAAAGACAGCGGGTAGAAAAAGTTATTAGTAACAGACAAAATAATACCACATACAGAAGAAGAACTCCAAGATAAAACTACAAAACAGGAACCAAGAACTTGATGAACAAGATGTAGAGGATACATGTGAAAAAGTAAAGGCAAAGATTACAAAAAGTGGTAAAAGATATTGTAACAGAAGGCTATGTAAAAAGGGGGAAAAAAAGAAAAAAACCCATGGTTTGCAGATGTCAAAATATGATTGTATGAAGAGAAATATAATGGAAATGACTTCAGAACCAAACAGAATAAGGGGAAGAAGAGCAATCAATGGAGCTGCTAAGAGAAGCTGTGAAGAGATAAACAAGAGTTGCTCAAGAGATGTAAAAGAGAATATATTGATGAGAATCTCAAAAGTACTGAGGATGATAGAACAGCTAATAATACCAGGGAATTCTAAGACCTGTATGATTTATTAAGGTTGGCTTCTCAGCTAGAAATTATGGAATAACGGTCAAAAACAGATACATCATGATGAGAGGGAAGCTGCTTTAAAAGCGTGGAAAGAGTATTTTAGAGATCTGTTCAACTGTAGAAAAGGACAGTAATGAGGAAGTAGTAAAATATTACCATGTCCAACCATTTGTGTTACCACCATCAGAAGATGAGGTAGAGAGGTCTGAAAAGAAGATACCAGTTGTGATTTTTTTTTGTAATATAACACATCTTATAAAGAGAGGGAAAAAGTTTAATTAAGGAAATTCACAGAATAATACAAGTATTTGGGATAAGGAAACAATTCCAGAAGAGTAGAAAGATGTAATAATTGTTCCTATCCAAAAAAAGGGGAACAAGCATATGTGTTCAAATTACAGAGTTATCATCACCCTTTTAAATACAGTTTATAAATTATTCTCTAAAACACTGTTAATGAGGTTCAATCATTATAGTGAGTCAATTATAGAAGAGCAACCGACTGGATTTATGAAAGGAAGGCCTGCAGTTGAAAAAACTTTCTCATTACACCAATCAATATCAAAGTATTGGGAATTCAATATCGAGGTTTTTTGCAGAATTCATAAATTTTAAGAAAGCATAGGAAAGTATATATAGAAATGGGTTAAGGAAGAGTATGGAGAAACATGGGATACCAAGAAAGTTAATTTTAGGCTAATAGAAATGTGTGTTACAGAGTCAAGGGCAAAGGTGAAGGTGGATGGAGATATATCTGGAAATTGCCTTATAAATACTATGGTGAGGCAGGGTAAAAGCTCTCCACAATTTTTTTTAATGTAGCAGTGGAATAAGCTTTACAGAGAACAAATAAATAGCTTGAAAAGATATTTAAAATTGGGAAGGGACTTAAACATATTAGCATTTACGGATGACGTAGTGATTATATCTGAAACAATGGAAGATCTTAGAGTATTAGCAGAAACATTCATTAAAGAAACCAAAAAAGTTGTACTACGTATGAATGATGAGAAAACTAAAATAGTTCATTTCGGAAGAAGTGTAAGTAGGGCTAGAAACACTAATTACCAAATATGAAGGCTGATAGTAGAGTATGTTAATAGGTTTAAGTATCTTGTTGTGATTATCAAGAACACAGATTCAGAAGAAGAAGAAATTCAGTCAAGGTTAGCTAATCCCAGTAGATGCCTGGTTGCATGCAAAAAGCTGATGTCTATAAAGTGTTATCTTGTGTATGTCAAAAACAGTGGTGTATAAAACTATAAGTTGGTTGGGTCATGTCTTAAAAAGAAAAGAAGGAACAAGCATAATAGTAATGAGGGCTACACGGAAGGGAAGAAAACTGCTGGATCAGCCAATATTAAAATAGTATGATAAAGTTGTAAAGGACCAATTGAGAGGTGGACTTTGTATGGCAAATGACAGAGTTCGTGAAACTTTTGCCATTCACTTAAATAATTTTGCTCATATCTCAGCTGTTTTTAACTAATTTAAAAAAAATGTGGTGTCAAAACATTTGTTTTTTCTGAACCTCCAGCTGATATAAAACAATCTATTGGTATGATGAATTATGCTAAAATGGAGATAGTAATGTTATTTTAGATATACTGAAAACTCCTCTAAAACTGCTAAAACAGCAGCACTAGTTTAAAATCTCCTTACTGATACTTTTATATGATAGCAGTATATAAATTACTCTAACTACAGATTTTTTTAGCACACTTTGCTATAAATATAATGAGCACCCTTTTTTTTAATGATATTTAAAATTTAGATGCAAAGATATTTAGACATAGAATTTAAAACTAAATTATAAAAATTAAGTTTTTTATAAATCTATATTTAATTTACTTTCATAATTATATTTTATATATATATATATATATATATATATATATATAAAATAATGTATTTATAAAGTTTACTGGCATTATCTATATTTTTGGACCATGTGCTGTTTTATTTTTTGAAACGGGAAGTAATAATGTGATATTTTGAATTTTACATTGCAGTATGAGATTTATCACACGGTTAAACAGTAATGATAATATCTCGATCTGGTATACAATTCATCATGGCATATGAGTTCCAGGTCAAGCAACCACATTTTTCAAAGAAACTTTAAGGTATAGATTAAGCCAATTTAACTTTGCTGAATTATTTACTACTGTACAAGAAATAACAGTAAATTTAGAAATACACAAAATTTTAAAGATAGTTCACCCTGGCTAAAGGCAACTTAGAATGACGGTTAATATAATATATGTTAGTTGAAAATATTGTAATTGAAAAAAATTATAAACTAAAACACAGAGTAAAAACAGATATTACTGTAAATATAGTTTGACCAAATACACTACAAGTATTTATGTTATACCCCATGTATAAGTTTTAAAGAAAAACAATAATTATTTAAAAACCATCAACAGCTGGTTACATTGATTGAAGTTTCCTGAAACATCTACGTAGCCACCTCAAAACCACTAAATAAATAAAATATTAAAGACCCTAAAAAATTTACTGCATACATTTTAAAACACCATTTAAATTTTTTCTCAAGTTGCAAAATTCATACATCTTAATTTCTGAAGGTTGATTTTTGGATACAAAATTATAGATTATATTCTCGCTTCCACAGAACATACTTTCCACAGATTTGGAAAGGCTCTTTTAAAAGAACATAAAATTCATTAAGTTTCACTTAAATATAACAGATCAGATATACAGAACCGTAAAAAAATCAAAATTGAGTCTAAAATTTAAAAGTATATGCTGCGAATAGCAATTATTGGAGATGCTTAATTGAAAACAGATTTTTATAAAAGATTATAATAACGAAAGCGCAGACGAAAAAATAAAATTAAGCACACAGAAAACATACTAGGATAATCAAAGAAGAATATTAGTATACATAACAAAAATATTATTTATTCAGTAAATTAAAACACAGGTAAAGTGTTATAAAACACTTGAAAATGTTAACAACTTTTTATAAAATAATGGAATAAAAGGTTTTATAAGAATTAGCAAAATTTTTACAGAACTGACTATTAATTATTAGTACATATGGTGTAAATTAAATTTTTTGTAATAAATATACAATACTATACAAGAACATAAATTGCTGGTGATATATTAATAATGTAAAATGTAAGTCTGTAAGAATATCTAATATAGAATTAAAAATTAGATAACAGATAAAATTAAACTTTTTTCTTTTATTAAATACATATTAAACATATACAAAGGCATATAACAATAAAAAAGACTGATATTTTTTAAAACAAGTAATGTATGTAATAATGAGAAACGCATTTTTCAATCAAAATAATGTCATTTTCAAATAACAGAACTAAATTATCAAATAATAAAAATAAACAATACAAAAAAAATTTTTTTAAATCAATGATTTTTACTTCAGAAAATGTAGTAGATTTTTTTTAAAATTTACCACAATATCTACCTTTCGGTTTTTTGTAGCAGAATTTTGTAAAATATGAAATAGGATGGTACACTGGTCATTGACATCCAGATGTAGTTAATTTGATAACAGAGAAATCTGCAGAAGGTAAAAACTGTACAAGACAACAAATGAAAATGTAAAACAGATTACTGAATATATATGATGCAATAATTATATCTTGGGTTAAAAGATTATCACAGAAAAGAAAGCAATGGTAATAGGATCTAACCAGTCAAATGGTTAAAAAAAAATCAATACTAATTAATGTTTTTACACCAGTTAAGAGGATCCTGAGCCAAATATTACAAAAATTTGCAAATTACACAAACAATAAATTATTTTAAGTCTATCACAGCATTAGTCCCTTTTCTAAAATGAAAGGTGTGAATGTTACTTGGCAAAAATGGACCACCTTATCTTTTGGTTTAACTAATATGTTAGTAATATCTATCTGTTAAATTTATAATTATAATAAAATTATTAAAAAAAATATTTTAAAAGAAAATCCCAATTTCCATGAGCCTTGGCCATGAGAGTCTTGGCCTTTTCTCTGGAGGTTTCACATTCAAATACTGATCAGGCATGGCACTTTTCATACGCTACAAATTTCTATCTTCATATTCCCACATACAAGCTTCTTGGTAAGCTTCTGCGATGAATTAATTTATCAGTACAAAAGATTATTTTTTATTTGCTGCATTTTATTTAGAACTAATCTTTCAATAGAATTCTTTTTTCTGCAATATGTTGCAAAACTTTTAAGGATAAAAGAATGCACGATAATCAAAACAGTGAAAGTTTTATTGTGAAATTGTTATATAAGTGATAATTATTCTAATGTAACCAGTACAAAAAGTTAACACCATACCAA
The DNA here is from genome assembly GCF_047948215.1 of Lycorma delicatula. Classification (NCBI taxonomy): domain Eukaryota; kingdom Metazoa; phylum Arthropoda; class Insecta; order Hemiptera; family Fulgoridae; genus Lycorma; species Lycorma delicatula. Next base: position 10,557,567 of record NC_134460.1, on the reverse strand, counting down.
TTTAAATAAGTTAAAAATATATTATACAAGTTTAATACTCACAATATGCTGAGAAAAAACAAACATTTTAACTTTCAGAGAATTAGAATTTGTACAGGTGGCTCAAAAGAATGGGAAAATTTAAAAGATAAAAATGAAAACCAAAAAACCTTGTTTAATCTTATTCACATGATTTACAAAAGCCACTTACAAAAGTCCTTAAAACCAATATCCTATAAAAATTGTAACCTTCAAATATCCACCTCTTGTGAATATGTATTCTTTAAGCCTCCACTAAAGTTTCTCACAACTTTCTGTAACATATCAAATATAATATTTGATATCTCTTCACTAACATTCCTTTTTGAATGTTAGTGAACTTAATTAAACTTAAATTAATATTTATTTAATTTAATATTTTATTAATGAACTTAAATTAATATTTCAAGGTTTAGTAGTAGTAGTGTACTATTATAATTATTTTTTATTATTGTTATAGTGTCTATTGGATTGTTTTTTTTTTATAAAGATAGATCAAAGGAATGGAAAATTTTCTTTGCAATGTTGGCAAGACTACAGTTTATGTAAGCATGTCTGTATATATACTATTGCACAACTACATTATTGGCAATAGTTTACATGGAACAGTGGAATGATGTACAACATGTGTTCATTGTAAAATCATAAAAAATTGTGACAGAGCCAAAGTCATTCATGGGAAGTTTTACCAACATTTTAATTTCATCATCATGATCCTGTCCCATCTGCACATGAGGTAAATATTTGGGTCTGGAATTATGAGAAACATCCTTAGCACAAAGACCTACCAGTAAAACAAGTACATTTCTCACAATTACAAATTTTGAAACCGTTTGAAAGAGTTGCTGTTAGCAAAGTCTGACACAATCATCCTTAAATCATGTAGTATTGCAATTTTATGAAAAATATTCTCAAAGATTTGAATTCTCCCATATAAATTGGAGTTAAAGAATTGCAAAATCATGAACATTTTGTGTGTTAATTTTAAATAAGATTGAAAATAATCAAAATTTTGTTCACAATTTAGTACGTCAGATGAAACAAATATTTACTTAAATTTAAATGGTTTTAAATAAATAAGCAAACATATATATATGTAACAACTGTAGAGGGATTAACATTTTTCCTAGTATTTTCATTGTAATAGGACTAACTGATGCTTATAATAAGCTACTATATTTTGTTAGTATAGATTATAAATTTTATATTTGACTGACCATTGGTATCCAACCCTTTGAGACGATTAGTTGTTTTTGTGACTGGTTTTTTTACAATAACGTAAATGGTTTATTAAACTCAATGGTTGATAATATGGTTTACTTAGTTTCTTTTCATGTAACTATACTTATTTTTAATCTAATTTAATCATTTCACTATATTTATTTACTTTATTTAAACATATTGTTTAAACATATTTATTTAAACATATTGTTTAAATAAAACTAATGCAGACAAAAAACACAAATTAATAACACAAGTATATAAAATTAGAATAATATTTCTAAGTACCACTTATTTCTTTTAATAACAAAATCAACACATTAAGAAAACAGTGACAGAAAGCTAACCAAATTATTAATAAATTAAAAGATGTGAAAATGAAGCCCATTAGTGAATATTTCCAAAATAAAACTGTTGTTCCTTAATGATTTGATATGCTGTGGAAAAGACGAATAGTATAAAAATAAACAAATTCAAAAACGCTAAAGAAGTTTATACCCAAGAATATTCCCATCACACCACCATATGAAGCTGTAAAAAGACAAAGATTGCTATTTATTATAAAATAAAAATGATTATACATATAATCTACAAAAATATGATACTTGCTTTAGGGCATGAAAAAATGGATTTTCTTTCAAATGTTTTAATACAAAAACCACATATGGTTATGGTTTAAAAAAATGTACCAAGTGGACCAAAAGTAAAGGTCATATACCTATCATAAAGGTTATAATTTGAATACAAAACAAAAACAAATTGAATTCATAACACTTTATTGAAGCTACATGATTATTTATTACATTGTTTCTTAAATTATTTTCCATCTTTGTCAATACAATTTTGCAGACAACCTGGGAAACTTAAGTGTACTTATTTGAAGAGTCATGCATTGGAATCTATTTCTTCAAAAGTGTTTCAAATAGCGTCTTTCAAGTCCTCAATAGTTTGTGGTTTTGTAGCACAGACCTTATCTTTAACAATTCCCCAAAAGAAAAAATCCATGGCCGTAAAGCCTGGAGATCTGGATGGCATTTCTATTGTTCCTCGTTGTCCAATAACTTTTCTACCAAATAACTCATCAATGTAGTTTCACACAGCTGTTGTGTAATGAGTTGGAGCTCCATCATGTTAGTAAGTTGAAGTTGTCAGTTCATTTGTAATCGCGGATTGGCATAGGTTGCCAACATTTCCAGGTACTTCGCTCCAGTTCATATTCCATAAAAAAACCAATGCCAAATTACTCCATGACATGAGACACCACCCCAAACAGTAATACCAGGTTGATTTAGCTACCTCTCAAAAACAATTCTACGGTTCTCTGAATACCAATAGGTACAGTTGTGTCTGTTGATGTGGCCTGCTAATTTGAAAGTTCCCTCATCACTCCAAATTGTCTTAGAAAACAACTCATTATCACCTCGTCTTATTTCATTTAACACTGTCTTGCAGTAGTGAAGCCTACGACCTTTTAGAAATCAAATGATAGTTCTGTTCCCTCCTACTCTTTTGATAAAAAAGTTTATCTGAAAATTCATTTATCTTTTTTTAAGACAAAAAGAAAGAAAAGAAATCTCAACATTATTTTTTGTTTTCATTGGTCTTCATTGTTTAATATTAACAGACTGTATTTTTTTCTTTTTAAAACTGAATCTAAGACACATGTCTTAAGAATTTTACTGAGATCATTCAAAACAAGACAGAAGAGTTTGATTTTGTTGTAGATGAAATCAATTTGTAGCCCACAAGAATTTATTATCTAACAAGACAACCAGACATTTTGCACAATGAAAAGAGAAATAACATCATTATCATGACTCCAATTAAGAAGTACTCACAATACAATAGTTTTAACCACTTAAAAGTTATGACAATTATAATTCATCTATTCAATACATAACTCTCTGAACTGAAAACTCAGAATGTTTAAATAATAATTATTTCAGGATATTTGGTTTGTTTGCTTGGCATTTCTCCCGCCACCACCCCATTTGGTCACCCTAAAGCATAAGCCCAAATGTCTGTGCCACAAACAGCTACTGAGCCTCAAAACAGTTTAGCGACCAGTGTCCTAACTAGCTCCTAGAGCCAACCTAAAAGTGTAAGCAGAATAAGTGTGGTACCATACACCACTCACTTGCGTGTCCCACCACCCACTTGACATATATCACTAAACTGGGTAGGCGCACCCCATCAACTACTAAAACATATATGACTATCAATAATTAAATTTATGTTATCAAAGACAGCAATTTGCTGCCATGCCTAAGCCACTGAATGCCAGCAAGTACCTGTCCACTATTAATGAGCTTGGAGCCTTAATCTGGCTTGTAGCCCAGCCATATCTATCTGTTAGCTTCCTACAGCAGCACGGTAGAGTCTTTTCCCTTAGGTAAACTACTGATGTCAGTTGAACAAAGCAACCACATCAAGGAACTCCTACACAATTCAACAATGTAGTCCAATTTTCCCCTTGACCTCTAAATTCCAGGGTGGCCTGAGTTCTTCCCCCCCCCCCCCCAGAGCTGGGCAGTCGAACATCATGTGTTCATTTGACTAAACCTCCCGCTGACGTACAGCTCATCAGCTGCCAGGCAGAACTGAAACAAATATTGGTTTAAATTTACATGGTTGGAGAAAACTCAGGCTCTCATTGCCCCTAAAAATGAAGGAGAAGCATACCATCCCCCTAGATCCTGTATAAATCTGTACAAGGACCTTTCCTTAGTCGTGGCATGCCATTCTTGCTGCCATGCTTCTATTGCGAGGCTGTAAAGCCTCCTTCGCAGGCAGGAGATAGGTAACTGTTCGAAATTTAGAACCAGTATATTGAGATCACCGTTCTCCTCGGTGCAGACCCGGCTCAAAACCGCATCCCAAATACCTCGGCCTTCCTGCCTCTTCGCAATTTCCACATGGCTGCTCGAACTTTCACCATTAAATCGATTGGATTTAATCGATTTATGTAATTGGCTTCCCAATACAGTGGTAGCCTCATAGGAGGTTGCTTTAAAAACATCAGTGCATTTAATTACAATTACGGCTATGCACTGGGCACTCCTTAAATTTTGAATAAGTGCTTGATTTATTTCCAAGCTATACGTTCAAACGAATGCTGCATTAGAGGTCATACTTTCGAATACACCTTGGTAAACACGTATAAATGATGGCCTGACAGTCTGTAATCCTTTTAAGCAATCCTTCTAAGCTTGTGCATCACGAAATGACATCCGCCTTTAGTTGCCTAATGTGGTTGCTAAACAGCAACTTCTCATCAAACAAAACACCTAGGTACTTATGAACTCAAACTCAGCTGATTACACAGCCTTTACACTAAATACAGAAGGTTATGACTTTATGATAATTTGTCTGCACCCTTGACAAGCATAAACTTCGTCTTGGGCACAAAAATCTTTAAATTTTGAATGTCCATTCAGCCCTCTGTGGTAGACAATGCCACCTGCGCTTGATCTTTTAGCTGGGGTCGTGAGTTACCATGAACTAACAGGAGACAGTCATCAGTGAAGGGCTGGGCTGTGACCCCTTCCGAGCGAGAATGTCAGTCCCAAAAATCTATCGACTACCAGGTTCCATAGCAAGGGACCGAGAACACGAGCCCTGTGGGCTTCCCCTGGTGACGGACTTTTCCACAACTAGGTGCGCATCCTTAAACAGAATCATGCGATCAGGCAAGTAGTGTGTATCTCAGGATATAGAAACAGTGATATCATCTACAAAGAGGGTAATATTTGATACTAGATTTTGAGTTAATCTTTACATAGAACAGTTGTCTCCAGCATTATTGTTCTATATTGAGGAATGAGGACTGACAATTTACACAGGTGTTCTCATTAAAATTTGAAATTTAACTATAAGTTGAAAGATACAGTTGGTGAAGTAAGACTTCAACCAATTGCATACAGATTCTCAGGTACGACAATAATCTAATTTTTTCATTAGTAAGAATTATGGAACTTTACAGAATACTTTACTGAAATCATACAACTTTAAAAGGATTTCTTTTTTTTAATTATGATATTTATTTTTTCAATTGACATTTCAATGAGATATTCAGCAGTCACAATTAGGAAACAAACATTCTTAAAACTTATATTTATCAGTAAATAGAATATAACTAAAAGTTAATAGCAATTAAAGTGAAACTGAAAAAAGCTAGTTTTAAAGACTTTTTAAAATTTTTACATACAAGAAAAATATATTAAAGTAAAAATAACGAAACCAAAAACTCAAGAAATCTTCAATACACTTTTGATGTAATACACTTTTTTTTTCATTTTAACAAAAGTTAAAGTTTGATGAATTAATTATACTTACATGGTAATCAGTTAACATAAAAATGAATAAAATATATTGCCATGCTATTATTTAAACTTTGTATTTAGATTAACTTAACAAAAAATGTGCAATAAAGGATATATTTAATAATTTACCTTCAACTAGATTTCTAGCTGAATGATTAATATAATTCATTTGGACACCTTTATATGCTACACAATATTGGGCAAAGGAGAGAAGATTTTCCCTTAATTTTAGAAGTGAAAATTGTCACTTTACTAACAGATATATAATTTGGTTTTAAATTAAATGTTGAATAAATTGCAAATAATTACTTCTGTAATATTTCTAATACTAAAAGTTTTAAAAAATGGTGACATGCTGTACACATCCTTTGTTATTTTTAATCTTGATTGATATAAATAAAATTGATATAAATATATATCTTTATTGTTTAGCGTTTGACAATAAAGTTTGTCAATAGCGTTTGAAAATGGTCTGCTACAGATACCAATAAAACTATTTTCAAATTCACCATAAAGAGTTGACTTTCTGTGCAATAATTAATTGCATTCTGTTGTATATTTTTGTTCTATTAGTAAAAATTAAACATTAAAACAAAATGATAATGTATTAAAATGAATTTAATAATACTGAAAGTAATAAATAAACTAAACTTCGCATGAATATACATCTTTTATAGAGCACACAAAATTTAAAACTTTTTTATTCTACATTAATAATTTGAAATATATTTCTACTTATCTTGTATATATAATTCAAACTGATCTACGAAAGTACAGAATTAAAGTAATATGACACTCACTTTACTTTTTCATAATGTCTACAATTGTACTTTCGTGGCAACCCACATCCTCAGTTGTAATTCTTCTTTATAAAATATTTATTATCAAATTACACATTAAACTCAAAATGATAATTAAAATATAAATAAAATTTAATGTATACGATTTAAAAATTAAATGAAGATTAAGAGTTAAAAAAATTTTAAAGTTTAAAAATTTCAAATTTATAAATTTTAATAAAGAAATATAAATATGTTAAAAATTAATAATAATTAAAATTATTGAAGTTAAGAGTTACATATATAAAAGAATGGTGTCAATTATGATAAAATAAAATTAAATAGGATTAAAACAAAACTCTACTTGTTCGGCCAGCCAATACTGTATGAATAATTAAATTTATGTATTACCATTATCTTTATCTGAAAATGTGCTGCCATCTATTGCCGCCCTTATAAGTGTGTCATCCTCATACTCTATTTGCAAGCTGATCAATTTGAATCTCTTCTTCTATTTATATATATAATATTTCTTCAAAATGTCTAGATTTTTATTATTATTTTTTATATCTCCTTTTTTGATTTACAATATTTCCAAATTAGTTTCAATATCAAAAATAAAATGTTTATTATTAATGAGGTGGTCAGCAACGTTAGAGAAACCCAACTTTTTATTTTTATAGTGTCTAAAATGCTCAAGAAATCTAGCTTTAAAAGATCTTTTAGTTTCACCTATGTATATGTGATCACAATTATTACATTTTATTTTATAAATTCCACATAAATTGTATAAATTACATGAATCGATATGATTATTGTTTTTTTAAATATTTTATTATATGGTTATTTGTTTTATATGCAGGTTTAAATTTATTATTATCATAAGCTTTAGTTATATTTTCAACAATGCTATCAGTATATGAATATTTTAAATACATGTTATCAATTTTCTCTGTATTATTTATTGGTTTTAGAGTTGTTGTACTATAGTGAAACTTCTACAAAACAGAAACCTACTCAAAACGTACAGTTTCCAAAAGTCCCAAAATATTTTTATACAAATTAATCTCTTCAAGATGGAAAACTCCGTAATACGGAAATGGAAAGGAAACATAGATTTTACTTTTAATTTTACTTATTAAACTTGTCCCATAAGATGGAAAGGAAGTAAAAAAAAAAAAAAGATTGTACACTCCCACAATTTGCAAATTATAAATTCAGTAGATTATTATTATAATGCAGTACTGTAACTGTTGTTTATCTAATTATACGCCATCACATTCTTGGCTCCAAAATACCACCATATAAGCCGACAGTCATTAATAAAATTTGATAGCGGGTGGCAGCTTATGTAAACAATCCATGTACAGTTCACAGAATAATTTTATTCAGTGTTGTGAACACTGTGGTGCGCAGCAGTATAGTTTTAATTTTGTCATATAGGTAAATTGTTATAGTTTCCCGTTCTGTATGTTTTTTATCTGTTGAGAGTTTAAATACAGTTCATACATACCTTTATTTTTAGTTTAATTTAACACTTATAAACTGTAAGTTATTTTAAAAACTGTAACTTATTTTAGTTTTAGTTATGTGTATTTTTCTTCTTTTAAAATTTTGCTCATAATTATGCAGAGAAATAATACTTTATGTTTAAAGAAAAAAATACAGGTTATTAATTTAATTTCTAAAATGAATGTTAAAGAAGTTAGTGGAAAGTTTAATTGTGGAAAAACACAAATTTACAAAATTTAAAAAATAAAGATAAAATCACAGAAGAATGGTCGAAGGGTGAAAGGAATACTAACTGTAGACGTCAGACTAAAACCAAAAATGGAGAAAGTAATTCAATTTTATTTAAATGGTTCTCAGGAACAAGATCAAAAAATCTTCCTATTTCGGGACCTATCCTGCAACAACAGGCGAAAGAAATTGCAGCTACGTTAGGAGCCATCTATCTAGCCATCCATCTAATGGATGGCTAGAAATATTTCCTGCGAGGCATTCTATTTCTTACAATCAAATTTCAGGTGAAGCTAAAGGTAGACAAAGAAATAGTTATTGACTAGAAAAATAAAATTACAGAAATAATCGCAGGTTATGAATAAAAAAAATCAGTAACTGTGATGAAACTGGTTTATTTTTCCAAGCTTTACCAAACAAAATACTGTGTTTCAAAAATGAGAAGTGTATTGGAGGCAAACAATCTAAAGAAAGAGCAAGTGTTCTGGTGTGCGGTTTTGGGAATGGCACGTTCCCAAATCTGATCAGTAAATCATTGGTGATCAGTAAATCTTGGAAGTTATCTATTATTACATTATGGAAGTTATCAAATTTTATCTTTAATACTATGAATTTTATTACTAATGATATTACATAATTGTTCTTTACCATTAGGATTTATTTTAAATTTAAAACCATTAGCAACAGTAAATTAACTGTTCTGTATCATCAAGGTCAAAATTTGTCAAATTTATAAAATCAAAACTAGTACCAGCACATGATTCTGAATCCACCTGTACATCGACAAAACATGAATTATCATAACAACATTCCCTTGCAACCAACCATAATCCAAATTTTATATATATAACTTTAATTTCAATAATTTTAATTAATATTAATTTTTAACATATTTATATTTATTTTTTAAAAATTACAAAAATTTGAAATTTTTAAATATTTAACTTTTTATCTTAAAGTTATATATTTTAATTATCATTTTGAGTTTACTATGTAATTTGGTAATAAACATTTTATAAAGAAGAATTACAACTAAGGATGTGGGTTGCCCCAAAAGTACTATTGTAGACATTATGCAAAAATAAGGCAAGTGTCATTTTACTTTATTTAATTCTGTACTTAGGCAGATCAATTTGAATTATATATACAATAATTATATTAGTACAGAGGTGATATGGATCTTGAAAAATAGATTTAAAAAAAATTCTACTTATATATTGATGACTTAAGTCGGTGAAATAATTAAATTCAGAACATCAGTACTACTGCATATTCATGAACATCATGTGATGATGAATCATTTTGTTTACAACAAATGAAAAAATTCATTACGTTTCATGAAATGATTCAAATATTCTGAAATATTAGGGAAATAACCACCCAAACCTACTCTGTAGCATGTACATTCCACAATTCTATATTTCTTTGTCATTATGTTTCAATTCAATTTGTTTCTTTTTAAAGCTGGTCTGTGGGATATGGAAATGGAATTTTGCAGCGTATGAATAATGCTAAGGATTTGAACCTGGGACCTCCAGATAAAAGGCCAAGATGCTACCATTCCACCAGAGAGATCAGTATTTCATTATGATCAAATTTCAGTTTTCAAATATTTTTATTTTTTAACTTTATACTAAGACTACATTTACAGTAATTACTAAAAAATAATTGAAGAAATTATCCTCAAAATGGTTTGTATTGCTACTAACCACTATTTATTTCCAAAATAGCGAAGTTAAAACAACGTTTTTTAAATTCAATAATTAAGTTTACCAGTACAAAACTACTGCCACTTCTTGGGTTAATGAAAGTGGTATAAGTTCTTGAGGGTAGTTATTTAGTGTCTAGAGAAAAGTAATTTATTTCAATACAATTTTGATCTGGTTGATGCAAAATCAATTAGCTCAAATTGAAATAATATCAAACTACTACTATCCTGGCTAAAAATGTTATGATATCCCAAGGAATGGATAACTATTGCCTGGAGGGATTCTTAAAACATCTGCATTTAAAGGATTGATTTTGGTCACGTCACTAAAGAGATAAATCATCCTTACCTCTAGATCTATTTTTTTCTTGATCCTTTCCCCATAGTGTGTTTTATTTTGGTCATATATTCACTGGATTCATGTTAGCAACATGGGAAGCTTTAAATGAATTCAATTCTTGGTATTTAAGTGGTTTGTGGAGCAACTCTGTCCACAGATTTATCCAAGGACCGGTTTCCTATTTGATCAGTGGGTGGCTGTACAATACAGGGCTGAGGAGCTTATGCTATAAACCTGGGACTTATAAAACAGGATCATCATAAAAGAATGGTGGGTATTCAATAGCTCGATCAAGATATTACAAACATTTTGATAAATTATGTTGTTAGAATTAAAAGCCTCCATCCAAAAAGTTTGTTAGAGTCATGTTAACTACTGAATCACTCTCTGCATTGTTGGTGAGGTGATTTTCTTTGTTTACTATGCTTTCTGTTCAAATAAAAAACAGTGTGTTTTGTGGCATGCTGAACAGAAAACAATTTTACTTCAATGTAGATTCTGATGCAAGAAAAGGAGTCACTACATGAAAACAATCTGCAATGCTGGTACGAAGAAAATGCATTTGTTCTTAAACAAAAATCACCTATAACATTATAATATCAGCAAAATGTGTTAAATGAAAAACCAATCCACGATCAGATGTGTATTTGTGTATAAATCCATCATTGGTTGAAATTTCAAATTTCAAACATAATCGTTTATAAAGTTCCATGAACAAGGTTGCACTTGTGTGCATACAAAATTCAATTATTGCAAGAAATAAAACCTTATGGATACAGAAAAACCTTTATGGTTGCCTGCTGAAATTCTTGAACAAAATTAGTCAAAATGAATAATTTTTAATGATGTAATTTTTACAGATGAAGCTACTTTTCACCTAAAAGGATGTGCTAAAGACAAAATTCAAAAATATAGGGATCTGTAAAGAAACATATAATTTCTGAAAAAGCAAGTGACACACCTAAAGTTAATGTTTAGTGTGGTTTACTAAAAAAAATCATATAAATGTATCTTTTTTCTTTGCTGAAAAATCTATTAATGGAAATATTTATTGTAATATGTTAAAAGACTGTTGCTTTCCTCAACCGGATGAACTCTGATTCATACTGTCAAATTTATTTCCAACAAAATGGTACAACCCCAAACTTCAATTAATTGTTAGTCAGGCTTTGAATGAAAAATTGTAGGTAGATGGACAGACTGAGAAAGTTGTATATCCTGGCCCAAAAGAAGTTTGGACTGAACTCCTTGTAGGAATACATTAAAAATACTGTTAACTTCCAAAAATTATGCGACTTGAACTACTTAAAGGAAAACCTGAGGAAGCAATTACAACCACAACAGAAGATAAATTACATCATGAATGAGCCAAAAGTGAATACTGACTGAACATTTGCTGAATGACAAAGGATATGCATATTAAAATTTATTGATTATGTAACAAAACCATCTGAGATTGAAAATTTGACAAATAAAATAATATGTGTAAGTATATCTATTTTTATTCAATTCAAACCTTAGATTCTATCATTCTTTTATGATAATTCTGTACTTATATCTACATACATTTAATTAATTACAATGCAATGTCGAATCATCTTCTTTCTTTTAAACGTGTGATTACTAATCTTGCTGACCTACCCCTTATTAATAACTAAATATATATAATACATACTTATTATATACTTATATATAATTACATACTTTGTATGTACATTGTATTACATACAATGTATGTATGGGTAACAACAACCCAAACATTTTAAATTAAAAAAAAAGATATTTACATAACAGAAGTGAAAGTTTAAAAACTGTAATGACTTACAAATTGTATCCCAGTTATATGCAGCAGGTTCTCTATAATTTAACCAAACTGTTGAACTATCTCTATACAAATGCACAACAGATAAGCTACTGGTATTTAATGTATCACTGCAAACAAAAAGCATTTAAAGTAATGATGAATTTATTTTACTGCTTTACACACATAATTCTTCTATACTGATTTTTTACCATTTATTTCCACATTTATGGTACAATATTGTAATAAGTGGTTTACAATTAAAATTTACAATTTTAATGTCATTTTTTTCAAATTTAATATTAAACATCTGTTTATCTTAATTGTAAGAAAGTAATACAAAAGGAAATTTTGAAAAGGTAATTCTGTGCCCAGAAGAGGAAGATGAAGATGGTAACTACAAAATATATAAATAAATTATAATAATAATAATATGTTTTTCTAAAATTGTTCCTTTCAGGAATCATATTCCTCTGCACTATACAAATTATATTAATCCAATCAATCCAAGTACAGAATTAATAAAATAAAATAAGATGAAAACTACCTTATTCCATAATCCAAGCAAGAGTGCTTTCGTGAGTACCTCGCATCATTAGTTCTATAATTTTTCAAATCTTTCATTGCAAATTACACATTAAAATTAACATTGTTAAAAGAACCTTTTCCACTTAAATCAAAGCAGAAATAAAACTAATTTATTTTTAATATTCAAAATTATTAATTGTAAATTAAAATTAATAATAAAAATAAAATAGAAATCCATGTAGATTAGCTAGCCAAAGTTATGTGACAGTACAGAGTTGAAATATTATGAATTATCAATGTTTAAAGAAGTGCAGCTTTTATGACACAATCGTCACTCATATTCTGTATGTTGGTTAATAAAATTGAATTTACTTTTATATTTATAAATGTAAAATCTTTCCAAAATGTTAAAAACCCTATTATTTGTATTAATACTGTATTTCTTAATTTTCAGTACTTCTAAATTTGTATGAATATTGGATACTGAATGTGTATTATTAATAAAATGATCAGAAACATTTGAGAAACCCAATTTTCTACTTTTACAATATCTAGTGTTCATCAAATCTAGTTTTAAAGGATCTAGTTAGTGGTTTTACCTACATAAATAAGAAATATAAAGAAATAAAGACCCCATCAAAACATTTTTAAGAATAACTAAAATTCTAATAACAAAATACCGGAATATTTTTAATTATGATAATAATTTAACATATCACTCTACATTGTACCCTTTTGAACTAAGTGCATCTGTATTAACTGGACTACTGAAAATACAAAAACCTAGTATACTTATGCGACCTTTAATTAATTTCACAACTGCCCCTTCTTATATCATTTCCAAAATAATACATAAAATACTTAGATCAAAATGAATTTAGATTATAAATATAATATAAAGAATGGATACGAACTTTTAAATAAATTAAAAGATTTAAAAATTGGGGATAACACCAGTATGGTTAGTTATGACATTTAAATTTCTGTTTTGATTTAATTGGAAAAGGATCTTTTAACTATTTTAAATCTCAATTTTAATTTTAATGTGCAATTTGCAACGTACAATTTTAATTTTACTGTATTATTTGCAACGAAAGATTTGAAAAATTATAGAGCAACTGATGCTGTGAGGTAATCGCGAAAGTGCTCTTGCTTGGATCATGGAATAAGGTAGGTGTCCTCCTATTTTATTTTATTAATTCTGTCCTTCGGCTGATCGGTTTAATATAATAATAACATGACACATTTAATGTAGATTTGCATTTTATATATAATTATGCCACAATACAAATAATACAGAGATAATATTTTTTTTTTGTGATATCTATGAGGTGAGATTGGAAATTTTAAGACTGGGCTTGTAATTTTAAAATGGCAGTACTTACAGGCTATTGTGATTGCTCTTCTTCAAAGTAGACTAAACACGCAGACTCTAACAGTGTTTCCACTTTTGGAAGAGTTCCACGAAATGTTCTCTCTTAAGAGTGTTAAGAACCCTCTCTGTAGTTGCCTGAATGTCTTCAATTGAGTCAAATTGGTTCCTTTTCACCAAAAGTTTTAATTTACGAAACAGGGAGAAGTTGACAGAGGCTAAATCAGGGGAATATGCAGAAGCAAATAGGAATTTAGCCAAAAATTCCATGTTCAAAAATGTGTGATGAGCCGTGCACTGTCATGATGGAGGACCTAATTCTTGTCTCACAAGAGTGCAGGCCTTTTCCTGCACACATTTTCATGCAAACACTGAAGGATCCTTTTATAGTATTCCTGGTTGACTTTCTTGCTCCCTAGGTATAAATTCATGATGCACGATACCTGTACAATTGAAGAAAACCAACATTGCCTTCACAATCTAAACTAATTTGTTACACTTTTTTCATTCGTGGTGAAACAACTTGGACCATTCCATTGTGATGTGAATGTGCCTTCTTGGTTTCTGGATGATACCCATAAACCGATGATGTATCACCTACAATTACCATATTCAACAAATCTGCGTCAGTTTCAACAGATTAATTAGTTCTTTGGACACTTCAAATCGGAGTTGATTCTGTTGATCTTACAACAATTTCAAAATGGATGTCATCGACACTTGACGCACTTTCAAATCTTCAGTTAAAATTGACTGAACTACTTAACAACTGAACGACTGAATAACTTAAATTCAGATCATTAGCCATCTCCCTAAACTCCCTAATTATAAGTCTATGATCAGAGCATACTAAATCATGAATTTTCGCAATGTTTCATTGGTTTTTCAAGAGATAAGACTGGGGATCATCTTTGTCTGATTTGCGACCATCTTTGTACCTGTTGAACTAGATGAAAACATTTGACCAGCTCAAAATTTATCACCAAAAGCTGTTTTTAAGAATCCATAAGTCTCTGAATCTGATTTCCCAGTTTTCAAATAAAATTTGACTTGTTGTTTTTCATCCATTTTGTGAAATCAATAATCTGCCAAAAACTGAAAACATGTTTCATTCACCAGGATGTCACTTCCTACTAAACAAAGATATTGCAATGATCTTTTCAGGACATTTCAAGGATGAAACAAGTTTCCCCTTCCACACCTCAGGTAAACCTAACCCCTCCTATTGAGCAATGTCGGCACCTGTCTTAAAACTTTCCAATCACATCTCGTATCTATAAATGAATTGGATGGATTACTAACAATGACAGTTTACAAACTAAATTTATTTTAAATTCAGAATACTTCATCTTCTTGCAATAAGTAAGTTCTCACTTTACTCTTAAAATTATTTTAACAGTATTCTCCTGTAAACTTTCTGCTGATTATTAAAAAAAAAAAAACATCGAGTTAAATTAAAAATGTTGCCGAGATGAAATTACATCTTCTTGGTTCACAATTTAGCCTGACTTCATATGTCCTTGTAACTTTTTCTTTGAATAAAAATATATCATACAGATTTCATTGACAATTTTTATACAGTTTTTCGAGATTGAGGGTTTTATAACCGCCGAATAAAGAAGCTGAGATAGACTAGTCATAAGTTTTTTCAAAAATAACTGATTTTTAATTAATTAATTTTGAAATAATTTTCTATTTATTCATTTTTGAGCCTTCAACATTGGTTTGAAGACTGTATTATAAACTTATCCCTAGTTAACCTTACAAAAACCACACATAAAAATCTCCAATGGTAATTTATCTCTCAACAAGGAAAATATAAAATCTAACATATGAATTATTTTTTCTATTTAACCTATATGGAAGTTCCATTTAAGACGCTGATCAATTAAAACAACATCGGGTCAACCTTCTGTGTGAATATATAAATTCAGGTAGGCCAACTTATCTCTCAAGCGCATAAAAGAAATAGATGATGACCAAGGTTTCCATTTATAGCATTTAAGTTTGACTGAATCATCCGATGGCCGTTACATGCATGGTATTTTCCTAATACGAGAAGTACGCAGATAATTAGGTGGATTTCCCCCAAATAGGCATACTATACAGTTTCTTTCTGGAGATGATGCTTTTCCAGATGGGTTGGCCAGATTTGATTTGATTAATTCAGGCGTATGTCCAGAATGTAGAGCCACTGATGATGTGTGCTATGTCTTCTATGTCTGCCCCAGGTACAAAGCTGAACGTACCAAAGTAACTAGAGAGCTTGCAAGGATCAATTCTAGTTTTCATTTGCAAGTTAATAGGAAAATCGAGTTCCATAGATTCTTACACCTGCAGAGGATAACTGAGAGGGTCTGACACTGTTATAGATGTGTAGATAGAATAGCAACCCAGACGGTTAGGGGGCCTGCCTAGGTGTTTACTTCGCCAAGTTAGGTGTTCTGGCATCAAGCCCCAGTAAGCTGAGATATTCACTGCTAGGATGAGAATGGATGCCGGCCTCTGTGGTGCGAGTGGTAGCGTCTCGGCCTTTCACCCGGAGGTCCTGGGTTCAAATCCTGGTCTGGCATGGCATTTTTCACACACGCTACAAAACATTCATCTCATCCTCTGCAGAAAAAAATTGCTTAACTGAGGATTCCGATGTTAAAAAAAAAGGATGAGTATGGATGGGTGTGTGTTCAAATCCTAGTAAAGGCAGTTACTTTTATATGGATTTGAATACTACATCATGGATACCGGTGATCTTTGCTGGTTGGGTTTCAATTAACCACACATCTCAGGAATAAGTTGACCTGAGACTGTACAAGACTACACCTCATTTACATTCATACATATCATCCTCTGAAGTAATACATTATAGTGGTTCCAGAGGCTAAACAGAAAAAAAAGAAGAATGGATGTATGGAGAACTCTGTGATGGTGCTGCCATGTGGGAGGGAGTAGGCATTGAGCTTGCTCCCAAAAGTGGCCCAGAGCAGAGAGAAATAGGTTATATTTTCATTAGAGGCTAATTAAATTTGTGGATCTGTTTCTTGATTTTTGAGCAACTCAAGAGGACTTGAGTAAATTGAATTGTAAGACAAAATTTTCATTGTTGTGATCAACGCTTGTTTGTTGGTATGAGGATAGTATTTTTTGGTGTTTAAAGACTCAATCATATAATGACCTAAATGTATATTCTAACTGAAGTTAGAGGAAGAGTTTTTATATGAATCCTCCAGTGTTAGACGAAAGTACAGGGATCACACTTCTGCGAATCAGTTAATTTAATAGTTGAGGGTAGTATGTTATGGTAGATGGTCAAGGTTGGAAGAAGCCATACAAAGGTGATAGTAAGCTGTGTAAATACACTAATGGAAATGTCTGCCAAGACATTTGCATTGATGGCATCCTGACAAAGGCCAAACTGATGACTGTGATGTATTATCAGGTTTAAAGGGTCTAAATGATGATCTCTGGTAAAGCCCATCAGGGCTAGGAACAGAAAGGATGGTGTGGCGACAGAGATCGTCACAAGGTGGGTGACTTCTCATACAGGGGGTTCAGGATGTCCTCTGCTACTGGGTAAGATCCCTACCAACATTCTTCTTAAAAACTAGTTCTATTATCTGCAAAATATCTAATTACTCCTTAATTTTTAAAGTAATGTAAATTATTAATTATACAAAAAAAAGAGTAGGGCTGATTATTATTTTTGAGGAATTCCATACATATGTTAATGATTCACTTGTGGAACAATAATTTTACTGTAAATACTTTGGTGAGATTAAAAAAAAATGAACAAAATCTTTTTACTAATATATACAAAATATACAGTCTACACACTAGTTAAAAAAGGGTTTATTATGATCGTCTAACATATGACTACTTGTCTTTTTTTCTAGAATAATTTTATTAAAATAATATTCTGCTTTTGTCTATTTAATTAGAGCTTTCAATTTTGTCTTATAAAATTATGTTTTAGTTTAATATTTAAAGAATATTATTACTTTACCTTACTTTATAGCTTTTTTAAGTCTGATAGGTATACTAAAATCTGAAATTATACATAATACTGCCTTCTGATATTTTAAGTTTATATGTGACAGTTTAGTTTGGGGGAAAGAATGTATATGATTTTGAAAAGTACCCACAAAGAGGTTTTAGGCCAAATTTACATCAGACACTCAGCTTCTTTTTTCAAGATTTTGTATAATTTATGATTGAATGCTTCATTAATTGATTATTTACTGAATTGATTTAAATGGGATATCCGTGTCATATTTCACTATAATTGAAATACATATGCTCAGTTATAGAGTTATTATAAACAACAAAGATTACAAACTTGGAGACTTTCATATTATGTCCTAATAAAGATATGGTTAACATAATCTTTCCCTCTGCTTAAATGAATTTTAGTAATTTTGTTTATAATGTAATTAAATTACATTTAATTAAATGTAATTAAATAAGATAAATAATGAATACATATTTATCTGGATTTTTGTATAGGATATTAATATTATACATACACAGGTATCAGATAAAACAAAGGACTCTATGTACTTGTCCCAGGTATTCATAAAAATATCTATACAAAAGTCAAACATATCGATTGTCAATTATTTTTTTTTTGGAATATTACAAATACTTTATAAATATTTTATATCGAGATAACAGAAAAGTGTGTCTGGCTTTCCATTTTCTATCTCTAGAGATAGAAAATTTTATTCAAAATGAACAAAAGGTGTTCTATGAGCACAACATTTTTAGGAAAATAGGGAAAAATATTTGATATCCTCACCTTAACAATTAATTTCAATCATAAATAAACCATTAATCAGTCACCAAATATGTGAAAATCTTGCTAAAATATTAATTTTATCTGTAACATTAGTGAGAGCATCTAGTATTAAACAGTTTTTATTAATTTGTTATAAACAATTATTTATTAAGATCTTCAATACAACTAATCATTAGTATAAATACAAATATAAATTGTAATATGAATTCTTTCTATCCTATTATTTTTTTTAAGCTAATCAAAAAATGAAATATTAGGCCTATAAAGAAGGAAAAACTAAATAATGAACCAAACTAAATAACAAACTTAATAAAATCTATTAAAAAACTTAGCATACATGTTTTCCTTAATAGGTGGTACAATAGCAAAAGAATAGAAAAAAAAACTTGGACAAAAAAACATTATAGGCAATTTCAAAATATAACAGAAGAAGAATAAGTTTTTCAAGCCAGTTTGGATTATGAAATCTCACATAAATTTTTTTAGGAAATTTTTTGCATTAAATATTTCATGATGACATAGACATAGACATAGACATAGATGACATACTTTATTTTTATTATTTTTCCATCCCAAATCCTTTAACAATATTTTTGCTTATCCTGATATTGTAGCATAAATTTAACTGCAACAGGTGGATGATAACTAATAATACCTCCCTTCTGATTTTTTAATTAGATACAGTTTACGGCAGTTACACTTACATGCCACTGAAATATTTTAATCAATAGTCATAATTGTCTTTCATAACGTCAAATATGGCTTCAGAAATATTTACTCATCTTTTTTCTGAAGATCATCATCCGACATTTAATTTGAAATCTCAACTCTCAAGACAATGTTTTTATTTTCTTAAGAGGTTATTTGTTTGTCAAGCTTCTGTAAGTAATGTTTTATCTCATCAATAAATGAATGTGACATTCAATAATTTTAACTAAACCTGTTTGTTCAGTTTGCAGTTCACTGAGATTTAATTACAGATCAACCATATCATTTATTAATACAAATATCTTATGGTTCAGTTCTGATTACCACCAATGTCTTCATTCTCTCCTTCTGACCACCTCCTACTACTTCTAATCAGATGCTATTATAGGTGTATAGATAGAATAGCAACCTGGGTGGTTAGGAGCCCACCTGGGTGTTTACTTCACAAAGATATGCGTTTTGTTTTGGCATCAAGCCTTGGTCAGCTGAGTACTTGTTGTTAGGATGGGAATGGATATGTGGGGGACTTCAATGACAGAGTTGTGGTGTGGGATTGACTTCACTCACAGTAGCCTCAAAGCATATCAGAGCAGGACAAAATTATCGCACAAGTTCAGAGGGTCTAAAAGATGACCTCCAGTAAAGTCCATCAGGACTAGGAACGAAGGGGGTGATATGGCAACCGGGATCATCACAAGGCGGGTGTCTTCCTCTACAGGGATCAGGTGTTTACTTCTTCAGATATAGACCCTAAACCTTATTATTCTTTTACCTATCATTACTTTAAAGATAAAAGTTATACGAGGGTTATTTTTTTTCAAGGTCCAATCGGTCATGAAATTAAAATCACAGTGAAAATAAAAGTTTTTTTTTGTAACAAGTACTTACATAGTTACCCTATTTCTCTACATAGTCGCCACTCCGATTTGGAAATTTGTCGTAGCATGTTACCAACTTTCCAATACCCTTGTCATAGAATGGAGCCACCTGTGTTTTCAGCCATGTTTCTATGCTGGTCTGCAGCTCGATGTGCCAAAATGTTGTCCTCCCAGCCAGTGTTTCATGTGAGCAAAGAGGTGAAAATCGGATGGAGCCAAATCCGGGCTATATGGTGGGTGATCAAACACTTCCCAATGAAAACGCTGTAGGAGCTTCTTTGTTACAGCTGCAGTGTGCAGCCAAGCATTGTCATGGAGAAAGACAATGCCTGATGACAACATTCCTCTATGCTTATTCTGAATTGCCCTTCGTAGACGTTGAAGAGTCACGCAGTATGAGGCTGCAGTGATGGTGGTGCCATGTTCCATGAATTCCACCAAGAGAACTCCATTCCGGTCCCAGAACAAAGTAGCCATACGCTTTCTGTTGGAGAAAGTTCGCTTGAACTTCTTTGGTTTACTGGGAGAATGAGAATGCATCCACTGTTTGGATTGTTCTTTTGTTTCTTCAGTTTCGAAATGGAGCCGTGTCTCGTCCCCTGTGACAATTTTGTTCAAAAAATCTTCTCCTTCATTACGGTAGTGCTGGAGAAGCGTTAGGGAGGCGTCCATTCTCATTGTTTTGTGATGGTCGGACAGCATCTTCGAACCCATCTCGCACACAGTTTGCGGTACTGAAGTCTCTCACTCACAATGGTGTAGAGAGCTGACCTTGAAATTTCAGGAAACGAATCACTCAATACAGAAATTGTAAACCAACGATTTTCTCGAATTGCCTCATCCACTCGCTCAACGAGATCATCGGTTGACACTCGCTTCCTTCCCTGACCGCCTGCATCATGAACATCTGTACGTCCTCCTTTAAAGTTCCTGCACCATTATTGTACTTTGCTGTCACTCATTGAAGTTTCACTGTACACATTACTTATTCGTCTATGAATTTCAACTGCATTACACCCCTCAGCCTGAAGAAATTGAATTACCGCACGCACTTCACACTTGGCGGGAGATACTATTGTTGTAGACATGTTTATGTGCTAGCTGCGTGTTCAGAACTAAACAAAGTGACGCGGCATGATTGAAGGCCATATTAGAGACGCTGCACAAAGGTTCATACGATTTTTGCGCGGGTTTTTATTTCACGACTGATTGGACCTTGAAAAAAATATAACCCTCGTATAAGAAAACAAAACTGAAAAACATAATTTTAATTAAAATAAAACCAAAACTCTCAGTAATAATTTTTTAAAAGCTGACCCAAAACAAAACCTACTATTCAGTCAATACCATGGTTAAATTAAATACTTTTTTAATTAATTTTTAAAACAGAAGTAATTTTTTTTAACGCAGACCTTAGTGAGTATGTATAGTGGAATTGCAATACAGTGTTCAATGTGTATTGTATTTGATTAGTACATCATTTTTGTCAAGTATAATGTGTTTATAAATAGTACATTGTTAAAGGATATTAAGTTCATGAAATTCATGTCCTATGTGAGAATATGCACATCATGACAATAATGTGAAGGTAAAAGTTTTATTACATGCATTTATCCAGAAAATTTAAATAATGAAAACCTGAAACTATATTAATTAAAACACTACTAAAGTTAAAAGAAATATATATAATACGTACTATAATTTAAAAGCATTTACATGAGATGCAGAGAAATCTGTAGCAGCAGAATAAACATAATAAGTGGCATATGTGCATTTATGATAGCATGGATATTTAACACCATCTAGTTTAACATATACATCTTCACTATATCCATATACATCTGAAACTGAATAAAATAAATAAAACATTTTAATTATCATGAATAACAAAATCCGAATGAGCTTACTAAAGAGGAGACTGAAAAACAACATCTTTCAAATTTTGTTAGCTTCTAGATAAATTAAATCTGATCATGAAGTCCTGAGAATTTACACCAGGACTTAAAATTCCTGATCAGAATCAGGACATCCCTAAAGATCTGAGGTTCTAATGAAAAAGATAATTAAGATATCAAAGAAAATTTATTAATTATAATGAAAAATTGTTCTCAGGTGTGCAAAAAGATGTCCATTATATCCAGCTCACTTTAAGATTTATGTTAATTTTGTTCTCAGAATAATGTGTTAAAACGGGAGTCCAGATTCAAAGTGATAACAATATTCACACTCTTTTTTCTAGATGACCATATGGTGATGTTTGAGGATGAACAAGATATAGAATGCACAATAAGAAAGCTTAATAAAGAATGTGATAGATGGAAATTGGAGGTGAACATTGAAAAAACAGAATATACAGTAGCTGTAAGTACAGGACAGGATATTGTTACAAATAAAGGAAAAATAAAATTAACTGCTAAGTTTAAATATCTGGATACTATTCTAATGAGATGGAAAGGGAGACAATGATATTTTGGAAAAAATTACTAAAGATAGAATGAATGATCACTAAGCTCTTAAGCTATTTTATGGAATGTTCGGATACCATATAATACAAAGAAGAGGATATTCAGCTCTCTTGTAAAAGGTTTTTACACATATGGATCACTTCAGACCCGTATGTTTAGTTTTGGACTATCCCTCCAAAACTTAAAATATAATGGTCGCAATGGAAATTAATTTTTTGAAGACGTTGTCAACTAACTAACTTACATACACCAATTAAGAAATAACAATATCCTAAAAAAAAATCTCGTTTAGTGGATAAAGTGGAAGACAGATAACTGATATAGTATGGTCATCCGAGACGTGTAGACAAGAGTAGAATACTTCAGAAAATTGAGTCCTGGGCTCCAGCTAGAAAGAGAACAAAGGGTTGGCCATGGAGGGGCTGGATGAGCGTTGTCATCGCTATGGGTAAGCAAGGACTGTGAAATAAAGAAACTTATCATAGAGACTGATGGCGTTTTGGGTTGCGGTAAATGACCTAGGGCTGTTGTACATGCTACAAATTGCTATACAGAATAAGCTAATGAAAAGTAAGATAAATCAGATGTTAATTCTTTTCTAGAATACAATTATTTACTCCACAGCCTATTAATTGTTAATATTACATTATACTGGGGAAATCATAAACAATTGATTAAAACCTTTTTGTTAACTTTAAAATTATAATAATGAAACAAAAATACAAATTGAAAGGTCTAATTTTAAAATTACATTCAAGTATAAACATATGCAGAATAATTTTTGGGCACATTAGCATACAAGAGGTTATCCAGAAAGTTAAGTTCCAAAGAGCTATTAAAAAAGACAAGAAAACACTGAAATAAAGTTTTTATAGCTCTTTGAAGTACAAATCTTACTCTATTTTTTCTACAAAGATCCTAATATTATTGAAGCATTTATCATAGTGAGGACCAGAAGTTGTATCCATTCATCATAGAATAACGCATGATCACCATGATGCAAGGTGTAATAACAATTAATCACAGGTAAGCAAGCCTTAATGCTTATTCTGGATTGCATGATACAATTTTTTCAGCATTTCATAAAAGACATCACTGCTGATTGATTATCCTTGAGGCAAGTCAACAATAAAATCTCCATTTTTGTCCCAAAACACTGTGCACATGGTCTTCCAAACTGGAATACAACAGCTTGAATTTTGTCTTGAAGTGTTGCCATTACACAGACTATTATATCATTTCTAACACCTAATGTCTTGTTCCCAGAGACTATATGCCTCAAGCAGTCATCACTTTGTTTTTTTTACAAAGTCAAATTCCAACACGTCATCCAACCATTTCATTTTGTGATTTTCTCTAAGCATCTTAGGGACCCAGCATGAACATAATTTCTGATAGTTCAATTTCTCTGACACAACTTCATTATAACTATTTCAGTTATAATGATTAATTCAATGAAGTATTAATATTTAATTAAACAATGTTAAAAGCCCTATTTAAAGCACAGAAACAATCTTCTACTCTACTATATAAATGGTTGCAAAGCTAGGATGCAAAAATTACTTCACTTAATACTGGGAGGGAACCTTTCATAAATCCTAAAACATCTTCCAGATATATTTTATTCAAAAGATGTTTTAGGATTAAATATGAATAACATAGGATTAAATATGAATAACATTTAATTATTTTTCCAAGTGTTCAAGAACATTAGTAGCAACTTTTTTTAAAACTTTTATAACTTCTGGACCTCTTATACAATAGTAAACTAGAAGAACTTTGCTAATATACTAGAAATACCTTTTTCGATACACAATATTTTATATAGGAATTGCAAAGCTCAAGAAAACTTACTTGAAAAATATACTAATACCTCTTTTCATTACCTTTTTCATTTGCTTAATTATAAACACTGGTAAACTTTTTTTCATATTTTAACTGTAAATTGAAGTTCCAAATATGTTTTAAAAGGTGTATCTATTGTTTATTAATAAATTCAGAACCAAATAAACTTTAAATCAACCCATGATTCAACATTTTATAAATTTTCACTGATGAGTTAGTGAACCTGAAGCAAGAATTTATTTTTTATTGTACAGTATAATGATGATTCGATTTAAAAAAATTCTTTAATATTCAGAAATAACCGGCTGGGAATATCTAACTTACATGCTGGAAATAATGATGACTTCTGTGGATTCATGTAACATTTTATCTGATGTTTTCAGTTAGTTGTAAATTATCCTACGCTTAAAATTTCCCATGGTCATAAATCTTTCATATCAATAACAAATGATATCAAAAATTAATTTTTTTTTATACGAGACATATGGAAACAAACAACTTCTTTTCATGAAAAGAATTCAGCTTAATCCTTTAATTCAGGTGAATTCTTGATTGATTTAATGCTGTGAGAATTTATTTCTAAAATTTTTGGATTTTTTTTTGGTTTTTTCTAAGCGAAAAACATTTATGTGTTATCATCATCCAAATAATTTTAGAGATTATGACCAACTTAACCAGTATAATTGCATTATACGTGTCAAAAATTTATAATTTTCTACATAAGGTGGTAGTTTCATACATTTTAAAAATCATTTTTGATAAAGGTTGTTGCAAATTTTATAAACTTAAATTTTTCACTTAAAGTTTAATACAAAGCACAATGTGATAAAAAAAAAATCAAAAACTTCTTCTGTCACAAGAGGCACAATTCCCACTGAACAATGAAAAAGAATTGTTTTTTTTTTTTTTTTTTTAATTACTGATCCTTTGATGGAGTAGTGGCATGTCAAAGTCCCATGCTCAAATCTGATCAGGCTTGACATTTTCTCACATATTATGAAATCTTAATAAATATTACCACTCAAAATCTTCAAGTTATCTGGGAATCAATTTTTTATAAAAAAAAACTTATCTTATAGCTTTTAAATTTTGTTCATGAAAGCTTTCTGAAAAACTAATCTGACATTCTGAATATGAAAATAGTGCAAATATCTTCTTAACAAATGAAATTGTAAGTTGGCACCTGGAGAAAATTTTCAAGCAAGCCTAGAGTAGTCAAATATATTCTAACGCTTTTTATTAGAGTAATAAGTTTATTATTGTACTGTATTATATGACAAAACCTGCGAAATTATTTTGATCCAAGAAATAACAAACAGATAGGTAAATGGGCAACAGACAAAGATTCTGAAAATGATCAAAATTTCATTTATATTATGAGAAATGTCTGGAAATTAGAAACATAAAATCACTCAACAGTATTTAATATACAAACAGAAACTTATTATTATGTTGATATTTATGATTAAGAAAATGCATTCAATACTTACATTGGTATGTAATAAGACATTTCAAATCATTTAGATTACAAGTCCTATACATCCCTGTAACAAGAAAATAACATTATACTAATAGATAACAAATAATAAACAACTAAACGCATATATGCACAAACAACATTTCATTAATAAATTAATTTATTAAATTAATTTTTTCTATAAAAAAATAGAACATTCCTAAAATTGTGGTAAACAAAGAAATGAAATATATACAGAAACTAAGTTAAAAAATAATTACAGGTTTTTTAAATAATATATTAACTTAGAAGAATTTCATCAACATATATTTATTTATAATATATTAACTCAACTAATAACAAATTGTCACACAGTTACAGTTACATAAATGATGAGAGAATAATAAGATTTGTCAGCCTTAAAAGAATTTATACATAGAATCATCTGGATGAAAGACTAATCACTCTGCTGTACATGTTGTACATGTTGTAAGTTTATAATTTATTGTTTCTAATAAATAAAATTCAAAATTTCAAGATGCAGATTTATTGACTGTAGCCAATTATAATTCATAATGTTTTATAAAGATGCTTTCTTCAACAGGTATATATGTTTTTTACGACAAATTACAGGAAAATCAGAAAATTAAGTTTGAAACTATCTACAACAGCAATATTATTTATACTTTGAAAAAGCTCCTACGTTGAAATATTTAAAAAAAACGGTGCTCATGTGATAGATGTAAGATGGTATAAATAGTATGACGTTATTTTTTACTGCCGTAACAAGTTTTAGCAGAGGAGAGAGATCACCATAGAATATGACCTTGGCTCATATTGGCTGCATATGATTCACTGTTTTGCTGCTAGTTGCTGCTTAGTGAAAGTAAAATGTGCGAGTAGTGCTTGTCGTATTTCCAAATATCTATTAAAGAATTTGAAGATGACGTAGAAATTTCATTTAGCTCAGTGCAATCAATTTTAATTGAAGATCTCAAAGTGCAACATGTAGCAGCACAATTTGTCCTAAAACTTCTTAGTTACGAACAAAAGGAAAACTCACTGCAAGTTGCACATGATGGAATGTGCTAATAGTGATAATGATTTCATAAAAATATAATAGCTGGAGATGAAAAATTGGTCTAAGGCCTGATAAAAAGGTGCAGTCATCCCAGTGAAAAATTACGACACTTCTGTGGCAAACAAATCCAGGCAATCACAAAGAAGTATAAAGGTCATACCGACTGTCTTTTTCGATTATCAAGGCACGGTTCATCACATGTATACTCCTCAAGAGCAAACTATCAGTACAAGAACTTCATAACTGTTCTTCATCAGCTAAAAGATGCTGTTCAATGCAAGAGACCACAGCTTTAGGAAAATGAGGATTGGATAAATCATTATGACAATACTCCAATTTATGCATCATAACTTATCCAGAGATTCTTGGCCAACTGCAATTGAACAACTTCAGCTGGCTTCTTACTCACCAGACTTGGCTCTCTGCAATTTTTTGCTCTTTACTAAGCTTAAAATTCCATTTAAAGGAAAGAAATTTGAAGACAGAGAAGAAATCAAAAGAAATGCAACAAGTTGAATTATGGTGATCACTAAAAATGACTGAAAAATGCTGCCTGCAATGGAAACTTCGTTGGGATGAATGTGTTATAACAGAACTAAATAGGTTAAGTATTTTTGAACTATGAACCAAGGTTGGATACAGTATGATCACACCACACACATGCGCATGCACATACACACACACACATACACATGTATGTATAACATTTTGATGTTAGGTGTTTTGTGAATGTTAATGTTTTACAGATCCTGAATTAAAAGAAAAAAAACATTAAAAACCCATAGAAATTTCCAGGTGTATGTGCGTATGAACATATATGTGTTTGCCACCTGTACTTTCATTAATATCTCTGAACTGGCTCAACATAAATTTTTGGAAGGTGACAAAAAATTTCTATATATGGGGCATTGAACCATATACAGAATGTGGCATTAAACCATATACAGAATGTATCATGAAGTTATCCTGGTACTTTCATAGCCTATTCTACTTATGAAAATAATGGAAAAAGTTCATATAATTATATGTTCTAAAATGCTTTGTTTGTGAGTTTGAAAATATTTTTCTCAGATTTTATCAGATCAAATGAGGTCATACTGAAAGTTTTAGGACATTAAATAAGTAGCAGAATTAGTGATTTCTTATTATTTTTGACCTGAATAATTAAACAAAATAGATCCCAGAACTATATCTGCAATAGTTTTTGAGAAATCTGGGGGGAAAACAATAAATTGAGGTAAAAACCTCTGCTTTTTATGTTTGACTTCAAATAATTTTGTTAAATGGCTAATAAACACATAAAACTTTTAAACAAAACTTGTAGATAATTAATTCTGAACAAAATGGTGTAAGATAAGTTGAATAAAACAAAGAAAAATTACAATTTTATTTAGATACAGTAATACATTTGTCAGAAATGTACTTTTTTTTATGCTTGTTTGACCAAACTGGATCACTTTAATCAACTTTTTTTGGGCTTTATTGGCTTGTTTTTGCCAATATTTCTTCATATTTTCAGATCTTAATTTTCGTTGTTCATCTGTTAACTGCACAATTTTAGTCACTCTGTTCATTTTGTGTTTAGAAATTCTTTTATCTTTCATTTATCTGTCATGTCCTCAATCCTCAGTCCAATCTCTTTTAGATCTTCTTTAATTCCAGTGATATATCTTCCGCCAGATTTCACACTGAGCCCTCTGATTATACGTTTTAATTACCTATTCTCTGGCATCCTCAAGATGTGAAAGAAATGGGAAATTCTGTGCTTTTTCGTAAGACTGATAATCGGTTCCATGACATTTTAATAAATAGTTTCATTTGTGGGAATTCTCCACAAACTGTCCTTTTTTTATTTTTATTGATCCAGATTCTGATGATCCTACATTCAGTTTTAATTGTCTTATCACTTTTCCCTTTATTTATTTTTTATTTGGATTAGGGTTTAACAGGAGCGCTTCTGGTAAAATAACAGTTCTGTAATGTCTCATTTTTGCATTTGTAGAAAAACATTTTTTGTTATATGTGGATTTTATTGAAACTAGGGCATTTCTCATTTTAAGTGCTCTATTATTCCAATAGAAATTTTCACTTGGTTTACTATCCATTATTTCAACCAGATATATAAATTTTTATGTAACTTTTATATTTTGATCATTAATTTAATTTTATTAATACATATTGGATCTAATACCATTAGTTCCGTCTTCTCATGCAATATTTTAAGGCCAATTCTTCCTGAAATTTTCTCTAAGCATATTATTTGATTTTTAACCTCTATATCTTTTGCTAATGAAGCTAAATTATCGGCAAATCCCAGACAGTTTGTCTTAATTGATTTTTGTCCTTGCCCGATACCTATTTTTGGTAGACTTTCAGTAAACCACCTTCCATGATGAAATCAAGGGCAATGTTAGATAATAATGGTGAAAGACCATTGCCTTGTCTTAATCCAGTTCTTATGGGAAATGGTTTGGAGACTTCTTCAGGAAATTTTACTTTTGATCCTGTATCTTTTAACATCAGCCCAATAATGAAAACAAAAACCAAAATTTTTGGTGATGTGAAAAATTTGAAAAACAAAATTTACTATTAAAAATTTCAGTTAAAAAGTTTAAAAAAACTAGAAATTAACACAGCAATTGTAAATGAAAATAAATAAATAAAAATTGGTTAGATAATTTTTTTATTAATGACAGAAATACAATAAATTATTTGAAAAGTTATTATTTCAAGTTGGCAATAAAATAACAACAGCTGATCAGCAATGCAAAGTACTATATTAGTGTTTAAATCATTCTGTATGGTAAATTAAGTATATTGGGTACTGCGAACTGTGTTGTCATTAGCAAAGATTTTCTGTGAATTTTACTTTGAATGTGATCGGTTTGCCACTGAAATAATGTCATACTTATAACACAGGAATACACTGATATGGTATTCATTTTGGGTGTGTGTAATTATAATGCTACAGCTGCTGCAGTAGAATAAGAAATACATTTTCTGAATCGCAGGATTCCAGATTCCAAAACAATTAGCATGACAGGTTCACTACCTATTATTCATAACAGCTGATTTGTCCAATACATTGCTATTATGATGAAATTATTATACATGTAGTTTATCGCAGTCCAGGTGTCAATACACAACATCTTTCTAAACGGATCAGAGTTTCGCGTTTTGTAGTTTGGAGGATAATTAAACAAAACAAGTTTTATCCTTGTAATGATCCCAATCGCCACACATCCCCTCCATTCCTAGCCCTGATTGGCTTTACTGGAGGTCATCTTTTAGACCCTTTAAACCTGATAATACATCACAGTCATCAGTTTGGCCTTTGTCAGGATGCCAACAATGCAAAAGCCTTGGCAGATATTTCCATAAGTGCATTTACACAACCTACATCACCTTCATATGGTCTCTTCCAACCACAACCACCTACCATAACTTGCAACCCTCAACTATCAAATTAACTAATTCGTGGAAACGCGATCCCTGTTCCTTCCTCTCACCGAAGGTTTCACAAAAACTCTTCCTATATCTAATTTCAATTAGACTATGCACTCAGATCATTACTTGATTGAGTTTTTAAATACCAAAAATACTATCCTCAGACCAACAAAACAAGTACTGATCCCAACAACAATTCAATTTACTCAAAGTCCTCTTGATTTACTCAAAAATCAAGAAACAGATTCATAAATTTAATAATCCTCTAATGAGAACATACCTTTTTTCTCTCTATTCTGGTCTGCTTTTGGGAATGAAGTCAATACCTACACCACAGCCCCCATCACAGAGTTCTTCATACATCCATCTCAGCTTAATAGTGAATATCAGTATACATTGTTCTAAGCAGATGGGGGTTTTGCATTCAATGGTTTGGAGGACACTTAAACAAAACAAGTTTTATCCTAATCATAAACAGCCAATTCAACATTTACACCCAGGAGACCACTTCATATAGAGTTCTGCAACTGGTAGAATACAAATCAACAACTCTACAAGTAGGTTTTGTTTACAAATGAGGCAAATTTCACTCGTGACGGCATCAACAACTTACACAATGAAATAAAACTTCATGAAACAGTGGAAAGCAATTTTCAACCTCAATTTAGTGTCAATGTATGGTGTAGTCTTCTTCATAATCAGCTGTTTGGACCGTTCATATTACCTGGCCAATTAAATTCTGAGGTCTATTTGCACTTTCTTCAAGAAGAAATACCTCAGCTGCTTGAAGATATTCCTCTAGCACTGAGATGCAAAGTATACTTCCAGCACAATGGTCACCGCCCTACTTCTCTTGTGCTGTTCCCACACATTTAAATCATTTGTTACAATTATGTACCCGCTTAACACAGTTATTGTATATCAAACATAAAAAACAAGATTTTTACCCCAATTATTGATTTTCACCCAAGATATCTCAAAAAAATACTGCAGATATGGTTCTGGGACCTATTTTATTCAATTTTTCAGGTCAAAAACCATAAGAAATCACAAATTCTGCACCTTAATTAACATCCTAAAAATATCAGTATGATCTCATTTGACCAGGGTAGCTGAAATCTGAGCAAAATCTTTACTAGCCATAACTCGCAAAAGAAGCATTTTAGGACATATGTTTATATGAAATTATTCCATTATTTTCACGAATAGAATACGTTATGAAAGTCTTGGGAGAACTTCATGACACACTTTGTATATGTGATATTGGGTCCTGATTGAAAATTTTAGTAGTTTTCTTCTAATATTAAACAGATTTTGTATTAAAGGGTGAAATTTACTTAAAATGTTTCCTTAGAAGAAAAGTGTTATTATATAGGTTATTAATTTCTTGTATTTTTTATATTTCTGATTTTCAAGTAGTGACTGTTATTAAATTGAACATTTTGATATTTTTCACAATTACATTCTAAATAATGCATAATTAAGTCATAAATATTTAAAAACCATATGAAATATTTGAAATAATCTATCAAGAACAAAAGTCAGAAAATTATGCAACAATTTGCCAGATTTTCTGTCATCTGTGTAAATTATCAGGAAAAATTTACAATAATAATTTTCTCATCAAAATAAAAAAAAAGTCATTGGAATTTATCCATTTAGTGGAGAGCGAAGCTTGAATAAATACATATATGAATTGAATTGTTTAAACTGTGACTCTTCTCCTTTTTTTTAAAGTATAAATGAAAGAGACATGAGAACACAAAGATTAATTTAAGTTTACATAACACATTATTTTCAATGGCAGAGGTGCATAATTAAAACAAAACTTTAGCTTTTATGATCTCTGTTGGAGGCAATTCATAATATAATTAGCTTACACTTATGATGCTACCTACAACAAACTGGCTAGTTAGGAGATTAAAATTAAATAGATATTTAATTTTAAGGGCCTTCTTAGAAATAGTAATCAATCAATTATAATTAAAATAAATCAGTAGAAAATAAATAAAATTTTATTTATGACTCACTAACCTTGACTAGGAAACATTACAGGTAAACAGCCACACTTGCTCACAATAAAATCCATTCTTGCTTCTGAAACACAGTTTGAAAAACAATAAACTTGGAAATATTTCAGTTTGATTTCATCTTCAAAATAACAGCGTCGAAGAGAATAACTTACGCTACGGAGAGCTGCTGAACTTTTGGTTAAAATAACATGAAGTCTCATAAAAGATTCCCAGCCATTTGAAACAAATGTTCCGATACTGTAAATCTGCGGGTACTGTAATCGGTTGTGGACAAACAGCTATAAAACATAATTAAAATTTAAGTTACAATATGGAATTAAGAAGCTGTAAAAACACTATTCAATACGTATAATTTCAATCAAGCTTGTAACTCAAATGTTTTTAAATGGTAACACCCTTTGTGCAATACATCATTTTAAAGATCTCCTTAAGATAAGAAAAATAGTTTAATAAAAATATGGTATAGATGTCTGTAGCCAAAATGGCGATGGAATAAAGTTTGAATTTTGAAAATTGCTAAATTTAATAAGTTCAAATAATAAAATTAAGTAAAATAAATTAAATTGAATTAAATTAAAATTTTATCTAATTCAATTAAAATCTAATTAAAAGTTAAATTTAAATTGCAAAGAATTAAACAATTTTTATTTTTTAACACAAAAAATTACCTATCACGCTGATCAGCTGATTATTGATGATCTCTTACCACCGTTGCAAAAATGAAGCTTATTTCATTGTTGTGCAATATTTCATTTGGAGTGTTTCATTGCTACACTTATAGTTTCTTATGAAAATTTATTGTGATCAGTTCGCTAATTGATTTTGTCCACCTTTACCACACATGTAAGTCACTTTTGTTATTTACATCTTTTTTACCTTTTCTGAAATTGTTTTTTACTGAATTAATAATTTCTGTGCCACATGCTAACATTGCCATCAACATGTCACTTAGTGATAGGAGAGGGTCATATTTTTAATGATGAGGGACTTTGGTGATACTAAGTTAGGTTGTATAATGAAGTTTGTAAATTTTTCAATGCAACATTGATAACAATCATAATCCTATTTCAAAAGGTACAGTGTTAAAAACCATCAAATGATTTGAAAAACAGGGAGTATTAATAATAGGGGAAAAACAGGGAGGCCTAAATCTGCAACAAGTAATAACAAATTGTTAGAGATTATGCAAGAATTTTTTGAGGATCCTCATTCCTTGAGTCCAACAGCAGTAGAAGAACATAACATTAGCAAAGTTCATTGATATGGACATTAAAAAGTGAAAATTTCAAACCCTTCAAAATTCATCCGGTGCAAGAACTTAATGAAGATGATTACGATCAAAAACTTGAGTACTGCAAAATTATTATGAACAATATTTGTACAGATCCTAATTTATTAAACAACATAGTTTTTAGTGATGAGGCCACATATTTTTTAAACAGCAGTATAAATTGCCATACCTGTCGATACTGCCATACTTGATATTGATCCACACTGGTATTGTGAGGCACATACACAGTATCCAGTCAAAGTAAATGCATGGGAAGGTATTGTTGGTGGACGATTGAAAGGGTCTATTATACTCATATTTATTGATGGAAATTTAAACACAGTGAAATAATATGAGGTTTTGCTTCTTGACTATATCATTCCTAACATTTAAAACACTGTTTGGGGCCAACTTCCAAAACATCTGGTTTCAACAAGGTCCCCCACCTCATTTCAGTCTTCTGGTATGTGAAATTTTTGTGGAAGATGGATGAGCCAAAGTGTTCAAACAGACTGGCCAGCTAGATCACTCAGGGCATTGGATTACTTCTTGGGGCCACTTAAAAAATGGTGTTTATCATAATAAGCCCAAAGATATTAATGATTTACAAAATAGAATTCGAGAATCAACATAAAATATCACTAGGGAATCATTAAATAATGCAATATCATTCTTTTACAACCAACCTGCACACTGTCAGAAACAGAAGGAGGGCATTTCAAACATTTATTATTATTATTTGATAATATCCGTTTAATTAATTTTTTATAAATTTATTTATTTGCGATAATAGTTCCTTAAATTATCAATGTAATTTTTAAAAAATCCAAACTTAACCCTGTCGCCATTTTGAGTTCAGACATCATACCAACTTTTTATTTATACCATTTTTCTTGTCTTAAAGAGACCTTTAAAATTATTTATCACACAAAGGGTGTTACCATTCAAAATATACAACCCCTGGGCCATCCCCAAAGAGGTGAAATTCTATTTCCCGTCACACGGTAAAATAGTTGACTGATACCTTATCCTGAAAGTTACAGTATTCTATCTATAACTGTTTTAAAGTTGTTGAGAGGTTTCCATACTTTTGACTCACTCTGTATATGTAAAAATTGATACAAACTCTACTCTTAAAGATATGAATAAAGAAACTATAACAATATTTTACATTAAACTAAAGAACAGGAAAACCTCATAAGTAATATATAAAATGATAACTCTCAAATATAGAACAAATAATTTTGGAATTTCAACATTTACCCCTGTAAATGTTGAAGGGTACTCTTTACCCTTAAAGAGTAAGTAAATTTTCTCAAAATGAAACATTAAGATATAAAAATAAGTTTTAGATGTAGATTATAATATATTTTCATACTTTTATTGAATAACGGTGCTACCACTTGTGCCCTTCAAATAGGTGGCTTTTTTGAACAAATTTCTGTATCTACTGCAATAATTCAACTTAAAGAGATGTTACTTACTGACTGGTATATTGCAACTTCTGGTGGAAAGTTGCCGCTTATTAAATTGGATATTTTTTGTAAGATGTTCTCATATCCTCTGATGCAATGCCAAATGATTTCAGTAAAACAGGATTCCACATGGTGCCTGGCAGTTTCCCTGAGCTTTTTATTCTGCCATTTCAGCAACCATCTAACATTCAATGTTTTGAGTATAAGCACCATTGTGAGGATCAATGAAATGGTACCAAAGATTCACAGTATAATGGTGGCAAAACCATTTCTTGGACATTGATTTGGTATACATGCCAGGAATCCGAGTACAATAAGCTTCCAATAACGTTGTCTTTAATGGCATTCAGTAGAGTATGAACTGATTTATCAGCAACTTTTACAGTGAAAAACTTGCTGTTTTCACAACAAATGCTGCTAAAAATCCATTGTTGTGGATAGATGTAACCACCATGATTTTTGTGCCTCAAGAACAGCATCTCATCAATACTAAAGATGGTACCATTTCTCCCAATTTATACCTGGCTTGTGGTCTTAAATGTACATACATTTCTCTAATGAAATTACACAAACAACTACAGTGTTTGGACCCATATCCAATTCATAGTGATAACAAGCCACACTTGATAATTCAAATGTCCAGCTATATAAAGAAAACATAAGACAGTCATGAAGCTGAGGTTCAAATTTTTCAGCCATATTAACTTTTGACCGACAAGTAACACTGTCAGTTTTGTAAAAACAAATAGTGTGTCTGTTACATGTCCTGTTTTCTGGTAGAATATCAACAGTTGCAGGAACTTAATGGCAACGCTTTCATTAGCTGGGAATTTCCAAACTGTCATGTTAAACATTGGTAGTAAAATCAAAACCGCTTTCACAATGCAGAGAACCAACTCTAGGTAACCGGCTGCAGTACATTACAGATACAGAGTTGAATTTACATCATTATGATAAGGAAACTTGCTCTTATCTTATCCTTTAAAAAAATAATCAGTGGTGCTGGTGTTCAATAAAAGTACCTATATTTCTTTATAATGAAGTTGTAGACAAAGAGAGGAAAATAACTGCTCCAATCGATACCTA
Organism: Lycorma delicatula; assembly: GCF_047948215.1. Lineage (NCBI taxonomy): Eukaryota > Metazoa > Arthropoda > Insecta > Hemiptera > Fulgoridae > Lycorma > Lycorma delicatula. The sequence goes on along the minus strand of NC_134460.1, from coordinate 10,521,202 downwards.
CCCGGCAAATTATAAAAAAATCTTTTTCAACATTTACAATCTGTATTCATTAGTCACCTACAAAGTTAAAATAAATGTATCAATGTACAATGAATAACATATTTACAATTTGAAAAATGAAATAATATTTACACTGTGTTTATAGTAATCAATGAATAGGATTTGATAGATTATAAACTATCATTAAACTAAAAGTTATAAAATAAATTTTAATAATCAAAACAGTAACTTTGATATTAATAATGAATATGCTCAAATCTGATAAAAACATTTCAAGGAAATAAAGCTAAGGTTAATGACGAAAGAAATAGTAATTAACTTGTAAAGTTACTTATTCAAAAATGTAATAAATTTTTTTAACATTTTTTCTCTTTAATTGTAATAATTATGTTTTAATATTATTGGTGTTTTAATTATAAAATACCAAACAACCAATTTTAAAACAATAAAATGTGAAGAAAACCCATTCTACAGATTAAAAGCTTTCTTTATGTTTTTTTCATTGCTTTTTTGCATATTTTTAAATGAATATATTTTTACCAAAAGAATTAATTAAACAAATATTATTTAAGTAAACTCAATTAAAAGTATGGTTAGATTCTAATAAGTTAGCTCTAAATGTAAATAAGACTGTTTAATTTTTGGTAATCATTATGACTGTTTTGCCTACTAATTTTAATATTATTATCGGCAATAATTTGTTCAAAAAATGTAACACAAATTATTTAGGTATTATCATTGATCAACATTTCAGATGGGATTGTGATATTTTTAAAAAAATGAACTATTTTGTTTTATGTAGATTAAGCAAAATTCTTACAGTTCAAAATTTATTTACATGGGATTTATTACAATATTGTCAACTATGGAAAATTGTACGGTGATCAACTATGGTAGAAATATCAAATTACCACTTAATTTGTTTGAAAAACATGTATTAGAATAGTCAACATCTAGATCAAGTAACTGGAATGGGGATCAAATATATAAATATAACTGTTATATTTAGTTAAGAATGTGTAAATAAACAGATGAACAGAAACTCTATTGGGAGTCACAAGTTGTGTGAACAATGCTTGTATGATAGGGGGGACAGTGCGATGGGTTCAAGGACTGAATGTAAGCAGGAATTCAGTTGCCTTCTTGCAATTATGTAGTTGACACATACATTCTTACCAGTGTTTATAATAAGTATTTATCAATACAATTTTTTTATAACAGTTTTTTCAAAACTAATTTTGTTTTATTAATGGAATTTTTAAATACTTAATCTTTTTAATGTCTCATCCAAGATGCAATCGTAGATTAGGAAGAGTAATACCTCTAAAAAGCCAAAGCAAATGTATAATAACGAATGTCTACAGCAAACTAGTCATAGAAAATCCAGCGATGGTACATGCAGAAATTCAAGCTCGCATAACAGACGTTTGTGGAGTATCTGTTCGTATTATGCATAAAGTGATAACAGAATCAAATAAACTGGGAGAAAATGCAAATTTTAGTACGCCAAGAAAAACTCATAATAGAATGAAAATGAAAGTTAACATCGACAACTTCCAAAGATGCACATTATGAAATATCATATATAATTTTCATACACAACATAAAGTCCTGCCGACATTGAAAAAGTTATTATTCATTTTAAAAACCAAACAGCCAGATCTGCAGATGAATTGCAGTCACGAAACTCTAAGGAAAATTCTGAAGAGTATGGGTTTTAGATGGACAAAAACTGAAAATAACAGGAAAATTTTAATAGAAAAACAAGATATAAGTATTAAACAAGTATATCATCTAAAGAAAATGAGCATTTACAGAGAGAAAGGAAGACCAATAATTTTTAAGATGAATCTTATATGCACCTCAATACAAGGGAAAAGTTATGGTTGGACCAATAGCTAAAATAAAGGATATAAAACACCTGTATCCAAAGGATCAAAGCTGATATTGGTTCACACTGGCAATGAAGTACGAGAAATTCAAAATGCTCTTTTAATTTTTGCATCAGGCCAAAAAAAATGAGAATACTGGAACAACATGAATGCCGATAATTACAGAAAATAGCTGAGAAATGATTACAAAGAATGGCTAATCCTAAATCTTCCACGTCGATCGGTTTTGGTAATCAATAATGCTCGGTACCACAACATAAAGTTACACAAGGTGCCAAATTCAAACAGCAAATCACATGAACTGTTAAGAGTGGCTTCAAGACAGAAATATTCCGTGCTCAGCAGATATGGAATAAACAGAACTACATGAATGAGTGTGAATTAATAAGCCCCAATATGAAGAGTACTACTTCGATAAAATATTGCATGATCACAGTCATAATGCAATATGATTGCCACCCTACCATCCTGAAATTAACTCAATTGAGTTCATTTGGGCAAAAACAAAGCTAACAAACGAAAATGTCTGTAGTCAGAAAAATATAAATGATATGGAAATTGCTGAGAAAAACGTTTCTGAACTGCCAGCAGAATATTGGAAGCAATGTTGCAAACACACACTAACAAAAGAAAAAAATTATTATGCAACAGATTGAGTTGCCGACATGCAAACTGAAAGGTTTACAGTTGTGTTAATTACAGTGACAGGAAAGCAGTGATAAGAATGCCGACGAATCAGAGCTATCCTAACTTACTGTCTCTTTCTATTAATTAAATTAACTTGTAAAGAATAAATAAAATTTCAATACGTAATAAAATTTTTAATTGTAAAACTAAAAAAAAATAAATATTTTAGCAATTTAAAAAACAAAAACTTGACAAACAAACTTGATATAGCAGATTAAAGAAATAATAAATACAACAAAAGAGAAACATCAGACATTATGTATCCATGAGCATTCAGTGCGCTGTTGAACAAACACATGCATACACACAATACATACTTGTATGCATATGCGTATAAGTGTGTCCAATTCTCCGTTCCTGCCACCAGTGTATACCGATCCATCCTCACCCTGCGCATTGATTTGTTTGTTTACGCTTTCTTATCTTTAATGGATATTCATTTCAATATCAACCAATATTCACACACCCACATTCCATCATACATTATTATACAATTAAGTAATTCTTAGTCATCAATGATGTCAGCTATAACAACTGTTCTTCAATGTCACTTTTGTTGAAAATTTAACAGCTTTGGAACAAATTTTGCTGCTACTCATTTCATACCTAAAATTCAATCAAAATGGTATCACATGAGCCATAAGAGATTATTGGCGATTCAATAATAATTATTCATCATAATATCGTTTATTTGGTAAATATTTTCATCCACTGCTTTTGTATTAATACTTACAATCGTTTTTACGTCTTCAATATATTCACAGCCTTCTTGAAATTTTTTGTATTCAATAAACCCTAGGTGTCAACATAACAACCTTACCAAAAGCCTTCTCTAATATATTCACTGCACTTTATTGCATTTTTAATGCAAATCCTTTGTTCTGTAATTTTCAAACAGAATAAATACCCCTTGCAATAAATACGTTCTAATTACTCAGTTGTCAAATTTCAACTAGGTGTCTAATATGGCTGAAAATATTGATAAACATTTTTGACAGTGCTGCTATTGCATAGGAAAAAGACAAAGTCAGTTGAAAAGACACTATAACATCTACAAATATAGAAAGTTCAATCAAGTTTTACACTAAAAAATTAAAAATGATCTGAAAGAACAGAATATACAGATTAAAATAAATTTTTAATGTAATTGAGTTATGGCTCTTTATAGTTCACATTTGGTCTCTTATAAAAACAGGAAAATTCATAAATGCTTTTGAAACGTGCTAGAGAAGAATTTTGAATAACTGGTGGATGGATAGGATTATGAACAGTGAGGTACCTCCACAGCAGAAGAAAGATCACTTTATGAATTTTAGAAAAAAGACGCCATTCATGATAAGGGCATTTAATTAAACATAATGAGATTTCATAGTTACATCAATATGAGTAATATCTGGAAATAAAGCATTCCTCTCCAAAAGTATTATACAAAATCAAGAGCAGATTGTTTTTTTAGCAACGAAAAGAGTTGCTTGTAATAAATCAAGATGGAAACTTATCAATCAATAAAAAAATTGAAAATGAAGAGATAAAATAGCTTTTTTAAATCTTGCTTTCATCCTTTTATCCCTTGCCAAGTTCATATTCACATCAGGTTAGAGTTGAAAGAATTTTTGTTTATAGCATTACAAATTAATTTAATTATATATAGATGAAATATTTTTACTAATTGTTCATTGAAGAATAATTGTTAGCTGACGTCACTGATGACTAAGACTTACTCTAATGTATCATAATATATGAAATGTGAGTAGATAAACCCAATTTACCATTTTTTATAATTTCTAATGTGTTTTAAAAATCTAGTTTTAAAAGATCTATTAGTTTTACCTATCAAGTCATTTGGTAGAATGACGCCAGTGAAAGTTTGTCCGACGGCGGAAACAGCGAAGACTTATTTACTCTGACCAAGTCGTAAATCGACATTTCAAAATTTTTAAAATTGTTTAAAATATTAAAAAAATAATAATTTTGATGAAATAAAGCTAGATATCATCGCAGAAATAGATGTTCTTGATGAATATAGGTTTTTTTGATTCTACAATTCTTGTAAATAAAATTTCAGCATAAGTTTTTAGAAGTCAAACATACCTGATTTGAATACATTAGTAATAAACTGTCCGATGTAAATATTGAATAGGCTTACTGAAGCCTAATCCAGAAAGATTTTTATTATTTTAATTTGGCCCTCATACAAAAATTCATAATTTATCTTAATTCATAAGAGCCCATATAATCTGGAAACGTATTTTTTTACACATGATTTTTTCATTAACTCATCTATGTACTGATTATGCTCAGCTAATTGTGAACCACTAATATTTTATTTGGATTTTATTTTTCATTTGTGTTTTTACAACTATTAAACATTAATTAATTGCTGTACATCTGAAGGTATACTCATTTTATGTATTTAAAAAAAATAGTAATAAAATATAATAATAATAGTAAAATTACTGTAAGATAAATAACCTTAAAATATCTTACACTTTATTATTTTTTTTTTTAATTCAACTTTACAACTTTTTGAATTAAAAACTTTACCCTCAGTGCTGAGGAATAATTTTTTTTTTATGAATTTAAAAATAAAAACATTAACTAACCTGAATACCAGACGCAGGATTTTTTGTATAAAACTGATCATTAATTGATAAATTTAAAATAAAACTATGACCAAATTCTAAACCATAAGTACCAATAATCTTTGTTAATTTCTTCCGATAAATTCTGAAATAATAAGAAATATATTTTATAAAGAGATTTTTGAAAAAGTGATATAAAGTAAGATAAGAAAGTTAATAGCAAGAGTAAAATGTTCAAAATCAGACAAATGAATGTCTACAAATGATAACGTTATATTCAAATAAAATAAAATATTCAATACAAAATAGGAATTGATGTAGGTAATGGAAACAGTAAAATTGCGACATAGAAAGGAGAATAATTAGTGAATTAAATAGGAACTGAGTGTGGAACAGGTGAAGGAATTTCAGCTTAGAGACTATGTTGAAAGGGCAAACAAGAAAGGAAAATAATTGAGTGCAGTTGTTCAAGGAAATAGATTTTCATCAAGAAGTGATGTCTTAATATCTTACGCTAGTTCCAGTGAAAGTCTATCTAAGTAGAACTCTATATACAGAGTGTATGATGAGCAGCCTAGTGCAAGGAGTGGGGAATGTACACACTACTTCACTCTGTTACATGTCATCTAAATTCTTTATATATGCTTTCTCATCAGTCAAACTTAAAAGTTCATCTGAATACTTCTTCCACATAACCACACAATTTTTTAGGGAAGTTTTCCCTGAAGAATCTATATCTGTTTTTGAATAGCTCAACTAATTCTGGACGCATAATTTTATAAGGAATTTATAAGGAAGCATAATAGAATCATTGATCAGTAATGAGCTGGTTTTACTGGGTAATTAATGTCCTAGGGATTATGAATGGGATAACTATCTGCTATCTTGAACTTTTTTCTAAGGATTGTGTCTCAAATTGTGGGTCGTCATTGTATAGATAATCTTTTCTTAGCCCCATTTCTTTTCTTCATGGGTTCTCTCCTTCCTTGTTTTGTTAGTGTTCATCAGATCCTACTAGGTCCATATTGAGAAAGCTAAAACCTAAAGTGCCAGTGCATTCTTTATATGACGGTCTGGAGTGAAGGCTACCTGGCTAAAGGCTAAGATATCCTGTTCTGTAATTGCCTAATTGGCTGAATTATCTACTGGATAAAGCAGATCTCCCAGTGCTTTCTAGGAAATAATATAAACACAATAGTATGTAGTACTGAAACTAATGAAAAGAAATGTACTAAATAAAGGTTATTAACAACCAATACTACAGTTGTAGCAGAAAACTGACTATGCTGATTAAAAGGAATGTGATAAAAATGAATAACAAAATTCTGAACAATATTGTCCCAAGTTCTAATCTTTTCATCCTTAGATATATAATTTTTTTATTGTTGAGACATACACATACCCCTAAAACAAGTGTTGCAAAGAATATTAAAGATAATGAACTTCCAGCGACAGTGCCTGTTATGAACAAGACAAATGACAGAAAGCCTATGTACGAGTCTCGGCTTTGGTTCCTTGCAGTTGTTGACAATCACCTTCCACATTGTATAACTCTCCAACAACTTGAATAAGCAGTGATATCTACCTTTGTAGTCGAAAAGCCACCTTTTTAACAAAAATCAACTAAATAACTGAGAGATGTTTGATATCTGTCATATTAGACATATTTCCTTTCATATCCCGCTGCACCTTTTTAGTATGCTATATATGCACTCCAATGTTGGGATTTAAATAGTTATAAGTCATGATTTACAGTTAAACAAGATAAGCCTTTGAGAGAAGATATTTTCCAACACTTACTGATTACTATTGTTTCTGAAAAAATAAATACTTCAGAACAGGAATCAAGGTTTCATGACCTCATATAACAAATGTCAATAGGAAACATTCATTCAATTCCTGTTCAATCTTACAAATTACTCAGCTAATTTAACAGTGTGCCCATGAATAAATGTTTACATCTATTAAAAAAAAAAGAAAAGTTTTTCTCTTCTTCTAAGAGCAAATACTGACGTGCTATTACATAACTGTGTGATCTGACAGGTTTATTTTATAATCATAGGTTAAAATTAACAATAACAGTTCATGCAGAAATGTCTTGACAAAACTCAATATCAAACAAACCAATATAACCACACACATATATAGATATGTATGTAGATAGGTTATAATATCTATCAAACTGACAATGCATACCATTTTTATACATGTTAATAATTACTACTATTACTTACAAGTCATTTATGGTGTAGGGTGATGAAGATTGTACTGAACAACAAAAGCCAATATCAGTTTTTATTGCAATTACCATTTCTGAACAATTGACTAAAATTCCTCCAACAACACATTTAACAAATAACTCTGAGCAAGGCATTATCAACTGGAAAAGATACAAAAGATCACAAATTATCTGAATAATTTTAGTTACACTTACTTATTATGAAATCTTACATCCAGAAGATTCTGGGTTCCAATTTCTATCAAGCATTACAATTTTCTTAGATAACAAAATTCATCACTTCTTATCCAGCAAAGAAGTTGGTAATAGGTATTTGCTTGTGAGAATAAATAATTATTTATTTACTGTAAAATTGGTGTTTTTAATCTTTGCTTTATCACTTAAAGTATCTTATTCAAAATCTGACAATATCTCACTGCAGTGTGTGTTTTGGCAGCAATGTATACAAACACTATATTGGTTCACTGACACCATATCAGCACCTCACAGCTGTCATAGACCAGCATCATTTCGTTTCCAAATGAAGCCAGTTATTGTTCACAAATGGGTCTCAGTACACCAATGTAAGACTATCATTGCTTGAATGAGAACAATAAACGAACATTAAATAGTTTTTTAAACTTGGCAAAAACTAGTTCAAATTATGGAAATTATGGACATATTAATAAACGTTTATAGGGAAAATCCTGTGAAGAAAATATCACTTTATAAATGGGTAAAATGCTTTTCTGAAAAAAGGAAAATGTTTTACTAAGAACACTGTTACTAAATGTTTTACACGAGTTCAAGGTGACATTTACAAAGAAAACAGTGCAAAGGTGAAAACTGTGCATATTGGCATGAAAATTATCAGAATAAGTAAATATTCAAACAGAAACATTAAGAAAATCTTAATGTAAGTTAGGTGTATGTAAAGATGAAGGGAGCTCACTGATGAGTAGATGCAGAAATAAATTGAAACTTAATGATTTTTTGGAAAAGAAAGATGGCATTTTGAACCATGTTATCTAAGGTGATGATCTTTTATGTATAGTCACATAAAAGTGATTTTTACTCTTCCCATAAAACAATATTCTTAAGTATTTATAAATAAATGTATTGACATTTATTTAACGTATACTGAATAAATTTATAAACTAATAGTGTATTACCATTGAATCTTTTCACCCCATGCAACAAGAAAGCAGCATTTAATGCAATGGTTTAGAGAAAAAACTAGGTGTACTGATCTGAAAGCCTATCACAAAGAAAATTATTTTATAAAAATACAACCGAGTTCAACACCGAATTATTAAGACCAGTAACAGCATACAGAAAAGAATCAGCTAAAAATTTAACAAATTCAGCAAAACAACCTTACTTCAAAATAATAAAGAAGAAAGATCAGAGAAAGCATGGATAAAAGTTGCATACTGGACTTCATACAGCAACAAGGTAAAGAATATTTTAATAATCACAACTTTAACGTTAACCATGGGTAAATCTGGGAAATTAGCTCTGTTTGCAAAAAAAGAAATGAAGATAAAACTAAACCCAACAAAAGAGCAGGTACTTATAAATTGATTGTAAAGACAATGACTGCAATTTAGGATATGTAGGATGAACCAAAAAAAGAATAAAGGAGCATTTGGCTAATTGTAAATATAGAAGACAGATAAATTGACTGCAGCACAATAACCTGGAAACACTGCACAAAATTAGTTTATTAGAAAAGAAGTTTTTTTTAAAAAATGTATGTGATAAACAGGAATTGGATAGCTGGGAAACTTACTTTATCAATAATGAAGCAGAAAATTTATTGTTGAAAAATGATTCCTGTTTGAACTAATATAGTGTTTAAAATTTAAATTTGGTAAACATTTTTCAGTCAATGGAACTAAACCATTATCTTCTCCTATAAAATGTTGTTCATGACTGGTGATATATTTTTGATTGGTTATTTTTGAAAACAATATTTTTGAAGAATCAAAATGTCCATATAGGTTTAGATTTTAAAAATTATGTAAAACTGTTTGTTATTTTTTTTTAGCATTCTTAATTCCCAGTTTTAAATAAAACATTACCACTAAAAGAAAAAAATAGGAATATTACAATCTAAAAAAAAATTGAAAATTGCAAGCCAGTCGGCAGGAAATTTTTAAATAGTGAAAATTCAAGTTAGTAAAATCTTAAATGGCAAAAATTCTTATGATGATTACATAAAGCTGTAAAGCATGATCAATTTTTAATTAATGGTTGACGAATGATACAATGTACATAAAAAAAAAAACACAAAGTTGACAAGCAGATACGATGGCTATAAATAATGCTGTTTTTGTAGTTTTGTCAAAAATTTAGAAAATGTCACAACACATCTTTTAAAAGTACTTATGGGAAAAATAAAAACTTACTGATGTAAAGAAAGTAAACAGGTGGCATGAAAAATTATAAACACTTTTGATAAATTTACTTTGAAAAAGTAAACACTTTTCTTTGGATTAAAGAAAAGTGTTCAGAAGTGGAAAGAGAAATGAACATTGGTAAAACAGACGGAGCATACAGGAAAGTTAAGGAAAATTTTGGGGTACATAAATTAAAATCTAATAATGTGTTAAACAAAGATGGTACACCAATATATAATACGAAAGGTAAAGTCGATAGATGGGTGGAATATATTGAAGAGTTATACGGAGGAAATGAATTAGAAAATGGTGTTATAGAGGAAGAAGAGGAAGTTAAGGAGGATGAAATGGGAGAAACAATACCGAGATCTGAATTTAAGAGAGCATTAAAAGATTTAAATGGCAGAAAGGCTCCTGGAATAGACGGAATACCTGTAGAATTACTGCGCAGTGCAGGTGAGGAAGCGATTGATAGATTATACAAACTGGTGTGTAATATTTATGAAAAAGGGGAATTTCTGTCAGACTTCAAAAAAAGTGTTATAGTCATGATACCAAAGAAAGCAGGGGCAGATAAATGTGAAGAATACAGAACAATTAAATTAACTAGTCGTGCATCAAAAATCTTAACTAGAATTCTATGCAGAAGAATTGAGAGGAGAAGTGTTAGGAGAAGACCAATTTGGTTTCAGGAAAAGTATAGGGACAAGGGAAACAATTTTAGGCCTCAGATTAATAGTAGAAGGAAAATTAAACAACCAACATACCCAAGTATGTTGGTTGTTTTTCTTTAATCTTTAATCTTTTCTTTAAGTCTTTTCTTTAATCTTTATTGGCGTTTATTGACGTAGAAAAGGCATTCGATAACGTAGACTGGAATAAAATGTTCAGCATTTTAAAAAAATTAGGGTTCAAATACAGAGATTGAAGAACAATTGCTAACATGTACAGGAACCAAACAGCAACAGTAACAATTGAAGAACATAAGAAAGGGAGTCTGACGAGGATGTTCCCTATCTCCGTTACTTTTTAATCTTTACATGGAACTAGCAGTTAATGATGTTAAAGAACAATTTAGATTCGGAGTAACAGTACAAGGTGAAAAGATAAAGATGCTACGATTTGCTGATGATATAGTAATTCTAGCCGAGAGTAAAAAGGATTTAGAAGAAACAATGAACGGTATAGATGAAGTCCTACGCAAGAACCATCACATGAAAATAAACAAGAACAAAACAAAAGTAATGAAATGTAGTAGAAATAACAAAGATGGACCACTGAATGTGAAAATAGGAGGAGAAAAGATTACGGAGGTAGAAGAAATAACTATTGTTATTTGGGAAGTAGAATTACTAAAGATGGACGAAGCAGGAGCGATATAAAATGCCGAATAGCACAAGCTAAACGAGCCTTCAGTAAGAAATATAATTTGTTTACATCAAAAATTAATTTAAATCTCAGGAAAAGATTTTTGAAAGTGTATGTTTGGAGTGTCGCTTTATATGGAAGTGAAACTTGGACAATCGGAGTATCTGAGAAGAAAAGATTCGAAGCTTTTGAAATGCGGTGCTATAGGAGAATGTTAAAATTCAGATGGGTGGATAATGAGACAAACGAAGAGGTATTGCGGCAAATAGATGAAGAAAGAAGCATTTGGAAAAATATAGTTAAAAGAAGAGACAGACTTATAGGCCACATACTAAGGCATCCTGGAATAGTCGCTTTAATATTGGAAGGACAGGTAGAAGGGAAAAATTGTGTAGGCAGGCCACGTTTGGAGTATGTAAAACAAATTGTTAGGGATGTAGGATGTAGAGGGTATACTGAAATGAAACGACTAGCACTAGATAGGGAATCTTGGAGAGCTGCATCAAACCAGTCAAATGACTGAAGACAAAAAAAAGAACAAAAATTTGAAAATAAAATTATAATGAAGATGAAAACAGTATGATTGTTGGAGCACCTCCAGCAAAACTATGAGTCTGAAGGGAGAAACTTGGAGTCCTGGAAATGGTTTAAACCTCCAAGAAAAGTTTAAAAGTTTTGTGCAGAAAAAATAAAAAGGCTTGGATATCATATCTAGGAATACTATGGGAGATTTCAACAATAGAATATAAGCAGAAACTTTAAAGCTGTCCTGTTTACCGACACCACTTTATATCCTGATCTTCTACTGCAAAACATTTGAATACCATATTTATAATCAAATACCATATTCCACCGCTAATCATTTTACAAGAGGACATTCAGAATATTTAAAATACCATTTTCTAAAGTTGTAAGAATTTTAGCTAGGACAGATAATTGTGAAAACACTGTTGAACTTGTAGAGTGTTTGATGCTGCATTGTGTATCATTATTATAATAAAAAAAAATTCAAAATTAGTATTTTAAGATGTTTTCAGAAAGCAGGGTTTCAAAGAAAACGTGATTTTTAATGTAAACAAAAATAAGCGAACACAGAATTTAATTGATAATAAGATATAAATAGCAAGCAGATTAATTTGTATGAAATCTTTGTACAGAAGAAAATGGAGAAGAAATTGAATATTTTTGGATAGTAAACAAAATTCATTGACTCAGAATATTTACATAAATACACTTCTTTTATTTTCTCCAATTAGTTATTTTATAAGTTTAGTTTGAATTAACACAATATACATTAATCTGGTGTGATGAGAAATAAAATTATCACTTCATTATTTAATTACTGACAGATTAACATTAAGTTACTAGTTTTTTATGAAGAACATAAATTAAAAATTATGGATACTATAAAAATAATATAATTTCTACTAATAATTCATATTTATTTCTTTTTCTTTTTATTACTTTCACACATATCATTAATAGATTAACAGTTAACGTTATACGATGCTGTACTGAATACAATTTTCTCACATCCATAAACTATGGACACCACCAAAATGACAAACTTTTGTCAGGCGCCAATGCTGTACACTGATCAGAAATTACTATAGCATGAATTCTATTAAAAGGAATTATTTTTAAGTATATAAAATGAAAAAAGATATTTATTTTAAATTGTCTACAAAACCTATCATATCACACACCTGTTTGATTGCAAGTTCTATAGAAAAAAAATTATAATCAAGAACTGTTTGTAATCTGTGTAATTTTCCACTACTAATATCTTCATTAGAAATGCTTCTTGTATTAATCAGCAACTGAAGTAAGTTTAAGTCTTCCAGTATATCTGCTCGACTAACATTAAAAGGTAGTGACCTAAAATGACAATCAAAACAAGCGATATTAATTAATCAGAAAAAGGATTAAACAAGTTACGTGTGTATTAAACAATATTTAAACAACAATTAGTATAACTCTAATTAATTACCAATATCAATAGTAATAAATTTTTCACCCGACATAAGGATTGCATGATGTCTCTATTGATGAGTTATGTTTTATTATCCCATCAGAAATGTACTGATTAATAAATTTATTATGGAAAAAATAAACATAGTATCTGCTACGTTTCATCAATTATCAGTACCAATATTAATAAACAATGTACCTAATAAAAAACCTTACAAGTGAATGATTTGTGCAAAATAGTTAGTAGTTCTAAGCCAGAGATTAGCAATGAAACTAAACTCACCAACCGAAGAGATATGTTTTGAATTTCAGTTTTGATTTCCAACTGTTATTTGTGAGATCTGTTCAAAAAATTACCAAACTCTCTTCTTTCTCACATTTTCATGGAGATGTCTGATGACTTCAAAGTAAAAGATATGGTTGAGTCTGCCCTGCAGATAAAATTCATAATGAACAATGCCTTTGTTGTCAAAAAGACTATTAACATCAACCTGTCTGAATGACTTTTGAGTTCTTTTTTCATAAATGATTTTATTTCCATATCATGTCTGTATACCCATTTCTCAATGCCAGATTTTATTGACAATAAGGTTTCATCTCATTTGCAAAATTCAAAGTTCTTGAGACAACATGACACGATTGTCTTTCTGCTCTTGAATCAAGTTTCAAATCAAACTTGACAGTAATTCAATGCTTTCCTATTCCGATTAAAATACTGTTACATAAGCCCACTGAAATTCAATTCTCTTTTGCTTCCTTGCAAACTGTTAACTGTTAGGTTGCAAACTGTTAATCAATAGTGATTTGACCTCATTAAATTGTCACAAGTAATGTGGAACATGTCTGTCCTTCTTGAATGAGTATTGTCTTCAGAATAATCAGGATCACTTTTAAAATGCCTGAACCACTCATACCATTGTGTGTAGCTATAGATCTTCCTGTAAGTCTCTAGAATCATTTTGTGCGTATCGGTAAATGTTTTGCCAAGCTTAACCTAGAATTTCATAGTAGCACTTTATTCACTTATCACAAAAGTTACTGAAGTCAAATGCCTATTTCAAAGAACATTATGCAAAAACTAATCTCCATAGACACATGTGGGTGGTGGGGACTTGTACTTTTATATTATAAAACTTAACAGTAAGTTTAATATTCTGCAAAGCAGACTTAATACTAATTCAGCAGTGATTTCATTAAAAAATGCAAGACAGAACATAATGCCTTATATTTTCGAAGTTATACAATGAATTTCAAAACAACATTATAGCTCAGAAAGGCGCAATAAAACAACATTACAGCTAGTATCAGTTATAGTATATGTAAATGCCACTAGAGAGGTTTAATTCTGCAAACTCAACTGAAAAATAAGTTTATTCAACAACTGACAGAAATTATATTCTGCTGTTTGGTAAATGATTAAGTTAGTAACTGAATTATACAAAAAATAGAGTGATATGGAATCTGAAATTTACACAGAACCTTTTTGCAAGGAATTACAAAATATTACTGAATCATGTTACTGCTGAAACATTTTACAATCTTTCTAGTTCATCAGAAAGTACATATTTTTTCATTTTTACCTATAAATGTATAGTCAAACATAATATTATATGAATTAAAAAAATAAGTTTCAAAACCTCTCTCTAAGTGTTGAGCTTTTCCACTATTAAAAGTTTTTAACAAAATTTTGAAACAAATTGAAACAGCTAGCAACAGGGAATTCTTAATCAAATGGCTGGGATGCAAAGAGTGAAATTAAATTTTCATACTGATGTTATGGAAAATTACCAGTATATTTAAACATATTTAATACCTCTTTAACATTAAGAAATAACTATTTTTGTATTTTATTAACTGGAATGTTACATGTTGGTTATATCAAAAGCATTATAAATAACAGAGCAAAGTTATTTATAATTTCCTTTGCTCTGTTATTTATAATTTTTCTAATTTATATTTTTTAACTCAAATTAATTTTTTCTATTTATTTACTTTTAAAAACTAGTGCTATATGATGATATAGGTGTAATATATTACAATATTCTTATTTATTATTACAGTTTAAAAGAGTATTTCTATATTTTCTGTTATTTTTAAATAATAATTTATTCATTAATCTGAAATTATTAACATTTATATAAAAGAGACATTTAATCATTATTTTTATTCTTTGTAAATGGTATCCTAGTTTTGATGGATTTGACATAGCATTCATTTTATTGATTAATACAAACAGAATTTAATAAAGGTGGAATAGAAAAATAAACTAATAACATTTTATATTTTGATTATATAACTAATTTGTGCAGTGGCAACTGAGTGTGGGGAAAAATTAGAAAGAAATGCAATATACAGATAAATTTTAATAATCCCTTCTTCCACTTAATTATATTTTCCAAAATTAATTTTATAAATATTAATTTGTTTTTCATTGTAATAAAATAAAAGAGGAGTAATATTAAAATAAATAACAAATCCACTGTAACTAGATTTATTATCTTAAGAATGGCTATATCATTTTGAGAATGACTTGAATTATCTAATGTTGCACCTATAACTTTTTTTTTTTGATTATGGCACTTAATAAAAATATATTTGATCTTGAATTAACCAATTTTATTATAATACTCATTTTTAATTTCAAATACTTTTCCCCATCTGTCATACTGCTTTGATAGCATGTGTGCTATCTACCACATACACACGCATATATGCACACACACACACACACACACACACACTTCACATTTAACATAAAACTATTACCCCATAATATAAAATTACTACTGACAGACGATTTATGAACTTATTTGCTCTTGATGTTTGGAAATTTGAAGGACAGAAAGTATATGCAGGGTGAGGTGCCACATACGTCGGATAATGCAATGACTTGATATGTTCTCTAATAAAAAGTTGTGAGAGATCATAACTATTCATATAAACAACAATTACAGCAGCAGTAAGGTTAGTTAAAATCACACATCCCCAAAGTAACCTGAAAAATACATATATAAGCTTATGCAACAGTAAATTTACTTACTTGGTTATATATATATATATATATATATATATATAAAATTTAATATTACATGAAATAATGTAATATTAAATTATATAATATAGTAATATTAATTTATTTAAATTAAAAACTTTCTGTAGTCCATATCTCCTCTGCACACAAATTTAACTAATCATGTAATATAATTTTTTTTTTCAGCCACTCCACAAAGTACAGAATTAAAGAACATTCTTACTGTTACTTTTTTTGCTCATTATAGGGCTTTCAGGCATAACCCCCATCTTCAGTAATGTTTTCTTTAAAATTTTTGTTCTTTCTTCATATTTAAAAAATTAAAATAAAATCTAATACTTTAAAATCTATAGAACAAATATTTGTTCAGTCAATAATTTTTTTTTTTAAATTTAAAACATTATTAATATTTAACAATTTTCTTATAATATGTTATCTATTATGTTAATATGGTAATGTACTGATTATTTGATTTATTAAAATTCTTATCAAAGTATTACCTACTTTAAATAATATTTATAAGAATGTCCCCATCAAATACTGTCTGCAGATTCATGAGGTTGAATTTACGTTTATACTTATATACATAATTTTTTTCTAAAATTTAGCAAAAATTTAATTAAATTTTTAATTTTCTAAAAATGTAACAGACCATTTATTAATTAACAAACATAGTACAACTGGTTTGGAAAATAATTTAGAAATAATTAAAAAATACATATTAAACACATAAATAATAATAAAAAATTAGAAATTTTATATATATAAATATATAAATGAATCTGCATGGTAAGTTTAACTTAATACTGTATTTTAGTGATTTTTATTTCATATAATACATTTTTTTTATATATATATAAAAAAAATCACCTATAACCCCAGCAAAACAGCCAAGCTTAATTTGAGGCTTTCAAATCCACAGATAACACTGATAAAATACTGTTTAGGTAATAACATGACAAAAAAATAGCTAAAATGACTTGTAAAAAGATCAATTCTTTAGTAACAAAGAGCCAAGTTTGCCATTAGTTTTAAAGGAAATTGCTCTTTTCTTCACAATCAATTCCACTTAGTAACCATCCCACTCTGGTAACTGAAATTTATGAAATTATGTAACATCCTACATTAGTTTTATAATATAGTTCAATCCATAAATAAATTTACTGGGCTGTAAAGCAGTAACTTTCTTTTTAAATGGTCATCATATTGCAACCAACCATCGAACAAACCAAAAAAAGAAACATACAACATAGAAAAAACTCAGGTTTTTAATGAGCTTAAAGACTCACTTTCTATATGATACCTTAAAAAAATTATTGAACACCAAAAAATTATACTACTGATAAAACCCATGATAATGCACCTATTATACTTACCTGGCAAACTTTTCTGTATCTCAATTTTTCAGTTAAAATATTAATTAATATTCTATTTTTAATATTTATTAATATAAATAAGGAACCATAAAACAATTTGAAATTAAAAAAATTCTAAAAATGTATATTTGTGCCAATAAATCATCAGCCATTACTATGGGTTGATAACTAGAACCTTCATGAAATATGACAAATGATATTACTGCCTGCCTACTTTATTGTCGTTCACAACATACAGCTTGTAAATCTCATAAATTTGCTGGTGAATTTTTTCAACAGATTAAAACCAAGTTATTAAAAACAAAATTATAATTACATTATTAAAACCAAATTAGCCTTATCATGTCGCAGAATAATCAGCTCCATAGTTCATCAAACATAACACACTCATCTCCTAAGATGTTTTTAATATCTCTATATTTTGCACAAAATTTAGTCAACTCAATTTTCAGGAAGTCAGTCACAAGCACGTGTTTGAAATCCCAGAACACAGTCAAGAAAATACTTTTTACAGATGATTGCGTTTTAAATTTCTTTGACCGTGGTGAACTACAAGTGCCAGTATTCCATCAACAGTTTTCATTACCACAAATAGTTAGACAATGATGAATGTCACTAACACTCATTTTTTCTCGCAATTTTTGTATTTTTTTTAGCATGCATTTTTTTTCAAAAATTCAGTCGCTGCACGTTGTTTTAGATGAGTTGATGTAGCAGGTGTGCTTGACTCCATAACAATGGTAATTGACAGAATATGAAAGAGTGTAAGTCAACAAGTTTTGGAATGTTAGTAGTAAGGGAATGAAACTTCAAGATGTCAGATTCTGTTGCTTTATATGAAATTTTGTTCTCTCATTATGTTTCAGTACGCATTAAATTTCAGTTGACTTCAATAAACAGCATTCCTAACAATGCAGTGCATCCAACAGGATTTACTGATACATACAAATCCAATATTTTTTCACATATCTTGAACCGAGATTAAAATCTATGATATGATGCAATTAATATCCAGTACAAAATGGATGAACGCAGCAATTAAAATAGGTGATTATTTATATTTTCTTATCAATATGACACTGTATTGTGACCACTTTATTAATGTATTTGGTAGCCACTAACCAAACTATTGGTGTGATTGGAGATTAATGTGATCAAAGTAATACATGTTCAATTTATTCTAGAGTACTGATTATTAAATTCATGTTCTTAAACTGATTTGAAATAAATAGTTATTTATTATATGAGAATTGCTTTATTTCTTGCAGTTTGTTGGCCTGCTTTATAAATATACAAATTCCTTAAAGGGTATTATTGGATTCATATATCTGATCAATTTTTTTATTCTTGCTTTTATGTGAAACCTCTCTTATCTCAAATATATATAAATATATATATATATATTTGAGAAATGTACAAAATAGAATCATAATAAAAATACATAATTTTCTACCAGGATGGGATATCATTATCGAACCAATATTATAATTGAATATGCAACAAAACAATATGAACAGAAAACTTTCAATCAAATACTACAGTGCTATGTTGCTAGATAATTTTAGTCTGTATCATCACGATAATGGTAATGACAAATTATGTATAATGGTGACCGTACCATACAATTATTAAGCATATGATACCATTAACTTACTTTTCTGCAAAAGATCTTCCTGACTCAGCAACATATCGAATGCCATGTATTGAAGAATTCAAACAGAACTCCGTAGACACTTGTTTTAACGCTTTAAACATTGTAGATTATTTTTGTCAACAAATTAATCTACCAAGTGAAACACCTGGAAAAATTAACCATATAAAGTAAGATTAATAAACTTCTCTAATGACAAACTAAACCAAATTTTGTAATAATATGTTTTTTAATAACTTTCAAAATTTCAGTCATCTTTGTTACAATCTGTGATGCTGAGGATATTCTCACACTGGCATCAGTTGATACTACTAGTGAGTTTTTTTTTGCTGTAAACACACGTTTAGAATGTGGTCAAAAAATGTATGTATATATATATATATATATTAAAGTGATCAAGTTTTGAAAATGTGTTTTTGTTCATTGTTTTTTGTAATGATGAGATCAAGAAAAAAATTATTTATTAGATTATATTCTGTAAAGTTTAATTTGTGGTCTATTTTGTTTATGCACATAATTAGTTGTTCACACTGGTTCTTTTGTTGCTTAGTACAATAAGATGATATCATCAATGCATCTATCACAGTGTTTTATTTTATGAGTATTTTGTTGAGTAGATAATTTTTTCACGTCAACACACACAGTCACAAATACATACCCAACTTCTCCAACAGTCCAATAACAATCCAATTCTACAGTCATGTTACCGTTGGGGCTGTTGTTTTTGTTATTTTGGTATCTGATATTTAATATCATAACATAATATCTGTGGAGAAATATTTATTTCATCCAGATGATTTATTAATTTTCTAAATAACCGAATGAAATTCTCATCATAATCACAACTAAGATGAGAGAAATTATTCATTAATATATACAAAAGGCAAATTAAAGTACCAATATTATACAAGATAAAAAAATAACAATTTGCTTATCAAATTAGAACAAAGTAAGTTCTTCGACTATACAACAAGAAGTTTACAAAATGCTCATTCAAATATAACTGTATCAATTTCATTTTGACTGACCTGCATTAAAAAATAAACAACTAATCTAGTATTTTTCAATACAATATAATAATTTAATCAATCTAGTTTGCAAAGTTAAACTTAGACAACTTAACATTAACGCAATAGCATCACGGTAATCAGAATAACCCTGGTATCTTCACCACACCCGAACAGGCCATGCCTAAAGAATAGTTAGCATATAATAAGGTTATCAAGTTCCTGTTACCATAAATGTTCACTCCTTAGCAGGCTTTTTCTTCAAAATATGTTACAATGTCACTTATAAAAAAAAAGGAACAGATTCAAACAGAACCTTTGTGACTTCAATCTTATTTGTTTCAAAACCATCTTTCAGCATATCTGCCTATATATAGAGATTTATACTCGAGTACTTTCTACTCAGAGTAAATATGTATAACTTATAAAACACGATACTATTGAAGGCTTTTATTGAAATCTTGAAACATTGCAGGCACTATCAACATTTTTAAACAAGTACCAATATTTATCACTGATCCCAAAAACAAACATACATAGTGACTAGGCAACTACTACCATAAAATTCATATTTCTCTTCTGACAGAATCCCACTGCAGTCTGCATACTACACAATTCAGTTAAAAAAAAAAAAAATAGAAATGAATAATTCTGTTATAGTATTATTAATTAGAGTAATGCTTCAGTAGCTGCCACAATCTTTAGAACTCCTTTTCTTGATAAGATGAAAATTTTAATTTCGGCTCACTTATTTGAAATGATTTTCCAATTAAATACAGTGTTAAATAATTTTAACTCGCACTGTTGCCAATTTTCAGGGAGCATTTTAAAAACTTCATAATTTAATCCATCTGTAACTGGCACATTTCCTATTGCTTCATTGTAACTCCAATATCAAAGTCTTTATCCAAAAAATTATCTCAACTCATAAATAGAATGTTTGGTAATTAATTAGTTTTAATATAAAATTTCCTACAACCAATCACTTAACCAAAAGTTTTCTTATCTGGTTTTCTAACAAATATTGATAAAATTGTGCGATTTTAAGATTAATAAATGTAGTCTATTTTTTAATATAATTCTCTTTACAACATGGACAAGACAATGTCTACTGTAGTCTGGAAGCCGAATCAGCTCGAAGTCATCCACACTACAATGAACTTTAAATGAGATCCAATATAATATTTTAATATTAAATGGACTATTAAATTTACTATCTGTGGTAGCATGCAAATTAACTCAAACACAGGGAATTTTTTATTTATTTTTATGTTGTGGCTACATTGCTTGACCACACCTAATCTTTAAGTTGTCTGTGTAATGTGAGGTTGTTATTACTCTTCAGTTATTTAGCCATTTTAATGTTATAAGTAGTGTTTTGTGAAAGTTTATTTCACTTTTTATTACAAATCATATTTTCATATTTTGTTCTGTCTAAAATATATAATAACGGATATAACTCCAAGAAAGTGTTTGAAAACTGTTTCTCTTTCTGAGCATACCAGTATGCTATGCACAACAAACATCTTCTCAGTGTGGTATTGGTCTAGCGACAGTGAATGCCATTTTAAAACAATTTAAAGAAGCTGGTTCATTTCACCTTAAAGGAAAGGCAAATATGGCCATAAAAGAAAAACTACTTGATTACAAGATCGGTTTTTAATGAGAAATTGATCCAAAATTATCTGCTGTGGGCTAAAATTGAGAATTAGCAGCCAGTGGAACAGATTTACACATGACAACTGTTAGATGCTCACTTCTTGCAGCTGGGAAGAAACCTCATTAGCCAGCTAAAGCAGCTTTCACCAGCAATGTACAAAAAATGCTCTTTTGGAGCAAAGCACATGCTAACTGGATCAAAGAAGACTGGAAAAGTGTCATGTTTTCCAACAGGTGTCATTTAGTGTTCAGGAGCAAAGAGTTCCATACATTAGATAAGCATCAGATGAAAGTACATCACCAGTTCATATCCAAAAATCAGTTACACATCCGCCAGTAAAAAATGTTTTGTGGTTATTTCACATTTGAAGGCTCTTGTTCATTACTTCCAGAAGATAGCATGTTGAAAATTGATGGATATATCAAGATTTTGAAGGAAAGAGTCGTGACACAACTGCAAAAAAAATTCTCACAAGGTAATGGAGGTTCTAACAAAATTTGGCGCCATGCAATATTGCTAAAAAAGTGGAAAAATTTTTCAAAGAATGAAACATTAAAGTGCTCCCATGGCCGGATGTCTCCCTATACTTAAACCCAACTGAAAATCTTTGGACAATAGTCAAAAAATTACTCTCAACGTTCAATTGTATCACAAAAATTGACCTAATTAAAGTAATAATATCAGTATAATTTCATGAAGAAAAAAATGTGTACTACACTTGTTCATCTGATGCCAAATCATGTACGTGAAGTGATGAAGAACAAAGGACATATTAATTACTGGATATTTGTAAATTGTACGATTTTTTTCTTTTTAATGAAAGTTACTTTTTATTAAATTACACCTGCGTTCAGATTAATTTGTATGCTACTATAGCTTTAATACTAAATACAGTATTAAAAGAGTTTCTTCTGTTTAATAATACCATCCCATCATTTCCAATATATCTACCAGTTTTTGACCTGTAATATTATACACAGAGTTCATAAATACAATTTTACCAATTAAATTGTTGTAATCAAACAATTATACCTCATACTGATTAGAAAAACCTAACTTACATTCCTGTAATTTCCTAATATAATCACCTTACCTGTAACTCCTAACCTGATAACCTTAAGAAAAAAATCTAACAGCATTTCAATACTTTCTTCAGTATATGTGCACAGCTTCCAGAACATGTTCATAACCGCAAGAAAGATTAAATCAAATTTTCTTTTAAGTATTAGCCAGTAATTAATTTAATTTAACATTATTACACTAGTATTCTTCCTAAATGGAATCATTAGTCCTACACTTGGGATATCATTAATTCTAACAAAATTAGATGTAAATATATCGTAATCATTAATCCACTTGAAAAAAAGTCAAATAAATTAGAATGAAATAACAAAAATCCATACCTCTCTAAACATTAGTCTATAATCAAAGCAGATGGTAAAAATTGTATTTTTTCCAGTTAAAAACTGATTTCCTCTAAACTCATCTTTTCTTCTTTTCATTCACTAAGTAATCTGAAAGTAAAAATTGTTATTAACAACAAATAAATATAATAAACATTTTTTTTTAAATGATAAATAATATTCAAAAACAACAATTTAATGAAAACAAAATATTGTAATTATTTTTTTTATAATTTAATGGGAAGAAAATTAATATCTAGTTTAAAAAAAGTAAAACATTGATCACGTAAATATTTTTCAATCCGTAGATTGAAACCAATTTTTGAATATAGATTTCTTAACAGATAATATAATCATAAAACTGAATGCATCAATGTATTAGTAATGCTTTCCAAATTGACAATATTCAACATATAAACAAATAATAAATTGTGCCGTTAATAAAAAATGAAATATTCAAAAGAAGAAATTAATTAGGACTTTTTAAAAAGTAGCAAAATTTTATAAGCAAAGTTTTTAAAAATTAACTGAATAAGCACTGCTTTGGCAACTTTTCCTTGAACAAGAAAAAGTTATTAAAACAGGAATATCTGCAGTAACCTATATTTCATGAAGATCAAATCATGGAATATAAGTTACTGCAGATATTGTTTTTTTTTTTTTTTTTTTAATTAAAATATGTATTTTCAAAATAGCAGTGACCATGTGAAAACATTCATAAAAAACATGTTAGGAAAGAATATAGTGTATTGATAAAAATAAGAAATTAATTTTGTTCAGTCTTAAGTTTGTTAACAGTGCAGTGTCATAATTCCTTGAAATTGTGTAAATGATGTGGATGCCTTTTGTTACGTATGTGGTGAGTTTACCGTAAAATCAAATAGAAAAAAACATTACACCTTTAATTAAAAAAACATCATTTGTACTTTAAGTATAAAATTATGATCAGGATAAGACTTAGGCTTCTCATATAGTATGCACTAATTGTTCTGTATATTTAAGAGGATGGCTGAAAGGTACACAGAAGACTTTGCCATTCGGTGTACACCGAATGGCAAAGCCTTCTGTGTACCTATGGTTAGGCATGAACCAAAGGATCATGTAACCGATTGTTACTTTTGTTTACTAAGTGTGTCTGGAATTTCTTAAAAAATCTGCACATACTGTAAAATATCCTTCATTGCAATCTGCAATTAGGCCTGTACCTCACAATTAAATTATTCCAGTCTCTGAGACATCTGTGTATGTGTTTCAAAAGCAGCGATGAAGAATCAGGCAGTACTGAAGAAGACAACAATGATTTTGATTTTGAATCATATATCACAAGGTCAATTAAATGACTGGGTTAGGAATTTAAATTTATCAAAAAAATCAGGCTGAACTGTTGATCAAGACTGCAAGGTTGGAATTTACTTCAAAAAAATAAAAAAATTTTGGGCTTTCGAAGCCGACAAAAAGAACTTTCTCAGTACTTTATTGATGAAAATAATTTGGCTTATTGCACAAATATTGATGAGCTTATTATGTTGCAATTTAGGACAAGTTCATAAACCTGAGGACTGGTGCCTTTTCATAGATTTGTCCAAGTATAGTGGTTCTACTCCACAACGGTAACAAATATCCTTCGATACCAATCACTTATGGTATTAATTTAAAAGAGAAATACGATGTGATGAAAGATGTTCTTGAAAAAATAAATTATAAAAAACATAGCTGGAACATATGTGATGATTTGAAAGTTGTAGCTATTTTATTAGGTATGCAATTAGGCTATATTAAGTACATGTGTTTTCTTTGCAAATGGGACGGCCGAGCTAGGGATAAACATTATGTTACCAAAGAGTGGAAGAAACGAGACCACTTAACTCCAAATGGGAAAAATATTATTCATGAACCTTTAGTTAAACCCAAAAAAATATTTTTACCCTTTCTCCATATCAGGCCAATACTAATGAAAAATTTTGTTAAAGCAATGAAGAAGGATAGTCCTGGATTTTTGTACATCAGGCAGAAAGTGAAAGAAAAATTAAAGAAGAAATATTTGGTGGTCCTGAAATAAGAGTTGGTCAAAGATGATGTATTTAACTCAATATTAAATAATGTAGAAAGTGCAGCTTGAACTTCATTTAAAGATGTTTGCAAAACTTTTTTGGCAAACAAAAATCCAACAACTACCACAATACTGTTAATCAACTTCTTACTTCATGCAGAAAAGTGGGATGTAAGATGTCTTTAAAAATAAATTTCCTCCACTCACATCTGGATTTTTCCCGGACAACCTCAAAGACATAAGTGACAAACATGGTGAACATTTCCACCAGGACATTTCAGTGATGGAAAGCCACTATAAGAGAAATGGAATACTAACATGCTAGCCTATTACTGTTGGACATCAATTTGGGATGTGCCTGAGGCTATTTATATAAGAAAAGCATCAGCAAAATCATTCTAACACAAGTATGGCATGCAGAATTATAAATTTTATAGATTTTAACTATATTTCCCTTAATTTTTTTTTGAAGCGTATTTTATTTAAAACTAAGGGCAATACAAAAATTGTATTTTTCAATTTTACCATTTCAAGAAATGGTATCACACTTAGAGAAACAATAAAATTTATTTTTGTTTATCAGTGTAATCAATGTTTTACTGGATATAATAAAAAAAAAAAAACAGTGTCTATTTTATTACGTTAAAATTAATCTATTAAACTAAAACGCACAACTCAAATAGAAATCAAGAAATACAATAAAATAAATTAAAAACTTTTTTCTACAGTGCTTAAATTACTTTTTCAGTCCAGTATTTGCCAAATGTTATGATCTGCTGAAGAGATTCGTACATTTTTTCCAATTAATGTGTCCTTTTAAAGCAGTATTTCTTACAAAATACAAAAAATGAGACAAAAATTTAATAATCCATAAATTTTTTATAACGAATAATACAACTGTACTTTAAGAAAAAATATACAAATTCTAAAACTGAATCAGACTCAAGTTTTAACATGAAGCCATTTCAAAAATTTCTAACACCATAACAATAATACTAATATATTATTTAATGCTCTTTCACACGATTGTAAACTCTCTCACCTTGCTAGGAGAATTGAGTTTATCACCTCTTTCTTCCGTCCAACCCTTACATTATTTATAATCACTTTTTTCTGCCTAGAAGCCTGGAAGACAGTAGCAGGTGGAGTTTATTGAAGTGGTGGTAATGCAATGAGCTTGTTCAGAGACTTTCAATGTTACACATGAGTTACACTAAAGAAATCAACTAGCAGCTGAGTACCCATGAAGTAAAGCCAGTGTATGATTCCTCTCAAATAAATAATTTAAAAAACAAAAAATTCAAAGTATTTCTTAAAGAAAGAGATTTAGTAAAGATTACCATTTAATAATTTACATACACCATTGTAACCACTAACAAATTTGCAGCTCATTAAAGAAAAACTATTTCAGTGCCAAAATATACTGTGATATGTTATTGCAACCTCTAAATCTGTCTTGAATAACACCTTGGAAAAATATTACGTTTTTTAGAAATTTTTTTAAAATTAGTATGAGATAATTAGTTCATAAGTTTCCGGGACAACAAAACAATTCTCTGATGAACTTAGTCAAAATTTATCAAAAGGTAAGTAAACATGTAAAAAAATTGAAATCAATTTATCCTTTTCTCTACAATACACAGAAAAATATCACTTCACAAAATTTTATTCAATCTTATTTTCAAAGAAAGAACTAGCCTTTTAATAATAATAAAAAATAGTAATATATAGGGGAAAGGAGACAGATACAGACTTTAAAAGAAGTTAGCTTGAAATCATTCATGGGGAAATTTAATCAAATTTTGTTGTATTCTGGGAAAAATATACTATATATATATATATATACATGTATACTGTATATATATATATATACTTTAGCATTTTCTACAAAACTGATAAAATAAATAGTAAGGTACAATTATACATATACTTAAATTAAAAACGATTACTGCAAGGCACACCCAATTCAATGAATTAAAATGTAACTGTTAATTAAAATGTTATGCAATAATAACATAATAAATGGCAATTACTGTACTTAAAATTGAAGAATAATCATACTAAAATATTACATTTTATGGAAGCAGAATTTAATTAAAAAGAAAATTAAAATAATGAAAATGTAAGAAAGTAGTCAACCTTTAAAATAACAAACGATAAAATTTTTTCTATATAATATAACATAATTTCCAAACATCTGTTTAATTAACAAATTTTAGAATTTAGTTTTATGAGAATAAAATTATAAGAATTAATAAAAGTAAATATTTTACATATTTGAATCACCAAAACACAAGGAGGGAATATAAAGGCCTACCCAGAAAAAATTAAAGGAATAGAAAAAACTAAAACTCAGATAAGAGTAAATGTCTCACAAGAATAAAAAAAAATTGTTTCAATTTGTTGAAAGTGATAGTTTAATCCCTTGAAATAACATAATTTATACCTACAAAATTAACAGCAACCATAAAGAAATAATAGAAATATAATTAATTGGAGAGGGACAAAAAATCCTTCATTAATTTTTATAAGTAATATTTATTTTTGTTGTACAAAAACAAACTAAAACTTAATTTTTTCTACATACCAAACATTACAATTTGATTTTTTAGTTAGTTACATCGTTTTTTTATTCACAGCCTAACTTGTGAATCACTGTTTCCCTAACCCTTCTTTTCTTTGTAGATGTAAATACACATAAATAGGATTTTTTATTTTTTTTTTCCTTATTTTATAGGGAGAATAATATTTTTTTATATTCTTGTGATAATTTTCTGATAGTGAATAATTAAACATTTAAAAGGATTTAATAAGCTAAAAGCAAAAAATCCTTTTGGGTTGACTAATTCTTTAAGTAAATTTAATTTATGAAAAATATACTTTACTCACTTTTAATAAGATAAAATTACAACTGCACTAGTTATGAAAAAAATACAATTAAACTTAATTCTTAACGTTTTATAGTTCACACTTTTCTAACAACATTTAAATTACAAACGAACAAATAATAAAATCATAATTTCATAATATTACACAATAAAATAAATTTTATTCCTGTTTTTCAGTGCGGACAAAATAATATTCTTTATAAACATTAAAAAATGAAAATTAATAAAAAATTTGTAACTTAACTCCTGAGCTTAATTACCATATGTTTTCATACCTAATAACAACTTAAAAAATGTACAGATTTAAAATTATAATAAAGATTACATGGCAAGAATACTTCATATTCTTAATCTATTCTAAATAATAATATAATACAATTATAGTACATCGACATTTAATATGCAAGCCGACAGTCTGTGTAATAAAAATCGGTTACTTTTTTTCTTTTCTCTACAACACCATAACTAATTTAAATTTTGTAAGCATCTCTAAGATACAAATCAATACTCAGTTTTTAACCATTATCTCTCTAGTTTTTTAACTTTGTATTCCTTGTTACTGTATTATAGTTTTATTTATCATTCACTGTACAGTTCCAATTCCAATTTTTTTTACAATAAAACAAAGTAATGAACAATAAATAAGAAAAAAGCACATGACTGCAGAGAAATTAAATACATGTGATAAATTATACGTCAGATAAAATATATTTTTAATTATTCTCAGAATCTGGCTGACCAAAAGTTTTGGACCAAACCAATTATTCATTTGCTAAATTTAAACGCCTCACTGTTGAACCAAATACACAGCAAAGCATTTTCAAAATAATTTTTATATCACATTTAAAACTGAATTTTTTAATAGATTAAAATTTTCTTTAAAAACTCTTTAATATGCACAGTTATTTTTTTGTTAAAATGGATCTAGATCATGCAGAATTACAGGTCAAATTCATCAAAATTGTATCAAAACAAAAATTAATAAAATTTATATTTAACAACAACATACCTAGTTAATGAAAAATGTATATATTTCATTTATATTTTTAAATTTAAGTACGTGTTTATATAATATATGCTTAATTTAATTAATATTACAAATATACAGAATGTGTATAAAAATAGTTTCAAGAATTCAAGGGTGGTCTCCCACATTAAAATAGGAGAAAAATTTTACATCATAATTCAGAACGCTTAGCTTAGTTTACCACCTACCTGCCATATTATACTTATAACATAGATTTTATTTTTCAGGATTGGTTAATCATATCAAGCTAGAATTTTGTACACTGCTATGGTATGTAGAGGTTTACTTGTATAAAAATAATGAACCTGAACTCCAATCAGTTTCAAAATAGTGGCCATGTAAACTTTTTAATTAGTGTTTTATGACAAAGAAAATGACACCTTTTTTATTCAGATATGTTCATAAATAATTAAATTAAGGCAAAAATTCTAAAGTGAGTTATTGTAAATTAAAAAAACCAGTTTTCATTACCTCCAGAATAAAATTAAATAACTTGACATGATCTCAAATACAATAATTTTATAAATTTTATCATGCAATAAATTATAATAATTTAATAATATTGAAAATATTACATAAAATGAGATATTATTGAAATCATGAAAATAATATTAATATTGCAAAATAATTTGCTTTAAAACAGATGTTGTAATTAACAAGTCATTATAAATGTAAATAAATGCTAATACCCAGTTTTTCTTTTGTTATTGACCATGTAATGAACACATTATTAATCTGTGCTGTATGAGTTAATTAATAATTTTTTCACCATTATCTTATTTACCACATCAGATAATGTGAATCATATTTGTACTAACTTAGAAATGGCTGATGTGCATTTAATGTAGATTTTGCACATTGCAACACCCTTGAGGCAAGACAGCTGTATCAGTAACACTTCCCAGAGGGTGTGTTGGATGAAATATCCTACCATCTCGAAAAAAGTACAACAGAGGTGAGCTTGGAGTTCAGTGTTAGTAATGCAACAGTTTGGAAAGTGTTGCATGAGCATCGACTCAATGCCTATCACTTATCATCGAGTACAAGCTATTTTATCTTAAAATTACACTCACCATGTTCGGCTATGCCAATTCCTTGTCCAAAAATGTACTAATCCAAACTGTTTGATACTTTCTTTACCAATGAAGCCAGATTTACAAGAATGGCCAGCCATTCTTAATACCCATAATATGCACATGTGGTCAACTGAAAACTATCATGCCATTTCAGAGAACCATCACAAACATCAGTTTTCTGTAAACATTCTGGATGACTACTTATTTGTCTGTTTTTTACCTGAAATGCTCAATGATGAAAGATATTTCCATTTCCTGATGGACAATTTTCTACTTTTGTTCAAAGATTTTTCCACTATATACGTGCAACAAAATATGGTTCATGCTGGATGGGGTTTTGGCTCATTTGAGATTACAAGTTCAAGACCAACTAAATGAAGCATATCCAAACACCTGGATTGGTCAAGGAGCCCAGTGGCATGGGCTGCAAGGTCTTCTGTTCTAAATCGTTTTGACTTTTTCTTATAGAGGTATTTAAAGACACTTGTATAAAACACTCCCATGGATACAACAGTAGAATTGCACACAACAATATGAGAATGAGAGGATTCATCAGACACCTCGCATCTTTGAAGAGTCTCGCAGTCAATGAAAAAATACCTGGACGTATGTATTTTGAAAGAGGGCTTTCATTTTGAACAGTTACTATAGTTTATTTTATTAATGTTTTATTATCTAATACGATAATTTATTGTTGTTAAATAAATTTTGATTGAAAATAAAGGGCAGTTTGTTTTATAATCTCTGTTCATTAAACGAAAAAACGTGTAATGTAAATTATTTTTCAGTATTAATATTGTTTATTATTTTATTTTATTGTAATTTTCAAAATTATTAAATTATTATAATTTATTACATGATAACATTAATAAAATTATTCCAGTTGAGATCACATCAAGTTATTTAATTTTATTCAAGATAAAAAGATAACCGGGTGACAAAGAATTTTTCCCATAACTTTGTTATTTATTTACGAATGGATTTATTTGTTATTAATAAATTATTTATGACACCTTATTAATAAATAAGGTGTCATTTTCTTTTTCATAAAATGCTTAATATTTTTTAATGATATAACATTTAAATAAACCAGCAGTTATAATATTAACAATTAAAAATTTAACATAGTCGCCATTTTAAAATGGATTGAGAAATAAGGTTCAATATTTTTAAACATAAACCTCTAGGTACCAAAACAATACATAAAATTTCAGCTTTATACGATTAACCATGCCTGAGAAATAAATTTGTATGTTAAAAATAAAAAATGCCAGGTAGCTGGTAAACTAAGAATTTCAAGACCTATGTTGATATCAAGTTTTTTCTTTATTCCAATGTGTGAGACCATCCCTGAATTCTTAAAATCTTTTTTTATAACACTCTGTCTATAAGAATATGCTAAATATCTGACCGATAAAAAAGCACCTAAGTATTGTAAAAAGAAAACCTATAATAAAGAAAACTGACCTATGACAAGAGTTAAATGATTAATGAAAACCACCAAATGCCTCTCAATATCATTAGTTTAATCTGAAATACAAATTTAAATAGTTCTGGCTTAATCTTGAATTTCATAATAACAAACTAAAATGAAATTCTTGTTTAGAATGAAATCCCAAGAAATATTTCACAAATAAAAGAAAGCAAAATTAATACTGACCGTGTAATGCGTTTATAGGCAATAAGAAGTCACCATTCACAATAACTTCACTGTCTAAATAAACTCCTCCAGCATAAACATCCAAGAACCGATAACAAAATGAAGAAGGATATAAGAAAATTACTGACATCACTTACTGATTGGCCTAAACGTTTTAAAACTCTTCTTTGCAACTAATTAAAAATTAATTGCGAAAACTGGAAAATTGCATTATTTATTACAAATTAACATTAAACACCAAACAAAATAGATCTGTACTCTAGTACTAATTAATTATATTACTAATATATGACATAAAAAAACAATTATTAAGATAAGAGATGCAAAGGTAAAAGGTTATTTGATTTTATTTTGGGAATAAAAAGGCAACAGCATTGTTAATTGCTAATACAGCACATATAATAAAGAAATGTTGAACGTAAATGCTTGATACCGGTAAGTGGAAACTATTACAGAACATAGTAAAATAAATTATATGGATTCTAACAAAAAAAACCTAAAGAACAAGCTCTTTAAGAAAGAAGCTTACAGATCTTAAAAGTTATTAGCCTTCTTCAATTAAGTCCTAAAAGTAAACTTCCCAACAATCTGATAAGATTGGTGTCTTTACTGCCAGGTGTTGATACATTAAACAACTGCAGCAGATCCAAATGCCCAATTTTCTTCTGAAATATGAGAATATTCCTTCTTCAAAACAAAATAAATTCAATTTTTTGTTATCATACAATCTAAGCACAGTTTCTGAATTTATAGCTAGATGTTGCATCTTTTTATAGGTACAGGTTCTGAAAGTAAACCACCCCGACCGATCTACTTTGATTAGATCCATTCCCAAAATGTGAATCAATTGTTCATTTCCTTCTTCCTCAGACAGCTGCTCCCCTGGCTTAATCTGTGACTCTACACAGACTTCTTCTAGTACTCACCAGGGCAGTAACTATTTACAGGGGATCAGTGGAGTAGCAACCCTTTTTTCGGCCAGTAAAACTGTTTATCGACTCGGCTTCTACCTGTAGGTCGCAAACAAATCCAAGCGGCTGATATAACCACCGGTGAAGTTAAACTTCTATTCCTCATTAAATTTAATCTAACTAGAAGAAAATAATCAGAATGTTTGAATCTCCAAGGCTACGTTTGTTTCTCTTTAAAAAATCTAACAAATAGGGTGATGGAATACAAAATGTAAAATTAAGATCAAGAAAAATAAACATTCTGGTTTATTTTAACGTGTTGTTAAAAAAGAAATGATCTTAGTAAATAAACCATGAATTTTATTGTAAGGATAAACGGAGAACTATAAATTTGATAAAATAAAACAAGAATAATGATAATAAAAGAATTATCAGAAGGAAATAGTTTCTCAACAGTAGAATGTTACTAACTTTCAATAAATATCTTTAAATATCACTCAACATGCTAGTGGAAAAAAGGGAAGTTAGATCGGTTCAGAAATATAAAAAAAGGTTATGTGCATAAATAAAATGTGAAATAAAACAAAACTGCATATCAGATTCACTAAAAGGGTTATAACATTTTGGAAAAAATACAAAAAGGAAATTGCAATAAAATACACAATTTTTTTGTAGCAGCATACTAGCACAAAAGAGAAAATGTGCAGAAGTTGTAAAGGAACCTTAACAGAAATTTAAAACGACATTAAAAATTAAAATAAAATAGAAAAAACAGTAAATATACATCTATCACCTGAAAATGATCAATGTGGGAGAATGAAGAGGTATCGTAGGTTTAACAAAAAAAATACTATTTTACACAACACAGAAAAAATGAAGCAGTTACGTTTCAGAAACATGTCTATATTTTCTTAAGGCCAGCAGAAAGATGAAACTACAACAAAGATGCTAAAAGATGACATTGATAAACAATTGCCAAAGAAATGAAATCTAAATTATGAGAGAAATGAGAAGTATCAGAAAAGAATGAGGATAATACTGATACAAGCACATGATTGAAGGTTGAACATCTTTAACAATGATTAAGAAAACAATTAAAAATATCATAATACAAGTTTATAACTAACTGTTCAATGTTATCATGATACACTGTAAAATATATGCGATCTATATGTATTTTCGAAGGTACTGATTCATAATCTTTTCTCCCGCTAATGTTTCCCCATGTAATTTTTCAAACAATCTTTCTTTGGCAAAAACTTTTCAGAAAAAATGCAAAATTTGTAAT
The DNA here is from genome assembly GCF_047948215.1 of Lycorma delicatula. NCBI lineage: Eukaryota > Metazoa > Arthropoda > Insecta > Hemiptera > Fulgoridae > Lycorma > Lycorma delicatula. The sequence goes on along the minus strand of NC_134460.1, from coordinate 10,487,054 downwards.
TTATATGCTATTCAACTGAAGTAATTTTCAACTACATCAATGTGTTACTTACACAACACAAACAAATAACTGTTGCTATTATTAGATAGGAAACAATAAAGTTACACCAGCTAGGTACAGTATGATTGTCATGAAGGCTACCAATCTATGAAAAAATAATTTCTCTGTAATTATTATCTAAAAAAACAGAAATTATTGAATTAAGTAATTTTTAGAAGCTGCGTTAAAGAATCGATAAAAATTAATTATCGCAACCATTATTAGGAAGAATAAAGAATAAATAGTCTTAATGCAAGGATCTTGAAATGAAACAAACATTAATGTAATTAAAAGAGAAATGAATAAATTGGCTAAAACATACCAACAGGATACAAGAAAACAGGGTAAAAATGAAATATTGAAAGAATATATGAGAACGACAAAAATCAAGAACATTAGTGTCCTAACGGTCTAGAAAAATATAAAAAGATCAAGTAGACTCCCTCTTTACCAAACACCTTAGTAATGACAGAAAATTTTTAACAATATATTACACAACATCTAGGCTGGCTGAAAACATTAAGTTACAATTTAATGTGTCAAATTATAGTTTAATTCCCAAATGTAGTTGTGATAACTAAAGATAAAAATACTTCTTTTTTTTTGGAAAAGGGAAAGAAATTTAATTTAACTGAGAAAAAATTAATAAATATTTATTATTACCTTTATTGAAAATCAAGTTGTTAGAAGATTTAAAAATCAACTGATAAAATAATTCATGTGCGAGGTACATCATCACGTTTTGCTTTCTGATTTTCCAAGTAGTTAAATGAGACAAATAAATTATAAAAATATACATATTAAAGCATCGAGAGTAAAAAAAAATTTTACAATTTTTATTATAAAAATTTCTATTATTAAAAGCATTTAGAAAAAATTGTTATAACTAAGGTAGGTGTCCAAATAGGAAGTCAAAACAAAGTTTTGTTACAAATAAATCAAGGGATTGCATGCAGGCCTCCTGATAAAATAAAAAGCAATAGTTTTTACGATTTTTTATTGAGTAAGAGATGTTATTTGTTCATAAAACAAAGTACGGTATGCCTATTCAAATACTTAAATCATACAATCCGCTTTGTAATTGACAATGATTACTTAAAATTCACTGATTACCGATTATTTTATTACTTTTACTGATTTTACTTTTGACACACAACTTATTTAAATATAATAAAATCATACATCAACAATTTTTTAAAGCCAGGAACTGGTCGAGGCAATACATTGATGGGAACTCAGAGACCACAATTTTCATGTATAACATGCTGAGATCAGCAGACTTGTAAGTGTAGGCACACAATAGTTCAAATTCTTGAAATGGGTTTTTTAGACCTTATAACTTCTTACCTATTTATTTATTATTTAAGCTTTTAAAAATTAATTTGTGATTTTCTTCAACGGAATATGCACATTTTAAATGCTAATAAATATTGTACATGTTTGCAAAGATTTAATTTTTTTCAGCAGAAAATTTTCTGCATTTTTTAAAATTTTCATTTATCAGGTATGAAACTACATTTATTGAAAAGCCTTAGAATAGTTTATTTTTCTAGCATAATATACTGAAAAATCATTTAATGGTTACCTTTCCAAGAGGTTGTATGGCCTAGTTATCACAATTTCAATAAAACCACCGTACTCAAGAGAAAAATTATATTTAGTGAGATTATTTTTCAAAATTTTTAACAAATATCATATTCTTAATTCTTTATTTTCTAGCTTCTAGAATCTTGCGTAACAGATGGGCACAATTCACATTGAAATCTGGAGCAGTTATTGAAGAATACATTTTTTAATTTAAAAAATCCACTAGACACTACCATTTCTGAGCTATTAAATAACATGATTACCATAAAACTGGAAATTTAATAAAAAAAATTAAAAGCCATACAGCAAAGATATTTTTTACAAGTGGCTTTCGGACTTTGGATTAATTAATTATTTACGCTAAGTTTTATCAGGATCTAAAATGGATTACATGACCGAGGTGATCTGACATATGCAATAACCTATTGTAATGTTACACTTTCAGCGAGTACAACTATGAGATACTCAAGAAAATTTACCTCTTATCCGTTCCTCCAACATGTTTTTGCCAAGCTTCTACCAAGTCTAAAGCACCTAATTTAAATGTTGACTTAAACGTTCATGAGCTGATTGCCATAAATAAAGGGCACAACGATAACAGAAAAACACTCATTATTTTCCTAATAGCTTTATGGAACCTTGGAAAGCCACTATTCTGTTTATTTTAATACAAAGACCATACATAGTAATATGAAGAATTTGAAAAAAGAAAATGAAGTTGCATTAGATTGGATACTTAAGTTATTAAATTTTTTCTAAAAACATATATTGTTCACAAAAATTTTCATTCAAGTAAAAAAAAAATTGTGTGCTTTTTATATAGATTTTAAATCCTTGGTAAATTTTTTCTGGAAACTGGATACATTACTGGATACAAATCTAATTTCAAAAATAATCTTTAGTAGTAGGTACCTTATAAATAAACTATTTTATAATCTAATAGCACTTTCCCTGAACAATCTTGTGAATCAGTCTCAAAATCTACAAAATTCTAGAAAAAGTTGTCATAAGGAAAATATTTTTAGACATACTCTAGTATGTAATTAAGTATATTAATAACAGCAAATTTATCAAGTTTTGTCAAAATCCGAGATAGTGGGTTACAATTGCCTGTTTTTGGGTAATTTGACATGAAATTATTCATTAAATAAGAAACTGGAAACATTAGATAAAACACAGTAGGTAAAGAAAACTGGGATGAATTTTGGAACTGATAAAATAATAGTTAAGGCTGGAAACAGTAGCTTACATCCACTAGCAAATATTATTAAAATATGTTCAGAGCTACGCAGTTCCCTCGTCAAACCTAATAAAGAAAGGGAGAAATCATTATCTTTAAATTACATACTAGATAGAGAAAGAAGTGTTTCTGAAAAAATGATTAAAAAGGTAGAAACAATAGATAAATATTAAAAAACGTAACTGCCAAAAAAAAAAAAATCATTGCTGACAAACATTGCTCCTTAATATAGGGCAATTTTAAATTCTGACAATTGTTTGTTTGCATAAATAATATAAGTGCACCTCCCAAAAGCGATCTAAGGGCACTCGCTTTGTTACCAGTTGGTGATGACTGGTCTTTCATTTTCTGATCAGCCTTTAGAATCACTGTAAGGTATTACTACAAAGGATGAGTTAGGATGATGTGTATGAATGCAAATGAAGTGTAGTCTTGTACAGTCTCAGGTCGACCATTCCTGAGATGAGTGGTTAATTGAAACCCGGCCACCAAAGAACACCGGTATTTACAATCAAGTATTGAAATATATATAAAAGTAACTGCCTCTACTAGGTGTAACCTCGCAAGAGGTGCTCGCATCCCCTCACCACTCTAGCCTCACACACAGTCCCCATGGGAAGCCCACTATTTTTTTAATTTATTTTAATAGTATTTTATTTAACGTAAATTTAATTCTATTATTTTTTTAATATTATTCGTTTGGATCGCTCAGTTCAAACCCAGTTCACACAGTGATAGAAGTTCACAGTTCATTAATTCAATTCATTAAAGTTTGTGCTTCAGCTGGCAAATCTCCACTACTATAAATATATATTTACATAGCCTATAACACTACTCGTAACATAAGGATTCCAACAAGGGTTCATAACCTAAATTGGTTTAAACATTAAATTGTTACACTGGAGAACACACACACACATACGTTCTAAATACATTTCACTCCTTTTTGGGCAGTCGTGTAAAAAGAGGAGTGCTAGTTAATAGAGGTGAAAGTTATCTATCTGCTAATGTAAATTTTCAGAATAATATATTTCACTTAATATCTTCTATTCAGTTACAAAATTAAAAAACATAATTAATGTAAACCAGTTTAACAGAATTCTTTACTCATCCAACATCCAGTAATAGTTAAACCAGGGAGAGTCTACTAACGATGAAGGCATCAGGAATAAGAGAAGTAAATGGAAAAAGGTAATAGAAAAAATAAATGGAAAGATCAATAAATGTTATGCAATAAAGAAGTAAAAATAATTTCCTAAAATTAAAATAAAATATGTATGTACTACTGACCTGTAGAAAGCTAACTGTATTTAAATAAAAGTACTTGACCCAAGAGTTATTACCTAGAATTATATAAAAACATGGCATCTACTGTTACTGCAAAGTTTATTTTTTAAATAGTAAAAACATAGGCTTCATTTTAATTAATAATTTTAAATACTGACCGTACCTGAAAGGAGGATTATTAATTAAATTTCTATAAAAAAAAAATTAATAGTAGTCATATAGACATCAAAAACATGCAATAATGTATAATTAACAAAAAATATATTAAATGATTTGTATAAACTGACCAAACGTAGTTTTTTAAAAAGTGACCCATTAGAAAACATCCAGATTAAAATCGATAATAAACAATGAACTGCCATTACGTTGCATACTTCCACTGTTTCGTTACAAAAAATTGCTAAAAAGTGATGAACCACACAACAGAGAAGAAGATAACCTTATAAACAAATTGACCATTAGAAGACATTAGGTTGTTATTCTTAATAAAAATTTTAGTATACTGACCGTCAAAGACAAAATTTTGCATACAAATGTAGCTTAAAAATTTTGTTTTACAATACTAATACCTTTACTTAACTAACACCAAGAAAACTAACTTAAAACGTTTCAACATAAATATACTTAATATTGAAAAACTGATGTTGTAAATTATAAAATCCACAAAGAATTCAATTTTAAATTACAATAAAAGTGTACCAGAGAAAATTACTTCTGGCACTCAACAGACAAGAAAAAAGAAACAGAACTGACCTTACTGTTTCCAGTAACTTAATAAATTATCAATAAACAATATTACTGACCATCCGACTGACCATTTATGATGACAGCTAAACTTTCATCCACTTTCAAACCACTATCTTCTATTTCTGTGAGACCGATAACTTGCATAAATCAATGTAGATACTTTTCATATTTTTAAGTAAAACAGAAATTAAGATATAAGTTAAACTAATCGATAACATTCTATATATATATATATATATATATGAAATTAATAAAAAATCAAAACTTAAGCAATGTTTTGTATTATTCATAATGTAAACACGTGTTATATTTCAATTTAATATCAAACATTTTAAAAGAAGTGATTGTTAGAACAGTCTATTTTCAACTATAAAAACATTAGCTACCTTATTTAGTCATATTATTTAAAAATAATGTTCAAGTAATAGAAAAAACTATTCATAAAATAATTAGAATAATAATAGTAAATACTGATATTCAAGATAAGGGGATCTTGCTTTCACCACCTCAAAATACTAAATCAAGATATGAAGACTTCTTTTAAAACATTAATGAATATTTATCTCAAAATTACATAAAATACTGTAGTTTTAAACATACAATAACTTGTTTAACAAACATTATTAAATGTTTTAAATCAATATTTAACTACTGATTAATCTTACAATTCAGGGGATTTTAAAAAAATTTTTATCTATTGACTTCAATAATTCATATTATTATACATAAGTTATTTGTCAAAACTTTATAAATTTATTTTTTCAAACTAAACAAAGGAAAAATCAAAAACTTTTTTTAAAAATATAATTATATTCACTAAGCATTTAAAATTATTTTATCTCCTTCAACAACTATGACATAAAAGTAAATATTTTACTTAAATGCTTATATTTAATCACCAGTAATCAGAAATCTGACAGTATCTGAGAATTTACTAAACCGTAATACTGATTTGCTACATTAATAACAAGTGCAATCAACTGTCAATCAACCCAAAATATAATATAGTTTAAATTTCTTTGTAACAGTTTGTTACATAATGTAAATAACAGCTTACATCAGAGTTACCCATAATTTATGGACAGAATAACAATTTAAATACGCAGCAGTCTCAAAATAGACAACTTTTAATTTAAAAAAACATTTATTTGGAATTTATATTCATTACATTAACATCATCTAGTTTTAAAAAAATCAATTCAGAAAAAACAAAAAAGTTTTGATACACACACATAATAATAAAAGGGCTAAACCTAAGCATTATTTTTAGTAGCGAGGCAGTAGCCACTTTGTACCGTCAGCTCATTAGTATAGCAACTCTACCTGAAACACCATAATCCCTTGGTTTAATGCGATTTTGAATTTGAACGATTGATTTTATAACACCGTCCTTTGACTTAATGCAGGTCTGATTTTGAATTAACGCAGTCATAATTATTGAATACAAGGTACAAAATAATATTCGTGAATTAATTCTTAAAAAGGGTTATCGGTAAACGATATACACAGACTTATATACACTTGTATGCAATAAACAACGAAACAGGTTTTCCCTTTCAATAATAGATAATGAAGTGTGTTGGGTTGGTAACACTGAATTGTTTGATTAATAAATATTTTAATGATCACAGTCAGGCAGTAGCTGTTTAGAGAGTATGTAGTATTGTATTACTCTGTTTTACTTTATATTACTGTGCAGTAAATAATTCTGATCAGTCTGTGTTCAAGGCATGTTGGAAAGGCTACAGTACTTATAATATTTGCAATTTATTGTGCCACATGTTTTTAAGTATGTTTGACCTTAAACGTATGGGAAAGAAAAGGAAAATTATCACTCTTGAGACAAAGTTGGAGGCAATAAAAAGACAAGATGATGGTATACATAAATTTGATATCGCAAATCATCTTGACTTTGTCGAATCAACAGTTCGTTCAATAATTAAAAATGAGGATACAATTATGATTGCTGGGAAAAATGCCGTTCCTCTTCAGGCTTCATAAATGTCTTATTTATGATCTCCTTTAACAGTTGAACTTAAAAAACTACTGAACATTTTCATAGAAGATTGTACTTAACATCGTATTCCCGTAACAACTATTATTATTCGTGAATGAGCGTTTAGTTTGCGTGAACTATTAAGACCTAAATACCATGCTGAAAATATCAACCCGTTCAATGCAAACAAAGAATAGGCTTTTACTGAGAAACTGTTGAAAATTTTAAAAAATCGTTCAAACCTGAATAACATTTTGATTCAAGGTGAACCAGCCAATGCAAATAAAGAAGCCAAAAAATTAAAAAAAGATTTGCAGATTATCAAGAAAGAAGGAGGATACACATCACAGCAACTATTTAATGTTGAGAAACAGTAATGTTGAAAAAGATGCCTAAACGTATTTTTATCACAAAAGAAGAATGCCATATGCCTGGTTTTAAAGTATCTAAAGATGGATTCATACTTTTACTTGGAGAAAAAGAGAAGGGGAGAACGGTAAATTAGAACCGTTGCTTGTATGTCACTCGGAAAATCCCGACCCTTTTTTAATCTCTTCCCGTGTACTGGGCATCCAACCAAAAAACATGGGTAATGAGGTGCATTTTTTCTCACTGGTTTAAGAATTGTTTTAGCCTACAACTCAAAAATTTTTGCACAAGAAAAAATATAGCACACCATTCTACCATTCTACTGCTTAGTAACGCTCCTGGACATCCAAGTTATTGGAAGCTATTAATTCACATGTAAAAGTCATTTATATGCCTACAAATATGACATCTCTGACACAGCCATGTGATCAAGGATTGATGGCCACATTCAAAGCTTACTATCTTAAAAAAAAACATTTTCTCATGTGGTTTCTGCGACTAACGGTTCAAGAAATGAGATCTGTAATTTTCGAACGTTCTGGAAAATATATAACATCCTTCATGCTGTACGCAATGTTGGTGAAGCTTGGAAAAAAAATCAAAAGTGTACGCTTTGTGGAGTATGGCACAAGCTTATCAAGACTATGATCAAGATCAAACTGCATTCTATGATAATGGACAAGAAATTACAGGTATTATAAAAAATGAAGTTGTGGAACTTGCTGGCATTGTAAGGCTCGAATTTGATGCTGAAGATATAAATGTTGTGGAAGGAGATAAACAACTTTTAGGAAATGAGGACTTGTTAGCACTAGCCAAGTCACCTAACAAGCAGCTAGATGACAACTTGAGTAACAGTGACACATTTACATCAGGGTCATCAAAAATCAAGTTGTGAACCTTCAACCTCATCCTCCATTTCTCAGCTACAATTAACAGTAAAAGGATTACAGGTAGCATTAGGATACATCAAAAAATTTTGTGATTATGCAACTGAAAATGATCCTCATCAAGAACGAAGTACAAAAGTTCTAAATGGACTGTTAGGTTATATGAAATGCTACAAGTTTGTGCTAGATCAGTTAAAGTACTATCAATAAAGTAGTACTATCAGTTTGTATTATCAATAAAGTAGAGTAAACTGGGCAGTTATTTTAAGAAACCACAGAATTAGATCTCAAGTTTTTTAATATTCTTTATTGCATTTTTTTAATAATACTCTACTGTATTACGATTTTTCTTTTGTAGTTTATTATTCTTATATTTTTTACTTTGTTTCTACAATACTGTACTGTATGTAATCATATTAACTATACTTTCTTCTTTCTTTTTCTGTTTAGCCTCTGGGAATTACCACTCAGGCATTACTTCAGAGGATGATATGTACGAGTGTAAATGAAAAGTAGTATTGTACAGTCGCAGTTTGACCATTCCTGAGATGTATGTTTAATTGAAACCCAATTGCCAAAGAACACTGGTATCCACGATCTAATCAAATCCGTATAAAAGTAACAGTCTCTTACTAGGACTTGAACGCTGGAACTCACGACTTCCAAATCAGCTGATTTGGGAAGACGCGTTCACCACTAGACCAACCCGGTGGGTTCACACTAACTGTACTTGATTCGATTTATATTCTATTAATGTTTAACCAAACTGTCTAAAAATTCTGTGTATTCTACCTGCGAAAAGATTCACGAATTTAGCCTACTAAATATGTACACATACAGATAGTATACTGTACACTTTTTTAGAAAACAGTTTTGATTAATGCGGTTTTAATTCAGGTGACAAACCGCATAAATCAAGGGATCCCTGTATAGGGATTGTATCCTACCTGGAGATTATTAAACAGTTGAACTAGTACTTAAGCTGCCTGTTTGCTAAAGCTAGCCATCTTCTACTGCCACAAAAGTTAACTTATGGTAATTTTCATAGTAAAAGATTCTTGGTGTTATCAAAAAAAAAAAAAAACACATGGGTTTTTTTTTAATACTACCTGGCACTATAATGAATGATCACTACTATCTTAGTACTCCATCACTATAACACATTTAAAATGGCAGTAAAATCAATGAACAAGAGACTGTTCCTTCTCATATTTCTAAATGTATTTCACATAGATCCTTATTAGATTACTAAACAGAAAACTTTCAAAATACTTAAATGAATTAAATGTGGGCATTTGTTTGAATTCATTCTAGCAAAACAAGAGTTTTACTTAGCAGTTGATCATGTACATAAAAAAAAAAAAAATCAAATTTTGATGGCAGAATTAAAATAATTTACTTATTCGCCTCGGAAGCATTATACATCCACCAAATGACATCAGGAACCAAAAGTTCAGTTAAAAGAATCATAGAACGTTGTAAAAAAAAAGGCACTATAAAGTCTCAAATCGTAAAGTTTACTTACTATTTCAGCTCAACAAAATGGTATCCTTGTTTTATAGAAATAAATCTTCAAAATAAAAAATACAACTTTAAGTATTTTAGACTGTTTAGAGATCAGACAGATTAAAAATAATAATAAAAGAACCTATTTTAATATTAAAATGTAACTACTGTTATGTATATGCTAACTTAAGCGCTACAACACTCAGACCAGTCACATGGACCTCCCCCAGTAAAAAGTTTTCCTCCAATAAAAAAAATTTCCTCTGACAGTGCAAAACTTTTCCTCCATTATAATGAAATATTTATTAAAAAAAAAGTTGTGAATGATCTGCACCCTGTAATACACAATTAAAAATTATTATAACTGAACTTGTGTGCCTAGTCACACTTCAACATGGGAAAACTTAGATTATAAAAAAAAACTCTTGAAATTCACATAATTATCTTTTAGCATAACCATAATGTAAAAAGGTCTTGCAAAAAAAATCCCTGAAAAAAGCTTCATTTCCACTTCACATCAAAATCCTAAAAATTATAAGGATTACATTTTTTTACTTGATGAAAAATTTTTTACGCGATTCATCACAGAAGCTTTGAAACTTATATGTAGGAATAAGGAAATGGAATTTTGTAGCATATGAAAAATGCCATGCCTGATTGGGATTTGAACCTAGAACCCCCAAAAGAAAGATAAGATGATGGAGTGGTAACTCCACCACATAGATTGGCAAATTGTCATTTTACAACAGATTTACATTGATATTAAAATTAGAAACCTATTCTATTGACATAAGAATCAAAAATCTAGAAACAAATATATATATATATATATGTATACATATATATATAGAAAAATCCAACCCTCCTCATATGGGAAACAAGTACTAATTAATTATGAACTTATGTATATCAAATCAGAAATAATTTAATAGTATGTACATTAAAATATAAAAACACACTGTATAAGATAGAAATTTGTTAACACAAAAACATTAATTTACTAAAGATTCCAAGAAGAATTAAAAATATAAAAAATGGAAAACTGATCATCTAATAAAACAGTAAAAATTCCTGTTCCCTGTCAAAAAATAAATTCCTTGCAAAGAAAATTTTATCGAAGAAAGCAATTTTAGAAAGATGGAGCTGTACAGAACAACTAGTATAAATCAAAGACTGTAATCACACGTGATAAAGATCTTCCTACAGAGGAGGCAAAAATTTATCTGTTCATTCAAGCAGAGAATGAACAAACTCTAATAACATAGGATTAGAAGGGGAATGCGGTAATTATCACAGTCAGATTAGCAAAATGAAGATTTTATTTTTTTCAAAAGGTATTATTACTTCATTAATTGTGGACCATCCACTACATAAAGATGTTTCACAGAAAAAAAGTCCAAGAAAAAAAAATTATTTGTCATATGTGAGTATATGGACTGAAAAAGATATGAAATTAAACTACTGTTCATAATCGTTAATTTATTCAGTATTATAAAAAATTAAAAACAGACTTAAAAAAATGTATAGAACCAAAGTAAAAATTCACACTAAAAACCTATCCAATTGTTTATACACTGACTTGAGATTAAAATTAAACACCTACCACAACTACTTACTTAATTTGTGCTAACTTCAGAAACTTGACATTTACAGAATTGGCTAATTACATTTTTTTACCTTTAGTGTGTTTTATTTATTTATTTATTATAAATTACTTTTTTAATTTTATTTAAAATACAGTTTGGTCTACACAACAAAAGAATTATACTTTTAATGAAAAAAACCCATTCAGAAGAAACAAAAGTTAAGAAACCAATATCTTGATAAAAACAAGAAAAGGAATTCTGAGAAACAAAATTGACTAGTATAAGTTAGCAAAGGTTACGTGTAATGCCAGTATAAGAACTTTTGTTTAAATAAAACTCTGCTTCCAGACAGATTTTCTTGAAATTTCACAGATAAGTACATTGGATATCAAAATGACTTCAAGCTACATCAATCATTATGAATACAACAATCAAATAGAAAGAATACTATAATTGTTATGTGGCTAATTTTTCATTTAAAGAGTTCTCTAATTGTGCTACATAAAAGAAATTTAATAAAAGACCACCAATGTGTATGTAACATGTGTATGTAACATATACAACACAATTAAAAAAAAGGATCATAAGAATTGGTACATTTGGTTATGAACATGCCTTGAATAAACATAAGGTTAAAATAAAAAGCCTCCTCCCTTTTTTGAAATTTGTTATAAAGAAGAAATATTTTACTTTATTGTATTTTATTTACTTTATAAAAGATTCCATCATTGTTTTTAAGTTTTTTTTTTATTTCACAACTGGGCAAAAAGTAATAACAAATCCCATTTATTAAATTGTAGCTAATATTTACATGTGAAGTGTAATACCCCATACAACGGTAATTAATTTGAATAACTCATAATAGCACAACAAAGTAGTTTGTTGTAAATTAAGTATACAGTTTCTCACCAATGAAATGCCTATACTTAACACCACTGAAAATTCTATCTAAAATAGTTAATATTCATTTACAGTGTAGCGAATAAAAGAAGGCACAGTATTTGAATTGTTATAACTTACAAAAACAAAACGAAAAAATCCAATGTATACCAAATTAAAGAATCTGTTTAACATTATTTTTAAGAGTTTGTTAAAAACATAAGAAAACATCATCTGTCATACAAAAAATTACAGGTAATCATTTTTTTCAATCTTGTTTTTTTTTGTATACATAAGTAAATGCCAACCTTTATAATTTAAACAAAATAATTCTGAAAAATATGAATATGTCATAAATCAAATGTGGACTCTTACACATTTATCAAATTTAGATTTGTTTTGGTAATTACTTCTGCAGCAGCAAACATCATTTTTTTAATAGAATCATTTGTCTTCCTTTTTAATTATCATTTTTATTTTAATTATAACTACTTCTGCAAGTACGTATAAAATACACAGAGAAGCAGATATAATGCTATGATAATTAAAAATGGATTATTTTTATATACACTTAATACTTGAAGTTGAAAGTAAGTTAAATGTGAAGATTTAACCATTACCTTTAAGTAGATATACTGTTACTCAAATGCAGTTGGCTGTACACAAAATTCTGCTGTATTAGGCAATTCAATAAATTATTTAATATAAGATTATTTTACCATAAATAATTTTAATAATACAAGCAAGCACCTAGATATCTAAAAAATAAATGTTTAGTTATAATAATGCCACATGCTGTAAAAACAAATCATTTTTTGTTTTTTATATATAATTTATTTGAATCAAAATAGAATTTATATATATGTTTCATATATATCTCAGAAGGAATGGATATATATTATCATCATTATATATTATTTCTAATGACTACCTGACATATATATGTATATTATATTTACAACAAATATGATTAATAATAAACATTTTTGCAATAATTAATTCTTGTTACCATTTCAAATGAATCTGTAGTAATATTTACATAAATTTATTATAGCACAACAGTAATAAAACTAAAGGAATTTAAATAAATACTAAGTAGAGTATTTAAAGTAAAGTAATTAAACTAAAATATTTGCAGTAAGTTTTTACAGTAACATATCTATATATGTATATTCTACTCGATAAAATCTTAAGCTTTTACATTTCCAAAAGCAAAGTATTATTGTTCTAATTTATAGATGGTTACTGACTTAGATGGATGATGATTACAAATTGCAGTAACCCTCATCGTTGTAACTGACTCATTTCATCATAAATGAAAATAGAAATCTGAACAAAAATTTTTTAAATACAGAGCGACACAGGGGATTGTACTCATTTTTAAAAGAACATTATACAGTTAACTTAAACCAAACTTTATTACTTTAAAATAAAACATTGAAAAATATGTGTGAACTAATGCTGTTTATTTACATTTTATTTTTAGTTACCATGGAATAGTGGTCGATGGAACATTAACCTGATTTTATTATCAGTCCCTATTTTTTTGAAAAGGAACAGCGAACTCCAATCCTTACAGGCACATGATACAACACCTTTTTATGTCACATGGTGAACAAGATATGTGGCACCAAGATGGGGCTACAGCCCACACTGTCAGACACTCCAAACATCCTATGGGGATTTCCCGGTCATTTGATTTCCAGGTTTAGAAATGTGCATTTGTCTCCTTGATCTCCCGACCTCAGTATGTGCAACTTCTTTCTATGGGGTATTTAAAAGAATGAGTTTACATCAATACACCCTGTTCATTAGACGAACTGAAGACAGCTACACAAAGAAAGATGCAGCAGATCACTCAAGAGACATTGAAATACATACTGGGCAACTTCACCTCTCGACTTGAAAACCGCATTATGTAAGATGGGCATCAGATGATTTTTTTCTATATAACACAAGAGGCATTCCTTCCCACGCCTATTCAAACCAAAGTAATAAAGTTTGGTTTATTGTACTTTATTTGTTTGGTTTATTGAACTTTGTAATGTTCATTCAAAAATGAGTACACTCCCCTATGTCATCCTATATATTTTTGAGTTTCTTGGTAAATATCTTATTTTATGAGAAACCACATTCTTTCATTTCTTCTGTAGAACAGAACTACTTACTACTGTCAAAGGATTATTCTATTATGATTACCAGATATGGAGATAACATTTTATCTTACAATGCTGACTTTTTTTTAATTTGTAACTGAAAAGAGTTGAAATTTTATGAGTTTTATGAAATTTCTGAACTTTTATCTTTAAAGTTCATATTTTAACATGAATTAACAAAATGCTTTACACAACTGTTTCATTAAATAGTTCAGAAATTATATTTAAAAAATAAGCTGAATTTTTTCATGGCTTTTAGTACACGTAAATGACATATTGCTTGTTTAAATGAGTAATTAACAAAATAATATAAAACACAACAGTCTTTGGTATACATTATGTTTTTCTACCCGTTATTTAGCAAGCTACAACTCAAACTCAGCTGCCTTCTTTCCAACTTACGACGGGTTTTATGTTACTTAAACACAATTCAATCTATTTTTAAAATAACAATGTTTATAAACCACCAACATACTGCCATTATGTATAATAAATGACATGTTGAAAACATATAAATCATAAATAACACACTTAAAAGAATTCCTAACTAAAAACAACTATTAAAACTTAAAAAGTAATAATAAAGATTGTAAGAACAGATATTAATTATGGTGTGTAAAAAAATATACATTCAAAAATATATATCTAATCAAGTATTTATTTAAACTTTATAAAATTAATATTAAATATATATACAGTGTTTATTAGCCACATTAATTTACACTAAAAAAAGGTAAAAAAAAATATAATGAAAATAAAATATTGACCATGCAATAAAAACCATTCTAAAATAACAATAAAACATAAAAATATATTTTAAGAATTACGTAAAATAAATTTTCAATAATTTACAAATTATTGATTATTCTTTTTCAATTAAAATAAATACATATTCCTTTTTAAATACATTATTGCACAAACAAAAAGCATTTTACAACAAATTACTATTCTTCTGCAAACACATTACTGTTTTGAGAAGAAATTATATTAAATATTGCAAATAATAATAAAACAAAATAAAACTTAATAAAATTGATAATGCTTCTACAATCAAAAGACAACTGCCTAGTAAAAAGAATGGGAAAAACAAATTTCCACAAAAAATTACATGCTTTATCATTTCACAATTAAAATTAAGCTTTCAACTTTTTACAAGATAAATATAAAAAAATTACTAGTTAGTTGGTGTATGGACCAGTACAGTACACTGGTGCTTTCATTCAGTTTCTCATAGGTTTAATTCATAGATAAGAATCTTAAAAAATGTTTCATTTCCTCATCATCAAACTCCATACATAAAGGAAAGAATTGTAACAATAATTCAAAAGCGATTGAATAGTGTATCACGTAAACAATAGTCTATAAAGATGAATGTTTTAGAATTCATAAACACAGTGCTAAAAATTTAATGATGGATTGAATGATAAATGGTTGAACAGAGCCTATCATGATAATAATAAATATTGAGCCTATCAACACCAAGAAAAAGTGAC
This sequence comes from Lycorma delicatula, assembly GCF_047948215.1. Classification (NCBI taxonomy): domain Eukaryota; kingdom Metazoa; phylum Arthropoda; class Insecta; order Hemiptera; family Fulgoridae; genus Lycorma; species Lycorma delicatula. The sequence goes on along the minus strand of NC_134460.1, from coordinate 10,471,279 downwards.
AACAATGTGAAGCATTGGATATATTATAGTCTTTAGTGGAAATGAATAAAAAGGGTGTTTACAAAATTTACTGGGATGACAAATTTACAAGACTTGAAAACAGTTTAAAACTTACAATAAAAATGCACTTTAACAAAAACTTTGATTAAAAAACTGCCATTCAAATAGGACTTTCTTTAACTGACTTTCTAACTTTATGTGAACAAAAACATTTAAGCAAACACTTTTTCTCCACAAAAAATAATCTAAGAAAATATAATAAAACTCAGCAAAATCTACTTTCATATTATTCTCCATTCTTTTATGGTCTTAAATATAAAACATATCATTCATATCTCCCTTTACAATTTTTTTAAAAAATTACCTTCATTTTTTAAAAATATTTCATATTTAAGCAAACATAATTTGAAAATTTCCGGCTAACGTAACATTCATACTTTGTTTCCAAGTAAACAACAAAACCTTGAGCTAACAATTTAAAAAACACTTATCACCTTTTAAAGTCTCTACACACCTACTTGCCAATTAGAAAATAATTTGAGTGTATCAGAACTTTTTTGATAGATAGCACAATCCATGAACACAATAGGTAGATCCAAAACCAAGCGTACGGATGTATTTATTTTTTTGTTTACCATCCAAACTGGGAATAAAATTCAGAACTTCCACCTCAGAATAAGTAATAATACTAATGAATACACCGACAAATGTTCATTATTTTACGCATAACTGTCATTAAATTAAACAAAGCAAGAATATTACACAGTTAAATAAATGATAAAAAAGAAAAGTAAAATTATAAATAAATGATAATTCATACACTTAAATGCTGAAGATTTTAATTAAATAATGGTAATAAATTTAGAAGAAATAAATTTGTAATTAGAAAAGTATTTAATTTTAAACTAGCCTTAACATGACTGCATGTAATGAACAGAAATTTATATATCTCTGTACAAAACATAAACAATAATTAAAAAATCCCCAATAGTCTACTACCGAAATTCAAATAATCAAATTCACCAGCCTTAATCTTAACTTCAATCATTCGCATTACTGATACTTCTAACAATAACTTCATGTAGTAATAAATAAGCATTATCAACAGTTGTCAACATCTAACTTTGTCAATTATTACCATAACTGCTTATTAAAATTAGATAAAATTTAACTAAAAAATCAAAAACAAGAATAAATTTCACAAAATAACTATTGTATGCATTATATCTTTGTTTAATATGCTTTACATACTTGTTTTATTGTTTTAGTTACAACACGACACATTGTAAAGGTTACTGTTTAATAACGATCATAATAGTAGGCATTCAAAAAAAAATGTTTGTTGCCAGAAATACTATGATTGTATTTCAATGAAAAGGGGTGACTTCTAAAATACTTATATAAAAACAAACATACAATGGTGTAACAAGAGACAAATGAATAACTGAGTATAATATAAAAAAGAGTACATAAGTTAAAACAGGTTTACAAATACACTGCAAAAAGGCAAATGGAAAAATAATTAGAAAATTTTATTAACATTAGACTGTCTAGTATTAAAGAAAAAAGGATCAAACATTAATAATATTAAATGATTTTCAATTTCAAGCTGCTAAAACAAAATCCAATAATTCAAGCACACAGTTTTTAATATCATATTTTTAATATAATTTTATATGTCACAAACATAACTACAAAAAGTTTTATCATTTTTTAATTGTACTTTGTATAAGATATACGTTTAATTACACAAACTAATTTTTATAAAATAATAAAGTCAATTCATATCCCTTCTAACACAGCAAAACTTTACATTATCATTAGCAAATAATACTTGCTGCTCCCTTCACATTCCTACAATACAGCTGACCACTAATTTTAATCTTTTTCTGGTTTTACAATCTTCTGTAAGGTATTTTAAAAGTCTATTATTAGTAAAAGGAAGGTCAAATAACTTGTGAGATGTTTTAAAGAAATTAAACATTTATCAATCAATTTTGTTGTAATAAACAGCATGAATGACTTCTAAACTTCCAAAATATTTAATGTAAAGCAAAAATCCACCACAAAAGATGATGGAGTGAAACAATTCACTTTGATAAAACTTAAAACTGTTGTCCTGTTTTCACTTCATTGCATAATATTTTATATTTAAAAAAATGTATAAATATGAATTACAGAATGATTTTTCCACAGAACTATTTTATGTAGTTATTAGTATCAATATTCTAAATCATAATCTTAACAAATACAATAGAAATGTGAAGAAACATAGTTTTTATACTGAGCTTTCCAGTAAAAACAATTTTTATATAATTATAGCATAAAAATAATAAAATTTCCATAAAAAAACACAATTTTTTAATTTTATTTAATTGCCGTTGGTACATGAATTTCTTAAAAATTATTTTACAAGTTACAAAATCATTTTTTAATTTGTACATATTCAATTTGTCAGCAAAAGAACTTTTTACAAAGAAACTTGAATTGCTTGAATCTACTAACATAAAATAATTATGTATATCATAAAACAAAAAATTCTCAGTTTCAAAATGAAGATGCGGATTTCTAACTTTAGAAAAAACAATTTACTGGATCGATCACTTAAACAATAAGTAGCAATAATATTTTACGGCTACAAAATATTTTATATAAATGTTCCGAACATGAAAAATGGATCATAACATAGTACACAAATTTCTACTAGTTTTCTAAAACTATCATTATTGGAGATCAAAAACAGAGATAAATAGGTCAGGAGATATGGCGAGGACATAATATATAATATGTAAATTTTTTAAACATTATATACCAATGTATTATGCAGATATATTTTTTATAAGTAAAAAAAAGTAGCAACAAAATACAATTAGATAAATTAGGACACCAAGCAAAAACACAGCGATATCACAAAATCACACCGTTGTCCATTTTCTCTTTTTTCTTTGATTACACATAAAATGTAGTTTTATATAAGGAGTGTCAAAGTTACAAAATAGCTTTCAAACTTTAACATGTTCCACATAGGAATCCTTAAAAAGGCATTAAAAAGCAATGTAAACTTTTAACATTTTTATAAAAGTTCATCATAAATATAACTTGTAAGTTATACATATGATGAAGTTTTATAATAACATTTATACTTTATCTACTTCATACTTTTTACTTGTTCATAAAACCTTTGAAACCATTACTTTTTTTATAAGCATGCTAGCCTTTATCTGATTTTTTTTGTAGTAATTGTACTGTTTTATATTTGTTATATAGCAAATAATATTTATGTAAATGTATCACTTATACTTATACAAAATATGTGTGAATAACTGAGATCATACCTTTCTATATAAGTTCTTTTAACACTAAAAATAATTCTGTACTTAATAATTTAAAAAATAAGAAATTCTTAAATTGAACAATATTTTTCACACAAATAAAGTAAATTTAGATCAATTACAAATAATACATTAGGAAGATTAAAGATAAATATAATCTTCATCAAAAAGAAAAGGAGAGAAATTTATAGAATCCAAGCAATTAAACTAATTAAATTTAATTACAATCGAGTATGCAGATTAGATGTTGAAGTATACCGCTATGTATGACGAGCAATACAGACAACATAGGTAATAAATAGATATGCTACAGAGTACTACTACTATGAATCAATCATTAAAAGATCTGAGGTTTGGGTATGAACAAATGAATAGAATTATGAACGTTAGTCATATGAAATTTTTTTCCAATATACTGTTGAACTTAAGAAAAAAAAAAATAATAAAAAAAGCCTGCACAAGATTTGAAAATGAATTATAAGAATAGAATTCACTGACAACCATGACAACAAAGAACTGAAATAGATTAAAAATTAGATACAAGGGAGAAATTCATAAAATTAAAAAAGGATTAATTAATTAAAATGAAAATTTATAATTAGCATTCTTACAAGTGAAATGGAAAGTATTTATTTAAATAATTATGAAATGACATTTAGTTAAAAGGATCTAGATTATTTAAAATTAAGAAAGAGATAAATACATGCATTATAAAAATAAATAACTACATTACACAACACTATAAAATATTCAATACATTACAGACTTTTCATCCTTGAATTAAAAAAATAAAATAAACAAAGATATAACTTAATGTAAGATCTTAATTAAAAAAAAAGAATAAATAATTAAGAATGGCACCATTCTCCTGAATATTATTTAATAAAAACATTTTGTACTTAGTGTATTTGTAATAAACTCAGGCAATCAGAATGAGAACTACTATAATTAAAGGTCAGAAACAATTATTATACATGACAGTAAAGAAAAAAAATTTATTGAAAACCTGCTAGAAAACCAACGCAATAAAACAACTTAAAAAGGCACTGTAAAAAATGAATTAAAGCAGTCTCTTCCTTAACAAGTGGTCTTTTATACATCCAATCCACTGAAAGGCTTCTTTCCATAACGTAAAATAAAACATTTCCTTTCATACTCATAAAATAGAGGCAATGAACATTAAAATAGATTTTTAAACCAATAGTAATCTATCAAAGTAGTATTAGAAAAATGTACATTATGTGATTGTGCCTATAACAGACACAGTTCATAATCCTAAATTTAAGTATATGTTATATTTTTTATCTTATTTATCAATTATTCACGTTTAACAAATTAATAAATAAACATGTTATATTTTAAGTATTCTTTTTCTGAATATTCTTATATGAACTTTCATAACAAACCTTCACTAACCTGTCCAGTCCAAGTTGATTAAGGAAAAGTATATGGTATAACAAACAATTATTAAAATGCATAAAACATTTTTTTTAATCATTATTTTTTACATTCCTTTCAAGAAAGTGGAAATGAATTTAACAATTATAAACATGAAAATAAATATAATGCAAAAAATTATAAACTCAATTCTTGAGTAGTAATTAAACTTACAAAATTTTCTTTATTTGTCTAGTAAAATGAATCCTTTCCAACCTTTTTAGAAAGTTTTTTAGATTACAATTTTTTGTCACTAATTTGAAACTATACACTTTTAAAGATATTATGATGGTCATGAAATCATTAAATGCACCAGACATCATTAAATATGTAACATTTAGCTTTGTTTACTATACATGGAAAGGAAAACATGTTATCAGCTAGTCACGTATTACTAAAGACTAATCATCTTCGCTATGTCTATTATCAGACTGTTAATGGACACAAATCATCACATATTTTTACAACTTGTTTGACTTTCTTCTTAAACAATATCAATTTGACAACTACAAAATGAAATGTTTACAATACATAATAATGAATAAAATTTAAATTTATTTATATATATTTCTATATATATATAATAGTCATACAGCAACACATAACTAGTTAGTGTTGGGGCACCCCCTGAAATAAGGAGATACATTACAGGATTAAATATTAATTTTTTTAAATGATAAATATTTCATCATTTATGCTAGTTCTCTTTTAGGAACTTTTAAATTTCCCAACTCTCTGCAAAACAATTCTTTTTTAATTTTTTTTCTGTGCTCAAAGCGAAAAAATATTTAAACATTAAAAAAAAAATTATATCATACTACCATTTCACAAAAACATCTTGGACTTTACCATGTGACAATTTTTCAAGTAAGAAAAAATGCTTAATTTTTATATCCTTCTTGAAAATTCAAATTTCAATACCACAAATTTTTATATCTTTGTATTTTTCAGAATTATACTTACATGATAATTATTTATTAATTTTTCTGAATTTTTTAATCTTTATAATACTAAACTAGTTGATGGACATTTCTCTAAAAAAAAAATGTAGCTATACAACTCGAAGTTACCAAAATAACAAAAACAAAAAGAGAATTGATTAAATCTGAATTAGTACTGTAATATTTCACTATGAATGAACAAATATATAAACACGTATAAAATAATTATAACTTAAAAACTTTTCATAATATAAAAATTTCTGCCAGAAAATTATCTTAAAACTCTTGTTAAGTAGATTTTACTGAACATAATTTCTTGCAGAAAAGTATGTTTCTCACACACACACACATATATATACACTCTACATATTCAACAGCAATAAAAATAAATGATAATATCTATAAATCAATAATGATAAATGTTTAATTATGAATTAAGTACCACAAATTTTTTTTAATATTATGAGTATGTATATAAATATTTTTATGATTAATAGTAGTAAAATATTTTTTTTTTTAATTTTTAGAAATTTTTTCACTTTGAGCACAGAATAAAAAAATTAAAAAAGAACTGTTAAAGAAAAAGAACTACCAAAATAAAAAAAAAGTAAAAGTGGGAAATTTAAAAGTTCTTAAAAGAGAAATAGCATAAAATGCATGAAATATTTATCATAATTACCACATATTTGCTGGTAATCGCCACATTGTATGTTGGTATAATATTAATACACCTTATAAAAAAAATATAAAATTGGAATACATAATGGATTTTTAAAATATCATAAATAGTCTTTTTGTACAAAAAAAATCATTCCATTTAATTAAAAAATAAGCACTGAAAATTACCCATAAAAATAGAACCAAATTTTACACTAACTTTAGTACTAAAATCATCCAATTAAAAAAATTATAAATCATAACACTAGATAATAGTAAAATTGAAAACCCCTTCAATTTACATTGATCCAGAATTATTTTATAATAATGGAACAATCCATTTAAAAAAAAAAAAAGTGTATATTAATATTAGGTATTTTTTTCAGATACTTCATTACTTGTGAACTAAGTCATAGTTTTTCAAGTAATATTATTATATTGACTACATATGTATATTAAAACATATCATTTTATTTATAAATAATTAAACCCCTGCTGATAGCCTGAGAGTATGTCGAAAAGATTTGAGTTTAACCACTTACTGTTTAACCACTTACATCAACAATTACTGTTTAAAAGAAAATTAAGGAAAGATTACAGGTTTAAAAATTATGATTATTATGGGGGAAAATTTATCCTGATTAAGTATACACAGGACATATATACATTATAGTTATAATACATTCACTACACTAGACATTCTACATTTTCATAATCTAATATTTACCACAAAAAAAAAACAGTGATATGTAACTCAACTATTTTATAAAACACAAATATCATTTGAAATAAATCATTGTAAGTAAATAAATTAGTCAATCCTCTACTCTACAACTACTCTAACTACTCTACTCTACTCTACTCTAACAACAGTTTCTTTAATAAATAATTTTATGTATTGTACAACTGAGATTAATCTCACACCATCAGTTGATCTGGATATAATCATTAATTAGCCTATATGGACTTTTTCATATAAAGTATGTCAAAAAATAAGAGGCACTTGGTAATAAATGGCATCAGTGAATCAAATGATGCTTATACAATAACTTCAAGCGCCTCATTACACAACTGTTAACTGGTTTGTCAAGTGTCTAATACTATTTACTTTCCCATGACAAGTAACCAATCATGTTCTACTAGGTCCAGTTGACATTTTGCACCTTGGCATTTTCACCTATTTGTATCTTATGACCAAATAGGCACTTTACTATAAGATTTTTATAGTAAAGTGTACTTTACTATAAGATTTTCATAGTAAAGTGTACTTTACTATAAAAATGCACTTTCCACTTTTTATAAGGTTCTTTTGTTATTACAAGTGAAAAAATTTAGGTGCAAATATACATTTTATAAAATTTTCATTTTTAAAATGGTGATTGATACAACTCCCAGCATTATAAAAGGTGAATGATCTACCAAATTTTAAAGCCCACTTCTATCAAGAGAATTAAATTTTCTACAAAACTGTTGAAGTGATAATCATATACACCTAATGGTTACCTTTTTTCCTTTTTTTACAGAAAATAAGTAACCACTAAAATTAGAAATGATCCATGCATGACATTCATATTATAATAAAAAAAAATAATGCTAAATGTAAACTTAATGTAAATTTAAAAATCTTTTTGTATGAATCATTTGGTTCCTACCTTTCTTAGACAGGAGAGAAATAAAGGTACTCAAAGGGAAATGTCTGCCTCAAGCCACCACTATTGACAAGCAGAACATAGTCACCATTACACCCTGACACAAACTACACTACCGTTCATCATTCATCATGCCTTATGTTTACCCTGCAAGTAACTAGAGAGTATTGTTTCTAGCTTCAACAACTGTGCTGGGATCTAAGGAGCACCGAACCAATGCTATTAGTGCTTCTTCTTCATAACATTATTTTTACTTTATTACTTAGTACTTTACTTTTTTGAGTAGACATCAGTTTGTTAAATTCATTATAAAATGATTAAATTACACAAATTAATAATCATTATTATGCATTCATATTGTTGTAGAATAATAGTATTTTTTTTACTATTTATTTTTATTAAAGTAGCATTATTATCAAAATACTTATGATATTTATACAGCAATATCTTGTGGATAAATCACAGTCTGCAACGAAAATTTACACGTGTATTTTTTTACCTACTATGAGTCTGAGGAAACTTTTTCCGATATCATAAATGATAATGAAATTTGTATTAACATACCATTTTTTTTTATACACTTTTTTTATATATTTTCAACATACACCTCATAATAAAACAATAATCACTATCATAAATAAAAAACTATTTTTATTACTATAAGAAATATCTCTAAAAAGTTAATATACATAAAAAAACACATTATTACTTTTTATTTTTATAATTTATTTTTCAGAGAAAATAAATCCAATTCAACACTTTATATTTGTTTTATGTAAAGGACATAATATTTATTGAAATACATTTAAAAAAAAGGAAGAAATATACAAGCATTTTATAATGTTATAAAAGAAGCTTCTTTTTTTAATTACATTAAAAAACACTTATAAATATAAAAAATATATAACATATTTTTATATAAACAGTTTTAAACCGACTGTTAATGCAACGTAAAACAAACTAATTGCTCTGATTAAAAAAAGAAAAAAAGAAAGAATCAGAATCACAAATCTAACTAATCTAAAAACAAACTCTAGTTCACTGGTAAATTAATCTAAAAAAATAATAAAAAAATTAATTTAATAAAAGCAAACATAGTATTTTGCTTACATGCATGCATGCGTGCACACACACACACACACACATACTGGAAAAATGTGAATGGTCTGAAGCAACAATAGTTATTTTATTCATATCATAAAAAATACTCATATTTACACAGACAACAGGTAGTTTTTTTAAGGTTGTAAAAATATCTTATACAGTAGAAGGCTACTTTAATTTCCTTATTTAAAAATAATATCTACCAATCTCTTCTGTCATTTCTTATATTACATTATCATTTAATTAAAATTACCACAGAATACTCTATGGAGTTATTCACACAAAGTCACCATATATTTTCACAATATAAAAATGGGCACATTTTATTCACATTTGGTGGTAGCAGTAACTTTAATTATACAGTCAAGAATACTAATGATAGACGATGATTTTTTTTCTGTTAACTGTAAAAGTGGTAATATCAGGACAACCATTACTAATTACAAAACAATCACTATAATCAAACATACAACAATAATTTAAAACCATTATTATATGGGGAAAACAATGACTTAGTGTGAATAAACAATAAAAATATGATTCTAGATAGATAAAAATAATATTTACTATTAAAGTATACTACTAGTAGTATATTACTAGTACAAATAGTACAGTACTATTAAGTATTTACTATTTATTATTACTGTACAAATGGTAGTATCATTTGCCAGTGCAAAAGATTTGTACAATTACCTTTATCTTAAAATAATTACAATTTGTATCATTGACCAGTGCAAAAGATTTGTACAATCATCTTTATCTTAAAATAATTAAAATTTGTAGAACACTACCATCAGTATTTATAAAATTAAAATTAATAATGTAATAATGATGAACATCACCTTTATTAACATAATCAGCTGGGTTATTTTCTCCCTCTACGATGTGAATTAGAAGAATAATTTTGTGAATTATATCCAGCATGCCGAAATTCACGTCTGTGATCTCTGTAAGGGTGGGATTTATCATAATGAAGATGATCACGATCCCGATCGTGACCCCAATCTCTATTTCTATGATTATATGAACGATCATTATGGCCATGACTCTTTGAATGCTCCTCGTGTCTGTCCATGATCGGATCTAATTTTTGACTAGGATACATTAATGGTGATCCAAATATCGAAGGAGATTCCATTATCATTGAAGATCCAGCAGGGCTTTGTAACTGATCACCCATTTTAAGTAACATATCAAAATACTGCGGCATGCCCACGGGTCCGTTTGCAGCAGGACATCCTGGTTTCACCTGCAGCGAAAGATCAATAAATTTTGAAGATGGACTATGAAGATCGTTTCGTCCTTTCATCTGCAGCGAAATATCAATAAATTTTGAAGACGGACTATGTACATCGTTTCGTCCTTTGTGACCAATATCACTATTGAATCCTCTTAAAGCGTTTACGCCAAATGGAACTTCATTAGTTTCTGAATAATCTTTTCTCGGTTTAATCAGTATTTCTTTACCGAACAATTTTGTATCTTTAAATAATTCTTTAGCGTATCCAGCAGAACATTCATGTTTAAATGTGACAAAACCGTATGATCTTAGACGTCCGTTCGGGTTCTTTGGTAGATTAACATTCTTCACTGGTCCCGCCTCCAAAAAGAAACAAAATTATTACGATTTTGAAAGCATATCGTAAAAACATAGTAATGATAAAATCCATACATATTATTGTGAGTGAAACAATCATTTCATAGCAAACAAAAGAAAACAATAATTACATGAATCGGGAAAAACTAGCATCACTAATAATAACAAAACCTTTAAAAATCTGAAATAATTTTTTGATTAATAAATGTTAACTATGAAAAACAGCGTGTAATCGGAATGACATTATGCAAGCAATGACAATATAAATTTATCACCCTATAATTAATTTTAAGTATTAAATACACTTAACATTTACTACGCTAAACAGTTTGAAATTAAAATCATAAATGGTACATTCATTCTAAGGATCCATTTACAAAAAATAAAAATCCAAAATTTGCTTTGCCGTAAACAATCATATTTAGAAATAAAGGGACAAAGATTTAAAATTGAAGAAGGAGAATTGTACATGCCCTTCATGTAGCAACATAATAATATCTAATCTTGAATTACGCATTACCACGGTTGTGTCTAAGTTAACCGTTCTCTGTCCTCAGAACCACATACAAAAAAACAAACCCATCAATAGTACAGGCTAAACTGACTTTTTTTAATTTTAGTACTGAACCCTCAGCCACGTTTACGCAAGTATTTTAAGGACATGTATAGTTACAAGTACAGCATATATTTACACAAGAACAAAGGAACCGCTAGATCTTTGCCAGGTATTGAACCAGAGACCAACCGATCTAAAAATCAAAACACTAACCACTACATAAACTGGCAACACAAGTTAGTTGACATTAAGTATAATCTAAATGTAGTTAAAAACTCTTTTTTGTAGCACTTTAGAAATACAGGTTATTTAGTATTAAATAGTTTTAAAAGATTTCTATTTCTATTTATGTTTACTAATTCCCTTGTACCTAGTTATGGCATCTGCTTAACAAATAAACTTATGTTTTGTATTTTCAATACAGAATATAATACACACTCTCAGTCAGTGTATGGTTAGAGAAGAAATATAGTGCAATTGGAATTTTTTTTCTCTTTTTTTACCAGTAACCGCCTTTCTATTTACATGAATTAAAAAAAAACTAATCCAGATTATAGAAGAAACCCTTTTTATTTATTATTTTATGATATGACTATTATTCATTTTATCATTTACATTCTCTATTCTTGCAAGGAGAATGTGAAGGATATTTATTGATAGGTGAAAAAATTCAGACTTATTTATTAAGCAAACCTGTTTTTGTACAATCAAATACTATTATTTAAAAAGTAAATAGTTTCCTTCCTTCAGAAAATGATTAATGTATTTGGGTGGTATGACTGTACTGATTTTTCATGAAATTAGTAACAAATGACTCATCATTAACTACAGAAGAGAAAGAAACAAAGTGTACAAAAATAAGAAACAAATAAATCAATCTTTTACTAGATCGATACATAATAATAAAGAATACAGATCAGGAAAGGAATGGAAAGATGTACTACTCCGCAGATAAAAAAGGAACTCCCCCAGCATTTGCCAGAATGGATCAAGGGAAGCTTGTTAAGTAAAACTTTGGTCAGAACAGCATCAAAGAATATACATTAATTATAAAATAAAAAATGATGTGATTAAAGTACATGTAAATTATTTAAATAAAATATAAATCATAATATAAAATATAATTAAGGTAAATATATGAAAACTCTAAATACAAAAAAATAACTACAAAATAATAGTCAATACAGAAAAATTTATGAAAATTATTTGGGCACATATTAACGTGCAAGATAAAAAGAGGTACAGAGAATTCAGATTTTATTTTTAATTAGTATTATTAAAAAATGATAGTGTAATTCTGTTTCTGTCGAATAACATTATTTAATTATATTTTAAACGGTTCAATAACTTATCAAAGATACCAAAGAAGGCACAATAAATCCCTTTCTTGTAAGTTGAAAATAGTTTTTTTATGAAAATAGTTTTGGTGTCTGGTTTTGTGGAGAAGAATATATCTTTTAAGTGGAGTGATTACTCTTTTCAGTAAAAATAGTACACTCATAAATATAAATGGAACAATAAGTTAAAATTCTTAATTTCCTAAACATACTGAATTCATATTTATGAAGGCCAAACAATGATTTGACAGCCCATTTGTACCTTGAAAATTTATTCTGACTTTTTGAGAGATGTGTACAGATTATATTATATTATATTTTAAACAGGAATATAAGTAAATATAATGAATATTTAATAATAATGACAAGCTTAGTATTTAATTTAAATGCTTTGGATGACCAAATTAATTTCATTTGGTACAAAATCTACCGTTTGATGTTTGTTTTTAAAGCATTTAAATTAAATACTAAGCTTGTCATTATTATTAAATATTCATTATATTTACTTATATTCCTGTTTAAAATATAATATAATATAATCTGTACACATCTCTCAAAAAGTCAGAATAAATTTTCAAGGTACAAATGGGCTGTCAAATCATTGTTTGGCCTTCATAAATATGAATTCAGTATGTTTAGGAAATTAAGAATTTTAACTTATTGTTCCATTTATATTTATGAGTGTACTATTTTTACTGAAAAGAGTAATCACAAACAAACATCAAACGGTAGATTTTGTACCAAATGAAATTAATTTGGTCATCCGAAGAGAATTTGTCATCTAATAAATTATCTAGAAATTTCACTTTATGGGTAATAAAAACATTATTGCTATCATTAATGGGAATTCTGTCTACACAATCAGTAATGTGAATACTACCTACAAGGCACAATGCAAAGATTTTATTTATACTTAAAGTTAGATGGTAACAATCCATCCGGTGAATAAATTTTTGAACTGCTATCAAAGAATTTTCATTTCCTTTTAAAAAATTAAAGAAGAAAACAGACTGTAAGGTAATAGTTACTGTATTTTCTACAAAAAAATTTCTTCTTAATCTAATCAAACGGGATACCATATAAAAGTGCTTATATTACAGCAAAATATTTCAATAAATATATAAAATAAGAGTCACTGAAATTATTTTCATTTTTCTTAAACATTACAGACCATAAATTTATAAATTATACAACATTAACAAATAAAATAACATTTCGCTAATAATTAAACGCTTTAAAATGTTTACTTTTCAAAAGCCACTCATATTAATGTGGTAAAATTCAATAAATTTTACTAGTTTGTCTTCTAAGAAAAACAATTTTAATAATAATGATATCTGATTTTATTTTATACATTTGAAATGCGTGATGTTTTTAGAATGAAAACAATATAAATGGTATAAAAATATTTGATACACCAGGATATGTAATGGACAGTATTAATGATAATATAATCATAAATGTTGATGACAGATTCTGCAGATTGTGAAGAAAATGAATGAGATTTTATTTCAACTGCTTATGAAAATGAAGCAACTCAGCAGTACTAACAATGATTTTCTTTTACTTAAAACAGTGTGTTAAAGAATGTGCACTTTAAAACAGAAGACTATGTCAACAAATTTATTGGAAATAATTTGTAGGAATGACACTTTTTCTGTCTGCAAATTCCAGCATGCCATGGATATTTACATAGTGTTTTGGAAGAATGCATCTCACGTTATTTTTATACTTTGTAAATGTATATTCAATAGCTTCCTCTACAAACTCTTCCAATTTTTTTTTACAGAGCTAATGTGGTAATACAGTATCAACATTGCAGAGCTATTCCAGCCTACAATGGTATACGCAGATTTCTCCAGCAGTCATTCACATCATTTAACTGAAAGCATCTCTTAGCTTGAACCATAAATGAAAAATATTATGTTTAGAAATAAAACGAATGAATTCTCTAACCAATTCCCTTATGAACAAGACTGCAAGTTTTGTAAAAAAATAAATAAAGAAAAGAAAAAAGTGCCTCCCAATTAATGAATGATTAAGTACTCTAAAATAATTTATTCACTCTTTTTTAACTGTAATATTTTATTTTAAAAAATGATTTGTGTGTACATTTCACAATAATTCCAAAATACATAAATATTTTACAATAATGGATATTTCACCACTTTAAAAAAAAAAAATTTAATAAATGAACATTGAACATGTCAGAAATATCAGTTTTCAGGACATAAAGCTATTAAACAGGTTTAATTAATTCTAAATGTTGCAAAAAAATTGTAGATAAACTCCTGACAAACAACAGCTAAGTGTTAAGCAGTTGAAAAAACATACTTAATTAACTAATGCATAGATTCCTAAAAAATAACTAAAATCACTGAAGGATTTTTTAAAGCGATATAACTTTTAAAAAAAATTAAAATAAAAACATACAAAACACATAAGAATCTTTGTAATAAAAAATGGATACAACAAAAAAAAAAGACAGCACAAATCTCTAAGCATAAGAGCATTTCAATTACAAAAAATTTCAATTACTATTACCTTCAGTGCAATTAATGAAATAAAGTATAATTTCACAATTATTCACAAGAGGGATGATCATGAAATGATTCTCATCTTTAGAAAGCATGAACTCTGGAAGATGTATTGTTGAGCTAACTGAAAATATCTAACATATCCCATTCACCACTATTTGCACTCTAATGAAATATCTTTCATCTCAGGAAAAATAAATTTAACATTCTAAATTTATACATTAATTTCTATATTCTTTTGATGCTGGAGCTTCATCTAAAAAAACATAAAGCTCTTTTCTAAATTTAATAAAATTTATAAAAAGTGCTTTAAATAATTGGTTTCTTGAAGAGGAAAAATTTCTTTGGCAACTATCAATATAGGTTGAGAAAAAATAATAACGCTGTCATTGATTTAGTTGACAAAATTTCGCATATCTAGGATATATCACAGTCATACTTGGCATTATGTTGTGTGACTTATCAAAGGTTTCAATTGTGTTAATCATTTCTTGTTATTCCAAAAGATGTGTAGAGCTGGGATTACTGTTATAAATGTTGATTTTGGCATAATGAATAACAATAAAAAACCACTGCATCAAGATTTCTTGTATAAGATTGCCATATTGTCTCATACATGTGTGCACTGACCTTCATACTATTGTGAAGTTTGTGTGTTCACTAATTATAGAAGTTTTCAGTGATTGTTCATGTAAGAGTAACTATAGAAATAGACAAAGCAAAAATAGCGCATAGAAAATATAACAGAGGTGGGTTGATTGATCGGAACTGGATCTTTGAAGGTATTGGGCATTTTGGTTTGCTTGGCATTTCTCCTGCCACCACCCCGTTCAGCATAAGACACCCCTAAAGCATAAGACTGAATGTCTGTGCCACAAACAGCTACTGAGGCTCGAAACAGTTTAGCGACCAGTGTCCTAAATAGCTCCTAGACCTTACTTGACAGCGTGAGCAGACTAAGTGCAGTGCCATATATCTCTAGGTTAGCTTCCAACAGCAATGCGGTAGGAATCATTCCATTAAGTAAACTACTGATATTGCTTGAACATAGCAATCGCATCAAGGAACTCCCACATGGTCCGACAAAGTGGGTCTCGCCACACTGACTGGCCGATTTTACCCTTGACCTCAAAGTTCCAGGGTGGCCTGGTCTCTGCCCCCTCCCCCCCAAGAGCAAGGCAGTCAAACATCAGGTATTCATTTGACTGGACCTCCCCGCAAACACACAGCTCACCAGCTGCTAGGCGGAACCGAAACAGATATTGGTTTAAATTAACATGGTTAGTGAACACCTGCGGTGTGCAGGTTTTTTTAAGGCCAGAAGGTGTTTCTGGCCTTAAAAACAAGGTCGAGGGATACCATCCCCCACAGATCCTGTATACACTTATACAAGGATCTTCCTTTAGTAGTGGTGTCCCATTCCATCTGCCATGCTTCCATCACGAGGCTCTCCAACCTCTTCTGCAGGCGTGAGATGGGCAACTGAATGAAATTTCGATCCGGTGCATTGTGATCACTGTTCCGACTCAAAATGGGGGCCCAACTCAAAACTGCATCCCAAATACCTCGGCCTCCCGACCTCTTTGCACCGCCCGAACTAAATCGATTGGGAGAGCCTTTCCCAATATGGTGGTAGCCTCATAGGAGGTTGTTTTAAAAACACCAGTGCACACAATTAAGTCTCTGCTGGGCACTTCTTAAATTTTGAACAAGTGCTCTATTCATATCCAACCTATGCACTCAAATGGGCGCCATGTATGAGGTCATGCTTTTGAAGACACCTGGGTACACCATGTATATTTGATGGGCCAACAACCCATAGTCTTTCCGTGCAATCCTCCTAAGTTTCTGCCGCTACTTGCCTAATTTGGTTGCTAACGGTAACTTTTCATCAAACAAAACACCTAGGTATTTACAAACTCTAACTCTCCATTGGGCATAGCAGTAATAAGTATTCCTTTGTTCCAGTTCCTACTCGTGGATGTGAAACTTTATTAGCAATAATCAAACAAAATATTTTGGTTGGCACTACTGTTATTAAAGACTGTTGGATGTCTTATAATTGAAAATCTTTTAAACTTCTGTTATCAAAAACAAAAATCACAATTTTATCTTTAACATTGATTAAACAAAGGCTCTTTAATAAAACTTTTTTTTTAAATGTTTAAAATATGATTAACATGAAGTACAAAACAAATTGTACATTTATAAATCTTTTACCTTTTTTTTAACTAAGTAGGCCTTCTATAAACAAACAGCAAAACAATCTAATAAGAAATGTTCCCTTAGTGATGATTTTTAATTTTATGTAAATCTATCTTAATATTGAAACAGTTAAACAGACTGTACATCCCAATCCCTGTACAGAAAGATACCCATCTTGTGACAATTTCAGTCACCACCTCCCTCCATTCCTAGACCTGATGGGCTTTACTGGAGGTTGTCTTGCTGACCCTCTTCACCGATTACATATTACAGTCATAGACCTCAGTTAGGATGTCATCAATAACTCTGCAGACATTTATATCAGTGATTTGTTTCTCGGCCTTTGCCTTCGCTGCTTCTTTTGCATACCTCTATTCTGTCCTACTTTCTTGCCCTTATAAATGGTATGAGCATAAGCACTACATATTTTTCGTGAGCTCATACATATACATTAGCACCACATACTCTCAATATATACATAAGCTAAGAATGACTAAATGTAAACACCAAACAAATTTTTGATTCGCAAAAATGGCAAGTTAGATCTAACTCTGTCCTTAGGATAATCAAATACTAACAAAATAAATTAAATCAACTTTAAACTGGACTTCCAGTCCGGTTCGCCAGGAGCAAGGTCAAGCCTACCGCCTCTCATATCGCAGATTCCCACGTGACATTTACAAGGTCCGTGGCTGGCCTGCTAATGGGAGCGAGATCAAAGCCTTCAGTAGTATAAACACTAATTAATAGTTTTAACTTTACACCATTTAGCCAATTGCTCATTTATATTATAATATAAATACTGGCCAAGTCATTATTTTTTTTATAAATAGTGGTAAATATAAGTTGTCAGTAATGAAACTGTCTAATAAATCAATGACTATATTTTATCACGCAAATCTTTTTTGCACCAATACAGAATAGTGAATGATGTTAACATGTGCAATGGCTGTTAATTCTATATAAGATTATTATCAATGAATACTGTTCCCAATTACACAAAGTATAAATATAAACAATGCTGAATGACTTAATTTTATATGAACATAAGATTAAGAATTATAAATTGTGTAAGTTTTTAAGGTTAATTTTATGCGAATTACAGTATAAATATCATTGATACTGATACTGGAAAATTCCAGAAGATTACTGCTGTAATTTTAACTCGTATAGAAAAACATAATTTTGGTTTTAGCTACACTAGTTCATATTTACAAGTGTTCACAATGCTAATCGTTATACACACAAATTACGTATTTCTTAATACAAATAGTTCCTAAAAGACCTATTCAAAGTCAAACCTCACTTTTAAATATTTTAAAAGTAACTAGCTGGATTCCAATGCAAAGTCGAAATAAACTGAAAGATTACTTCTTTCAATTAACTAATAAAGGCTTACCTGTAAAAACAATTCGTAAATAAGCTCTTCATTTACTTTTTCATGTAAATTTCCAATCCAAACACAACAAACGTTATCCTCAGCCATATTTAACATTTAAAACGCACGACTGATTTATAACAGAAAATATTTTGAGAAACTACTTCAAAAATTTAATAAGTTTACGACTAAAACATAACCTTATACACTTTGCCTGGAGTACGACGCAAAATTACACTAATTAAATGTCCAACATGACAGAAGAAGTAGGCTAGTGAAGAAAATATTACTAAAATTTTCGACTAGTATTAACGCTCTCTATAAACAACTCTAGAACTAACATTGAAACGTAGGCAAGAATCGCCTACAAGCAATCTACCAATAAACTACACTGAGATGTGATTTAGCTTTAAAATGTAATTACAGTTAGCAATGACCTCAACTTTTAAATTTTAGGGATTTAATGAAAAAGCAAATGTTATTTTTATCCAAACAATTTTCTGTTGACAAAAATATTACAAATAAAAATAGAAACATGCATGTTCGGACTTAATCACGAACGCACTAAACAACTTTAATTTGGGTTAAAAATGAGGTAATATCGTTTTAGTTCAAACGTTTATATTTTAAAATTAAAAAAAAATTTCTGACTCACTTTCATTTACAGAAATAATTGTAAAAAATATTAACATACACGTGTATGAGCTAACTAACCAATGTTCTAATCGACTTTGATTAATTTAGAACATCGTAAATGAGGCACAACGGTCCAGTGAATATTTTTCAAATTAAATCCCAAAATTTAATTAAAAATTTTTTAAATTGTAAAACCTACATTTTTGCCTTCATTAACAATGTTTCACTTTTATTAAATGGACTTTCGGCAATGAAGCACCATATCAGTACATTATAATGTTTAAATTTGTCTTCACTGTTAAAAATTCCACGAATGATTTCAAACTTACCATAAACATAAAATACACTTTTTAAGTATGTTTTACAGAAATATTTCAATTTACAGTTGTTTTTTTTTTTTTAAATTGCTACTTTTATAACAAAACATAATGTTTTTGATGGTAGTTCCACTTTCTATGAAGAATATTAAATAATTCAAAACAACTGGATTAAAAGTATATTATAACAAATTACTGATCAACACTTTTCCTTCATTTTTGACAATGTATATTTTTATTTTATTGACCTCAAATCCTTCTTTCAAAGATTGTTAGATTTCATAATTGCCAATAACAAATCTGTCATTGACATACAGTCCAATATTTAAGAATATCTGTATTATATACACCTGTATTATACATCTTTCAGAAATAGTCTGATAAATCTTTCTTGTGTAGGAGTAAAATAAACATCATGTTCTATAATTTTACAGATTTTTGAACCCTTTTAAGACATTGAATACATAAATAGGATGATACATTAAATAGGTAACTAACCAGTCAACCGTATACTTTTTGTCATCTAAAACTCTTCAGCGGGTTCTTACCAACCCGATATAGTGCTTCAGAAACTCTGAAGCAGTAAATGGGGTGCTAAGCCAACCGTCCTGTCGACGACAGCTAGAGCTTTGTGCTATTTAACATGCGAATATGCATGTCCTGTGTGGAACAGATCAAAACACACAAAAAAGGTTGATATAGCGCTGAACAAGACCTGTCGTTTAATAACGGGATGTATGAAACCCACTCCTATTGAAAAGTTTTACAGAGCGGCGGGCAAGGAGGAACCTGGAATACGTCGAGTTGAAACCGAGTACATTGAACGGTTCAGACAATCTTTCGATACACGACATACAATGTACCAGATGGAGCAACCAACCCCTCCGAGACTGAAATCGAGAAAGAGATTTTTGAACTCTACATCTATCGAGCCCCCTCCATGGTTCCCAAAAAGGACTCCAACACCTCCAGGACATGACCTGGACTAGCAAACGTGGGTGACTTTAAATCGGCTTCGAACTGGGGTTGCACCAAGCATAGTTAACCGTGCCAGATGGCATCAAATAGAGCCTAACGATCTGAACTGCGAGTGCGGTGAGATTCAGGACTCTGAACACCTCCTAAAATGCACCCTCTGCCCAACCAAATGCACACTAGAAGATCTGTGGCAAGGAAATGCTTCTGGTGTTTCGGTGGCACAATACTGGTCGCAAAGGTTTTAATGTCTCATCGCTCAGACACGAAAAAGTAAAGTAAGTATGATATAAAATCTGGACTATAGAAGAATTTGACACTTTGTCACAAGGAAAATGTAAATGATGTTTTCACTATTTAAACATTAAGTTACCATTCAATTTAACTGCCATCCACTTAATCTCTTTTCTTTTCTTCTTCCTGTTTAGCCTCCAGGACTTATCATTCAGGTATTACTTCAGAGGATGAATGAGTGTAGTCTTGTACAGTCTCAGTTTGACAATTCCTGAGATGAGTGGTTAATTGAAACCCAACCACCAAAGAACACCGGTATCCAAGATTTAGTATTCAAATTCATATAAAAACAACTGACTTTACTAGGACTTGAACGCTGGAACTCTCAACTTCCAAATCAGCTGATCTGGGAAGATGTGTTCACCACTAGACCAACCCGGTGGGTTTTCCACTAAGTCAATCTGTCCTTAATTACATTAATAGAACACTTAAAATCAGAAACAATGATTCCGGTTCATAAAAATACAGGCTCCTTCAGTAGCTCAATGCCTGTTACTCCTTTGGGTACCTAGTGATCTTGGTATCCAACAGAATCTGACACGAATATTAACCTAGAAGAGTGATAAATGCAGCTACTTAACAGAGTTGGGTGTGTGCAGTGCCATTTAATTATGATTTAGTGCACCAACTGATCACATTTTTCAAGAATGAAACTAATCCTACACAGCAATATTCTATACTTTATTTATTGGAAATAACTTCACCACAAACATGCTGGTATCTTTTAAAATAAAAATGTGTGTTCTACTTCCAACTACAGATGATATCCCAATTTTTTGGGTCCAACCCAGGACATATTTTGGAAATTACTTAAAGGTCTTAACAGTTTACTGAAACATTAAACTTTATTTATTCAGCTGTATTTTTCATTAGACATGACTTTTCTCAGAAATGGTTTGTTTTAATTACATCATAAAATTCACATCAAAATGTTTTGAATTAATTTTAACATTTAGCAGATGTTTAACAGTAGATATTGAAAGTCTATCCCTTTCTACAAACCAAATGTTCTATGTAACTGAAAAAACTCTTAAAAAACTCTGCTCTTGGAGCAGATGTCCCAGGCAAAGACATTGCAAACTTAACCATTTTAGAAATATTGCAACATGATATCAGTCTTTTAAAACACCTTAAAAATTGCTTTCCACTTCTCTTCAATAGGGTACTTTTCCATAACTTGAATCACAACCTACCCTTTGGTTTTGAATTACCTGGTTCAACAATATACGTTCATCAGTATTTATGGAATCTGTTATAATTTCATTAACAACTTGTGCACTCTCTTCTAAATCAGACCAGGCAATTTCAGTTCGTAAATTTATACACTGAAACTTGCTAACTTTATCAAAATTGGTTCTCCACAACTCTATTGGATACTAGAATTATAAAAATTGTTTATGGTTGAGAAGAATTTTTGTTCCTGAACATCATTATTTTCTTTTAGAGTGCATAGCAATTCTTTGGCAGATGATGGTATAAATTACCATCAAATCCATACTTCAGGAAAGAAAAACCCTTGGGTTTTTCTTTCACATTTTCTTTTGCCCATTGCTAAACGATGAGACAAAAAACGAACAGAGATAAAATGATCAAAAAAATGTAGACAAGTTACTTCACACACAAAAACAATATAAAAACATTAACCCTGTTGTGTTGCCAAATAACTAAGTAAAAAGTTGTGGTGAGTAAACCAATAGACACGCCTCTGTCAAAATCGACCTCAGTGCTTGCTCCAAGGTCAGCTGAGAGATGCATGGGTGTAAGAGAATGTTTAAAAATGTGATGTTAAACATATAGGTCTATAATTAAAAAAAATCCTCACCAGTCATAAAATCCTCAAACCCCGGATAGCACTAAAACACCAGGACTGTCCGGGTTACTCCCGGACATAGGGTAAGTCTATACTTACAAATTTCCTAATTCCACTGAGTTTGTGAAGACTTTCATCAATTAAAGTAAAATTGCATTTCAGTAATTTGGCAAGTACATCAATATGCATGAAATATACAGATTTAATGGATATTTATTCTTAAATATCATTTATAGTTGACCAACTACACAGAGAAAACTTTTGATTTTTCAAATTTTCTTGATTAGTGGTATTAAATAAACTAATCCTTTTTTTTGTTGACTTAACGGATATTGAAGGCACTGGTTTAACTTGAAACTTTTGTACTTTAATTATAATCTGGAAAATTTCACTTCTTGTGTGTTTTTAGCTTATATTTCTTCCCTTTACCCAACTTTTTTTCCCTCTACCCTTCACCCTAGGACCGGCAGCCTGCTTTGATAGCATTACTCATTCCTAGGGATGTTATAGCCTCAAAACTCCCAGGCAACCATCCCTTTACCCAACTTGGAGTTGGATAGGACCAGTTAGGAACAACTTTCACTTTTCTCAATGCTTCCATACCTTCTCCTCTTGCAACACCAACGGCACATCTTCTCTTTTCTACAAATGCATTCTACTCCTGACTACATATGCATATCTCACTGTACTACCTTGTTTAAATCTATCAGTATATTTTCAAATCTGGATTTAAACTACGTAGGTAGGGTTACCATATTTTTTTTGGGTCCAACCCAGGAGACATTTTTGAAATTACTTAAGAGTCTTAACAGTTTACTTAAACATTAAACTTTATTTATTCAGTTGTGTTTTTCACTAGACATGAATTTTTTCAGAAATGGTTTGTTTTAATTACATCATAAAATTTACTATTCTATATAAACTGGCCGTTTAGATATATGCCCAGCTACTTCACAGCTGGTCTAGATTCGACTTGCTGCCCTTCCAGTGTGAGGGTCAATCTGGGCCTACTCTTGGCCGCAGATATAGTCACGTGACCTCTGTTTTTTTTCAGGACCATCCACAGTTCAACCCTGCTCATCCAGTCCTTAGTGATACCATCATATATGCTGCCAACCTTTCCAGTCACCTCTCTCTTTATAGCTGCATCAACCACAGTCACGAGTCTGTCAGTGTACCCTATAAGAATGACTCCAGGGGGCATTGGGAGGTGGAATACCCGGTCGTATGCAATATTCCACAGGGTTGGTCCAAGGACCAAGCCCTGTGGTACTACCCTGTCCAGAGCATGCTCTATCAGTCTCTCAGATTAGTCTGTGACCAGACAAATAAGACTGCATCAACCTAATCAGATAACCTGGTACTCTACCAAGACATGCAATATAGCAGTGTGTGTGTAACACAATTAAAACCCACATCAAAAGTTATTAGAATTCACATCCTCTTGCAGCCCATCCTCCACGCTCTCAAATAATGCTGTTTGTCATCTGGCAAACAACAGAAGCATCAAGGGCAGACTAACCCCTGCGGAACCCAAACTGGCTCTTAAGAGAGTCCACTCGCATCCTCCACACCCCCGGCCAGTCTCCACACCAACATCAACTTGAAAAGCTTAGCCAGCGTGTCGATCATGGCCAGCAGCCTATGTGATGTGGGGAGGGCAGGGTCCCTCCCAGGCTTCAGGATGAGTACAAACCTTTGCCATCTCCACCTCTCTAGGAAAACTCCTTCTATGATATGTGCATAAAACACATCGAGCAGTGCTTGTGGGTCAACCCGGGCTGCCACCTTCACTACCAGATTTCGCAGGCAGTCTGGCCTGGGAGACTTATTCACCAACACACTCATGGCTGTGGTGGCCAACTTGTCGGTTGTGAAAGTCCAATAAATCACCTCATACAATTTTCTTCTAATTTTGTATCTATTACTTGTAAGTGTTCAAGCTTATGTCTTACTGGCAAGGCCTAATTATTTAAGATAAAAATTAAATTTTTAGGTTTAAGTATCATTTGAACTATATATTAATAAATTTAAAAATGATAAAAAGTATTGTTTGATGGCAAAAAATAAATTGATTTGAATGGCCCAATAAATTAAAATAAATAACTTTTTTAGCTTAAAAATACATCCATACCTGTGAACATGACCTATCTACCACTTAAAACTCTATACAACTTTAATTGTACTACCACTTTAAGTAAACAAATAGTGGATTTACAGAACATCACCTTCTACAAAATTAACTTTTTAACAGCATTGTGTTCTTAGGACTGAATTTTAAATTCTATGAAAACACCAGGAAGTTCTGGAATTTATATTGTCAGTTTTAAAAAAAATACTTAATTGTATTACTTATTTTTTTAATAGTTTGTTTGGTACTTACTGTTTATCTGGATTAATGGCTTACTTAAAAACATCATAATCATATTAAAATATATTTATGTAAAAAGGATTTTTACTAATTTAATCATAAAAAATTCAACTAAAACAAAAGTTATTTCTATAAAAATCTCTTTTTAAACTTGTTCGGGTGTATGGTAGAGTATTAGTAGTACTAAAAGAAACTGTCAAATTTTTTAAGAAAATTACTTTAAAAAGTTAAACCTCATCAATATACTGTAAAAATCTCATTTTATGATTTAAAGTTTTTGTGGTAAATGTTGAACAGAGATATAAACAATACTGAAATGTGTTACCCTTCCTAATCCTTTTAAATTATTTTTCAAAATAACACTTTATAATCCCTAAAACATTATTTTATGTTAATAATTAATTACTACATTACAATTTAATTAAATAGAAAAAACAACATTCTTTGAAAATTTTTTTTTTAAATATATAGTTTTATTGAGAACAAATTTCATATCTAATAATATCAAAACTCAATTGACACATAGGAGAAAAATTGTACTGTTTGGACATATTTATTGAAATTAATTGTGTAGAAGTAATTCTACAAAACTTCTACATCAAGTTTCCCCAGAGATATAGTTAATATTTCTGTTAAATATAAGTACAGCCTAAACACACACACACACACACACACTCACATACATACACAAAGCGTGTGCACTTTTATATAAGTGGTTTTCCTGGTTCTCAATGTCTTTTGGTTTCCAGAGGAATCAGAAGATATATCTCTATTTTGTCATCCGATATTTCAGATTCTTAGCTCAAGTTTGTTGGGAATCTTATTTTGTCCTTGCATCCTTTTTCTAATTTTTATCCAGCACAAGTTTCTCCATATGCATTTTCTGCAGACAGCTATTTTTATTCGGGCATTGTTATTTGTATGCCTTTCCATATTTAAAGAAAAATAAAATAAGATTTAATTAAAGCATAGTAACAAAAAATTCAACTGTAAGTGGAAATCACACTTTTTACATGATTCTGCATATGATATTTATTTTATTATGTTGATTTTCACCTAATATTTAAACAAAATAATATTTTTATTTCTGTATTTAACAAAACCTGAGAACCAAGATGAAACCTGTTAAGTTATGCATAAAAGTGAAAACTATAAAAAAAAAACAAGAAAAGTCTGGAATTAGAATCCAAGATTGTAGAGCTGACTGAGTTCCATAATATGATATATCAATTCCTCATCTGGACCAATCTCCATCATCAGAAGCCGACACAAATAACACTTTGATTACTTTAAAATCAAAATATGATGACGTTGGAATCATCAAGGAGTCACTTGCAGGTTAAACTAGAAAACATCTCATTATGACCTTACTTTGCATGCAAATTCTCAGCTGAAATGATTCAGCTGCAAACAAATCATAAAGTAAATATAACAAAGAATCCAGAGTTGTGGTTTAATTTCTCTGCTGATGGAGTAGTAATTGTCAATAACACAATGGGCCATTTGACAAGTCTTCATGGCATTTCAGTACTGAAAAACCAGTAAGAAACTGTGCATAGAAATATTTTGTAGACACATAAGTCTACGGTGACAAATACAAAAGAGAGTGGTTATTGTGTTCACCATCAACTAATTTGGGGGTTTATGAAGGATCAAGTGTATGTGCCACTGTTACCACTGATCTACCCAACTTGAGGCACAGGATTGAAGCACCTGTCAATTAATATATTTATTTCATGAATGGAGGGTTCAACTCCAGTTATTATTAAACTTACAGCCCCTGTTAAGGTATGTAACGTTCTTTAAATAAATACAAAACAGACAATTCAAATAAAGAAAATCTGGAAAAAATATTCATAAAAATTTGGAAATAGGAATGTTATTAAAGTTTAGAATATTGTAAAATTAATTTCTCTACATTAAAAACAGAAGATTAATTCTATTAAAAAGGTTACATTTTAAGTAGATAAGTTTTATTATTATAAATATATCTTTGAATTATATATAAGTAAGGAAAACAATTTTTGTGATAAAAGAGAAGTATTATGACATCATGACTTCACTCATATAACCAATAGTAACTGCGTCAGGTATAAACTGAATAATGATGGAATGTTACATGCGAACGAGTATTTCATCAACTGTCATATCTTTTCTTGAGTCTTGATCAGTCACAGTTTTTGTTCTTTCAGAACTGGAATTAGTAACAGGTAAAACTGGCAGTTTAACAGGAAGAAGATGGTTTATTGGATCAAGAATTTCAGCCTGATTCAAATATGTCAATTTCTGAAAAAGAAAAAAGTACATTATCATATAGAGACAGTATCATGAATTTCTTCTGACTTTCATAACCTATTCATGAAAATAACTGAAAAAGTTCATATAAACTATGTCCTAAAATGCTTCTTCAGTTGCATGTAACAGCTAGTGAAAGATTTTGCTTAGATTTCAGCTACCCTGGGGAAATGAGGCTGTACTGAAATTTTTAGGATCTTAATTAAGGAGCCAAATTAGTGATTTCTTAGGGTTTTTGACCTGAGAAATTGAATAAAATTTGTCCTAGAACCATATCTGTAGTAATTTTTGAGAAATCTGGGGTGAATAACCAATAAATTTGGGAAAACCCCTGTTTTTTTTACGTTTGACATACAATCATTTTGTTAAATCTGTAATAAACATATAAAACTTTTAAACAAAACTTGTAGAGAATTTATCTCTGAACAAATAAGTGTAAACAAGTTGAATAAAACAAAGAAAAGTTAAAAAATTTAGAATTTTATTTAGAAAGAGTACATTTCTACATTTTTAAGAAATGTTTTTAATGCAGCATTTAAAAATTTAATGTAAAACAAATTCTTTTTTAGTGATGTGAAAAATTTGTAAATACAAAATTTCCTGTAAAAATTTCTGTTAAAAAGTTTTTAAAAACTGGAAATTATATAATTGTAAAATAAAAATAAATTAATAAAAATTATTTGGATATTTAAAAAAAAAATGACAAATACAATAAATTATTTGAAAAATTATTATTTCAAAGTTGGCAATAAAATAACAACAGCTGATCAATAATGCACAATACTGTATTAGTGTTTAAATCATTCTGTAAAGTTCATTAAGTATATTGGGTATTGTGAACTGTGTTGTGAAGGTTTTCTGTGAATTTTAGTTTGAACATGATCCATTTGCGATTGAAGTAATGCCATACTTATTTATAACAGAAGAATACACTGATATGGTATTTATTTTGGGTGAGTGTAATAGTAATGCTAAAACTGCTGCAATATAATATAAAATACATTTTCTGAATCGCAGGATTTTAGATCTCAAAACAATTAGTGCAACTATTCGCAGTAGTTGGAAAACAAATTCACTACTAGTATTTGTACCAGCTATGAACAATCTGCACAAAACACGACATTGTTATTGATGAAATTATTATTAATGCAGTTCAGCATAGTCCAGGCATCAGTAGAAGATGACTTTCTACGTGGATTAGAGTTTTGCATTTGATGGTTTCGAGGACCCTTAAATAAAACAGATTTTATCCTTATCATAAACAGTCAGTTCAATATCTACATCCAGGAGACAGTTCACTTCGCCTGCAGTTCTGTAACTGGTGGAATACAAATCTACAACTCTACAAGTATATTTTTTTTACTGATGAGGCAAATTTAACTCAAGATGGCATCAAAAACTTATGAAATAGGGAGTATACACATGCAGAAGTAAATCCTCATGAAATGGTAGAAGGCAATTTTCAACACCAATTCAGCATCAATGTATGGTGCAGCTTTCTTCACAATCTGCTGTTTGGACCATTTATAACAGCTGGCTTAAATGCTGAGCTATACTTGCAGTTTCTTCAAGAAAAATTGCTGCAGTTGGTTGAAGACATCCCTCTAGCACTGAAACCCAAAGTATACTTCCCGCATGATGGCATGCTTCTCCACTTCTCTAGTGCCATTTCCACTTACTTAAATTATCATTTCCCTGAGAAATGGCTAGATCGTGGAGGTCCACATTTCTTGCCACAAATTCCTTCATCC
Organism: Lycorma delicatula; assembly: GCF_047948215.1. Taxonomy (NCBI): domain Eukaryota; kingdom Metazoa; phylum Arthropoda; class Insecta; order Hemiptera; family Fulgoridae; genus Lycorma; species Lycorma delicatula. The sequence continues at coordinate 10,442,100 of NC_134460.1, read as the reverse complement.
AATACCTTTAAATTTTGATGTCTGGAAATGGATGAAAAATACTGTATACAAAACAAAAATACATTCTCGTGAGGAATTATTGGCCCACAGGATGGATGCGACTAAGCATTTTAAGGACAGCCCTGAAGAACTAAAAAGAAAAATGGCAGACTCATTTTTTAATTTTTATTATATATGGGTATGTATAATGCATTTTGGTCTAATGTACTGTTTCTAAATAAAATTCTAACTTTTCTTTGTTTTATTGAACTTATCTTACACCACTTAGTTAAGAAATAAATTTTCTACAAGTTTGTTTAAAAGTTTTACATTTAACACCCATTTAGCAAAGTTATGGTATGTCAAACATAAAAAACTGGGTTTTTTACCCCCAATTTATTAGCTTTTACCCCAGATTTCTCAAAAATTACTGTATATATGGTTCTGGGACCTATTTCATTCAATTTTTCAAGTAAAAAACCATAAGAAATCACAAGTTACACCCCTTAATTAACGTCCTAAAAATTTCAGTTCAACAGGGTAGCTGAAATCCGAACAATATCTTTCACTAGCCATAACCTGCAAATGAAACATTTTAGGAAATTTATTTATATGAATGTTTTCCATTATTTCCACAAGTAGAATAGGTTATGAAAGTCCCAAGAGAACTTTGTGATACACTCAGTATATGAATTACTTATTCAATAAATAAATAAAAAGACAATAGAATTCATTAAAAGACATTAAAAAGATCATTAAGAAATTCATATAAAAATTCTATGTAAATGGAAATGTGCATCCAAAATATCTCACTTCATCAGTTATGTTAACACTTGAAATTGAGCTACACAGTAATATAAAAGTATCTTCTATAAGTGAAATTCTATAATTTTAGAATATAATTTATTTTTTATATATATTTTACCGCACTTCACCTTTCTGATCAGTAATTTTTAGAATCTTGTCACAATCTGGAAGTTAAAATGGAATTCTACAAAATATACAATTTTGGATTATGATCTGTCCCAGATTAAATTTCTGTCTAATGACCTCCTTATAATTTTTATTGGATAAGAGTCACTAGGTGACACCAACAAAATGATACTGTACAAGGAGGAGCGACTAAAATATAATGCACACTGGAACATAACAGTTTTATTTTTTATTTTTTCTGGGCCAGGAGAAAAGATCTCCACCCAGTAACAGATACTGCCATCTTGTAGTTTCATTCCCCTACTTTTGGAATTTACTGCTTCCAAAACTCATTGATCCATGTCCTTATTTCGTCAACCACCACTCAAGTTAGCAGGCAATCAAGTATGCCTGCTATGTCAACACTTCTAAACCATGTACATGACCTGGAAGCTGGATTGACTGTAGACTCTTGTGATACAAAAAGACAATAAAACACCTTAGGAGATGTACATGTTGTGTTCGACAATCTATGGAACCAATAATTCACTAACATAACGCTGGCCACACATATTATGTACAACCACCAAAGCCTTAGTGAAGTTAAAATTTTAATCTATTCCACGCACTCCTTACTCACCAGATTTGATGTCTTGAATTTCCCTTCTTTCTTCAATTAAACAGGGATATTAAGGATATTCATTTCATCACAAATAATCTACTGAAGAATGCATTCAAGTCTTGAGTTAATGAAAGACCACCATCATTTCTTCATTGATGGAATGAGAAAATTAATTCACCATTGGGAGATATGTGTAGCATATGACTTTGTGGAATACGAAAATTATGACTTGGTTGATAAATTAATGTAAGTTTTAATAGCAAATAAAATGTACTTTCATGACATTATTTGTTTCATTTAATTATCTCTTTTCATTTGAAAATTATGAGTGACTTTGCATTAGTACATTAAAAGTACTTTATTTGAAAGAAGTATCTGTGTTTTCAATGCAAGCTAGACAGCTTACATCATTATCTTAAATGATAAATATCTTAAATGATATTGATATTATATTATATTGATATTGATATCTTAAATGATCAATTTATTTGATTATTGAGCAGCATAGAAATTATGAAAAATTTATTTTGGTTACTGCAATGACACCAAAAATATCATAAGTAAGAATTACACTACATGACATCTCAGTCAATTCAATGGCAACAGTAAATCAGAAAGACAACCATTTACACTGTGATATACTGAGTTTAAATCAGTTATAAGAGCTTGTTGCCTTAGGGAATGCTTTACATACATCTCAGATAGAGAAGACCAGGAGATAAAGTGAACAAATTAATGTACCACTATTTTTCATGAAACAATGCAATAACTTCAACTCAGTAGAATAATATATTTTAGATATTAATAAAAGAAATATTTTTTTTAACAACAGTAATTATGGGGTTGGTGTCATGAATTATATGGATGGGATTATACAAGTAATCTCTGGGTTATGTAGATACAATACAAACTAAGGATTAAAAAAACATTTACTAAATGCAAATTCAGAATATCATGATTACCTGTTCCTGTAGATTAAATGTTGTTACACCTAAATATTTGGCTATATCTGCAGGTTTATAAATAATATGTAAACAATTTTGAATGTAAGGAAGTAAATCTTCAGCAAAACAAACACAAAATCTTGTAAAAGCCTCTTTTTCCGATGCACTGAGTGCCTGTTGTTCCTATAAAAAAAGATTTAATTAAAAAAACTTTTTTTACAACATTCTTATTGCTTTCCAATTCTCAAAGTTTTGAAGTCTGACGAGTTAAAAAACACAAGATTTTAAAATTCCATAATATGCATATATACAGAATAAATGATATTGGCTTCTAATTGGTATAATATTTCAGCACAATCATGAAGATTTGTGAGGTAGTTCATGTAGTGTGGGAAATTAATATTATTATTTTTTAAAAAAAAGTCAGGTAAGGGGAGAGATATGGTGGGCTGTTGTATTTTGAAGAAATTGGGTTTTATCAAAATATAACACTTGAATATATTTTAAGCAACTGGAAAAAAAACAAATATTACTGAAAAACCCACTGAAATTAAAAAAAAAACTGAATATATTTAAAAAAATAAATATAAAAGTTCTAAACCTAAAAAATGTATAAAATAAAATTGGTATTTTTCAGCCTGTTGGATTGAAAACTTATGAACAGGAATATACACTCAGGCCTATAAACTCTTGTAACACTTATGATTTGAAATATGAAATATACAACATAATGATTTGAAATGTTTTTTGTAGTATTACTCCATGAGATACGAGGGTGAATCAATTATAAATGGTAATTTTTTAAAAAGTATTAAATATCTATATGAACACTATATCAAATAGTTGTCCATTTATTCCATAAACTAATTTTCCGTCCACTAGAAATAAATGTTATATTTGATCAGATGGAGAGTTATAAAATTGGTTGCATTTTCAACATTTTGGATTTCACAATAAATCTCAGTAGGCTTAACATTTTTCATTCTCTATTCCAAAGTTTTCACAATGTATTCTAAAACAGCTCTAAGCATAAGTAGTAGATTAAGCATCTAATAAAAATCTATAAACACTTTTTTTCATTTATTATAAACATAACCAAACTGTATCACAAAAAAAATATAGGTTTTTGCTTTACTGACAGATGATATGTGTGACAACAATCTAAAGCAGTTCATAATTTATTTTTTTATAAGTTTACTTTATTATAATAACAAACCAAGTTCTCAATTAGGTAAAAATAGTGTGTGCCACGAAGTTTTCTAAATTAAAATATAGGCTTGATAATTTCATTGTATTTTTTCTATTATTTATCAAAAGTTTATTAGTACAATTTAGGTTTTAGTAAAAAAGAGTTTAGTTTTTTTATTATTATCTGAGATGTGTTACATACTGTACATATTTTAATGATGAAGATAAGATGGAAGAAATGGTAGGTGAAAATATGCTAGAATCTAGCGAAGAATTGAATGGGGGTAGAAGCCAACTAGATAACCACTACATAATGTTAAAAAAATTTTGTGTAAAAAAAAACTGGATTAGTACGTAAATCGTATGTTTCCGTAATATGAGAAATTTTATTGAAAAATAATAACTATTGAAAATAATGAAGAAATACAAAAGCACATTAATGTTTAAAATACTCCAATTTTTATTTATTCAATAATAAAAAAAATGTTTAAAAATGCAAAACAAAATACACAATATTTACAACCAATTGATTTCTATGATATGCTATTACTTTCTGGATATTCCCTCAACTTATTACATCTCGGTATTATCAAGCTAGTACGTATTGCAAATTAAAACTTAATAAAATAGTGGCTAGGTGATAGTATTAAAAAGCAATAATGTTGCAATACAACTGGATTTACTTGGATTTAATCCAATAAATTTTTACGTTCACTAGCCATGTATGTTGCTCCAATAGATGAGAAATCTTAAGTAAAATACATCACAGAAGGTGACAATTATAAATAATTTTAAATAATAGTGATATTAAACTTATAATCCCCAGGTATTTCCAGAGGGAACTGTGCATCACAGCCTGAGTTTTTTTATAATTATTTCTCTTAATAATATTCTATTTTTTTAAACCACTTATTTGCACTAACAGTAACTGATTTCTACTTTTTTAACTTAGTTAGGGCCTGCATATTATTAAATAATTGCAAAAGGTCAAAAATAACCCAAGGGGGTGGAATCCCTAATTACGAGGGATATCGCTAATATAAATGCTGGAAAATTTGCCTCCTTAAGGTTGGCAAACCTGTGTCGTTTGTGGCCACACTAGTAATGTACACACTCCAGTGTTATCTGTAAGTTGTCACGTTCTAGTATCTTTGATTACATGTGAGTTATTATGTTATAAAATGAATAGGAATCGATGTTGCCACCTACTGTGAAATACGTGGTCATACGTTTTTTAAACCATCAAAACATTAAGCTGGCTGAAATTCAAAGGCAGTTGGTTGCTGTGTACGGTGATAATGTAATGAATGAAAGAAACGTCCGAAAATGATGTGAATGGTTTAGAAATAACAAGATTAATATGCACAAATGAAGAACATTTGGGGAGGCCCTCGATAATCACCAAGGACTTGAAACGCGTTCGTGATGAAATCAGAAAAGATCGTCGCTCAACGATTTCTGACATGGCACTTCTTTTTCCTGTTGTTTCAACAGCTGTTATTGGTCGCATTGTTCATGACCATTTAGGTTTCATGAAGGTTAGTGCACGTTGGGTGCTGCACGTCTTAACAGAAAATCACAAAAAAATACAAATGGGATCTGCTTTGATAGACTACACAGAAAAAGGTGATTAGTTCCTTAATTCAATCATTACCAGCGATGAAACATGGATTTCAACAATACACGCCAGAGACAAAACGGCAATCAAGGTTCACTTAACTGCCGTTTTTGGAGGAGAGATTGAGGATGATGCCATTCAGGCATCATCCTCAATCTCCAACCAGATCGACAAAAGGTCAAGCCACAGCCATTTGGATGAAAAAGAGCCACAGTCTTTTGGAATCTGTTTGGCATAGTGCTGATTGATTTCTTGTCGCATGGAATGATTTATAAATGTAGAAGCCTACTGTGAAACTCTACATAAGTTACAGCCCCCATTCAAAATTGGTGATGTGGGTGGCTGACCGACGGCATCGTCCAGCTGCAAAATAATTGCTTTTCCGATAGCTAGTTTAAGAGAAATAAAAAATATTTATGAAGTTCTCAGAATAATTTTTTTTACAATGAAACGGTCTTTACTTTAGAGATAATCTCTCATATAAACAAATGTTGCACTGATAAATAAAATATTTTTTACAGATATGCTTACGGGTACTTTTTTCTTTCTTTATGTTATGAACATAAAATAAAACAAGATTATAATATAGTTCTACTAAACATACTTACTAACTCGAAAATATAACAAAGTAACACCCCCACCCATGGGAGGGGGCAAAATACCAAATTGTAATAACAAAACAGCATGCATATAAAATTAAAGAATAATTTCCAATAAAAATAAAATGAATTTACCTTATTCTAAATACACAATATTCCATTTATACACTAAACTGTTCACTATTTACAAATTTGTTTATGACTAGTTTCTAAGAATCCAGGAAAATGCGATAATCCCGAAAACACTAATGAACACATTGGCCAACATCACTCTCTTTACAAATGAATCTAGTGTCCTTCCGTTTCTGAATACTTTTTTTAGTATATTTGTACACATGACATTGGCGCTGACTCTTGGATCCTTCACCTGACATTTGAGGGACAGGTTCAGGAAGACACTGTTGCGTAAGGCAAAGAGGGATTCTCTTGTGAAGGCCTCCTGTTGGACTACTTTTAGATACAGCAAATTTTTCAAATAATTGCTAGAGTACTGCCAGCCTGAAATCCAACATTTGAGGATTGTTGCCTTTCTTTACCTGGTTGAGATGATACGAGTTCAGAATTACAATATCAAGGAGATGCATAAATAATTTCATGAACCATTTGTTTTTTTTTGTTTAACCTTTGGGATCTCCATTAGGCACTGCTTCAGTGGATGAGATGAATGATTTGTAGTGTGCATGAAAATGCCATTCCTGACTGGGAAACAAACCCGGACCATTTTGTACACTTTCTAGCACACTGTAATGAATTAATCTGCATATCTGATTTGTCAACTGAACCAATTTTTTTTTACTGTACTCTATAGTTGCTGGATTTTTTTTTTAGTAAACTTGTAAGTATTTCATCTGAATCTTTTATTTTGTTTTCATGGATAGAAGAAAGCATATGAACAGGTTTTTTATCAACAAATTTTACTCTTAGTAAAGTGTCCATGTTTTTTGTCTCATGTTCACCTTTTGACATTTCTTTTGGAAAGTTTTTGGGGAATCCTCTTCTATAAGATCTAACTGTACCACAAGACCCAATTTTATTGTCATGTAAAAACTGAAAAAGTTTAGGGCTTGTGTACCAGTTTCACAAAATATGGTCCTTATTAAAATATGGCACTAACAAACTTGAGATTACACAGAAATACCAAATTCTGCGACATTTACAATTTCTGTTTTTGCCTCAGTGTATATGATAAAATCTAGCACGTACCCAATTTCCACATTGGAAAGCAAAAATATTTTAACCCCAAATTAGTGTCTTTTTGAGGGGATATACTGTTTGAAAATTAATCATCCCTTCTACAACATCAAGGAATCATCAGTACATAAATCCCTGAAAGGAGAGAACAAAAATTTTAACTTTTGTTGCAAGTGGTCTACAACAATCTTATTTTATACAGTCTCTCATTTGGAGCATTACGTGAATCACTGAAATGCAGAGTTCTCAAAAGCATGAAAAACTGGTCTCTGCTCAAAACTTTACCAAAAAAAGGGGTTTTTGTAGCATTTTATTTGTAGACGAATAGTCTTTCAGTTTTTTTTTTTTTTTACGTGCAGCATCAAAGAGTAAAGGCCTAAAGAAATAAACATTTCATTTACTGTCATATTTTTCCTTTTTTTTTTTTTTTTACTTTCTCCAACGTAATAACATTACTGCCCACAAGATAATATTTATTAGTCTCATCGATTATAAAGTCCATCAGCATCTTACCAAAAATTAGAAAAAAATAGTCTAGTTCACAGGAGTATCTTCTGAAATTTGAAAGTTAAGATTTATATCAGAATCACAGCCACTAAATATGTGTAATCTGGACTAAAGTTTTTATCATTTCACCAGATGGATTCATCATTATTTTTTTATTTTTTGCAACATTTTATAGGCCGAATTACAGTTTTACTAGGTCCAGGTTGTGGTGAAACATTGGGTCATACCTGTTCAGTTTCTTCACTTTCATCAATATCGGAACTGTCATTATCAGTTCCCCTTAATCTTCAATGTCTGATTCAGGATTAGTGAGATACAGAATTATTTCATCATCATGAATAATAGATTTAACCATTAAAACCCAAAGCACTAACTACACGTGGAATAACATAAACATAACCTACTACTTCTCTTGGATAGCAAGTTATACGATTAAAAAAAGTAACAAAAAACACAGCCTTCTAAATTTGTTATCATTTATAAATACAAAACGTACCTTAAATTGATAACAGAGTGTGTTACTAGTATTAACAAAATGAATGTTCATGTATAAGCATAGGAAAGAACGCAACATACCAGTATGTGCATCATGCAGACGCATATGGGTGCCAACGTACCGGTATATTCGTAGGGATCAAACGGTTAAAAGGATTAAAACAAAGAATTTTTGCATAATATAACATTCATAATTTAATAATACAAAACAGAAGTTAAGAAAAAATAATTATACCTGTCGATAGAAACTTAAAATTGATTCACTAACAGATGATAATGACTCGTGCAACGAGAAAGTAACATCATGAGTTGCAGAAAGAGGTGCACAAAGTCGTAACTCATTCATTATTATTAATAAATTATTACAGTACTCAGCAAGTGGATAAAATTCTAATAATGTTTCTGGAGGTTGCTCCTGAAAAAATGAATTTATATGTTATTGAAAATAAATAAGTAAACAAGAAACTGAAATTACAGAATATATCCAATAAGTAATACAATATTTTATCAGACATTTTTATCAATAAAAGTGTAATTAAAAAATTTTGTGACTAATTCAGCAAAAAATGAAGTAACAGACTTAGATTTGGTTACCATTCCTACCAAAGTAACAATATTTCATTCACAACATTATAGTTCTTCTATATTATAGGACTTCTGAAGAAGTCCTTTCTTTACGTTTATCAAGCACTTTCTGTAAGTCAAACTGCATCACCTTCTGATGTCAACACAGCAACCTACAGCTTAAACATACTTTTGAAGAGGGAGAAGAAATCAAAGGCGCCATACTTGACAAGTACAAGGGGGAATATGGAATGACAATCATGTTGAAAAATCCTCTGAATGTAATAGTAGAACTTTGCATCAACTGTCTTACCCTTAGGGAAAAATTAATGATGTACAACCCTTCAAATATTGCAGAAAATAATGGAGCATATGCTTCATTTTCCAGTGATGTTCTGTCTCTTTTACAGTATCAGTGACACTCAAAACACCTTAACTAACATTTCTGCTTCATTGCAATAGGTCTGTTGAATCATTTTAAAGGTTTTTGGTCTCCTGAATTTGATGCAGATATTGATGTTAAGCATATTATTGTGAACAAAATGGCACTTGTTTTGAAAACATTGTTTGACAAATAACCAACTTATTACAGAAAATATATAACGTAATTTTCTACCAGACCTCACTTCATGATTTATTAAATCAGGTACTTGATTTATTATTTTATTAATTGATTTGCTATTAATTATTTTGATTTCTTATTAATACTTTTAATACTATTTCTTTAATTAGTTTTTCATTATGTAATAATTTTATAAGATAAAAGTAAAAAAAAAATAATTACCTGAAATAATTGAACAATTTTATTTTCAAAACAGCAAAAATTAAGACCATTTTAAGATAATTAACTTTTATTTTTAAAATAATACACTGCCCAACAAAAAATTTTTTTCTGAATGTTTTCTTGCTTTCATGGCTCAAATTTTATTAATTTTGGATTGAGGAAAATAAATATGACAAAGAAAACTTTTTATTAGCTCTAGTTTCTGATATACAAAAGGTGGAACTATTTTATTTTGAACAGATTAAGAGAGAACGATACATTTTAATTACATATACCAACATAGAAAAATCATTTGACATTTTTTAATGACAGTTATATTCTAAGAGTTCTTAATTGATGGAAGAATACCTGGCAGTTGGTTGGGTCTGAAGAGAATCATGTGGTAGCTTCATGAGACCATTGTCTTTTGGCTTTCCTCTTGTAAGTGAATTCTGGAGCATCCCTATACACAGACCAGCAGTAACCTGCAAGCATTGTTTAATTCCAATGGCCCTAATATCTTTGTTCCATTACAGAGATATTCTGATGGAATCTTTCTCCATGTTCATCACTGACAACTCCACAACTAGGAGGGAAAAAGCCTAGATGTGAGTGGAGAAAATGGATTTAAGGGAAATGTTGCATCTGAGTTGATGGTATTTTTGCAGAAGTACTATCACCAACCGACTGTAATTTTCATCTCTTTTGTTGCCTAAAAATCCATGAATGCTCCCTTTAAGGCTTTCTTTTTTTTCCCCTTCAAAATTTGGTCAAAGACAGAATCCTTTACAATTTGTCAAATTTGTGGCCCAACAGAAATACCTTCCTTAACTTTTGCATCACTTAATGCAGGAAATTTGTCTCTTATGTAGTTAAAGGCCTGTCCTTCTCAGTTCATACTTTTGACAAAATTTTTCACCAAACGCAGCTTTATATGAAAGGATGTGGAAGCGGAACATCTTTTGGGTCCATGAGAGGCTCGGCAACAACATTTTTCTCACTGGAGTTAAAATTTCTTGCAGACCAGTCTGCTTGAATATAATGTGATTTCCTATCCCTACTGTCCCACATATATAAATATTTAGCGTACCCCAGTTGCATTCCTAAGAGTACAGCGATGACTTTTACATCATCACAGATTTTCCGCTTATGTTCGGCATATTTGATTTGAGTCTAGGAGGATTGCCATGTTTGTATAAATCTCCTTCATGTGAACTGCATAACCAACAGGAACAGAAGGAAGACAGTTGCCATTGTGAAGTAATACAGTTTTCAAATTAAGCTTTGGAGGAGTCTATGAATAGCCTTCAATCAGTTGGATCATGAATTCAATTCAAATTCAAACAATTCATCAAGCCATTAACGTCGCAGCAAACAACAGGTTTGGTTTTCTTCTCAAATAAAGAAAGCAGATCCCTGTGATGATATCTGTACTGTGAGACCCTGACATCACATTGTAGAAACTTCCACTGCTGTAGTCTTGACCCTAAAAGTTCTACCTTCTTCGACAAATCAAGGTCTCAAATCAGATTACTCAATTCCGCTTGACTCAGTCTGTACGGTTTATCACCTTTTTTGTCAAAATCAGACTCATGAGATGTGGAAGGCTTGTTGGGTTCTTCTTCTTCTTCAACATTGTATTCATTTGTTACTTCAAGCTCATAATTTTTGAGGTGGAGTAGGAATTGGTTAACTATCTGAATGTGGAACAGGTCGAATAGCAGATGGAAGATCAGGATATTTAACTGTTCCTCTTTTCTTCATTGACAATCCTGCCTTTATAGGTGGAGTCAAGCAGTAGTAGCAGTTCATCTGTATGGTTTGTAAGCTCCTGCCAAATCATAGGCACAGCAAAAGCCAAAGATGGTTATTTATTTTTCAGCTATTCTCATAAGTTGGAACTTATATGTGGAGCTCATGACTTATCCTGGTCCCCTACTTTCACATCAAAATAATGCTGACAGACAGTCTTCACAAGAAGTATCACAGATTGCGTTTCTGTGATGAAAATGTTATTTCACCACAAATGTAATAAAAATTATTCACTGAATTTAGACATTTTTGTGGCATTTTGATTTAACAGATTTTTCACTTCAAAAGCACTCAAAAACCAGAAATTTTGCACTAATTACAACACAAACAATATGAAACTTACAGTAACAGCAACAGTAATAATGTTTATAACCTACAAACAGCTGGAGAATGTTAAGTTTTGTCATTTAACTCCAAAAACAAAATTACTACCAAACTAAAAATGTACATCGGGTAAAAAATGACATGTCATTATATCTCCAGTGCAAGAGCTAACCAGTCATTTTTATGGTGATTTTTGAATTCAGTAAATGGAAACATAAGAATAAGGTATTTTTGAGCCTGAAAGATTTTCATTGTTGGGCAGCGATAATCATTACAATTGTTTTAAAAATTAATATAAAGAGATACTGAATGTGATCACCATTATAAATTGCGCACGTCTCTACTCTTTTATTTAAAGAGTCTTACCAGCCCAAAAATTCCTGGTGTATTTATTATTTGATTAAATCTAATTCTGGAATCTCAGACTTAAGTCTTCAATACTGAGGACTGAAGTAGAATAACCAATATTTTTTAAATGACCCCAAAGCTAGATGTCAAGAGGGTTTAAGTCAGGTGATCTGACAGCCCATGATACTAGTGTATCCGTTTTTCCACTTTACCTAACCACTTTTAGGAAAAGTTTCATGTACATAATCTATTACCAACCGACTGAAATGTGCAGGAGCACCATCATGGTGAAACAACATATTTACTCTTACTTCTAAAGGCAGAGTCTTCCAACAAATCTGGAAGATTTTCTATCAAATGATATAAGTAATTTTCTGCAATTTAGATGTCTGATAGAACCACAAGACCCAATAGACAGTGTTTAACAATACCTGTTGAAATGTTTAGGGAGAATCATTGTTGATGGTAGAAATTTATTGTAAATAACTTATAGTAAATTATTGTTTTGGTTGAAAATATGAGGATTCTTTTCACTGCAAATATGCTGGTTATAAAGGTTTACATGATTCCTACTGAAACAAACTTCATCTGTGAATAGAATGCTGACAGAGAGGGGCTATTTAATATTTCTTTGAAACCAGTTACACACAGTTAGAGGAGGAGATAAAATTTGACAAAAAATTATATTGTGCATTTTTTGTCATAAGTTGGTCATTTGTAAACTGATTTTCAAAACAAGTGTCATTTTGTTTACAATAAAATGCTTAATATTTTTGCAATAAAATGTAATATGATAAAAATAAGTATTACTGAGATATTAAGGATTGAAAAATTCACCATGGTCACCATTTTGAGATTTGTGAACGTGTTTACAATTTAATTTTTTATTTATTAGTCAAATTTGGTATAAATGTGTGTACAAAATGGTACTGTAATTTCTTCATCCGATCTTGATGCATAAATGTTTCATCAATAAACACAAAATGATGCACAGAAGGAAAATTAAGGGGAAATCAACATTCTGAAAATAGACCATGGAATCTGAAAATGTATAGCCAGCCTACTATTTTATGTAATGTATATTATTTCAGTAAGATTATCTTTACTAGACACTGCAAAAATATAATTTAACACATACTAGTAACTATGAAGAAAATTCATTAAATAAATAAACATTTTATTTCCCTTCCATACACATGTCTTGTAACAATTATTGTTTTGCCATACATAATAAGGAAGGATTTCCCTCTGTGATTAACATCAAAAAGGTAAGCCTTCCACTTGAAAGAATACTGACAATATCTAAGTTAACATATCATTTACTTCACAACTTAAGGTGAAACATTGAATAATAAAAACCACTGTGATCTACTGCATTCAATGAAGGCAAAAATCAAGTAATAATAATAATTTATATTTCAAACTACGAAAATACACTTTTTACGACAAACAATACAATATGTAACAGAGTTACAAATTAGACATAGCTTATGAATTATAAAAATACTTCTGTTGACCTACAACAGTTTGTACCCGTAGCTTCTATTTGAACTTAGAAGTTCACAAGAGTAACTGTAGTTTTCTAATTTAAAACTCATGCAATAATTTATGATGAAATAATAATTTAGAAAATTAGGTACTTTTCCTTGAGGAAAAGAGTCCTGTTTTAGTACCATCAATTTATGATTAAAACATTAAAGAATATTACAAATATATAAATGAGGACAGAAGTGGCTGAGTAGAAATTTAACAATTACTCTAAGTTACAGAAATATTGAAGAGAGGGAAAATCATTAAGTAATTAGAAGTCAAAGGGTGATTCACAAAAGCTATAAGCTTTATGTTTCCCTAAGATAACCTATCAATTTTAGTCACAACTGAATCAAAAAAGAACTCAATGTTTTCATACTGAATGAGCCAACGCTCAAGGGAAATTCTGAATGAATTTAAACCCAGACTATCTTTCACGCAATTTGGCAAAAAATTATAAACTTTTGGTGCCATGTAAGTGAAAAATCTAAGGAAACGCTCCTTCCAGGATCTAGGAAGTACAAAATTACCCTTCCTTCGCATATCTTGATCAATTAGTCGCTTTATCTCCATTCCTAAGAAAGAAAAATTTAAGTACCTTAAACAAGGATAAGTGCCTCAACGGAAGCAAGTTCAAGATACAAAAAACCAGGAATGAATGTGTCCTAGCAGGCATTCTACAAATTATAGGTATAAGTTGTTTCTGGCTTATCGTTATAGGTCGAACTTTATTAAAATACGCACCAACCCAATTTCATATCTTAAACAAGATTCAACCAGCCAAATAAAGCATTTTTAGAACACCAATCGGGCAGAAATCCCAAAGATAATAAAACTTTCTAATGTAATATAAAATTTAATTCGTCAGACTAAGAATATGTTTTTCCCATGAAAGATTGTAGTCAATAGTTACCCCTAGATATTTCATACTATCAACTCGATCAATACTAACGCAACTACACTCAGCTATTCTAGAGCAAGTGAGATTATGATATCTAACATGCAAGTTGCCAATTTACTCACCCTTTACCCATGTATTTGGATTTAGATATATTTAACATACTTCCGTTTTTGATTAACCACAATCTAATTTTGAATAAGTCCTCTTCAACAAATTTCAAAACTCAGTCAAACCTTTTTTCTCTATAAAAAAAAGGGCAATATCATCTGTATATGAAGTCAAATAACCTTGAAATTTCCCAGAACAGAAGTCGATAATATAAATTGTGAACAGAAATGGGCGCAAAACTGACCTGAGGAACACCAAATTCTAATACTGCTTCATTATTGAGTGTATGTTTAATTTTAACCTTTTGAGTTCTTCCCTTTAAGTAGGATTCAAACCAGTTAAAAGCTAAAATATCTGCTTGCTCCATCTTATTTAATAATAAGTTATGATAAATGACATCAAAGGGCCTTCTGGGTATCCAAAATGGGGGTGCCAACTTAGAATCTTCATTGATGCCGTTTATCAACTGTGAGAAATTTAAATAAGGCAATTTTTCTGAAAGCCAAATCAATTAACACTAAAAAATTATTTTTATTAAGAAAGTAACCAGTCTAGACTTTACTAGTTTCCAGAATAATGTGTAGGCTCTAGGAAAATAGTGGCTCCTATATTTACCTCATTTATATATTTGGCTCCTATATTTACCTTTAATATATTTATATTTATTGTTATATAAATATTGATTATGAACTGTAACATTCTCAAGAGGTGTATTTAGTTTCTTTACGATTAAAATACAGCTAAAATAAGTTTCTTTACGATTAAAATACAGCTATTAAAAATAACCGAAGCCTTTTCAACCTCATTAATCACATGGCTATTTATCTCGGCTTTAATTCCTTTTGTCTATTTCATATTTTTTATCCTTTTTACCGATTAACTGATCAATTTGTTTCCACTGTTCTCTAGTATTACCAGTGTTATTAATAAAAAAAGTTCTAAAATATAATTCTATAGCCTTCCTTATGTCACAGATACGTCTATTCCTGCACCTACTATAATATCTTTTTCAATCTAAGTTGTATGGTTGATTTTTAAAGTCCAAAACATATGGTCAACTCTCAAAACGTGATTTTAAAGAAAACTTAAAGAATAATAACTTAAGGAACCAGTTGATAGAACAGTTATGTCGGTTGTTTTCTCTTAACAAAACAATCTACCAATACTGGAGCAAATATTGCTTACCTACAACCAACAAAACAAATTTTGTTTTCAAAATCTTGGTGTTGGGCTGGTGGACCACCTACCCTTCAGTCCAGAACTACGATGACAAACGGGTGGCTGTAGATAACATCAATACGCTGGCTTGGGGTCATTACAATATGCCGTTAGAATTGAAGCGTTTATATGGAAAAAATAAAAACTAGTCTACGTCCATTTTATTATCACAATCGACTTTGTTAATTAGTTTAGCTTTTTAATATACGTTAATTTAGTTTCCTTACAAATACTGCAATTTGATTTTATTTTATTTTTTTCAACAACGACGCATTTACGCGATAGAATTCTAAATCTACATTTCATACAAAACGAATACATTACATCTCCTCTAAAATATGTACAACTTAATATGGAATGTCAATACCACATGTAAATTCTATGTCATAACTGTGTCCATTACTCATTTTCTTTAATCCATTATATACTATATAAAGTTCTTTATTTTTATTGATTTCGTCCAAATCCGATTCTGTAATATTATTAAATCATTGTGGTAAAAATATTTTCCCGAATCCTTCAATTGACGCAATAATCGATTTACCGTTTCTAGTATTCATAAACTCCATCTTTTCAATTTTATGTTCCTTATTACAGGTCAATTCACCGATATTTTTAATAGTATTGCTATAATTTAAGCTATTCAATTTATCGAAGATATTAAACATTTTTATGATTCTATATATAAAAGTAATGAAACTTAAAATCAGTATTTTATTGGTGTTAAAAAATATTTGTTTAAATGTGAAATGAGTTTGTTACGAACAGATAAAAGACAACTATTTGGTGTTTATCGATACAAATGCCAGTTTTTTGCCTTTAATACATTTTTATTTATGTTTTTTTCTTCTCTTAAGTACGAGCATGTCCATTAAAGCTATTTTAGCGAAAGAACTCCACAAGCCTGCCAGACGCAATTATCCAACCAGAAAAACGGAATTAATATCTGCTTCGACTTAGTCCAAGCAGACATAGTCAAAATGATATCTTATTCACGACAAAACAACGGCTACAAGTACTTTTTGACGGTTATCGATTGTTTTAGTAAGTTTGCATACGCTATACCGTTAAAGAATAAGACGGGTATAGAAATAGCAGTCGCTTTGCATCCGATATTCGCAAATCACAAGATGAAACATTTTCAAACAGATCAGGGGAAAGAATTTTATAATCCGCAAGTTAAAGCCCTTTTGAAACAGTACAACATAAATCACTATTCTACATATTCAGATACAAAATCCGCCATAGTTGAACGTTTTAATAGGACGCTAAAGACGAAAATGTTTACCAAATTTACAGAACACGGGAACTATTAATGGATTAATATGTTACAAAATCTCGTCGTAAAATACAATAATACGGTGCATTCGGCGACAAAACCTAAACCGAAAGATGTAAATAAAAAATGAACAGCAAGTTCTCGCAAATTTAAATAAAAAATATGACAGGAAACCGAATATTGTAAAGATTAAATTTCAAGTCGACGATCCGGTTCGTATAAGCAAAAAAAAGATATTCGACAAGGGTTATTTGCCCTATGGACTAATGAAATATTCAAAATACACACTGTTCACTCGGAATCTCAACCCGTAACTTATGATTTGATCGATTCCAGAAATGAAATTCTAAAAGGTCGTTTTTATCAACACGAATTGCAAAAAACAAAACACAAAGACATATATCAAAATGAGAAAATTCTCAAACGAAAAGGCAACAAAGCCTATGTAAAATGGTTAGGTTTTGATAAATCTTACAATTCATGGATAGATTTGAATGATAATGTAGTGTGAATATATTGTTACGTGGAAAAAAAATGTTATAATGTTGGAATTTATTGTTTTGATAATTTTGATTTTACTGATGTTTTGGATATGATTTTCAATATTTCATGACAAATGAAATGATGTTGTATATATAGAGATGCCTCCATTTCGCATAAAACAGCACTGTTTTATCCGTATGATTTTGACATAAGATAACAAATTTCACAATAATTTTATCATAAGTCACCGAAATTGATGTGAGTTTAACAAACTAATAGTTTGTTAAAAATTCATAAATATTTTTACAAGAGATAGATATGAAGGTAGTGCAACAGAAAACAAAATGTCCCATCATGAACGTAATGAAAGGATACGGATTGAAAAAACGAAGTAAGCACGGTTCCCTCTTGCCAAACACTATCAGATGTATTGTATGCGGCCCATCGAATTGCGGTAAAACAAGTGTGGTTTTCAATCTTTTAGTTCAAGAAAACGGAGTATGCTTTCAGAACTTGTACATTTTCTCTAAATCTCTCCATCAACCGCTATATAGAATGTTATCAAACCTGATAATGTTGAATCCAGAATTGGGTTACTATGAATATAGTGAAAACGATCGAGTTCCACAACCGGAAGCGATTCAACCACATTCAATAATGGTATTCGACAATGTAATCAAACAAAAGCAAAACAATACCGGTGATTATTTTTCGAGAGGTCGTCACAATAAAATTGATTGCTTCTATCTGGCGCAAACGTATTCGAAAATACCAAAACAACTCGTGCGGGACAATTGCAATTTTCTAATTCTATTCAGACAAGATGGTTTAAATTTACAACACATTTACGATGAACACGTAAATGTCGACATGTCCTTTGACGATTTGATATCTTTATGCGAACATGTTTGGAACGCAAATCGGTATGGTTTTCTAGTTATCGATAAAGAAAGCGATAAAAATAAGGTTCGCTATCGGAACGGTATGAATAAATTTAACATCATCGATTGAACGCAGTGATGCTATATTGAACGCACCGTCGAACGCAGTGTTGCTATATTGAACGCAACATCGAACGCAGCGATGCTATATTGAACGCACCGTCCAACGCAGCGATGCTATATTGAACGCGAATAGATTATTTGTTTATTTTTTTAATTTTTTTATATATAGAACAATGTATAAGAAGGAAAAACAAATGGTGGAAATTGATAGATTGAATAAAGATTTTAAATGTAAACATGCAGCTTTCGTGTTGGGTTTAGCCGAAGAGAAAGCTTTATTCGCTAAACGTTTCAAACCGATCCAAGAAATTAGAGAAAAAATAGATAAACCAAAACAGTCTCCTTCACCTCCGACCGATAGAGAAATTGATATAGATAGAGTAGGACGCGAATTGGGCGATAGACTGATGAGTAATTTAGAGAGACATCTAGAGAGGTGTGAAGAGAGTATATTGGAACAAGATTTAGAACTTTCAGATGATGAAGAAGATGTAGCTTCTTCTACCATGTTATCTCAACAAACAACTCTACCATGTGAACGAACTCAAACTGCGTATGAAGGTGGCGAAGAGCCTGTTAAATATATAGATATTTTGCCAGACACTCCATCTACACAAACTTCTGAGACGCAAGAAACAATTACATGTGAAGATTATTCAGAAGCTATAAAACCGTACATACAAATGTTGAAGACCGTACATACAAAAGTATCTCTAGATCATGTATACGGTGTGAAATACGATAAAAATACAGATACGGCTACATTGGGCGGTATTAAAATTTAATTTGTCGGTGATAAAATACATTTGGGAAAGATGATATATTCGGCCACAGCGGGCGTTCTCGAGCTGTTGTTTAAAAACCAAATCTGACAAAAGTTCACACGGCAGATATGCAAACTTATGGTGAAATGTTTATGCATACCGGTGCTCACTTGACGGACGCCGGCGCAGTAAAAACGAATAAATCTTCCAAATACAACGAAGTCATCAGAAAGCTGTTCCCTTCACAAAGACCCGTCAGATCAATTTCACCATATCAAGCACCATCGACATCGTTCAGCGACACCGGGTTGTTGCACGCGCAACTCAATTATAATCCGGTCTATTTATATTGGCACGATTCAAACGATCTGGTAGCTAGATTTCATACTCTTGTAGGCGAAAATGACGCCGGGAACAAGGGCGTTTCTAACGAACTGATATCCATAATTAAAGAATTGAAACAAGTTGAATTTGAAGAATAGATTATTTGTTTTTAATTGTTTATTTTTGTAAATATAGAAATGTCACGATTAAGATTAGGTCGTAATGGACATCGAACAGCGGGAAAACGAGGGCCTCCTGAGGCAGGTTTTTCGTTGACTAGTGATGGAAATTATGATATAAATCACCATAGATTGTGCAACGTGTTCGATCCTATCGGTGATTCGGATGCGGTGAATTTGAAACATGCCAAACAAATGTCGTCGGGTTTCTCCATCACAACCGATGGAAATTACGATATAAAAAATCATAGGTTGTGTAATGTGTCCGATCCTATCGATGAAGCGGATGTGTTGTGTTGAATCTGCGTCGAACCAAAAGTATGTTTGATGAATACACAATCAATCTGTATGAAAAGTTTATAGGTTTGGAAAGATTAAATGCATTCGATGCGGTTATTAGAAAATACATAGAAGATGAAATGGAAAGGCTTGCTAACGATACTTTACAATTTATAAATGATGAAAACATCAAGCTTAAAACAAAAGTTGATAGATATATAGATGATGCGATAGAGACGGCCATTAAGGAAATTTCGGAAGCGATTAATAAAAACAATAATGATGGCATAAAAATAAATTTGGTTCGTCATGATGAATAAATGTATTTGAATGAAAAAATAATTTTTTTATATATAGAGATATGAAGCTGAAGAAGAAAAATATTTCCAAGAAAAAAGGAGGATGCGGTATAATCGGGTCAGTAATTAATAAGGCTGTAGATTTATTACCGTTTGAAGCTCATATTCCAGGACTCTCCACATGGAAAAGGGAAATTCCCACATGGAAAAGGGAAATTCCCACAGGGAAAAGGTAAATTCTCACAGGGAAAAGGGGAAATTCCAAGATGGCCGAACACCGCAATATTGAATTCGTGACGTCATTCCAAGATGGCGGACGCCGCCATCTTGGATTTTGAAACCTGTAATCCCATTTCCGTACTACTAATGTGAAAAAAGGTGCAAATACAAATGGTTTTTGAAATCTCACTTTACTTCTTTTTTATTTACATTTATGTATAGCAGTGAGCATGTTAATAAATGGCAAAGGAAAGCCAAACTTCATCAAGAAATTAACAAAATATAAAAATTTAGAATATATTTTACTCACCAACTTTAATGTGATTTTTTTTTCTTCTTTTAAATCAGAATAATGAGCGGATGACAATATTTTAGGCAAAGTAAACTTTTCCATATCAACATCAAATCTTTTTGTAGCTTTCCTTACAGCTGAAGTAAAATTGTTTATTACAGTTTTTACAAATATTGGCGCAATAAGTGCTCTAAAATCAGCTCCTACCCTACTGAATGATAAACCGAAATACATTGATTGTCCAAGTAAAGATGAAAGGCTAGATCCAACACCTTTATTCAAGTCTTGTTCCAGAACATTTATGAACTGATTTACCTAAACAAAAACAATAATTAGTATATCAATATGAAACAGAAAGTGAATGGCTGTTACTGTTTCTACTGACTGATATTGACCACAGTAGTTATATACTACTATTATTAGAGAATTATATATCAACATTATTCTACACTTACTTTATCAATAATCCAGCTGTGAAATATTGTTGAATCACTTAACGAGTGCTGTTTAGTTGAACTTAAAACTGATTCATCATCTGAAAATACAGCTCTGTACTGAGTTATAATATTAAATAAATGTATTCTTGATAATTCAATAGTTCTCATTAAGTGCTGATTGGCTGGAAAAAAAAAGAATTAGAAGTGTAATTATTATTAAATTAATAAAATTTTTGTATAAATCTAATTAAATCAGATAAGATACTGATTTAAATTTAACCAAAAATTACAAGTATTTACTTAATATAATAAACATAATTTAGTAGTTTTTTCTGAAGGCTTTTCTGGATAATGTAAGGATATGATAGTTTAGAAGGAAATAAAGTAAAAGTATGGAGGCATCAAATAAAAAAGGTCTTAGAACAGGACTGTGAACATGTTATGTAAAAATAACATGTATAGAATAGAGAAATGGTTTAAGGAAAAGTAGTGCATTTTAATCCTTGTTATTGTGTAGTGATGGATGGTACACTAAGGAAGGTGGTAGAAAACGCTGGAAAAAGAATGATGAGAGCAATGTTTACTTGTTTTTTGATGACTGATGTAGTGAAATACAGATTGGAAGTTCAAGGTCACCTAGAAAGAAGCTAAGTTAGAGATATTGGAGAACTGAAGGGGTTCACAGCATTTTATGTATCTTGGAAATGAGGCGGAGATGGGAGGAGGAAATAGTAAAAGGAACAGTGAATAGGAAAATTCAAGTATTGATTTATTTTTAAATTGAGGGGAGTCTGATCTGGAACTAGGATATACTCCCAAAGATTAAAAATTAAAGCAGAAAGTAAAGGATAAACCAAGAAACTACATACCAATACTTATGTGAGCTGAGCAGTGGTTATGAAAAGAAGAGTTATTGGTTGTTTTGAAACGAATAAGGATATGTCTAATTGGCACTTGATTTTTTACCCAACCGTTGAAAAGGAAACAGGATCTCAGTCCATAGGCAGCCCTCATACCAGATGCCAAGATCTTCATGTTGTGGCATCCTCAGCATGGAGAACCTAGTAAGGTCGGATCTTTATTTACAGAACCAATAATAAAGAAAGAGATCAAGGATAAGGAAAGGGATGATTTACCCATCAGGGTAGTTTATCATCATCTTGCTGAGAACCCAAAAGAGATATGGAAAATGGAGGCTTGCAAAGTGAAGTTTCTAAGGAGCAGATGGAAATTAAAAACCCACCGGGTTGGTCTAGTGGTGAACGCATCTTCCCAAATCAGCTGATTTGGAAGTCGAGAGTTACAGCGTTCAAGTCCTAGTAAAGCCAGTTATTTTTACGCGGACTTGAATACTAGATCGTGGATACCGGTGTTCTTTGGTGGTTGGGTTTCAATTAACCACACATCTCAGAAATGGTCGAACTGAGAATGTACAAGACTACACTTCATTTACACTCATACATATCATCCTCTGAAGTATTATCTGAATGGTAGTTACCGGAGGCTAAACAGGAAAAAAAAAAGGAGGGGATAGGAACGAAAAAGATTAGAGATATTGTGAAGGAAGAAACCAAACTAAAGACAAGAGAGAAATCAAGGATGAGATGCTAACAGCATGTAAAGAATAAACTAGAATGTCTAGGTATATGCAGGGGATGGAAGTCATAGAAAGGAGACGAAGGGGGAGATATTTGAAGGAAGAGGAATAAAGTGTGTTAAAAGAAGAGAGAAGAATGAATGAAGTCGTGGAACAGGAGTGGTACCAGAATAGAATGAGATAGTGAGGCTTATATTTCAAGTAGATTCTGCCAGCGACTAGAAACCGTACATGATAATAACGATTATAAGCCCTCATAATGATAAAAATTGAGAAAATAAAATTTTTTTGAAATTCTTCCAGGTCATGGTTATTTTTTATTTTAGATGTTTTTTTATATACATATGTATTTGATACTAATTTTTTGAAATATACACATTTCAAATAATTTCTAATGATTTGAAACGAGCAGGTATGCAAAGGTAACGTTCAAAATCATCTCTACCATGTAAAGTAAAAACCACATTTTCATCTGGGGAAATAATAGCAACATTCTTTTGGGATTCACAGGGATTCCAGTAAACACAATCTCAACTTTTACACAGATCGATGAACTACAGCAGTTCAGAAGTACACAAAAATCTTAAGATAAAAATTAATATTTTTAAAAGTAAATATTCATTTAACATATAAAATGAGCTCACAATTTGTCAAAACAGGAAAGTCACCTTGCTTTCTATTTGTTTTCTCCACAATAATGCATACTGTTACATTACTCTTCAACTGTGGAGGAAATAGTGTTTAAATGTAATGTACTACACCTTTAACTCATTTTGGCTCAAATTTAGTATGATCATATATTTGGTTCAATTAATGAATTTTTAGGAGGGAAGAAAATTGGATTCAGCGGGAAGGCTAATGATAATATGCAAGGATGGGTCTATATACAGCCAAAAGACTTCTCTTATGGGATTAAGAAGCTTCTGAGTACTGTAACAAGTGTTTTTGCATTGCCCAATTATTAAATTGGTGAATAAAGGGTACAAAATTTTATTGACACAATAAATAAATTATGGGTATTAAATTCCTGATCTAGAGATTTCCAAAACAGTATATGAATAAACAATGAAAGGAGTTTAAATAGAAACAAGAATTACATAATTATAATTTTTGTATATAATGATAAGACTACACTTTTCTCACTATAGTTTCTTTGTTTCTGCATAGCATTTGCTCTTGTACTCACTCATATTTATTTCCCTCATGGTAATATGTTACATTTATACAATTGGTACAAAATAAAAAAAAAATGAAGAACAGAATTACAACAGTGAATCAACTATATAAATACCAATTAAAAAAATTAATAATATTTTTTGTCTTTTATACTCATTTCCTCCAATTTTCTGACTGGTCTGAGTATAGAAATGATATAGAAAAATATTTATTAAAAACATAAATTTAGATAGATACCATCATCTGTGGGTATTGCAGCTAATAAACTCTGAAACCATGAATCTCTAGCTTGAAGAAACTTCAATCTCAGTTCGGCTTCTGTAAAAATTTCCATACGTCGTAAATAACCAACCACTTGAAGACATCGAGGTAACTGAAGATCACATCGTAACTGGGCAATTAACTGATGCATTAATGTCCACCATGCCGCTTCAACTTCTTTAACAATGTTCTAAATATGGTAAATGGAAAAATAACATTATTAGGATTGAAAATATTACGGTTAAAAATATTACTTCAAAGAGAATACAAGGGGTATACAAGATTTGATCAAAAAAAATAAAGAAAACCTTTTAATTCTGGGTGCTACATTATTTTGACTGAATTTACCTTTTTCTCACATGAAGGCAGCATTGTCATTGCTTTCTGTCTGTAATGTATATCAATATTTTCAGCCATATTAGATGCATAGTTCAAATCTGGCAGTTGAGTGATTAGGATGAATTTTATTACAACGGGCAATTTATTTGTTTGAAAATAATGGAATAAATAATTTGCATTAAAAATGGATAAAGTGCACTGAAGCAATAAAAATGTTAAAGAAAATGTTTGGTAAGGATGTAAAGTTGATACCAACGGTTTATGAATGCTACAAACGGTTTCAAGAAGGTTGTGAAGACGGTGAAAAGACAAAAGGATTGGACATTCTAACATATCAACAACCAACGAAAATATCAACAAAATAAAGGACAATCGTAAATCTCTATTACAGAAGTTGCTGAAGGAGTGAGCATCTCATATGGCTGTAGTAAACAAATTTTGCAAACATTTTGGGTACAAAACCAAGACGCAGCGAAATTTATTTCAAAATTGTTGAATTTTCAGAAAATGAAATGTGGATGTATGATTATGATACTGAAAGAAAGGTCCAATCATCCCAACGGAAGCTCCTTAATCCTTTAAGCTCATAAAGGACAACCTGTTCAATAAAATATTAAGGTTCTCCTTACTGTTTTTGTTTTTATTATAATGACATCATGTACGAGGGTTATTTTTTTTTCAAGGTCCGATCGGTCACAAAATAAAAACCAACGCAATAATCAGATGAACCTTTGCATATATGTATTGCGCAGTGTCTCTAGTATGGCCTTCAATCATGCCGCGTCACTTCGTTTAGTTCTGAACACGCAGCTAGCACGTAAACATGTCTACAACAATAGCATCT
This sequence comes from Lycorma delicatula, assembly GCF_047948215.1. Lineage (NCBI taxonomy): Eukaryota > Metazoa > Arthropoda > Insecta > Hemiptera > Fulgoridae > Lycorma > Lycorma delicatula. The sequence goes on along the minus strand of NC_134460.1, from coordinate 10,416,701 downwards.
CCCGCCAAGTGTGAAGTGCGTGTGGTAATTCAATTTCTTCAGGCTGAGGGGTGTAATGCAGCTGAAATTCATCGATGAACAAGTATTGTGTACGGTGAAACTTCAGTGAGTGACAGCAAAGTGCAAACTTTACAGCAGCAAACTTTAAAGCAGGACATACAGTTGTTCATGATGCAGGAGGTCAGGGAAGGAAGCGAGTGTCAACCGATGATCTCGTTGAGCGAGTAGATGAGGCGATTCGAGAAAATCGTCGGTTCACAATTTCTGTATTAAACAATTCGTTTCCTGAAATTTCAAGGTCAGCTCTATACACCATTGTAAGTGAGAGACTTCAGTACCGCAAACTGTGTGCGAGATGCTGTCCCAAGGTGCTGTCCGACCATTACAAAACCATGAGAATGGACGCCTCCCTAACATTTCTCCAGTGCTACCACAATGAAGGAGAAGATTTTTTGAACGAAACTGTCACAGGGGACGAGACATGGGTCCATTTCGAAACCGAAGAAACAAAAGAACAATCTACTGTGTTCTGGGACCAGAATGGAGTTCTCTTGGTGGAATTCATGGAACGTGGCACGACCATCACTGCAGCCTCATACTGCGTGACTCTTCAACGTCTACGAAGGGCAATTCAGAATAAGCGGAGAGGAATGTTGTCATCAGGCATTGTCTTTCTCCATGGTAATGCTCGGCCGCACACTGCAGCTGTAACAAAGAAGTTCCTGCAGCATTTTCGTTGGGAAGTGTTTCATCACCCATCATACAGCCCGGACTTGGCTACATCCGATTTTCACCTATTTGCTCGCATGAAACACTGGCTAGGAGGACAACATTTTGGCACAGACATCGAGCTGCAGACCAGCATAGAAACATGGCTGAAAACACAGATGGCTCCGTTCTATGATAAAAGTATTGGAAAGTTGGTACCACGCTACAACAAATGTCTAAATTGGAGTGGCGACTATGTAGAGAAATAGTGTAACTATGTAAGTACTTGCTACAAATAAAAAATTTTTTATTTTCACAATGGTTTTAATTTCATGACCGATTGGACCTAGAAAAAAAATAACCCTCGTATTATAAATTCTTACAAGGCTGTATGGTTAACAAATAATATTACATAGCAGTCTTACACTGTTTACATGAGACAACTAACAAAATTTCGGCAAACAATTCTACAATTTTGTACCTCGATAATGCTCTAGCTAATACTTCACTATTAAATTGTGATTTATTTAGTCAAAAATAACACCATACTAATGCTGCAGCCTCTTTTTTCTCCAGATGTGGCACCCTGAGATTTTTTCCTGTTCGCACTGATTAAGAGAAGTCATTAAAAAGTCAACAATTTGTTAGAAAAGACGAAATAAAGTAAAAATCATTAACTGAGCTTAATTCTGTACCAAAAAATTATTTCACAAATGCTTTGATGATTGTAAGAAAATCTGGCGTAAGTGTGTCGAATCTTTTTGGGACTAATTTGAAGAAGGCAATATCAATGTAGAAAAATAAATAAGGTCTTTCTGATAAAAACTAAAAATTTTGTTATTTTCTGATTATGGCTCTTTCATTACATTAGTGGATCACGAAATGTTTCTTTTGTTTGAGGTGTCCATAGTTCAAAGAAAAGGTTGAGAAAACAGTTTATTACAGTTTTAATCAATGACAATTATAATCTAAATCACTGTTATCATTATACTATATTCTGCAAATAGGTGAATTAGCTGACCGAAGAGACAGTAATTTTTCAACTTACATGTATTGTGAATTTCATTACAGAAGAGTAAAACTGTTCATGTACTGCTGTTTCTTATGAGTATCAGCTACAGTAACAATACATTACAATAACATAATACGACAATACAAAAAAAATATTGATGAACAATTAGTTAGTTAATCAACTGGTTAATTTTCAGTTAATGAATTAAAATTAAATTATTCTATCAATCAACGTAATTGACAGGTACTGTAAAATGGTAGCACAACACAGAATAAAAATTGCATTACATACACCTTCAACATGTTATTAAATTGAAAAATTAAAATATGAGTATATATGTAACAAAAAATGAATACTAATCTAATCTGTATATTATTTTCATGAAAAATAACTTTTCAGTTTAGTTTATTATATTTTTTTTTAGACATAAATGAAAAAATTAACACTGTATTATCAATTTGTATACGAGGTGTGTTCAAAAAGTAACGAGAATTTTGAAATTTCACAGGTTGTATTAGTCTGATTGTTTTGTTATTTTATTGATAAAAATGTTTGAAAAGTTTCTGTACATTTTTAGCCATATTGGATGTTTACTCTGTTGTCAAAAGGATAATAGATGTTTTGGTATGATCGGCGATTTTTTATTTGTATAAATAATGGATCAGAGAATATGTATGAAATTTTACTATAAAAATGGAATAAGGTGTAGCAATGTTTTAAAAATGTTAAATATTGCTTTTCGTGAGTCAGCTATGAGTAAAGAAAGAATTTATGAGTGGTATAAGTGTTTTCAAGAAGGTCGTGAAGTTGTTGAAGATGATGACCACCCTCAATGCCCCAGCACATCAACAACTGATGAAAATGTGGGAAAAATGAAGGAAATGATTATGAATTATCATCGAATCACAATCAGAGAAGTCACTGATGATGTTGGGATATCAATTGGCTCATGCCATGAAACTTTTTGGATGTTTTGGGTATGAAACATGTAACAGCAAAATTTGTTCCAAAACTGTTGAATTTCAAACAAAAACAGGGCGAATGGAAGTTGCTAAATGAAGCCGACAACAATGCAGAAAAAATGAGTCATAACAAGTGATGAAACATGGGTTTACAGATGTGATGTCAAAACTAAGGCTCAATCATCCCAGTGGAGGCATTCTGGATCACAGAGATCGAAAAAAGCTTGACAAGTACGGTCGAATGTGAAGGTTATGCTCTCTGTGTTTTTCAATTTTAACAGCATAGTGCATCATGAGTTCTTGCCACAAGGTCAAACCATCAATAAGGATTATTACCTACAAGTTCAATGCCATTTGTATGAAATAATCTGAAAAAACATTCAGATTTGTGGCAAAACAATTCACGGCTTTTACACCACCATAATGCGCCTGCTCACATTTCATTACTTGTTCGTCAATTTTTAGCCAAAAACAACACTGTAATGATACCCCAGCTGCCATATTTGCGAGGCATGGTCTCGTGTGACTTTTTTCTATTCCCAAAAATAAAGAGAACCTTAAACGGCCATCATTTTACAAGCATTGATGAGATTAAAAACAAATAACTGAAAGAGCTAAACACTATTCCAAAGATCGAGTTCCAGAAGTGTTTTGGGGATTGGAAAAATTGCTGGCATAAGTGTATAATATCTAATGGGCACTATTTTGAAGGAGATAACATTAATGTAGACAATTAAATAAAATTCCTTTGAAAAAACAAAAATTCTCATTACTTTTTGAACACACTTCATATGTTTTTTTATTATGGAAGTGAATATTTAGATTGCTGAAGTATATAATGTAATCATTGGCAAATATTTCTTCCTATAACTTTGCTACAAGCTCCTACCATTACTCTCATAGTTTTATGAGATATAACATTTAAAAACACTCTATCTTTTTGATCTCTATTAGTATTAACAAACTAGTTTGCTTCTACATAATACTTAGCCTAATCAAATTGCATTCAATATTCACAAAGTTTGTAAATAATTTATGAAGAGTGTTATTTGCTGCCCTGATGTTCATTCCATTCTCCGAGAATATTTGATTTGGAAGATTTCTACGAGATATCAAACATTTTAATGCAACAATGAAAGTAATCTAGATCATTTTCCTAACCACAATGAGTTCTAGTCACTTCAATTATTGAAATATTAAGCAAGGGCTAGGTAAGGTAATATTCTCCATAGGGGCCAACTTTGTAGTAAAAATTGCAATAGAGTTACAGATTAAGGGAAAGAAACCTAGTGGAAGACCAAATAGAAGATAGTAAAACAATAATTACAACTACCTGAAATTACTATAACACAAAAAAATGTATATATATACAAATTTATCAAGGATAAATGAGCCTAAAAGTTAAGGATCAATGTAGCAAATCTAAAAAAAATATGTGAGAAAGATAATAAAAAGAAGACTTAATTAAAATTATAACTGATAAAATCAAAATGAATTAATTACCTCAATAATTGGTATGTCTGAATGTTTATTTCCTAAACGTCGAACGTAACTTGCTAATTGTAATGCTTCTTCAAAATATCCATCACGAATACATGAATCCATTAACTGTGGTATTTCAAGAACTTGAAGTAATTGAGCATTTCGTGTTAATGTAAGAGAGTTTAGACGACGGTGAGTCTTAATTTCACTTGATGCATGTGCAAATTCTTCACATGCTGCTGATAATACAGGAAGACCTTTAACTAAGCATTCTAAACTCTCTTCAGTCTTATTAAACTGAAAAAGCAAAATATATTTTTTTAAATATATACGCAACAGTAAACATTTTTACAAGGGCTATTCAAATAATAACATCCATTTCTGAATACAACATTTATTTAATACAAAAAATATCAGAAAAAATGTAAACTTCTTTCTTTTTAGCAAAATGTTTCTTTGAGATGTTCCTTTAACTTTCTAAATAAATTTAGTTGAAAGGGGTGAGGATTATTATGGATGAGTTATGGTTTTCCAATGATGTGATTTAAAAAGAGGCAGTCATTTCTGTAATGTATAATAGACATGCAGTTTCATTCTCAAACTTCTGTCAGTCAACACGTTTTGAGATTTTTTTGTATAAATTAACATAGATAGTCCTTCGTCACTTTAAAAACTACAAGAACAAATGTATAAAGTGTTACTGTTGTTATTGATGAGATTGGTCTTTTGAAAAATGGTCGGAAACATGATCGAACAGCTATTACTGCACATTTTACAACAATGACTTATTTCTCACAAAAAAAAAGCTGGCAATGACTGGTCTGATTTCATTTATATGTAATACATATCACATTTACAGAAATAATAAAATTCTTATGATTATTCGATGTTTAATAAATGAAACTGGGCCGGTAAGAGTTTTGTAACATATTTTTCTATTTTTGGTTATTATATGGAATGCTTAAACATTGTTTACTATCTACTATTGTATATCTATTGTCTGTTACATATATTTAACAAGTATTTTTTTTTTAAACAAGATTCTAAATTATTAACAGATTTTGATAAAAGAAATGTAGTGTCTTGCCTTTTTTGATATCAATATCATTTTATTAAAAACAGTTTTATTTATATGACAGAAATTTTTGTTTTTTGAGCGAAAGAAATTATATCTGTGAGACTCTTACCATACGGTTACAAATTACAATTTCATTGTAATTTTTTTGGATATCACTGTGTTTTGTTAATTCTTTTTTTTTATGAATTACTGACTTTTAACTTATGGATTTATTATTAAAATTTATTGCCTTTCTAGAACAAACAAATATACATCTTTTAAATTTCTCAGCCAATTATTTTTTGTCGACAGCCATATTCACTTCATACAACATTTTTCCTTTTTTAATAAAACTAGTATAATAACCTTATATCATTATATTATGACTTATATTATTAAATGAACTTTTTTTTTTTTATTTTTCCATCGATTAGTTCAAATTGTTATAGTTGTAGATTAAAAATTTTACCAATCAAATTTATTTCTGTTTTATGTAACAAATCTTTGTTGCCACATTTGCAACACATTCCTACTGTTCATGTTTTTTGTGTTTTATTAGCAGTTATAATCTCTTGTAAACTAATACTTTTATTTTTTTTTTTAATGAAGTGATGGGAATTAAAAAAATTGTTTCATCTTCATTACTTTCATTAATATAACAGCATTTACTATTAAAACAAGATGTAGTATATTTTCTTTTAAATTTTATTATTTCAAGTAGATAATCAAGTTTTTGTACAAGATCATTTGTAAATTCAAACAAAGGCACCGTTAAGTATTGCTACCTAGCGGTGAATTCGTAAACCCACCTTTTTGAAGAAAAAGTGATATATTTGAGTCCCCATGGTTCATCAAAATGGAAGAAAAAAGTCTAACAAAATTCGAAGAATTTTTTGAAAGTATTCTTTATTACAAATCCAATTAAACTAAAATATAATATAATATGTTTTCATGATTATTTTCGAATTTTTTCCCATTTTCATTTCACTTTTATATTAGGTCATGTTTAGCATAGTAAGCATAGTTCGTTGACCTTCACCATGCCATCCAGTTCTGCGGATTTTTACCGCTGAAGTTCTAACTTCTTGATAACCAAAATTATGATTCTTTTTTTTTCATATTTTTGTGTTTTTTTTTTTTTTGTCTTCAGTCATTTGACTGGTTTGATGCAGCTCTCCAAGATTCCCTATCTAGTGCTAGTCGTTTCATTTCAGTATACCCTCTACACCCTACATCCCTAACAATTTGTTTTACATACTCCAAACGTGGCCTGCCTACACAAATTTTCCCTTCTACCTGTCCTTCCAAAATTAAAGCGACTATTCCAGGATGCCTTAGTATGTGGCCTATAAGTCTGTCTCTTCTTTTAACTATATTTTTCCAAATGCTTCTTTCTTCATCTATTTGCCGCAGTACCTCCTCATTTGTCACTTTATCCACCCATCTGATTTTTAACATTCTCCTATAGCACCACATTTCAAAAGCTTCTAACCTTTTCTTCTCAGATACTCCGATTGTCCAAGTTTCACTTCCATATAAAGCGACACTCCAAACATACACTTTCAAAAATCTTTTCCTGACATTTAAATTAATTTTTGATGTAAACAACTTATATTTCTTACTGAAGGCTCGTTTAGCTTGTGCTATTCGGCATTTTATATCGCTCCTGCTTCGTCCATCTTTAGTAATTCTACTTCCCAAATAACAAAATTCTTCTACCTCCATAATCTTTTCTCCTCCTATTTTCACATTCAGTGGTCCATCTTTGTTATTTCTACTACATTTCATTACTTTTGTTTTGTTCTTGTTTATTTTCATGCGATAGTTCTTGCGTAGGACTTCATCTATGCCGTTCATTGTTTCTTCTAAATCCTTTTTATTCTCGGCTAGAATTACTATATCATCAGCAAATCGTAGCATCTTTATCTTTTCACCTTGTACTGTTACTCCGAATCTAAATTGTTCTTTAACATCATTAACTGCTAGTTCCATGTAAAGATTAAAAAGTAACGGAGATAGAGAACATCCTTGTCGGACTCCCTTTCTTATTATGGCTTCTTTATGTTCTTCAATTGCTACTGTTGCTGTTTGGTTCCTGTACATGTTAGCAATTGTTCTTCTATCTCTGTATTTGAACCCTAATTTTTTTAAAATGCTGAACATTTTATTCCAGTCTACGTTATCGAATGCCTTTTCTAGGTCTATAAACGCCAAGTATGTTGGTTTGTTTTTCTTTAATCTTCCTTCTACTATTAATCTGAGGCCTAAAATTGCTTCCCTTGTCCCTATACTTTTCCTGAAACCAAATTGGTCTTCTCCTAACACTTCCTCCACTCTCCTCTCAATTCTTCTGTATAGAATTCTAGTTAAGATTTTTGATGCATGACTAGTTAAACTAATTGTTCTGTATTCTTCACATTTATCTGCCCCTGCTTTCTTTGGTATCATTATCATAACACTTTTTTTGAAGTCTGATGGAAATTCCCCTTTTTCATAAATATTACACACCAGTTTGTATAATCTATCAATCGCCTCCTCCCCTGCACTGCGCAGTAATTCTACAGGTATTCCGTCTATTCCAGGAGCCTTTCTGCCATTTAAATCTTTTAATGCTCTCTTAAATTCAGATCTCAGTATTGTTTCTCCCATTTCATCCTCCTCAACTTCCTCTTCTTCCTCTATAAAACCATTTTCTAATTCATTTCCTCCGTATAACTCTTCAATATATTCCACCCATCTATCGACTTTACCTTTCGTATTATATATAGGTGTACCATCTTTGTTTAACACATTATTACATTTTAATTTATGTACCCCAAAATTTTCCTTAACTTTCCTGTATGCTCCGTCTATTTTACCAATGTTCATTTCTCTTTCCACTTCTGAACACTTTTCTTTAATCCACTCTTCTTTCGCCAGTTTGCACTTCCTGTTTATAGCATTTCTTAATTGCCGATAGTTCCTTTTACTTTCTTCATCACTAGCATTCTTATATTTTCTACGTTCATCCATCAGCTGCAATATATCGTCTGAAACCCAAGGTTTTCTACCAGTTCTCTTTATTCCGCCTAAGTTTGCTTCTGCTGATTTAAGAATTTCCTTTTTAACATTCTCCCATTCTTCTTCTACATTTTCTATCTTATCTTTTTTACTCAGACCTCTTGCGATGTCCTCCTCAAAAATCTTCTTTACCTCCTCTTCCTCAAGCTTCTCTAAATTCCACCGATTCATCTGACACCTTTTCTTCAGGTTTTTAAACCCCAATCTACATTTCATTATCACCAAATTATGGTCGCTATCAATGTCTGCTCCAGGGTAAGTTTTGCAGTCCACGAGTTGATTTCTAAATCTTTGCTTAACCATGATATAATCTATCTGATACCTTGCAGTATCGCCTGGCTTTTTCCAAGTGTATATTCTTCTATTATGATTTTTAAATTGGGTGTTGGCAATTACTAAATTATACTTCGTGCAAAACTCTATAAGTCGGTCCCCTCTTTCATTCCTTTTGCCCAGCCCGTATTCACCCACTATATTTCCTTCCTTGCCTTTTCCAATGCTTGCATTCCAATCTCCAACTATTATTAAATTTTCATCTCCTTTTACGTGTTTAATTGCTTCATCAATCTCTTCGTATACACATTCTACCTCATCATCATCATGGGCGCTTGTAGGCATATAGACGTTAACAATCGTTGTCGGTTTAGGTTTTGAATTTATCCTTATTACAATGACTCTATCGCTATGCGTCTTGAAATACTCCACTCTCCTCCCTATTTTCTTGTTCATCACGAAACCTACTCCTGCCTGCCCGTTATTTGACGCTGAGTTAATTACTCTAAAGTTACCCGACCAAAAGTCGCCTTCCTCTTCCCACCGAACCTCACTAATTCCTACTATATCCACGTTTACCCTATCCATTTCCCTTTTTAAATTCTCTAGCCTACCAACCTTTTTTAAGCTTCTAAAATTCCACGCTCCGACTCGTAGAATGTTATTTTTTACTTTTCTGGTGACCCCTTCCTTAGTAGTCCCCACCCGGAGATCCGAACGGGGGACTATTTTACCTCCGGAATATTTTACTAAGGAAGGCGCCTCCATTATTGCTTTTGAAAATGCAGAGCCACATTTTCTTGGAAAAAAAAACAGCTGTAGTTTTCCATTGCTTTCAGCTGCGCAGTACTCAGAGGACTGAGTGATGTTGATATGGCCGTTTAAGTCATTGTGATTTACGCCCCTAACAACTACTGAAAGAGCTGCTGCCCTCTTTCAGGAATCATTCCTTAGTCTGGCTCTCAACAGATACCTCTCCGATATGGTTGCACCTTCGGTCCAGCTACTCTGTATCCCTGAGCACTCAAGCCCCCTCACCAACGGCAAGGTCTCATGATTCATAGAGGAGGATATTTTTGTGTAAAAATATTTATTTTTAATTTTAAGATAGATAATAAATAAATAAAAAACAGAACTGATTATTTCCATACTTGTGGAGAACTTAATGAAAGTGGGAATATCGTTTTATATTCTTGTTCTTTTCCAAATATATACAATAGTTAAAAGTATAAAACGTAATTCAGAATGACTTTTGTTGATATGTTGATCAGTTGCATTATATTGTTGACCCTATACTTGTAACAACTCTAAAATTGATTTTAAATAAATTTAAAAAAACTTTTATCAAAATTTCAAAGAACGTTTTTGATTTTTTTAAATCTGGAAGCTCCTCCCCTATCAAGGAAGAGTATTTAAGTTATTTTAGTCACTTCATTTTTTAACAAAATACATTTTAATCGTAAAAAATTTTAAACTAAAAAAAGGTTTTTCATTTTGGCAGTACTCAAAAGGGGAAGCATTAATGTAAAATTATTCTTTAAGAAAATAATCCTTGGGTGGTATCAATACATTTAAAACAAGAACTTCTTTAAAATTGTTTAAATAATACAAAAATACAGTCATAATTCTAAATAAACAAAGTTGTAATTTTCTAGGAAAATTATTATTTTCTAGGGTTTGGGGATGGAAATTTTTTTCAAGAAATACTAAAGAATAAGGGCTTTAAAAAAATTAGATTTTTACATTTTAAGTACAATGGGTAACTTGTGAGATGCACCTAAATTTAAAATTAATTAAAAAAGATTTTTGTTATCACAAACCATTGGAGTTCGATGGACTACAAAATAATTTTTTGTGTGCAAATGACTATTAAATAATAGCTTTTTGGTAAATTATGATTTTAATAAAAAAAGTCAACCCTTATAAGAAAAACATTTTACTAAACTGTCCCCATAAGATTTGAAATTTTTTTGGCCAAAACACCCCCACCCCTTTTTCCAAAAATGTTATACGTCCTTTCTCCCTGAAGGTTTGTAGAAACCTGAAGGTTTCTCCCTGAAGGACAGTACCTGTCTACTAGTTTTGAAGAAAATCAGTCAATAGGTCCAGAGTTATAAGAGTCAAATACAGACCAACATACATATATGCATATGCACAAACATCCATCAGAGAAAAATGATTCAAATTAAACTATATCACTGTAATATATATCTTTAACTTATTTGTTATCAGTTTTTATATCATTTTATAATTTTATACTTCATCAACAGGTAACATAACTTTCTGATCCAGTTACAATAATAAAAAATAACAGAAATTCACAGTCATTTAATCACAAAATCTATTTTCAAACAAAATTTTTAATTATATATTCACTTGTTCCTCGAGGCTATTAATGGTGATTTATCCTCAAATATGTAATCTGTTCTATTTAAATGGACTTTGAGCAGAATAAAAAAACTAAAGAAAGCGTTTAATTACTCTGAAACCGTTCCTACATACAACAAATAAATTGTAAAAAAAAGCGATTTGTCTGTGAACTTTTATAAATAAGAAAAATGATAAATGGATTCATTACTTTCTAAGAAAAAAATAAAATATTCGGCTTTTCACATTAAAATTTTTTCATTTAATTTTCATTTTCTCAACATCATAGAAAAATATGATAATTTTAAAATATTGAAAATGATGAATGATACACTCTTATAATACATGTTAATTTATTCCAGAGGACCTTCTTGGAGCTTGCAGCTATTTATGCAATTACTTTACTTCCTTCATGGAAAAAATAATGGCATTGTTATAGATTGTGCCATCTTTAAAAGGTGTCATTCAATATCTAGTGAAATAATATATTTTGTGCTTGTACATTTAATTAAATCAAATTTAGGGTTTGTAAATTTCATTTTGTTCAAGTGAAACGATATCTTTTAATTTTGTATGTAAAAATGGCATGTTTTATGTAAATAAATAACAAAAATACATATTAACAACATAACCAAATGTTAACTTTAATTCACTTCCCATTTTCATAACATTAAAACATAAATTACAATGAAGTCCATAAACGACACAACACATCAATAGACTTATCATCAAAAAAACTCAACTCTCTCATATACAAACTAGCAAGACATATGAACAGAACCATTAATTCACACTTAACGCTTGAAAATAGCTTACTCAGGATAAAAAAATAGCCTAAAATAAAATAAATTAAAATAAAATAGCCTTATCAACAAAATTTATATATATACTACATAAAAAAACAACCAAACCAACACAAAATGTCTGAGATCAAAACATTAACACAAGCTGTAACTAAACAGAATTAATTCACATACAATAATAGATATTAAATTCAATAAAGCCTACCAATTGGTTCTCTCATTTCTACCGAATGGTTCTCTTCTGGCTAAAATATTTTCACAATGCTTTGAAAACACTCGCATGTTACACGGGTAAAATAATACACAGGTACCTTCACACTGGTATACTAATGAAGTATACAGAATAAATAAATCATAGATTCCTCACATTTATTAACAAATTACATTTCACTGCAGAATATGAACACAAGAAATCACTTCATTCACCTTACCGCATCCAAAACAGCAAACTTTTAAAATACATAGCAAGCCATTATATTTAATACACATATCCATAACACATTCAATTATGGTGCACAGCACAAACCAGTCAAAAATCCAATAATTAAACTGAAGAACTTAATATAATAAAAACATATGGCAGAGATTAATGGCATTACCTAATTGCATATATAAAACCAAAAACAAATTTATTAATAGAAAATAAATTAGCATGTATTATATAAATAATTACACCAGGTTTGTTATTACATTATCCAACCATAATACCTGTTGGAATATTGCTCTAGAACACTCAGCTGTTTGTATAAATGTTTTATAATTATCAAATGCAAGTTCTTGAGTTTGTGTCAATACTGATGCTTTTTCATCTGCTAAACGATCAGGTTCCTTTGCTGTAAAAATAAAATCATAAATAGAGCATTAAAAGTATATATTTTCTGATTTTAAGTAATACTACTTGCATTCAAATCAACCAGCATTAATTAAAATGATAATATAAGAAGTGACAAAAGATAGTAAGAGTATTTTATAGAACACCCTATATTTACAAGTTACAAACAACATTAAAAGGATGGTGCACCACCTTATTTCCAAACCGACATGAAAAGAATTTCTTCCAAATCACTTTCCCATGGAGATGGTTAAAAGAAGCAATCTGGAATTTTCAACTCTTATCTTCTGATTTCACAATGGATTTCTAACACTAAATAATCTACAGCGCACTGCATATACCAAAAATGAAAAAAAGACAACAGAAAATGATATACAAAACTGAAAACTAGTACAGTTATTTCAGTAGAAACAATACAATGCGTATATTGATTGCTTTACTATAAGAAATTGACAATGCGTATGGTGCAACTGTTAGATATTTGTAATGATCTGGTAATCAATACTACCAAATTAACATCTGAACATTTTATTGGTTAAAATATACAAAATAGAAAAAATATAATTTTATTTTTCCAAAGATTATTGCAGAATAGAATACAATTAAACAATTTATCATACATGAATTACAATAAACTATTATACACTGTATACTTGTTAATGTTATAGTGAAATAACATATAAATATTTAACAGGTTAATAATAAATAATTTAAAAAATGCAAACCAAAAATAACATTACATACCAAGTTGGTCCACACTGTAACTACCCAATTTTGATAAATAATAATAAAAATCTGGGTTTTCTTTCCATTTTTCTGAAAAAAATTACAGAAAAAATTAAACAATACACTATTTTAGAAAATTGCAACTCTATAGATCAAGTTTTACAATGCTTTAAATTAGTTAATCTTACTCATAAAGAAAACTTATGAAAATATATCCTTGAAACAGTGATACTCTATGCATTAAACTGAAACATCAGATTTATTAACAATAGGTAGAACAAAATAATTGAAAGAGCACTAGATAAAAGAAAATAATCATGTTGTAATTTACAACTAAAGATTTATAATTACAGTTTCCAGTTCATGATTCAATAACAAGATAAATATTAATATTTCTAAGTAACACTGCCATCTATTCATATAAATATGATAAACAATACATTTATAAAAACTTATTTCAGCTAATGTTAAGGTATCAGTTCTGAAACAATTGTAATATACAATGAACCCAGACAATTTAATACATAAAAAAACTAATTCTGTTCAGGGTTGTTAATGTACCTGAATGTTATATTTGAAAATATTAATACTAAAATGAATATATTACATATTAGTGCCACTTCCAGTTTCACATATAACTTGTAATTTTAATTAGTGACTGAATATTTCAAACATGTCTGTTTGAGTACATTTACTTCATTTAAACATACATTAGCTGTGCACTTAGCAATCATGTGTTAATTACTTAAAATTATTTACACACAATATCTCACTAGTATTTTTGATACACCTTAGTTTACTCCAGCAAATAAACCTAAAGAATTTCTTACTTGGTATCTAGTTAAAAAGTAACACAATCCACAGGATTGTATTTTTCATAATTTTTAAATGACTTTGGTACAAATACAATATTAGAGTTGGTATCAATATTGTAAATACAACACAAATAGTTATTTGGCATAATTCTATAATTTAACACAAGTGAGATAACAAGGATTAAATAAATATCTCTGATTAAAATAATTTTAAAAATGAAAAATACCTCAAACGTAAGAGAGGCATACAGAATTGCATCCGAAAATTTAAGCAACGTTTATTAACAAGAAGTATGAATAATATTTCACAACATGATTATGAATAAGTTATTAACTTAACATAATCTCCAATTAACAACTATAAAAACTATCATTTAGGAAGGATTCGAATAATAATTAAGGTAGCTTACCTGGAATATCTTCAGAAAAAATTAATTTCGTAACACTTTCTGCTTCAACATCCATCGATATTACTTACTAAAATACGAAAAAAGTGTTTATTCAATATTACATACTTAACCTAGTCAAAACTAACGCTTAGTACAAGCATAAAATCTTTGTCTCGAAAGTACACACACAAGATAAAAAGGCTGAAATTTCACAATTAAAACAAATGATAAGATCAGAATATTATTTCTCACAACTTAAGAAACGCAATGTAAAAAACTGACACATAACCAAACAGATATAACAGTTCTAATACGAATAGTTTTCTTGAACTGCTCGATTTTAATTCGAGTGATCATTCAACATTTAAAATGAACGTAATAGAAAGTGCTCCGTGACGTATTCGCTAAACTTCAGGAACTTATTCACCACACCAAAATGAGCGAAAACATTCATATCAACATAAGTCCTATTTTGCTTTGTTTTCCTTTTGGAAGCCATTTTGTGATTTTCTACAAAAAAATATTTTTCAGGAACGGGTGAATCTACTTTAATTCAATTTGACAAATCTTAGACATTATTTAATAAATTAATTCATCAGTATACTTTTTTGAAAAACTTCCGAAACTTCTTCAACACACATTTCTTGCTAGTGAACAGTCCTCTCCATGACTTTTTGTATTTCATACAGAAAAAATGACCAAATGTTAATGCACTCTAAGAGAATAAGAAATATAAGTACAAGTGGCGGCTCGCGTATAGGCACTGTGGAACTGCAGTACTCTTTATTACTCTTTATTTTGATTATCGATAACATTTAATATAATGAGTCCTTTTTACTTTAATATTTCTTTATACTTGTACAATATATAATACTTAAGCTTAATGGCAGTAGCCATCCCCCAGTTTATGAAAAAGATACAGAACTCTTTGTATGGAACTGTGAAGGTCATGAACTTTATTATTTATTCGGTTAAACCAAATAAATAATTAACGGTTTTAAGCACAATGTGATTAAAAACCATGTAGCATATTCTTGAATGTGATAAAGTGTAGAATTAGATTATTGTCCTGCTTCCAGTTATTCTACTTGAGTCACTTTTTTTGGTTCTTTTATTTTGTAGAAAACTTTAACCTTGAAAAGGCCCAGAAAAAATTTTTCTGAAACAGCACCCACTAATTTTAGCTACAAGCTGCCGCTGATAAGTTGATACCCATGATATACTAAATGAATAAACATATTTAAATCCAACAATTTTTTTACCAAATTCTAAATAGATATTTAGAATTTGGTCGCAAAGGACCTAAAAATATTTTTTTTATTAAGAAGTTGCATTTATTAGATTTGATTCACTTTGTTTCAAAAAAATATATTTTATATCATTTTCATTGCAGATTGACACAAACATAAAACTCGGTAAACAAAATTTTTCTCGTACGAATATATTCATTGCATTTTTATTTTTATGAATTAATATTTTCAAAATGCAAGTTGTGATCAGCTACGACTTTATTCATAATTCGTATTTGATATAAAAGAAACTGTAAATTCTAGTGCATTTTTATTAAAAAACTCAATAGTTAAAACAGTTATATTCTTTTAAGTAAAAAAATTATAACAATTAATAGGCTCTGTACTTTAATGAAAGTGCTGTGTCAAGTTTAAAAGTTTGCATTGTTCAAATCTTCAGAGACTACTCATTAAAGTTAACAGTGACATTAAAATTGAAAATACACAAATAAATCAGCAATTCTGGTTTAGATTTTTTTAGTTTTTTTGTCACTGTTAACTTTAATGAGTAGTCTCTGAAAACTTGAGCAATGCAAACTTTTAAACTTGGCACAGCACTTTCATTAAAGTACTATTATATTGTTTCATCAATTGTTATAATTTTGAAAAAAAACATAATGTTATAAGTTTGAAAAAACATAAAATATCATCCCACAGTGATCTCAGAGATATTGCTAATGCCAGTAATGTAAGTATTATGCCAGTATCAGCTAGGTAAAAGAAGACAAATTTGTAGCAAAAACACTTCTAAAGCATCCAAAGAGTTTATATCATGATAGGAAAACCATGGAACTTTTTGAAATTGATTTTACTATTCAGGAATTGGATGATGCTTTGTTTCTAACCAAGCCAAACAAAGCAGCAGGATCTGATGGAATATTCCCAGAACTATTAATCCACCTTGGGGAAAAAGCTAAGGAAACCCTACTTGGTACTAAAAACTTGACATGGCAAAGACATGTACCGCAGCAATGGCGAAGGGCAGAAATTATCCCCATATTAAAAAATTGTAAAGATTCCAGCCTATATCCCTAACAAGCTCTTGTTGTAAAGTGGCAGAGAAGATGATTGTCAACCATCTAAACCAGTTTATCCAAACTCGTGGAATTGTAGACAATGGTCAAACTGGCTTCTGCAGACATCAAAGCACGATGGAGCATGTTGTTTACTTTACACAAGTCAAAGATGGATAACACAGAAAGATGTCTACACTAGCAGTTTTAGTCGACCTAAAAGCAGCATATGATACCGCCTGGCGACCCACGTTCATTCACAAACTGGCCATGTGCAATATCACTGAGATGTTTATTCAAATGGATCAAGTTTTTTCTTTGCTAAAGATCAGTCCAAGTGTGCCACAACCACATTACTTCCAAATTCCGCATTCAAAAGAAAGGTCTAGCACGGGGTACTGTTCTGAGTTGTACACTATTCAACAGTATAATGAATGAGATCTTAGATGCAATCAGAGAAGTACAAGGAGTCGAACTCCTCCTATACGCAGATGATCTCCTTATCTGGGCTACTTGTAGTAACATTAATGCATTGTAAGAATGCCTCAATAAGGCATTGCTGAATCTTGAAATCTGGGAACAAACGCTATGACTGTTAATACCACAAAAACTACATTCCAACTGTTCACGCTTTCCACAAGAACACCAGCAATAAGTCTGTCCTACAAGGGTCAAACACTGAAAAAAGCAACATTTCTAAATACTTGGGAGTTACCCTGGACCGATGACTTACTTGAAAACCACATGTCGAACAATGCGTAGGAAAAGCATTGAAAAGGACTCGTCTACAGAAAAGATTCAATGCTACAAAATGGGGAGCTAACCAGGAAGTGTTAATGACAAAATATAGAACATACATTAGACCAGCCCTGGAATATGGAAGTGAAGTGACAGTCACTGCTGGCTCCTCAACTGCATATAAGATGAACCTTGTCCAGAACATTGCTCTGAGACTAATAACCAGTGCTGCTAAATCCACCCCATATGGAAGCTCAGACACAAATGGAGCCTCTTCATGTCCACCATGAAAGAAGTGCACTGTCCTTCTGGGATCGTTCAAGAAGAGTGTATAAGCAACAGCAGGACAGGTACCAGAAAGCAACAAGCAGGCTGAAAACCCAAATTGTACCACTCACTGCATATAAGAACCTATATGAGAAGTATGGCCTGATATCTGTAGATGTAATGCCACTTAAGACCTATCAAGATTCTTTCGACTATCTGCTGCAAGCCAAATATAACTTAAAATATCATCAACTGCCAAAACACACTTCTTATGAAGCGGAATTAAAACAGGCTGTTCTCCAAACCATTCATGAAGATTATCCAGAACAGGAATCGTTATACATTTATACAGACAGATCATCAGTACTGTTTTCCTGATAGATCTCGTGGTTCTTTCGAACCCTTCCTGTGTAAATTATCTGAAACTTTTTAAAATTACTAATAAATTCTATGAAAATTGTTTTATAAAAAATAAAAAAATTAAAAGTCTAATCTGGATGGTCATTTAGATTATTGTTCAGTCATCACTTGATATTAGGGAAAAACAAAGAAAATACCTCCTTATTATGAAGAAGAAAAGTGAAAATGATAAAACAATAATAATAAATAACTAAATATAAAACATTAATAAAACACTTCAATAAGAACTCCTACATTTATAAAAAAAAATACAAAACAACTGATGACTAAAAACTATATATCATCACTCTGGACAATCTTAATCTAGTTTAAGTGGAGACATTTTTTAAATTAATTCCTCCATATCTATTGTTGATGACAATCAAAAGCACAAATTTGGCATCAGTCAAACATGTACTGTTTGATTAATAATCAAAAGCACATGGAGTTTTACATTATTTTTATTTATTTTTTATAAATGGTTTCTGAGTGTTTTCTGTTTATGATTTTATTTTAAAACTTATTATTTAAATGAAAATTTTATTTGGTGTTTCTATTGTTCATCATAATATGTATTAAAAAAGACATAAACTACTATTCATTATACTAAATTAATGGATTTAATATTCAATATAAATGATAATAACCAATATCTGATCATAGATTTATAATTGCGTGTGGAGAAGAATTTTATTTTATTCAGAGGAACAAAAAATGTAGAACACTTCTTATCTGGTATAATTACAATATTATGATTGGTTATGTAATATGATGGATAAACATATTCAAGACTGTCAAAATGTTTGTAACAACTTTGTTAAAGAAATTATTTCATATTTTGTATGCATATTGTTGGTTTTCATTAGCTGGTATTACAGTTATTGTATTGCTTTATACAGCCAAAAAAGTATACATATATGATGAAGATACCAAACTTAAAGCTGAGGTAAGCAAATTAGATTCATATATTTATAGTTTAGCAAATTGAAATTTACCAGCAGAACACAATTATTTTGTTAAAATTAATTACCATTCCACTGATCTCTATGGTAGAGTGGTAGTCTTATCCTTTCATCTGGAAGGTCTTGACCAATTTTATGTGGTGAATAAATAAATAAATGGGAATAATGAAAAAAAGTCAAATCCAAATACTTAATTTTATACATACTTATGTAATTTATGATATTTCTATTTCTTCATTATAATTAATTAAAATAATAAATAGTTAAAATTTAAAAAAATAATTAAATTGTGTTTATAAAACATTTATTATTTATCTATAAAAACAATTCCCAAATAAAAGTACGAACTTAGAATATATTTAATAATATTATATGATAATTTAGAAGTTTGCAATGCTTTTGTCCGTGATGGTTGGTGACAAACAATTTAAAACTGTACGTCTTAGACAACTGAACCAAAATTTAATAAATACAGAATTCTTAAAATTCATTTCATAAGATTTTTGGTCATTGTTATATTTATCTATCTTCAGTGATTGAGGCATGTTAATCACACTGCCATCAGCTAATGTTGATTACTAGTGGTTTTTTTTTACGTACGATAGACAAATTTATAATTGAAATGTATATTGAATTTGAATTGTTTATTTAGAATGTTATCTCTGCATGTTATTGTGTTTGTATATTTCATTAATTTGAGTAAGTTAAGATTTGATACTTTTTTTTTTGTGTATGTGTAGAATATCAAGGTTGTTGTTAATGGATTTATTACTATAAATCTATTAACAACAATGACATGATTAAGAAATGTTGACTATGTTGTTATAAAAGACTTTTATGTATTTATTATATTTGAGAATGGAGCTGCTTTTCTTTTGATTATTTTAGAATATTAAAAAGTTAGATCAATTCAAATGATATAACAGCACATATATATGAAATGCATAGGACTTCAGTAATGGGGTACCAATAGCTGAAGGTCTAAACCCTCCCAGTGATTTCACCTCTTACCCCAAATGTAAAAGGATGATTTAGGCACAATGTTAGAACTAATTTTTTTAAGTGGGGATCTATTTTTTCTTAAACATGGATAAGAATAATATAAAAAATAAAGCAACAACTGTTATCAGAGAAAAAGTAAATTTAAGTCATATTCCAGTGCTAAGTTATATATAACGAGAGAAAGTTTTTCCCCGATCACAATGTGGCATAGAATCATTACTAAACAAGGTAGATCAACCAGTTTTTCAGAAATGCACATCAATTCCTATTTCAGGTGTTTAGCTATTAGAAATGGGCTGGTGGTGTATTTTTATTTGTAGCCTTTCCGTAAAATATGAGACTGAGTATCTCACCCTTTTACTCAATCTCTTCGAGTCAGTGCTCAAAGATATTGCCCCAGGAAAAGCACCAGGATTTGACAGCATCAATCCAGAATTCCTATTAAACTGCAGAAAGTAAGCAAAAATTTGGCTGGCCAGATTCTTCACTGGTATAATGCAGACCAGTAGCGTACCCAGAGAGTTCAAACAATCGAAGATAGTAGCCATCTTAAAACCAGGGAAACCAGCAAACTTATCTAAGAGCTACAGATTTATAGCATTGCTATATGTGACTTATAAATTACTAGAAAGGCTTATCTACAACAGAATCTGTCAGAGAATATTTGATGTTATACCGATTGAACAAGCAGGCTTTAGGCCAAAATGAAGTTGCACCAACCAAGTTCTCTCACTCACAACGTACATTGAAGCGGGGTCCCAAAGAAATCTTAAAACCTTTGCTGAATTCATTGATTTATCAGCCGCTTATGATACTGTCTGGAGAGAAGGCATGATTTGTAAGCTGCTCCAAGTAATTCCATGCAAATTAACAGCTCACCTGCTTAATAACATGCTGAACGACAGAATGTTCCAAGTTATCATGATCCGATATAAGCTCACCAAGGAAACTCAAGAATGGCCTGCTACAAGGGTTGGTACTTGCGCCTCTCCTTTTCAGCCTCTATGTTTCAGACGTGCCAGAGACAAGACCTAAAAAGCATGACTACACCAATGACTGGGTGCTAATAACAAAATGTAGATCATTTGAAGAGTTGGAGGAAGACCTGATGGCCTCCTCCAAACTGGGAAGAAACTGGGAAGGTACTTCCGAAGATGGCGCCTCCAATCAAATTGTAGTAAAACAGAGGTGTCATGCTTCCATCTAAACAGCAAGTTCACTAATAGGGAGCTTAAGATTCTATTTGAGAATACACGGCTATTTCACAATAAGACACCAAAATACCTAGGCATGACACTTGATGGAACGCTTTCATTTAAGGAGCACCTAATGAAAATTGTACAGAAATTGAAAACAAGAAACATTATACATAAGCTCTGCGGAACAACATAGGGAGTATCAGCTTTCACTTTGCACACATCAGATCTGAACCTCATCTTCTTGGCTGTGGAATATTGTGCGCCAGTGTGGCTTAACTGCCCTTATGTTCATAGAATTGATGCTCAACTTAATAACACTATGAGAATGATTGTCGGGGTTATCAGGTCTACTCCTGTGGAATGGCACCCAGTATTGAGCCATATTACCATCCCCAAATCTGCGCTGTATGAACCCTTTTTATAAGAGAGTACAAGAAGATTATGGACAATTGAAACCTACCAATACATGCCAATCATGGTTGTCTTTGATCTAGAAAACCATATATCAAAACAGCAATTGTTGCCATAGAGGAAAAATTCAACTTGACTAACGCCTAGCGTCAAGAATAGACCGCAAAGCAGAATAACCAAATTCCATGTGTTACTCAAAAGCCTCCGGGTTTTGACTTGCCATGTAAGACGTGGTCAACATTAAACAGAATATAAACTCAGCATGTCAGGTGTGCCTATTTCCTGTATAAATGGGGTAAAACATCAACACTCCTTCATGAGTGTGGTGAAAATCAAACTGTTAAACACATCACAGAAGTTTGCCCTAGAACAGCTTATGAAGGGACACTTGAAGATTTCCTGATGGCGACTCCAGAATCAGTAGCTTATATTAATTTGTTAGATGTTTGTTTGTAATTTTTTACTGTAATTTGTGTTGTGTCTTGGTGCCATACGCTAAATAAATAAATAAGTGGAAAATATAACACAAATCCAGTTATTTGGTCCAATTTGTCCACATGGGCCCTTTCAATGCATCCTACTATTGTTAAGATCAGCTTTTCAGCTTTCTATTGGGCTTTCCATTCAGCTGCAAGGAGTCCTTTAAAATAAAAATATGTGTATGCCAAAAGTAAGGGAATTACAGATTTGTTACAGATAAGGGAATTACAGAATTAGGTACAATGATGGACAGGAGACATTTTGATTTGATAATATTTATTAAACACTTTTATTTTTTATCATAGTATTTTAGCTGTTAGTAAATTTAATGGCAGATTATTTTTGCCTGCCTGCCAATGACAGTAATAATAAATGATTCTGTTGGTTGTAAAGTCAAAACTGTGATTTGATTTTTCATTGCCAAGGGGCCTAACCCTATTGAAATTCACTATAAATTGATTTATAACAATAATAAAGCAGTGGCATCAGAGTTTAACGACAGTAGAAAAAAATTACCATCATGAAGAGACAAGCCAGACAGCCAGTGTTTAGACAGATGGCCTTGTTGATTACTGGGGCCCTAGACCAGGTCTCGGTCTTTCTTTTCCCCACATAAGGACCCTAGGAGTCTGCGTTCAGTGATTGAAGGTGGGATGCCGGAGCATCCCACCCCTCCTGAATGGCGCTGTCCTACCTGCCCTTTTTTGTTTAACCTCCGGGTCTACAGTTAAGTATTACTTCAGAGGATGAGATGAATAATTTGTAGCATGTGTAATAATACCATGCCTGACCGGGATTCGAACCCAGGACCTCCGGGTGAAAGGCCGAGACGCTATCACTCGCGCCACGGAGCCCGGCTGTCCTTCCTGCTTAATGCTAACACCCCTTACCCATCTTCCACTTCTTCCAGGGTCTTCTTTCGGTTGATGTTCCCTATTAATTTACTGACTACTGACCAGTTCCGCTCACCATGAAGCATTACCACCACTATATTATTTGCGGTAAGCTCTCCCAACCATGTCTGCACCATCATCTTGTCTTCTTCCCACCTTGGGCACTGGAAGACAGTATGTTCTGTGGTATCCCGCTCTCCACAATACTGGCAGCTTTCAGACAACTGTCTCTTCCTGCCGCATAGTCTACCATGCCCCGATAAAAATTGGGTTAGCTCAAACATGACTTCCCCGTACTCACGTCTGAGCCAAAGCCTGATATCTGGTATTAACTTCGTCCAAAGACCCACCTCTGATCCTATCCATCTCTCCTGCCAGCGCTCTCTCTGTCTTCTCCTTCCTGGTCATGCTCTTTGTCATCCCTTTTCTTCTGCACTAGTTCTTCCGCCAAGAGCTCCATAGGGGGGAGCGAGGCAATTACTAGAACTGCCTCTATGGTGACCGTTCGGTAAGCCCTACCAACGCTGATTACTAATCGGCGCTGCAGCCCCACAAGTCTCCGAATGGCCACTTTCATGCTCAACGTCCTCCTCTACACTGGCACGGCTACAAGGCAACGGACCGAGCCACTGCCGCCAGCATCCTCCTCTTTGATGAGCTTGGCCCGCCAACCTTGCTCATGAGCCTTGAGACAGCCGATACTGTTCTACCTGCCTTGTCGACTGCCTCCCAAACATGATCTTGAAAGGCTCTCCGGCTGTCAAGCCAAACCCCTAGGTATTTGGCTTTAGTGACCGGCTTGATAACGACCCCCTTAACCTGATGGGGAGAGTTGCCTTCTCCCGGCCATCACCAGCAGCTTCGTTTTCTCTGCAGCGAGGCTAAGGCGGTGGCCCGCCAACCATCTATCGAACAATAGAATGGCCCGTTAACCTCCGTTAATTAATGGCCTGATTATCTCCTCTTCTGTTCTGGCGACTAATACCATGGAGACGTCAGCGGTAAAACCGGTAACCGAAACACCCTCAGGATACCGCAACCTGAGGACGCCATCATATGCTAGGTTCCACAGGATCGGTCCAATTACCGAACCCTGCGGGACGTCGCGCTCCCTACTATCACATACCGTGATGCACCCGAAAGGCAGTGAGTTGAATGCATTCTTGATATCTAACATCACCACCGCCAGGATGCATCTCGTCCTCCAAGAACCCGCTGCGGTATCATCAACACTCCTCATGACCCTAGCTATGGTATCCTCCGTTCTACTACTAAGGCTACCCTTTCGTTCTACTTCATCTCAGAGATGGTCCACCAACAGCCTCTTGAAAAGTTTGCTTAGGCAACTCAACAGGCAAAGAGGTCGGTATCAGACTGGCCCTCCTATCTCTCCTCCACCTTTCCTCAGTAGAACCAGCCTGGCCTCCTTCCATTCTGGTGGCAAAGAACCATCCAGGAGTATTCGGTTGAAGGCCGCCAGCACTTAGTCTGCAACAACTTTCACCGTTAGAGCCACAACCTCTTTAGTAATCTGGTCAAGGCTGGGACTCTTTTTAGCTTTCAGCCTCCCTGCCGCCTGTCACAGCTCGCCTATTGTGAATACAGGGATATCCACTGCGGCTATCTCTCTATAGATGGGCCGGTCACCTCTACGGAACAAAACATCAATTTGTTTCCTAAGAACCTCCTTGGCAAGAACAGGTAATGCCCTACCACATCTACCAGTTATGATTTGGAAGGCGTCACCCCATATGTCGTCCTCTAACCTGTCTAGGAGCTCTCTCCACTTCCTCTTCTTACTGTTTAGTATTTCACTCCTGTAAGCGCTTCTTTTTCAACCAGCTCCTTTCTGCATGAGAGGATGTCCTCACAATACCCCTTTCTCCTGGCTTGCTGTAGCTGTCTCCTGGCTCTAATACAGCACCTTCTCATCTCTACCATCTGAGCAGTCCACCAATATACATTCTTTTTTTGCATACCTCTGTTGCAAAATACGCAAGAAACTCTTCTGTTGCCTTTGATACCACCTTCATCAAGTAGCTGGGGAGACGTTTTCCAGATGAACAAGACGTTCTTTCACCAACTTCTTAAGCCTAGCTGGGCCCTCTTTCAAACATAATCTCCTGATCAGCTACCATGCTATAAGATCCACCGTCCCCAATCTCTAAACCAAACAAAGAAATGGTTGCTCAACAACTCCTCTTCAGTGAGCACCTCCCACCTCCACGACCCCTCTACCAACCTCAGCAAGACAAACGTGACATTCACAAACAAGCATCCATTTACCCTCACCTGGGTAGGCACTGTCCCATTATTGACACTGTCCCATCTATGGTTCGTGACATGTTCTCCCCATGTCACGTTCTTTACATTAAGATCACCACCCACGACTACACCCTTTTGAAGAGGGTGAATCCCACTGGCCTGATCCTCCAAGCATTTTTCATAATCATCCAGACCAGAGTTTTGGTGAAATATGAACAGAAAAGACCACAATGTCTGGAAGCTCAACCCATATGAATCCGTTTCTCTCATCAGTGGTTAGGATCGGCACACCGTTCCCATAAACCGTTGCACTCATCAGCCAATCTACTGTCCAGCTGTCTTCCTCCACCTTCCTCAAACTAGGCTCAGACACTAAGAGAAGGTCTGCTGCCTTCCGCCTTCCCAATTCCAGGAGTGCATCATGTGATGCTGCGTTCCTGTTTGTGCTTAACTGCAGAACTCTAGAACTCTAGACATTTCTCTTACTGCAAAGAGCATTACCAATCCAATGCCCAGTTCACCACATCTCAAACATTTCACCATGACCTTGCACCCTTTGGCCTGGTGCCCTTCCTCACCACAGTTATAACACAAGGCCGACCTGTTGGGGCCACTGCAGCTGGCCCCATGTGCCCCACCTCAAAGCACTGGCTACTCTGTAGTCAAGGACACCTTGCAGTGGATCCATCCCATGCGAATTCTACTCCTGGCCGCTAATGCCGTCGCCAACACAGCTAATATCACAACTGTGGCTCTCTTCAAGCCACCAAAGGCCAAGTGTAAGGTGGTCACCCTCATATCCTCCATTTTTCCATTGTCGCCAATGGCCTCACTGATGAACTTTAGAAGTTAGACTTCTGTTACTTCCTCCTCAAGATCCATAAAGATGAGGCCTCTCCTACACAACCCACTTCTAATACTCACCGCCACTAGTTTACTCGCCATTTTCTTCTGAACCTCTACAGCTTCTTCTTTGTTGGCCCTCACTTTCATATGCAAGGACTCCCCATCACCTCTCCTGATGGGCAGTATGTCCCCAGTCTCTTCCTTGGTCACAGCATTTTTGGCTTTTTTGAAGAGGTCCGCATAAACAGCCCCCTGCACCTTAATTACAAGTGTACTGGTAGGCTCCATCGGCTGCTGCAGCCATTTACATGCCGCCTCATTCACTATCGCTTCATCCAGATACACAACCTTATTTCCACCACAACTTCTACCATGATACTCTAGCATTTTCTTAAGAAGTATGCTGCCTACCTTGTTCACCACTGAGCCGTATCTAACCTCTGCATTAATCTCCTGCATTTTATTTACAGCTCTGTGTAAGTCCTCTGCAACTACTCTCTCCCCAGCCCTAGTGTCCACTGCCACCATGTGCACCCTGTGCTGGATATCGTCTTTGATGTCCCCTATCAACACTTCTGCTAGGCCTTGTTCCACAACCAGCTGATCGCTCTTCAGTTTAGATTACCTCACCAACCAAGCATGCTGGTGACCCTGTCCAGCAGTTTCTTATGGTTGTCCTGCCAACCTCTGCTAAGTCATATGCGGCTAAAATATCACCACTGATCTCAAAGATGGACCCTTTCCCTACTCAAAATTTTTAGAGCACTCCCCCGACCACCTCCTGATAACCAGGTCCAGGATTTCCTCTTCTGGTACACCCTTCTCTAAGCTGTTTGACAACAGCTCTCTGTTGACAACTCTCGTAGTTTGTGTGGCCGCATGCTTCAACGGTTCACCGCTACTGCATACCCCTATAAGACTGGGATGCGATAATGCATACAGATCTTTCATCCAATTTCCACATCCCTCACTCTCTCTCTCTCACTGACCAGAACCGTGCACTCCTTAATTTCTTTTTTGGTGCTTGTGTACCAGCGACAAAGTTCTACCACTTTGGTAATAGCCTCCAGAAGGTGGTCCATATCCATCCCTTCTGTGAGATCCCCATCACTGCTAGTTTCAGTAACCTCCCCCTTCCTCTTGGAGGCCCTCACCACTGTTTTTAGTGTTTACTGTTAGATCCATCATCCAGTGTCGACCTAGGCGACCTAGTTGTCTTTCAACTTTGTTGAGAAGGAAACTCAGACTCCATTTTTGCTTCTTCTAACGAACTTGATTTAGACAACTTAATATAAAATAAAATAAATTCAATATACTTTAATTCAAATCACATATAATTAATTACAACAATACCTTTACCAACAAAGCTATAAAAGTCTGTTATCAAGCTATGATAAGCACCTGTCTTCAGTTACTCATAAACAAATTAAAATTAAATTACCTCAACTACACTATGTTATTTCAATATTATCAATGTAGATAAATTCCAATTTTTAGAAATAAAATCTAATTGTCCACTGTACAATACATGCACAACTAACACTAACACCAAACATGTTCAAGCCTTATTGCCTACCAGCAATAAATCTATATTACAAAAAAAGGTTGTCCGTAATCCAAAATCTTTGAAACTATAAAACATGACCAATAATAAACCATCGTACTTGCCAAACATCCAGTCCAATAGCAAAAAACCACAAAACCAAATCCAAAAACACAATCAAAACCTCAGAGCAATAAAGACACTTCCTCTCACAACAAGAACTCCTACTCACCAGAACATGGTCTGCTCAAAAGAAAACAAAAAAACAGGCTGAAATTCATCGATTTCTGCAAAAACCACAACCTAATCTCGAAATCTACATATTTCAAGAGGAACCTCAAAAACTCATTTGGTTAATTATGTTCCATTCATAAGAAATTTGAAAATTTAAAAATATATTTACAAAGGAAATGTATGGATGTGTTTCAAGTATGCATGATAATATATGAAAGATAGCCAATATATCTGTAAGATTGGCAGATCAAAGAATTAATTCTCTCCATTATTTTGAAGGGTTTAGGAAATTGATTACATAAAAAAATTAATATATATTATTTTTATTTTCAGGCAAAGAAAAGTAATATATGGTCTTCACGATCTCTCTTATTCCAATCATTTGCTGAATTGGCCCTTGAACATCTTGTTACAACTAGACCTCCTGAATATACTTTACCGTTTGCTTACATAGCAGAAAAATTAAAAGAAATAAGAGAAGAAGGTGTATTAAGGCTTGGTGGTGATGATGACCCTCTTGTAGCACACAGAAGATTAATGCTTACTCTAAAACAATGGAGAATGACAAGACAGGCATGGAAACATCTACCAGGTCTAACAGGATATATATATAATCCTCATCAGCGGGTAAATCAATCTTCACTACCACCTGTGCCTTTTAGAAACCATCAGGATGTTTTAAATGATATTGGAGAATATAATGAAGATCATACTGAACCATTGCCTGTTGACCATGAAGAAAAATCATCAGAAACAAAATTATCTGATGAAACACTAGTTAAAAAATTAGAAGAAAAATTATATGATGAATTACAAGAGACAGTATATGATGGAAAGAATTATCATGAAAGTAAAGATAACATATCATCCTATGAAAAAATTTCAGCTTATTCTAGTAAATCAACAGAAGTAATTGAGATAACAGATGAATTTCAGTTTCTTGATACATTTGAATACATGGATATATTGTACCGTAATTTATCAAAAGCATCACCGATCAAAGATTTAAAATTTCAGCTTTTACAAAAGGCATTAAAATTTACATCTGGTAAGATGAGTACATTTCTTTTTAAAAATATTCCTATTGTACATTACCTAAACAAATAATTATGGTTTTTGGCATGCTTTGTAATACTTGTAGAAATTTAAATTATTATTATTTATTATTAAATAACAACAGAATAACATGAACAGTTATTTTCATGGTTAATCTCTTTAAACTAATATTTGTTATGTGTTGTTTTTCCAATTTCTACTTTTCAGCTTACAATAATTTGTTCTAATCACTTAACACTTATCTTTAACATAATAAACTTTTACGCAACATGTTAAGTGATTTGTGTAAAATATTTAAAAAGGTTTTTCAGTCAGGAAAATTTAATGAATTATAATTAATATGTAATTAAAGAACAAAATGTTTTAAATCCTTCACTGTTTGCCATAAAGTAAATTACAAGGTAAAGAGCTCTGCCAAGTGGTAACTGAAATAAATTGGAAAAAAAGCTGGCAAAGTTCATTCTCAACATTCACCAGAAAGTATTTGCAATTCAGTTAAATTTCTAGTTTTATTTTTATAATAAACATTTAAATATACGTAACCAAAAAATTCTGAATTTTTAAAAATTTTGCGAGCTCCATATTAATGGGGCTTTTTATTGATCATAATGATTACAAAGATATGAGTTAAGTATCAAAATTTCAGATAAAAAAATACTTTGAATTTGGGAGCTCCTTTAACTCTGTGGGAACAACTTAATAAACAGTTTTTTTTATAAAGAAGTGATACTTTAAAAAACATAAATTCAAAAAAGAACAATCATTTAAAAATGTTGAAAAAATAAAGTATATTTATGATAGTAATGAAAAAATCTGATGTGGACACCACATGACTTTCTTGTATGCCTATTAAATTACATATCCACATTTTTTAAAATGAAAAACACATAAAATTTTAAATTACTAATAATTTCTGATATTTTTTCATTTTTTTAATTGTTATTAAATTATTATGTATTGTAAATTTTTTTTTTACAATTATATTTAAATATATTTAATCAATATATTTAAAAAAAAAGAGAAAAGTCTGATTCAAACTGATGTGCCTTCCCCTGTAATATCCAAATTTTCATTAATTAAAATTTTATTTGGCTATAACTCTGGAACCAATGAAAATAAGTACCACTTATGTATATCATTGTAAAGCTCTCAATGGGGGCTTATTACTGCAGTTAAGAAAAAGTCTAAAATCCAATTTTTTTTTGGATTTTGGGCTTTTTTGGACACTTTTGATTCAGTTAACTGCAATCAAAAGGGGAGGTGCACAACTAGATGTTACAACAGTCCTAAATCCAAAATTTCAACATATTACGGCTAATCCTTTTTAAGTTATACAAGATGTGTACATATGTACAGACGTCACACCAAAACTAGTCAAAATGGATTCAGGGATGGTCAAAAATGGATATTTCCATTGAAATCTGAGAAGTGAAATTTTTCGTGATCACAATACTTCCTTTACTTAGAACATCTCATAAAGTCTAAATCAAGAACATAAAAATTTTCAAAAAACTTTTCTGTTTATAATTTTAGAAAATTGTAGATATTTTTTATAGCCATTTATATAATTTACAGCCAGGTAGCAAAAGAAATTAATATTCCAAATGAAGCTTGATAGAGCAAAAAAAAAAAGGAAAAATGTATATTTCAATTTTAAGAGGATGGGGTTGATTTATGGGAAAACCTTTTTGAATTATTTATGGATTATTGCTTATATTTATATGTAATTTAGGTAAAAAATTTGCAAAAGTAAAGTTTTTACTTTAGGGCACTTAAATGCCTCTGAAGAAAATTGAAATTGATTTTTTTGCAAAAGCCCCCACCTCCTAGAAAAATTTTGAAAAAAAAATTCAATATATAGAAATATTTGAGCTAAATTTGAAAAAAAATCAGTTCTATCAATCCTAATATATAAAGGCAAAAGTACTGTGACACACGTATATACAAATATGTTATTTGATATTGACAAAATTATTTAAAAAAAAAATATAACAGATTTATTTATTTTCGTTTTTTAATATGGATGTTCATCAAGTATCAGCTTCATCATTGATCATATATATAAACATATGTACATACATATGTTTTTTTGACCTGGATGAATTAGTTGGATCATAAAATGTAAAGATTTGCAACAAACCTGATACGCTATTTTGACATACCCTATTTTTATATACTTTAAATACTTTCCCCTTTAATGTAGCTATTCTAACTATATTAACCACAAAAGTAATAAGAAAACATTAAAAAGTTATTTAAAAATTTTTACTTAAAAAATGTATTACTTAAAATTAACAAGTTAAACTTACCATATTAATTTCCAATAATCGATTTCGTATGCATCTTCAGTTGGTATTGAATTTTGTAACTACATAAAACATTCATTTTATAATTGTCAAATCTTTAAAACAGAAAACAATTTCTTTGTTGTCTACTGATTTTGATTATTTCACAGACAAAATTATGATATAATTTTAGATTTTAAATAAAACTTTTATAAACAAGTTTTAAGTGTATT
Source organism: Lycorma delicatula (assembly GCF_047948215.1). Lineage (NCBI taxonomy): Eukaryota > Metazoa > Arthropoda > Insecta > Hemiptera > Fulgoridae > Lycorma > Lycorma delicatula. The sequence goes on along the minus strand of NC_134460.1, from coordinate 10,385,100 downwards.
CTTGTTTTCCAATTTATAAAATAGATTTTTATACTGGGTTGAATATAATTTTTCCTGAGAAAATCATTAATATTCTACTAATACTACTAAGTATTAATATACTTAATATTCTACTACATTTTACAGTATTTTATAAACAGGATGTACTCAATACCAGTTAATATATTTATCAATATTTTAGAAATGTTGAACAACTTCAGAGTCTGTCACTTATAATTCTGAAGATATTTTCTCTCTTCAGTTTTTCTATTTTCTTTCTGTCTGTTAGATTTACAACGACAGCTGTTGCTCGAATCTACCATGAATACAATTTACTCATAAAGTGACATACTTTTCCTCAAGGGCAAACAGCATCCAATGTTAGGGAAAGTGTAGTGGAGTAAAAATAGAAATAAGTACATAATTTTTGGGGTTTATGTGTTACATAATATGTAATTTACCACAAGTTATAGAAGATCAAACAATTAATTTTACTGAGTTTAAATATAATAAATTATTTATACATATCAACTTTTTAAATAACAAGTCAAACTAAATTTAATAAATATAGTGTTTAAAACTTCAAAATTTTTTCACTTTCACAGCCTTTTTTAATGACTGGTACCTCTATTCTCACCTCTTTTTTATCAGATTATGTTATTGCTGGCATTTTTTCTTTTTTTTTTTTAAATTAAGCGATGTGTTTAAAATCTGGTTGAAAAGGATATTACATTTTAATTGTGCTTAGTTCATTTAGTAGATCATTGTGTGTTTTTGTATTTCATATAATGTTTGATCATTTTAAGATTCAGTCCTTTTAAGTGTATGTGTAGAACGCATACACAGTCCAAGGTAGAGTATCAAAGCAAATCATAATTCCACTAACATTGGTATTTCATTAACACTTTTTAATGATCAATTTTAATATTAAACCTTTTAAATGTGTAAAGATTAAAATTTCTGCAAAAAATACATCATTTGATAAATCTGACTATTTATCCAAATCTTATTTGAAAATTTGATGAAAAATGTTTATGATTTTTACTCAGCATGTATCTTTCAGAAAATAGATTCTGCAAACAGAATGCAATGCCCATAAAATGAGTACAAACTCTTCTTAAATATTTTCTCTGAAATTTTGAATGAGGATAATGGAACTGTTTTTTGATGGAACTGTTTTTTACTGAATTATATAAGTTATTTGTAAACAATAATAATAAAAAAAGGATTAAACCTTCACTAATCCCAATTTCTGTTGTCTAACTTTCATTCTCCCTACTCTTCTTGAAATATAGTTAAAATAATTTTTATTGAAGTTTTATACTTTCTTTTTTGTACGAATAATGATTTTTATGTAATCTGTACTTCTTAATATATATACTTCTTTAAATATATTTTCAAGGACTTTTATTTTAATCCACCATATATTGCCAAAAAATTTTGTTTTTCTCTGTTCAGAAATAATGTCGTTTAGTGTCTGCCACCTTGGTTTAATGAAATTCCCATGTACTCTGTCTTATTCAAGCAATTGATAGGAATAAGTTCATGCTATCTGGCAAGAACAAAATATCTAAAAATGTATTTGTTTAAGCCTTATATTTTATTTTACCACATGGACTAATTTTATTGTTTCTTTTTTATTTTTAAAGCAGTTCCTCTACTGTTCCTGTAATAAATTATATGTTACAGGGAATAAAGATATTGCAGATAATCTAAATAAAGAATTTTGAACAAGAAAATAATACATAATATGAATTTTTTTTATTGTTTATCATCATTACTTCTTTTTGATATAATGAAAATTTGAAGCCATTTTGATATGTATTTTCACACAAAACATCATGAAAACTGTTTGGAAAACGGTAAAAAAATAATACCATGTTCCAGAAAGCCTTAGCCATTTTAGTAATCTTTAGGTCTCTGCATATTCCTTTTCAATTTGTTTAAATTTGAAGTAGGTTCTCACTTTTAGAATTTCTTCATCACATGGTTGATCACTTACAGCATTTGACTCCAATTGTTCCTGCCCAAAGATTTACCTACATAGTGTTTCTCATATTCTTCATCCTTTAGTTCTATCAGTTTCAATATCTTTTTTCCCTTCAACAGTTCCTTCAAGAACTGTTGTTAATTTCTTCTAAAGTTCTTTCTTTCTCAGACCATATCTAATTTAATTTCCTTACCTCCTCAGAAATATATTTTGAAATGCTTTATGCTCAGCAGTCCTATCTCCAAATTTCTCACTGTCACTTATTTCCTTTCTTTAACATCCTCAATACACCTATTTCTGAAGCATCAATCTTGTCTTCTCTCTTTCATCAACCTATGTTGTAATAAAAAACTGCGTAGAGCATTTTGCCACCCTTTTCCTTACTCTAAACCCATGCTACTGCATAATATTAATTTGATTTTATTAACAACTTCTTTTACCATTGCTCTACTTGTCTTTATACCTTCCTTGATTCTCAACTTCTATTCTATTCTTGTTTTGTTTGATATGTTGTAATGCTTATTTTTATAACTTTTACTTTTATTGTATTTATTTACATGTTGTACTTTCCTCTTCTAAAATTATTATTATTCTGTGCAATGTTTAAGTCTTATTGATTAGGATTACCATGTCAGAAAATCATATGTAGTTTGTCTTTTGACCTCCTGTATTATTCTTTATTTTTTCTCTAGTGTATTTTCCAACATGTGTTTAATATAAAAATTAAAAGTAAAAACTAAATTATATTGGTGACTATCAGCAACCTTGTTTTAACTCCACTATCAACCTCTAGCAAATTTGTCATAATTCCATTTATTTTTACTGTTACTTTTTGCCTTGTTTTCTTGGATGAATCTTTCTGAATCTTTAGTCTATCTTATGTACCTTAAAAAAAGATTTCCATTAATTTATTCCACTGGCTCTGTTAAACACTTTTTCTGAATCTATAAATACATTTTGTATATTTTCCCCTTATTTTGCTTTTCTATTATATTAAATAGGATTTTTCCCAAATAAATATTTCCTCTAGACCTACCCATATTTTTAATGATAAACTAAAATAATCCTAAAAATAATAGAACTCGATTCATAAAAACACATTATTTTTTTATTTTTTTAAAAATTTCTTTTTGAAGCAGGTGCCAAATTAAGAGCAAATAATAAGTTAGCAAAAAATGTTGGTTTAAATTTAGTACAGAATATATATATGTTTACAACGAAATAATATTCACCTTGGTTAGGTAATTATTCTATGTAATTACTGCTGGTTCAATTAGTAAATAAATGTAGACATTTATTACTTTGTAATTAAATATAATACTTTAATATTTGAGTGAATATATATACGATTATGTATATTGTACATGGATCTATAATATGCGTTTTAATTATTCCATAAATGATGCATTGTTGAATATTATATGTAATTTACTGTATGTAGATGTTAACAGTATGACATGAAATTTGGAATGAACAATATTAGAATTAAATACATTGTTATATTATTTATAAAAATATCAGTTGTTAACAGGTTAATTGAATTATAACAACTTATGTACTCTACATGAATAAGAAGAAGGCAGTTTTTTTCTGTTTATAAATAATGAGAAGGAAATGATACGTAAGTCTGAACATTGACTTAAAAAGATAAAATTTAAAGAATTTAAAAGAATTTTTCACTTCTAATAACCGTTTTTTTTGTTTTTTTTTTTAAATTTATTCTGTTATTAATTTAAAAAGCATGTTTAAATAACATTTAATTTAAGTTTTATAATGTAGCTAAGTAAAAAATGATAATAATATTTTATCTAACATGTCAAAAAAAAAAAAAACAATATTGAAAAATTAATGTAAATGTGAGTTTTCTCTCTGGCAATGGTTAAAATATTAAGTAAAGTACACTTTTTGTGCATAAGTACCATTCAGTAAAATAAATGAGTTATAGAACTTACTCTTTTATAAAACAATACAAAACATCTCTGAGTATTCTCTATCTCTGGCATTTGTTTGCTATGTGACTTGCACTAAAACTAATATATCATAATGAAATTCAAATATTAAAAGAAATTTATGATGTTTTATGTTTATTTAATACTTATATATTATTTTTATTTTTAGAAAATGCAAAATCAAGACAATTAGTCTTAGATAAACAGAATATGGATTTATTAATAAAATATCTTAAACAAAAACCAGAGTATGATTACATTAAAAATAAAACAGATGATATTGATCCCCAAAGAGCTTTTCATATGCTTAAACAAAATCTAAATACAACAAGAATTAACTTATTAGGCCATAACCATAAGGTTTTCAATAGTAATTTTACTGAAAATATTACATTTATGGCAAAAAATGATAAATTACAATCTAAATATTATGATCATTTAAAAACAGCTAATAAAAGTATGTTTGGAAAAAATGAATCACAGGAAAATGATAAAAAATATAGTAAACATTATGTTGTTTCATCAAAAAGGCCAATTTATAATCATCAAATTAAAGAAAAAGAAAAAATATTAAAAAATAAAAATTACACATTAATATTAGATAATGAAAAATATTATAAAAAATTGACTTCATCTTCTAATACTCATTACTATGAAGAAAATATTTACAATTCAAGTAATGTAAAATATACAAAAGGTATATTTACCAGAAGACCTGGAATAACAATAAGGCCTTATACTAGAAAAAAATATACAATTCGCCTTCATAGAACATATGCAAGTGTCCGTTCATTGAAAGCCTATAGAACATACACAGCAAGATTTATGACAAGAAAAAAATCAAGATGGTTTTCTCAAAAAACTGGAAAAATAAAATCTGTTTCTATGTTTGACTCCTATAAAAATAAAATAGTATTTCATAAAATACTTAAACATTTTAACTTTACAAAAATTAATAAAAAGTATAAAGATAAAAATGTAAAATTGCACACAAAAAAATTCAAAAAAGTGTATACATTTTGCACACAAAAACATAAAATATTACCAGATTTTGATAAGAAATGGTATAATCATGTGAAAGAGATAAAAAACAAAAAAAAAGTAAAACAAGAACATTTTAAATTTATTACTCAAAGATATAAAAGTAAAGAAAGACAATATAAGGATGTAAAACATTTAAATAAAATATTTATTACATCTAGAATAAATTCAAATATAAAATTAAAAAATAAAGGTAAAAGATACTTCAGTGTTGTAAAATATCATTCAATAAAAAATATCAAAAATAAAAATGAAAATTATAAACAACATACAGAAAAAATCAATCAACAAAAATCTAAAATAAGCAAATTAATGTCTGACGTTAAACATGGAAAACAAACTCATTTGTTGAAAAGAATATATTATAATAAAGGTAATAAATTAATAAACGGAAAAGTTTATAAAAGAAAAACTAAAAATAAAAATAATTTTAATGGAAAACTAAATTTAAAACCAAGAAGTATAAAAAATTATGACAAACATCTTACAGGTATTATCTTAGGTAATAAAAAAAAATTACCAACGAAACGAAAAAGAAAAAAAATAATAATTTAATTTATGTTAATATAAATTTATATAAAACTAATAGTGTTTTGTGTTTAATTCCCAACCTGAGTACTCCTTCCTCTGATAGTTCAGTTACAGGTTAAAATTGAAGGTTGGTAAATTACTAATATTCTACATATATATCTTTGCATTCATTTCAATTTAACACAAATCTGATAAGCAACTTTTTTTTATGGAAGTTTACTGGAAAATCTGTTGTTAATAACATGAAAAAGAGCAAACACTTTATCGATAAAGCCTTTATCAATTTCAGAGTTACTGAACATGACCCAGCAAAATTAAATAGTAAATTTAACTTGTGCCCATCACCCATTAAAATATTTGTGAATCCTGACAAAAACAAATAAAAAACTTAGAACATTGCAAAGCATTAAATAAACAGTACCATTTAACAAATATAATAAAATAATTAATAATTATTGTAAATTATGAAGAATTAACAGGTTTTGTTCTTTCAAAGACCTTTTGGGGCTAATTAGCAGCATATTCTTTAGTGTTATTACTGATTATGTTCTTGTTAGTGGTACTTTTTTTTAAAAGGTTTGGAAACTCTTTTAGTATGTAATTGAATAACATATTTAACGACTGTTGTGTTTATTCATTTAATGTATTGTTTTCATAAAATTTAGTGTATTAGTGTTTTTTGTATGATCCTAAACATAAAATCTCATTAGACATAAATAATATAAAATACATGAATAATATTAAACATCAGAGTGAGTCATATAGTGTTTCTGGTGATTTCTGAGCTAATTCTGCTAGCAACAATAATGAAAAAAGTTCATATAAACAACTGCATTAAAACAGGACTATCCGAAGGTTCTAAGGCACTATGTGCCATTAAAGCCATTTGGTGGCAGTATATATGTACACTGTGATTTACTTATCCCATCTATCTGATAATAAACTAATATTTTTTCCTAAGTGAAATGGAAAAATTATTTTTTGGTTCTACTTTAAAATTTAAACAAACCAATTTTGAATTGCCTTTAATTTTGTCTTCTTTGACACAAATGACTCAAATGTTAAAATCTACATGTGAATTAACTTTGGCTTATATATATTTAAATGAAATAAAATAGTCAAACTCTACTATTTATTAAATTTATTTTAATATCATTTGGGTTGTGATGCAAAATCTGTTTATTAAGATCTCTTATTAATAAGATCTATGCTTATATGTTATTCAATTCATAATCAATTTTTGTCCCCATTAAGTGTCAGGAATTAACTTAGTGTATGTTAAAACAGAGATAGAGTTTTGTGGGATACATAAAAATTATTTCATAGTTATTTGTTGTATTGTGATTGGGGTTCTGTTTATGATACAAATTCAACAGGTGTGAAGCGTACAATTTTTCAATAAGTGTAAACTGAAAAATATACTTTTAGAAACTCCCTCTATGAATCATGAAACCTTGCTGATGGTGAGGGGGTTTGAGTGCTCAGTGCTACAGAGTAGCTGGACCGAAGGTGCAACCGTATCAGAAAGGTATCTGTTGAGAGCCAGACTAAGGAATGATTCCTGAAAGAGGGCAGCAACTCTTTCAGTAGTTGTTAAGGGCATAGGTCAGGAGGACTTAAACGACCATGTCAACATCACTCAATCTTCTGAGTACTGCGCAGCTGAAAGCAATGGAAAATTACAGCTGTGTTTTTTTCTTCAAGAAAATGTAGCTCTGCATTTTCATGTAACATAGATGTAGTCTTCCTTAGTAAAATATTTTGGAGGTAAACTAGTTCCCCATTCGGATCTCCGAGTGGGGACTACAAATGAAGGAGTCAGCAGAAAATTAAAAAATAACATTCTATGAGTCGGAGCATGGAATGTTAAAAATCTAAAAAAGGGCTGGTAGCTTAGAAAATTTAAAGAGGTAAATGGATAGGTTAAATGTAGGTGTGGTAGAAAATAGTGAGATTCAGTGGAAAAGAAAAACAACTTTTGGTCAGGTGATTTTAGAATAATTAACTCAGCATCAAAAGAAGGGCAGTTTCATAATTAACAAGAAAATATGGAAGAGAGTAAATTATTTCAAAAAGCTTAGCGACAGAATCAATATAATAAGAATAAAATCAAAATCTAAGCTGACAATGATAGTTAATGCTTACAAGTGCCCATGATGATGAGAGGTAGTGCGTGTATATATAAAGCAATTAAAAACATAAAAGGGGATGAAAATTTAATAATAGTTGGAGATTGGAATGGAAGCATTGGAAAAGGCACGGGAGGAAACATTGTGGATGGTACGGGTTGGGCAAAAGGAATGAAAGAGGGAACCAACTTAGTGAGTTTTGCATGAAATATAATTTAGTTGCCAACACCAGTTTCAAAATCATAATAGAAGAATATACACATAGAAAAAGCTTGATGATACTGCAAGGTATCAGATAGGTTATATCATGGTTAAGCGAAGATTTAGAAATCAACTTCTCGACTAAAGCATATCCTGGAGCAGACATTGATAGCAACCATAATTTAGTGATAATGAAATGTAAATTGGGGTTTGAAAACCTGAAAAAAAGGTTTCAGATAAATCGGTGGAATTTAGAGAAGCTCAAGGAAGAGGAGGTAAAGAAGATTTTTGAGGACATCGCAAGAGGTCTGAGTAAAAACGATAAGGTAGAAAATATAGAAGAAGAATGGGAGAATGTTAAAAAGGAAATTCTTAAATCAGTAGAAGCAAACTTAGGTGGAACAAAGAGAACTAGTAGGAAACCTTGGTTATCAGAAGATATATTACAGCTGATGGAAGAACGTAGAAAGTATAAGAATGCTAGTGATGAAGGTAAAAGGAACTATCGACAATTAAGAAATACTATAAATACGAAGTGCAGATTAGTGAAAGAAGAGTGGATTAAAGAAATTGTTCAGAAGTGGAAAGAAAAATGATCATTGGTAAGATAGATGGAGCATACAGGATAATTAAAGAGAATTTTGTGGTGCATAAATTAAAATCTAATAATTTGTTAAATAATGATGGTACACCGATTTATAATACGAAAGAAAAGGTGATAGGTAGGTGGAATATATTGAAGAGTTATACATAGGAAATGAATTAAAAACTGGTGTTATAGAGGAAGAAGAGGAAGTCGAAGAGGATGAAAAGGGAGATACAATACTGAGATCTGAATTTAATAGAGCATTAAAAGATTTGAATGGCAGAAAGGCTCCTGAAATAGATGGAATACGTATAAAATTACAGCGTAGTGCAAGTGAGGAAGTGATTGATAGAGTATACAAACTGGTGTGTAATATTTATGAAAACGGGGAAGTTCCATCAGATTTCAAAAAGAGTGTTATAGTCATGATACCAAAGAAAGCAGGAGCAAATAACTGTGAAGAATACAGAACCATTAGCTTAACTACTCATGCATCAAAAATCTTAATTAGAATTCTGTACAGAAGAATTGAGAGGAGAGTTGAAGAAGTGTTAGGAGAAGACCAATTTGGTTTCAGGAAAAGTATAGGGACTCTAGGGAAGCAATTTTAGCACTTAGATTAATAGTAGAAAGAAGATTAAAAAAAAACAAGCCAACATACATATCATTTTTATAGACTTAGAAAAGGCATTTGATAACGTAGACTGGAATAAAATGTTTAGCATTTAAAAAAATGTAGAGTTCAAGTATAGATTTAGAAGAAAAATTGCTAATATTTACAGGAACCAAACTGCAACAGTAATGATAATGGCAGAAACAACAGTAATAACAGCAGAAAGAAGCCATAATAATAAAGGGACTCCAAGAAGGATGTTCCCTACCCCCGTTACTTTTTAATCTTTACATAGAACTAGCATTTAATGATGTTAAAGAACAATTTAGATCTGGAGTAACAGTGCAAGGTGAAAAGATAAAGATGCTACGATTTGCTGATGATATAGTAATTCTAACTGAGAGTAAAAAACATTTAGAAGAAACAATGAAGAAACTATGCAAGAACTACTTCATGAAAATAAACAAGAACAAAACAAAGGTAATGAAATGTAGTAGAAATAATGTAGATGGATCACTGAATACAGAAATAGGAAGAGAAAAGATTATGGAGGTAGAAGAATTCTATTATTTGGGAAGTAGAGTTACTAAAGATGGACGAAGCAGGAGCGATATAAAATGCCGAATAGCACAAGCGAAACGAGCCTTCAGTAAGAAATATAATTTGTTTACATCAAAAATTAATTTAAATGTCAGGAAAAAATTTTTGAAAGTATATGTTTGGAGCATAGCTTTATATGGAAGTGAAACTCGGTCAATCGGAGTATCTGAGAAGAAAAGATTAAAAGCTTTTTAAATGCAATGCTATAGGTGAATGTTAAAAATCTGGGTGGATAAAGTGACAAATGATGTGGCAAATTGATAAAGAAAGAAGCATTTGGAAAAATACGATTAAAAGAAGAGACAGACTTATAGGCCACATATTAAGGCATCCTGGAATAGTCCTATAAAATCATGTAATTAATAATATCCATGTTTGAAAAATACATTTGTTACACACCACAGAAAGGTTTATGTAATCAGCGTAAGTAAGGAAAAACGTTTTCCTATTATCAGGTAAGAAAATATATAAGATTTCAACTTATTTTAAGATTCAGCCAAAATTATTCTCTCATGTTAATTTTTTTTTTTTAACATAGATATAAACAGGTGTAAGGGTAGCATTTGTAAGAAGTGTGGTCACATGAAATATTTAAGGTATTAAAGGAACATCTTAACCTCAGACCTGCTACTAGCATTAATATTGCAACAGAGGTAAGACTACTGAATTTCTGGAACTAAGATATATGATGTAATTCTGTTATTACTGTAAAATGTATAAAATAATTATTTATGAAATAAATGAGTATAAATATTTAGATTAACGTTTCTCAACCTTCGGGTTGCAGTGATATAAGAGGGATAGCATAATTAGCTTACAACTTTACATGTAAGCAATAATGAAATCATTTTACGAGAAAAAAAAAATCATTTATTATAAACAGTTTACTTATATTTATAAGTACACATGTGAAGAAAGTAAATTAATAGATAGATGGTTACGTTCGTTTTTCATTTAAAAGTTTCTCCATGTGTGGATCTATGTTAGAAACACAGAAAAGCAAATTGTTTTCAAATGATAAAAGAAGTTTCTCATATTTAGGTTTTAGCGCAACCATAGACAAAAAACCTTTTCACAAGGTAAGAGGTGACGAAAACATGGTTGCCAGGTATTCCGATTTCGGCGGGATTTTCCCGTTATTGAAACTCTGTTCTCGACAGTCCACAAATCGCACACTAAATAGATTTTTCGAGAAAAAAATTAATTGAAGCTTAGTAACGCTTCAACTACCATTACAATGATAGTTAGGGTAGGTTAAACAATAAATGTCGCTCTGCGTGTGGCATATATCTTCAGTTCAGTATTATCTTAAGCTTTTTCTATATTTTTTTTTTACATTTATGTTTTTGTTTTCGGTCGTTTTTTATATTATTGAAAGAGACTTTGAATTGAATTACTGTTTATTTTAATAAATTAAAAAAAAATTAATTTGTTTTTTTTTCTGAAATCCTGATGTCATTTCGAAAAACTGGCAACCCTGGGGGAAAGGGATTATAATTTTCAAAGGATCTGTGACTAAATTTCTATATTCACTTCGACGAGCAAGCCAACATTACCTACGTTGATAGCGACGGGTATGAACATGTATGTATGATGTGTACAGACATGAGCAATTTACAGGTTCCAACTTGTGTGGTCCTTGTATTTTGATCTACTTGCACAATATTCGCTGTGAGAAAGTCATGTTTGAACATCCATATGATACGTTTGAACGCACGTCGTGCTCTCAGCAGTATAAAAGAGGAGTAAGGGATTGCAGATCGTCAGGAGGCAACACCATAGGAAGACTTGAAGACACATCACCCAATTTCACTTCCATTCCCATAACCTACCGGCAGAACAACTGCCTTAAAACATCTGGACCTAATTCCATGGCGATGAAAGAGTAAAACCTTTCTCACCGCCTCCCAAAAGTTCAGTCCGCTGTGCGCTTGGGCTTTCTTCTTTTCCAGGCGAAAGTCGAAGGACTCCGAGGACAGCATGAAGAAAGCGTGTTTGGCCAAAACACCACCAGACCCCCCCAAACCCACCACGGTCCATTATATTTTGTAGGGCTAGACCAACATACGTAACAGATCAAATTTTAAATATAATAGGGGGCGTCTTATTCAAAATTGTCACCACCCTGGTGCACGGGCGCTCGAAAACAACCTGCGTTAAATACATCTCTCCTGCCAGCCCTTATGGCGAGCAGACATTTAATCCTTAATAGAGATATATCGCGCTTAGATTAATCAAACCAAATGGCACTAACAACCGCGCCAAAACCGCGTGTACCATGATCCCAAATAACCTTCTGGCTTACCTTCTATCCACTGAAGATCGAAGCAGCTAAAGAAGAAGAAGAGACAGAAGAAAGAAAAACAGAAGACAACTGTCTGTCTCTCGCCAATCTAGTTCTCTCCAGAACTTATTGGCTTGTAACAACGTTAAGATGAAGATAGGAGAGACAGACATGACAATACACATTATGTTCCCTCACAATCATCCAGAACCCACTCTCCTACTGACCAAGATAGCTCAGGGTCTCACAGCAATCCATCCTAACTCATTTTCTTTAATTCTAAACTAATGGAAATAAATTAAATGTTAAAGTGCAGGCCCAAAATCGCCTCCGACATCTTTTCCTTAAGAGAGGACGACCTAATAATAAAGGATTTCAGCCCACTCTAGGCCGAAATGGAGCGCGTCACGGAAGATAAGCTTATTAGCACATTGTTCCGTCGGGTCCCCACCGATAAAACCCTCCATGGGATCGGAACGTAATCCAAACTTCACAAACCGAATCAACGCCAACTACTATTAATAAACCGCCAGTTCAATAGAATCACTCAGCAGCAAAGGACGCGAGTCCGTATACTGCGAAAAGTAGGAGGGTATTACACCCTCCGACATCCTTGCGTTCCGTTCCGCAGATCGTCTGTTTAGTTTCGAATGCGAAGCGTGGGTCTGGTTCCTTTATTTAAGTTTTTAAAAGCGCAGTTTCATTGAAAATAATAATAATCGAGGTTTCGGTTTATTAGGATGCGTTCGAACTGTGTAACTGTTTTTTTTCCAATTAGATTCCTATGCAAAATCGATAAATTTGTGAAAAAACGAAGTGAGCCATTTACATCGAGTGAATCGATTGGTTAAAAAATAAGATCGTTCAATGGCAGTTATTTAAATTATGGTTTTATCTGATTAGATGGAAGGTAGGTTAACCCACCGGGTTGGTCTAGTGGTTAACGCGTCTTCCCAAATCAGCTGATTTGGAAGTCGAGAGTTACAGCGTTCAAGTCCTAGTAAAGCCAGTTATTTTTACACGGATTTGAATACTAGATCGTGGATACCGGTGTTCTTTGGTGGTTGGGTTTCAATTAACCACACATCTCAGGAATGGTCGAACTGAGAATGTACAAGACTACACTTCATTTACACCCATACATATCATCCTCATTCATCCTCTGAAGAATTATCTAAACGGTAGTTACCGGAGGCTAAACAGGAAAAAGAAAAAAAAAGATGGAAGGTAGGTTGCTTGCTTTCAAGTTCTCTCCGATGAAAGCATGAAGCCACCAAATTTAACTCGACACTTGGAAACTAAACTTCCGTATCATAAAAGCAAACCCTTGGAATATTTCGAAAGAAAATTACATACTTTGATAAATCAACAAACTTCTTATGTAAATCAAGCCGTACTGATAAAAGTACACTTGATGCATCTCATCTGAAACTAAGAGCAAGATACGAGCTTGAATTAATAATAATAGCTAAGATGTCCAAACTCATGCGATCACAGAAAACTTTGTATTCCCTTCTGCAATCGATATGGTCAGTATTTTAATAGACGTGGAAGAAGCAAAAAAGATTGGAAAAGATTCCGCTTTCTTATGACACAATATAAGACGAATCGATGAGATGGCTGCCAATGTTCGCGATCATACAATTCAGCAAGTAAGTTCAAGTGAAATTTTTAGTATTCAGTTTGATGAAACAACAGATGTGGCAAACATTTATTAGTTCTTATGTTTAGTGAGATATGAAATCGATAGATAATAATTTCTTTTTCTTCCCGGTCAGTCACGGCATTTATCATACGCTCCATTTCCATTTCTCAACACAAACTTCAAGCTTATGTGGCAATATTATGAAGCAAAAAAAAGTCATTTTAATCTGTAGAAATCCCTTTAGTTTTGAAATTTTAATTCTGCAGACAACTAATGAAAGTGACTGTGTTGTCATTTTTTCTCAATAACTGACAAATAATTTCATATTAAAAATCAAATTTAAGGTACTATTTTCTCCGATGAACGACAAAAAAGGTTACAAAAGTTTGATTCTGTTTTGATAATAAATTGCACCAAGTTTAATTTTGTTTTAAATGTTCAATTTTTCTTACAATCATTCTTAGTATATTGTCAAGTTATTTTAATTAGGTTACAGCTAAAGTTATTAATGCCCATATTTTTAAATTTAGAAGTTTGAAATTGAATAATATGTCTATAAAGGTTAAATTTAGTTTAGTTTATTAATAAAAAAAATAAAAAATTCTTTATTAAAATTAAAAATACTAAAGGAAATTTAAGTTAAATGTTCCTGTTATTTGTACACATATATGAAAAATTAAATGATTGGGTTAAAGACATAAATTCATAATAAATATTTAATTTTCATGAACACAGAAAAAGTGAATGTCTTAAATAATGTCATATTAAGCTAAGAAGATTTTGCTAATAAATAATTTATTGAAAATTATGCCAAAATAATGTTATTTTTTAATATCACAGTAGCGTTTTATAACAGATAGCTTATCAAAGTTGATCAGTTTATTGTGCCGCAATTTGAAAAAAAAAATTACAACAATAAAAATAAAGCTAGTAATATTTCATAATGTGAAAATATGAGATATGTAATATAGGGTAAAGAAATGCTTGCATAATGTTCAGTTATGTTTTAGCAATCTATTGTATTATTTTTTTAATGATTTATACAACTGCAATTCATAAAACCGATTTGCTATCTAACAGTAGTTCATTATTTAAAAACAATATTATAAACAGTAAACATTGTTATTTTGATGACAATACATTATTAAAAGTAAGTGTCTTATAAGTTTTATTTTTATTGCTAAATTTATCCATTTTAACTCATAAGTCATTTTGTGATTTTATATATATATATATATATATACTCATAAAAAATTACTCATTTTGATATATACTCATAAAAAAATTCAAGTTAGTTTAATTCATTTTGACTAGCTTTGTTCTTTCTCTCAGACCATCTCTTTTGCCTATTGACATGAAAAAGTCTGGTAAGCAGTTGTGTAAAATAATTTTTGAATTTGAAGAGAAATTAAAGTATCATTTTTAAGTATGCGAGTACAAAGTATAGTGTAAATAATTAAAAAGTGTATGTATCCTAATATACTCACTATACATTTCAACTACAGATTCGAACAGCGTGAAATTTACAAACTCATTAAATTTCTTAAATAAGCAAACACGCAATTTAAATATACTAATCAATACTATAAAGTTCTAACCAATCCTCATATAAGACTTATTAAAAATTGACAGGATAACTAGTAATTAACAGGTGAATTATCACAACTTATATATATTTGAATTTAGAGAGAATTATAATAGAGAAAATTGAATGAAGTATGCATTCATCATTTAAAATCTCTTGAACAGAATAATAAGCATTACTTTATAAAATAGTTATCATTGTATTTTTAAATTTCTTCACATAACCTTTAAAATTATTTTATTATGTAATTTTAATTCCTATTAAAAGTGTACTATTATCTCAAAAAGCTGCTCTGTGATTCATAAAATATAAGTTTTATATTCCGTGTTGAATAATTATGAAGAATTCATTTCTTTTACTTACATTAATCCTCGTATTGGTTATAACAAAACATAAAATAACAGTATGCAAATAACATAAAATCCCAGTATGCAAACTGATGATAAAGTTAAATTAAAAAAATATGTTCTGAAAATCTCTTAGGTTTTAATGTATCAGAGTACTTACCGATACCTTTTGCAAACTTAAAAATATTTTTAGTATATTTAATAAATTTCCAGCACTTAATATCATACTGTATAATTGATTCTATTCTAATAGAGCCAAATAAATCTTGAGAAAATTGTTATTATTAAGATAATAATTACTATTAATTATCTTTTTTGTTAAGATCACTATAGTTTCTATGTTGAGTACTGCTTACCTTTCTTAGCTTCATTCATTTATCACTTGTTAACATGTTTCAGAACCATTCCATTGTCAAGACTTATTGTACACTAAGTACAGTAAAATAAGTGTTTCCAAAATGCATCAGCAAGTGATAAAAGGATAAAGCTAAGAAATGTAAGCAGTACTCAACATAGAAATCTTGAGGACTGTCTAATTTTTTTTTCTTTAACCTCCGGGAGCATTAGGATTGCTTCAGAAGATGAGATGAATGATTTGTAGCGTGTGTCAAAATGCCATACCTGACTGGAATTCAGACCTGAGACCTTCGGATGAAAGGCTGTGACAAAACCATTCATGCCACAGAAGCCGGCATGTCTAAATTTACTAAGTGATAAATTTGCTTTATAGCAAAAAAACAGAAAATTTTATTATATACATAGCTAATATGATAACTCAAGTTCAAATTTATGTCAACAGTTATTTCTAAATACTTAATTTAATTTAGTACAAGTATATCAGAAACTTGACGTTCTCTTAAGTGTTTCACATACAGGATCAGAGCACCTTAGATGAAAGTAGCCACAACTAATCTTTTAATATACTTTCTGTTTATTGAATAAAATCCATTTAATAAATGATATGCTGTTTTCTATAATTTTGGACTATAAGGAATTTACAAGACTAAAATGTGAAAATTTTATCTTTGTATTCAGTACAGAACCATACAGATTGAAAAATAATAACATAAAAAAAGGCTGAGATCAAGTACATTTCTGCGCCATATATCACAATTAATTCTATTCAGATTGGTTACTTAAGAATATAGAGTATTTTTAGAATTCTTTCTCAAATTTCTTCTTTTTTTTCAAAAAAAAAGAGTATTTTTTGTAATTCTTTCAAGGGAAATGTCTGCCTGAATGAACATGATTTACCCTACACAAAAGCCACTTCTCAAGCCCATATTTATAAAGTTTGGTTAAATATTACAATAATTAACAATGTTAAAGAGTTGCAGAAAACTCATTACAAACTCAAAATTATCCAAGTCATTCTGAATCCAACAAAATAAAATTTCTTTTCTTGTAGGTAGGAATCATTATGCTATATTTGAGCACTTAAGAAAAAAATCAGAAGATAGGGAAAATTGCAAATATAAATAACAGGCTAAACACTCAGTTCTTTTACTTATTACTTCTATCCTAGCTGTTGTTTATAGTAGTGAGAATTTACTGCAGCTTGTGTGATTGTGTTAGTGCAATAATGTACCAGCTACTCAGTTTGTTAATCCTCATCAGTATTATTTATATACTTCTTTATTGTCTATCGTGTTTTTGGCAGTAGTGATATAACTTTAAATGTAGCTACCATGTAATTAATTTGATTCAGTCAGTACCAAATAAATACATCAAACATAAATCAGATCATAAATCAAATATAAAACATCAAAACTTATCATTTTTACATGTAATTTTCAAAAAAAGTCTATTACAATGCAATGTGGTTTGTTTATAACATTTCTCTTGCTTCTTAGAGTCTTTCTTCATTTCCTTGCTAATATTTCTAAGTATCCCAATTCCTTTTCTTTCTTTTTCTCACCTTCCTTCTGTTTTCCCTCTACAGAACAATCTGCTGAAGACAACTTTTATGATATGCCCCAACCAATTTGTTTTTGCTTTCCTCATTGCCTTCGCCAAATTCTGCCCTTCTCCTGTTCTTCGTTACTTCTTATTTCTATTTGTCTGCCATTTTTACTTCTCCATTCTTCTTATAATCAATTTCAAAACTATCCAAATATTTTCTTTCTTCTTTTTAATTGTCCATGTGGATTTGAATCATGGACACATTTCATACTAAGCATTTGAGAAACCTTTCCCTCAGTTTAACTGTTATTTTTTGTAAAATAATACCAATTAAGTTTAAGATATCAATAAAGTTTATAAAGCTTAAGGATATCCGTTCTAAAAGGATCTTCTTTCTCTGTAAAGTTTTTGTTCTTAGTCACCAAACTTCCCAAATGCTCAAATGACTTTACAAGTAAAATCTTTCCTTTTAATGATAAATTAATGGAACCTTTTTTCTGGCTAATTCTCATCACTTTTAGTTTTTCTTAATTTTCCTTCATTCTAAAATCTTCCCTCTCTTTTACAATACTTTCCATCATGAACTGTAGTTCTTCCCGAGACAACATCTGTTGCTGTCTGTGTACTTGATGTTTTTATTATTTTTCATCTGATTACAACCTCTCACTTTCTAAAATTTCTTCTTTGTTACTTTTTCAATATAAATCTGTTAAAAAGTTTTGATGATAAAAGATCTTTGACTTATTATTCTATTTCTGTACCCATCTCTTCTGTCTTATATATAATTCCTCTTTTAATCCTTCCATTCTGACCAGTGTTTATCAAAACCTTCAAAAGCATACTCCAATATTCTTAGTCAATTTCTCTCTCCCAGATAATAAAATAGACATATATATTCCTGTTAATTTCTAGCACTCTTTATGTCTCAATTCTCAGATACGCAGTATTGCAGCTATTGTTTTTATCCCTTCAATTGAAATGATCTCCAATATTTTACTTAACAATACTGTTGTTATAGTAGCCTTCATGATATAACATATAAAACTAATCATTCTTTACAATCCTTAATTATTGTTTTTACTTTTTCAGATCGTACAGATATGTAAATTTAAAAAGAACTCCATGACAATTAGAAAGGGAATTATTATATTAGATATTTTTTAATGATGCAGAATACTCAGCATAGTAATTCGTTTTTAGTTTTATCATAAATATTTTAAGATCTTTTTATTTGCGTATGATATAAAATTTAGAAATTAAATAATTTAGTAAATTTATATTATCATAATTTTGCCTTTATTTTTATTCTAGTCATTATGAAACTAAAGCAGCATTTTGCTTTTTTGTTTTGTTCTAGGTTATATTATGATAATTCTCCCTAAAAATAATTTTATATGAATTAGATTTTCATTCTTTTTTTTTTCTACAAAACAGTATGTTTTTATGGATTTAGATTATCTCTAATTATGATTATTATGTTAATAATAATTAAAAATAATAATAATTATTAATTTTTCACAAAAAAGAAACAAAAAGAATGGGATTAATTAGGCTAGCTATTTTAATAAGTCTTTGAAACAATATCTGATTTATGTTAGACTATCTTTTAACAGATCACTAATTTTTTTTTCAAAGTAAGTCATGTAGGAAGTTTTTGTAACATAATTTTTAGTAGAGTTTTTAGTTTTTTTTAGTACAACTTATATGCAGCTATAAATGAATGAAAATTTCTATTTTGCCGAGTATTGGTTTACAATCAATATTAACGGGCACCATACAATGAACTGAGTCTATTTTTGAATCTTGCAAAGTTATTCAACACTATCAATATAGTGATAGGATACTGTTATTCTATCAAATGACAAAACAGCAATTGTAATGTAATAGAAGCAAACTAGATTAAGATTCTACCTAATTTTGCAATATTATTTCATAAAATTATTGTATACAAAAGGATTGATAAATAATAATTGTAAACCTTTTTTTATATAATTTTATGTTAAACATTATCAGTAATCTTCTATCTATTTTTTGTAATTTTGATTTATTTTGAAATTGTATGAAGTCATAATATTTAACAGCAATGACTAAAAATCTTCTGCTTAAAAAATGTCTTCTGGAAATACATTACATAATTAAGAAAGGGAGTTAAGGTTTTATATTGTGTTTCTTTATCTGCTCCACTGAATACATATTTTTAAAATTAATTTATGGTTCCACATTCCACTGAAAGAAAGAAATTTTAATGGAAACAGATTAAAGAAAGTATTATTTATTTTTCTGAAATAATTAATGATTTAGATTAAAAAAATAAAATAAAAAATAATTTCAAAAGATTAATAATTAATAAATATTAATCTCAGAAATATCATTTTGGTTACCTAATAAATATGATATTAACAAAGATACCAGAAATAGAAAAATATTATCATTAAATTTATTTACTAAATCTTTTATATGTTATATTATAATTATTATGAAAAAAAATTAATCAACAACCATCCTAGCAGAAGAGCTGGAAGGTTCCAGGTTTAAATTCTGGTCAGACATGACATTTTTCACTCGCTATAAACATCCATATTTCATTTTCTTTGTAGGGTGACATCAAGCCATAAAATTGCCATCAAATCTCTTCTGCCTAATCCCAAAAACAAAAAAAAAATTATCAACTCACTTATACAAAGAATAAGTAGCATTATCTAGAGACCAAGTCCTACAGAAAGAATGCATAATTTCTGTCAGTGATGTTCATTATACAATTAGTTTCTTAGAACAGAATGAATGTACATAACTTGCAATCTTAAGTATCACCTGAATATCAGAGGATTAGGAAACCACTTTACTCCTGACTTTCCTGAGTAAGCTTAGTAATGACTTTGCCATTTTCATGAGTGCTTCATGTCTTCTGTCAAATTCTCTGTAATTATTTGGTTATAACAACCAATATGTAAGGGTTTAATAAGTTTCAGGAGAATAAACAAATATTTTTTAAAATAAATAATAGTAAGATTAAAATATATGTACGTCACATTCAATGTTTGAAGAATTTTTTTTTGTTTTGGTAATTTTACATTTTCGGCTTGCCAGAGTTGCGAAAAATAAAAGAACTGTGACTCTAATTTTTTATGCTTAATCAAATTTCTTGAAATTTAGTCGCTTTAATAAGCAGTCCCCAAATTGATATTGTGATTAACACACATTGATTATTATAAAAAGATCTAAGCGGGCAAGGAATTATTTTATTTACATCATATTCTGTAATGTATAAAAATACACGCTCTTCCCCAATTCCAATAAAACAGAAAAAAGTTGTGGTAAAAAATTAGGAAATATTTTTTGGACTTATCAATATATAAAGATAAAATTTAAATTAAGAAATACTTATAAATTTGTTAAAATTAGCAAAATAACTTAAAGAAAAATCTAAATGGTAACTAAAATAAAATCATAAAAGAGAGAACACTCAAAATTCATTTGCAAAAAAAATTAATTAATAAAATTTATCTAAAATTAAAACAACAACCGCAGATTGATTATTGTCTTCAGCAGGTACAAGTGTACTAATAAGTAAATGTAAATACAAAAATAAAACACAAAATAAATTTGTTGAATAGAGTGATAAAACAGACAACAATAATAAGTTATTCATGATTATAATTTGTGCCACTGTTAATCACTACCATTGAGTGATTCATATCTTATGTCATATTGTCTGTAACTGTTATGTTATAACATCCAATCTGTAAGGGTTTCATAATTTTGAGGAGAAAAATATATTTTTATCCAATTTTTAATAAAGAAAGTAAAATAGATAACCTCTGAAGAAGGTATTTTATAATTAAATTGAAATTTGTAAATAAAACCCAACAAAACCAACATTTATGAAACACTAAACTGAGTATTACTGATTATATTTAAAAGAAAAGGTTTATGTGGTATAGATTGTACTCAAGCTAAATATACTTTTGAATTGCCTAAATCAATACTGAATCAATTTATAGTGAAAAATGGTTTTTTCATTTATCATTATTATTTTTTATAAGTACTTCTTTTTGTAGTGCTTAATAAGCATTAATTTTTTTGGTTTTATTAATAAATTAATTTTCCATTAAATATTTAAATTTTAATCATTTTTGTTAAATTTTTTTGTGTTTATATTTGCTTTTTCTAGTTCTCCAGTTTCTTCTGTTTAACAATCATAAAGTGCATCTAATAACAGATTTTAATTTATTTTTATAAATGTTTTTGAGGGTTTTCTTTTATGATTTTATTAGGAGAAAAATAATAAAAATTAATGTTTTAAGAGCCCGCCTCTGTGGCGCAAGTGGTAGCATCTCAGCCTGTCATCCGGAGGTCCTGGGCTCGAATCCCGGTCAGGCATGGAATTTTCACATACGTTACAAATCATTCATCTCATCCTCTGAAGTAATTCCTAATGGTAGTCCCAGAGGTTAAAAAAAAAATAATTATAAGAAAACAAAATATATATTTTAATGAAGTTGAAATATTCTTATAATAATTTCATTAGAATAATAAAAATAAAATGTTCAAAGATGTTTTTTTCTTCCAGGATCAAACTAAACTTAGCAAAAATAATCAGTTAAACTGCATTCATTTGCAAGTTACAAAATCTATCAATCAAGTGTTAAAAGATAAAAGAGTAGATGGTAGATTAATGAATGATGATAATATATTTTTCAAAAGAAAACTTTTATTGGAAAAAACTAATATTTATAATGAAAATAAAAAGAAGATAATGAAAAATATAAATAAAAATAAAATAAAAGAAATGAGAAATATAAATAAAAGTAAAATAAAAGAAATGAAAAATATAAATAAAAATAAAATAAAAGAAATGAAAAATAAAAATAAAAATAAAATAAAAGAAATGAAAAATATAAATAAAAATAAAATAAAAGAAATGAAAAATATTGAAAACAATAAACAATTTAAAGTAACAAAAAGTAGAAAGCATCTTAAAAAATACAGTAAAAACGATAAATCAGAAGAATATAAAAAGAAAATTAGATTATTAAGACAAAAATCTGCTTTAATAGAAATAAATAGAGAAGAAGAAGAAATGAAATCCTCAAAAATGATTCTTCTTTCATCAGAAATTAAAAGAATACATAGTATAGAGTTACTTAATAAAAGAAAACAACGTAAAGTTTTTAACAAAACCTTGAAAAAATATTTAAAAAGGCAGAAAAACGTAAAAAACGACAGACTGAAAAAAAATTTTTCAAAAATTAAAAAACGTTATACGCTGTTGTGGAGAAATAGAAGGCCATATTCACAGAAAAAGTTTTCAAGATTAACCTTAAGAAGGAATAAATTATACAAAAGAACCTTTACAAAAAAGACCCGGTACACTATGAGTTATAGAAAAACTAGATTACCTTTTTCTGTAAGAGCTCATACAAGAAGAAAAGTTTCTCACCATTACACAAAGATACCATATACAAAACGAACTGGAACTTATGCATCAAGGTCTACTTATCAGAGACGATTCTCTAATAAATATAAAAAAAGATTTTCATTTAAAAGAGGGACTTACAGAATGAAATACAAATTCCAGATAATTACGAGAAAAGGTTTTACTAAAGTTAAATATCAAAAAAAGAAAATGGTTTATTCTTGCCGTCGATATAGATCAATGAAGCCATATACTAGAATATATTACAGCCGATGGAGATCTAAAAAAATTAAGGGCAATATTAAAAAGAAAGGATCAAAAAAGAAGAGATTTATTACTAATCGAAAGAAAAATTATACATTTTCAAGAAGAACAATTCAGAATAAAAGCAGAAGAAAAGTAACTAAAACCAGTTACAGAAAAAAATTTTTTTCAAGATTATCAGGATATACAAAAATAAGAAAATCAGGAACTGATAAAATGCAGAAAATAAACAGAAAGAAAACCAATTATATTAATAAAAAGATAATCACATAAAAATAGAGATGTTAAGATGAAAAAATATAACAGAAGTCTGAAATGTAATGTACTTAGAACTATAAAAAGAAAATTAAAAACCAATAGAAATCATACCCGTTAAAATACACAAAAATGATAAAAAGACGTACATCGTACGTAGAAATCCCTTTAGTTTTATAATTTTAATTCTGCAGACAACTAATGAAAGTGACTGTGTTGTCATTTTTTCTCAATAACTGACAAATAATTTCATATTAAAAATCAAATTTAAGGTACTATTTTCTCCGACGAACGACAAAAAAGGTTACAAAAGTTTGATTCTGTTTTGATAATAAATTGCACCAAGTTTAATTTTGTTTTAAATGTTCAATTTTTCTTACAATCATTCTTAGTATATTGTCAAGTTATTTTAATTAGGTTACAGCTAAAGTTATTAATGCCCATATTTTTAAATTTAGAAGTTTGAAAGTGAATAATATGTCTAGAAAGGTTAAATTTAGTTTAGTTTATTAATAAAAAAAATAAAAAATTCTTTATTAAAATTAAAAATACTAAAGGAAATTTAAGTTAAATGTTCCTGTTATTTGTACACATATATGAAAAATTAAATGATTGGGTTAAAGACATAAATTCATAATAAATATTTAATTTTCATGAACACAGAAAAAGTGAATGTCTTAAATAATGTCATATTAAGCTAAGAAGATTTTGCTAATAAATAATTTATTGAAAATTATGCCAAAATAATGTTATTTTTTAATATCACAGTAGCGTTTTATAACAGATAGCTTATCAAAGTTGATCAGTTTATTGTGCCGCAATTTGAAAAAAAAAATTACAACAATAAAAATAAAGCTAGTAATATTTCATAATGTGAAAATATGAGATATGTAATATAGGGTAAAGAAATGCTTGCATAATGTTCAGTTATGTTTTAGCAATCTATTGTATTATTTTTTTAATGATTTATACAACTGCAATTCATAAAACCGATTTGCTATCTAACAGTAGTTCATTATTTAAAAACAATATTATAAACAGTAAACATTGTTATTTTGATGACAATACATTATTAAAAGTAAGTGTCTTATAAGTTTTATTTTTATTGCTAAATTTATCCATTTTAACTCATAAGTCATTTTGTGATTTTATATATATATATATATATATACTCATAAAAAATTACTCATTTTGATATATACTCATAAAAAAATTCAAGTTAGTTTAATTCATTTTGACTAGCTTTGTTCTTTCTCTCAGACCATCTCTTTTGCCTATTGACATGAAAAAGTCTGGTAAGCAGTTGTGTAAAATAATTTTTGAATTTGAAGAGAAATTAAAGTATCATTTTTAAGTATGCGAGTACAAAGTATAGTGTAAATAATTAAAAAGTGTATGTATCCTAATATACTCACTATACATTTCAACTACAGATTCGAACAGCGTGAAATTTACAAACTCATTAAATTTCTTAAATAAGCAAACACGCAATTTAAATATACTAATCAATACTATAAAGTTCTAACCAATCCTCATATAAGACTTATTAAAAATTGACAGGATAACTAGTAATTAACAGGTGAATTATCACAACTTATATATATTTGAATTTAGAGAGAATTATAATAGAGAAAATTGAATGAAGTATGCATTCATCATTTAAAATCTCTTGAACAGAATAATAAGCATTACTTTATAAAATAGTTATCATTGTATTTTTAAATTTCTTCACATAACCTTTAAAATTATTTTATTATGTAATTTTAATTCCTATTAAAAGTGTACTATTATCTCAAAAAGCTGCTCTGTGATTCATAAAATATAAGTTTTATATTCCGTGTTGAATAATTATGAAGAATTCATTTCTTTTACTTACATTAATCCTCGTATTGGTTATAACAAAACATAAAATAACAGTATGCAAATAACATAAAATCCCAGTATGCAAACTGATGATAAAGTTAAATTAAAAAAATATGTTCTGAAAATCTCTTAGGTTTTAATGTATCAGAGTACTTACCGATACCTTTTGCAAACTTAAAAATATTTTTAGTATATTTAATAAATTTCCAGCACTTAATATCATACTGTATAATTGATTCTATTCTAATAGAGCCAAATAAATCTTGAGAAAATTGTTATTATTAAGATAATAATTACTATTAATTATCTTTTTTGTTAAGATCACTATAGTTTCTATGTTGAGTACTGCTTACCTTTCTTAGCTTCATTCATTTATCACTTGTTAACATGTTTCAGAACCATTCCATTGTCAAGACTTATTGTACACTAAGTACAGTAAAATAAGTGTTTCCAAAATGCATCAGCAAGTGATAAAAGGATAAAGCTAAGAAATGTAAGCAGTACTCAACATAGAAATCTTGAGGACTGTCTAATTTTTTTTTCTTTAACCTCCGGGAGCATTAGGATTGCTTCAGAAGATGAGATGAATGATTTGTAGCGTGTGTCAAAATGCCATACCTGACTGGAATTCAGACCTGAGACCTTCGGATGAAAGGCTGTGACAAAACCATTCATGCCACAGAAGCCGGCATGTCTAAATTTACTAAGTGATAAATTTGCTTTATAGCAAAAAAACAGAAAATTTTATTATATACATAGCTAATATGATAACTCAAGTTCAAATTTATGTCAACAGTTATTTCTAAATACTTAATTTAATTTAGTACAAGTATATCAGAAACTTGACGTTCTCTTAAGTGTTTCACATACAGGATCAGAGCACCTTAGATGAAAGTAGCCACAACTAATCTTTTAATATACTTTCTGTTTATTGAATAAAATCCATTTAATAAATGATATGCTGTTTTCTATAATTTTGGACTATAAGGAATTTACAAGACTAAAATGTGAAAATTTTATCTTTGTATTCAGTACAGAACCATACAGATTGAAAAATAATAACATAAAAAAAGGCTGAGATCAAGTACATTTCTGCGCCATATATCACAATTAATTCTATTCAGATTGGTTACTTAAGAATATAGAGTATTTTTAGAATTCTTTCTCAAATTTCTTCTTTTTTTTCAAAAAAAAAGAGTATTTTTTGTAATTCTTTCAAGGGAAATGTCTGCCTGAATGAACATGATTTACCCTACACAAAAGCCACTTCTCAAGCCCATATTTATAAAGTTTGGTTAAATATTACAATAATTAACAATGTTAAAGAGTTGCAGAAAACTCATTACAAACTCAAAATTATCCAAGTCATTCTGAATCCAACAAAATAAAATTTCTTTTCTTGTAGGTAGGAATCATTATGCTATATTTGAGCACTTAAGAAAAAAATCAGAAGATAGGGAAAATTGCAAATATAAATAACAGGCTAAACACTCAGTTCTTTTACTTATTACTTCTATCCTAGCTGTTGTTTATAGTAGTGAGAATTTACTGCAGCTTGTGTGATTGTGTTAGTGCAATAATGTACCAGCTACTCAGTTTGTTAATCCTCATCAGTATTATTTATATACTTCTTTATTGTCTATCGTGTTTTTGGCAGTAGTGATATAACTTTAAATGTAGCTACCATGTAATTAATTTGATTCAGTCAGTACCAAATAAATACATCAAACATAAATCAGATCATAAATCAAATATAAAACATCAAAACTTATCATTTTTACATGTAATTTTCAAAAAAAGTCTATTACAATGCAATGTGGTTTGTTTATAACATTTCTCTTGCTTCTTAGAGTCTTTCTTCATTTCCTTGCTAATATTTCTAAGTATCCCAATTCCTTTTCTTTCTTTTTCTCACCTTCCTTCTGTTTTCCCTCTACAGAACAATCTGCTGAAGACAACTTTTATGATATGCCCCAACCAATTTGTTTTTGCTTTCCTCATTGCCTTCGCCAAATTCTGCCCTTCTCCTGTTCTTCGTTACTTCTTATTTCTATTTGTCTGCCATTTTTACTTCTCCATTCTTCTTATAATCAATTTCAAAACTATCCAAATATTTTCTTTCTTCTTTTTAATTGTCCATGTGGATTTGAATCATGGACACATTTCATACTAAGCATTTGAGAAACCTTTCCCTCAGTTTAACTGTTATTTTTTGTAAAATAATACCAATTAAGTTTAAGATATCAATAAAGTTTATAAAGCTTAAGGATATCCGTTCTAAAAGGATCTTCTTTCTCTGTAAAGTTTTTGTTCTTAGTCACCAAACTTCCCAAATGCTCAAATGACTTTACAAGTAAAATCTTTCCTTTTAATGATAAATTAATGGAACCTTTTTTCTGGCTAATTCTCATCACTTTTAGTTTTTCTTAATTTTCCTTCATTCTAAAATCTTCCCTCTCTTTTACAATACTTTCCATCATGAACTGTAGTTCTTCCCGAGACAACATCTGTTGCTGTCTGTGTACTTGATGTTTTTATTATTTTTCATCTGATTACAACCTCTCACTTTCTAAAATTTCTTCTTTGTTACTTTTTCAATATAAATCTGTTAAAAAGTTTTGATGATAAAAGATCTTTGACTTATTATTCTATTTCTGTACCCATCTCTTCTGTCTTATATATAATTCCTCTTTTAATCCTTCCATTCTGACCAGTGTTTATCAAAACCTTCAAAAGCATACTCCAATATTCTTAGTCAATTTCTCTCTCCCAGATAATAAAATAGACATATATATTCCTGTTAATTTCTAGCACTCTTTATGTCTCAATTCTCAGATACGCAGTATTGCAGCTATTGTTTTTATCCCTTCAATTGAAATGATCTCCAATATTTTACTTAACAATACTGTTGTTATAGTAGCCTTCATGATATAACATATAAAACTAATCATTCTTTACAATCCTTAATTATTGTTTTTACTTTTTCAGATCGTACAGATATGTAAATTTAAAAAGAACTCCATGACAATTAGAAAGGGAATTATTATATTAGATATTTTTTAATGATGCAGAATACTCAGCATAGTAATTCGTTTTTAGTTTTATCATAAATATTTTAAGATCTTTTTATTTGCGTATGATATAAAATTTAGAAATTAAATAATTTAGTAAATTTATATTATCATAATTTTGCCTTTATTTTTATTCTAGTCATTATGAAACTAAAGCAGCATTTTGCTTTTTTGTTTTGTTCTAGGTTATATTATGATAATTCTCCCTAAAAATAATTTTATATGAATTAGATTTTCATTCTTTTTTTTTTCTACAAAACAGTATGTTTTTATGGATTTAGATTATCTCTAATTATGATTATTATGTTAATAATAATTAAAAATAATAATAATTATTAATTTTTCACAAAAAAGAAACAAAAAGAATGGGATTAATTAGGCTAGCTATTTTAATAAGTCTTTGAAACAATATCTGATTTATGTTAGACTATCTTTTAACAGATCACTAATTTTTTTTTCAAAGTAAGTCATGTAGGAAGTTTTTGTAACATAATTTTTAGTAGAGTTTTTAGTTTTTTTTAGTACAACTTATATGCAGCTATAAATGAATGAAAATTTCTATTTTGCCGAGTATTGGTTTACAATCAATATTAACGGGCACCATACAATGAACTGAGTCTATTTTTGAATCTTGCAAAGTTATTCAACACTATCAATATAGTGATAGGATACTGTTATTCTATCAAATGACAAAACAGCAATTGTAATGTAATAGAAGCAAACTAGATTAAGATTCTACCTAATTTTGCAATATTATTTCATAAAATTATTGTATACAAAAGGATTGATAAATAATAATTGTAAACCTTTTTTTATATAATTTTATGTTAAACATTATCAGTAATCTTCTATCTATTTTTTGTAATTTTGATTTATTTTGAAATTGTATGAAGTCATAATATTTAACAGCAATGACTAAAAATCTTCTGCTTAAAAAATGTCTTCTGGAAATACATTACATAATTAAGAAAGGGAGTTAAGGTTTTATATTGTGTTTCTTTATCTGCTCCACTGAATACATATTTTTAAAATTAATTTATGGTTCCACATTCCACTGAAAGAAAGAAATTTTAATGGAAACAGATTAAAGAAAGTATTATTTATTTTTCTGAAATAATTAATGATTTAGATTAAAAAAATAAAATAAAAAATAATTTCAAAAGATTAATAATTAATAAATATTAATCTCAGAAATATCATTTTGGTTACCTAATAAATATGATATTAACAAAGATACCAGAAATAGAAAAATATTATCATTAAATTTATTTACTAAATCTTTTATATGTTATATTATAATTATTATGAAAAAAAATTAATCAACAACCATCCTAGCAGAAGAGCTGGAAGGTTCCAGGTTTAAATTCTGGTCAGACATGACATTTTTCACTCGCTATAAACATCCATATTTCATTTTCTTTGTAGGGTGACATCAAGCCATAAAATTGCCATCAAATCTCTTCTGCCTAATCCCAAAAACAAAAAAAAAATTATCAACTCACTTATACAAAGAATAAGTAGCATTATCTAGAGACCAAGTCCTACAGAAAGAATGCATAATTTCTGTCAGTGATGTTCATTATACAATTAGTTTCTTAGAACAGAATGAATGTACATAACTTGCAATCTTAAGTATCACCTGAATATCAGAGGATTAGGAAACCACTTTACTCCTGACTTTCCTGAGTAAGCTTAGTAATGACTTTGCCATTTTCATGAGTGCTTCATGTCTTCTGTCAAATTCTCTGTAATTATTTGGTTATAACAACCAATATGTAAGGGTTTAATAAGTTTCAGGAGAATAAACAAATATTTTTTAAAATAAATAATAGTAAGATTAAAATATATGTACGTCACATTCAATGTTTGAAGAATTTTTTTTTGTTTTGGTAATTTTACATTTTCGGCTTGCCAGAGTTGCGAAAAATAAAAGAACTGTGACTCTAATTTTTTATGCTTAATCAAATTTCTTGAAATTTAGTCGCTTTAATAAGCAGTCCCCAAATTGATATTGTGATTAACACACATTGATTATTATAAAAAGATCTAAGCGGGCAAGGAATTATTTTATTTACATCATATTCTGTAATGTATAAAAATACACGCTCTTCCCCAATTCCAATAAAACAGAAAAAAGTTGTGGTAAAAAATTAGGAAATATTTTTTGGACTTATCAATATATAAAGATAAAATTTAAATTAAGAAATACTTATAAATTTGTTAAAATTAGCAAAATAACTTAAAGAAAAATCTAAATGGTAACTAAAATAAAATCATAAAAGAGAGAACACTCAAAATTCATTTGCAAAAAAAATTAATTAATAAAATTTATCTAAAATTAAAACAACAACCGCAGATTGATTATTGTCTTCAGCAGGTACAAGTGTACTAATAAGTAAATGTAAATACAAAAATAAAACACAAAATAAATTTGTTGAATAGAGTGATAAAACAGACAACAATAATAAGTTATTCATGATTATAATTTGTGCCACTGTTAATCACTACCATTGAGTGATTCATATCTTATGTCATATTGTCTGTAACTGTTATGTTATAACATCCAATCTGTAAGGGTTTCATAATTTTGAGGAGAAAAATATATTTTTATCCAATTTTTAATAAAGAAAGTAAAATAGATAACCTCTGAAGAAGGTATTTTATAATTAAATTGAAATTTGTAAATAAAACCCAACAAAACCAACATTTATGAAACACTAAACTGAGTATTACTGATTATATTTAAAAGAAAAGGTTTATGTGGTATAGATTGTACTCAAGCTAAATATACTTTTGAATTGCCTAAATCAATACTGAATCAATTTATAGTGAAAAATGGTTTTTTCATTTATCATTATTATTTTTTATAAGTACTTCTTTTTGTAGTGCTTAATAAGCATTAATTTTTTTGGTTTTATTAATAAATTAATTTTCCATTAAATATTTAAATTTTAATCATTTTTGTTAAATTTTTTTGTGTTTATATTTGCTTTTTCTAGTTCTCCAGTTTCTTCTGTTTAACAATCATAAAGTGCATCTAATAACAGATTTTAATTTATTTTTATAAATGTTTTTGAGGGTTTTCTTTTATGATTTTATTAGGAGAAAAATAATAAAAATTAATGTTTTAAGAGCCCGCCTCTGTGGCGCAAGTGGTAGCATCTCAGCCTGTCATCCGGAGGTCCTGGGCTCGAATCCCGGTCAGGCATGGAATTTTCACATACGTTACAAATCATTCATCTCATCCTCTGAAGTAATTCCTAATGGTAGTCCCAGAGGTTAAAAAAAAAATAATTATAAGAAAACAAAATATATATTTTAATGAAGTTGAAATATTCTTATAATAATTTCATTAGAATAATAAAAATAAAATGTTCAAAGATGTTTTTTTCTTCCAGGATCAAACTAAACTTAGCAAAAATAATCAGTTAAACTGCATTCATTTGCAAGTTACAAAATCTATCAATCAAGTGTTAAAAGATAAAAGAGTAGATGGTAGATTAATGAATGATGATAATATATTTTTCAAAAGAAAACTTTTATTGGAAAAAACTAATATTTATAATGAAAATAAAAAGAAGATAATGAAAAATATAAATAAAAATAAAATAAAAGAAATGAGAAATATAAATAAAAGTAAAATAAAAGAAATGAAAAATATAAATAAAAATAAAATAAAAGAAATGAAAAATAAAAATAAAAATAAAATAAAAGAAATGAAAAATATAAATAAAAATAAAATAAAAGAAATGAAAAATATTGAAAACAATAAACAATTTAAAGTAACAAAAAGTAGAAAGCATCTTAAAAAATACAGTAAAAACGATAAATCAGAAGAATATAAAAAGAAAATTAGATTATTAAGACAAAAATCTGCTTTAATAGAAATAAATAGAGAAGAAGAAGAAATGAAATCCTCAAAAATGATTCTTCTTTCATCAGAAATTAAAAGAATACATAGTATAGAGTTACTTAATAAAAGAAAACAACGTAAAGTTTTTAACAAAACCTTGAAAAAATATTTAAAAAGGCAGAAAAACGTAAAAAACGACAGACTGAAAAAAAATTTTTCAAAAATTAAAAAACGTTATACGCTGTTGTGGAGAAGTAGAAGGCCATATTCACAGAAAAAGTTTTCAAGATTAACCTTAAGAGGGAATAAATTATACAAAAGAACCTTTACAAAAAAGTCCCGGTACACTTTGCGTTATAGAAAAAGTAGATTACCTTTTTCTGTAAGAGCTCATACAAGAAGAAAAGTTTCTCACCATTACACAAAGATGCCATATACAAAACGAACTGGAACTTATGCATCAAGGTCTACTTATCAGAGACGACTCTTTAATAAATATAAAAAAAGATTTTCACTTAAAAGAGGGACTTACAGAATAAAATACAAATTCCAGATAATTACGAGAAAAGGTTTTACTAAAGTTAAATATCAAAAAATGAAAATGGTTTATTCTCGCCGTCGATATAGATCAATGAAGCCATATACTAGAATATATTACAGCCGATGGAGATCTAATAAAATTAAGGGCAATATTAAAAAGAAGAGATCAAAAATGTTTAATACTAATCGAAAGAAAAATTATACATTTTCAAGAAGAACAATTCAGAATAAAAGCAGAAGAAAAGTAACTAAAACCAGTTACACAAAAAAATTTTTTTCAAGATTATCAGGATATACAAAAATAAGAAAATCAGGAACTAATAAAATGCAGAAAATAAACAGAAAGAAAACCAATTATATTAATAAAAAGATAATCACATATAAAAATAGAGATGTTAAGATAAAAAAATATAACAGAAGTCTGAAATATAATGTACTTAGAACTATAAAAAGAAAATTAAAAACCAATAGAAATCATACCCGTGTTAAATTAAAATACACAAAAATGATAAAAAGACGTACAGGTTTGACGTATTCAACAAAGAGGAAAAAAAATAAATTTTTTACAAAGAGGAAAGGAACATATAAAAAAAGAAGTGTTAAAAAAATAAAAACCAGAAAGTACAGATGCACTAGGATTAAGAAAATAGGGATTCAGTCAGACAATCAAATTAGAATAACTAACTTTACAAAGGGTACTTACAAACTATATTCAAGAAAAAAGAATTCAATTACAGTTACGAGAAGGAAACCAACTGGAATAAAACGAATTACAGGATACACAAAAAGAAAGTCAAAGATCACCAGAAAAAATACTTTTAAAGTTGATTTTAAAGTAAAGAAATATTTTACTGTAAATAAACTTTTATGAACAGTAATTGAATACCAATTAAAATATTCCAATTATTGGTTTATTACAATGTTAATGATTAAACTACAATCAAAATTTATTTTCTACACACTCAATTTGAGCAAAATGGATGACAATGATTTAAGTAACTACTGAGGTAATTTGTAAAGTACATTGGAGTTAATCCTTTATAAACTTTTCAGAATATAGCTGGAATTCAAACCTGGAACCTTTGGTGTAACAAGCAAGCAGTCATTACTGACTGTTCTACCAAGGTAGCCTGTTTAAATTGTAAAACATAACTTAAGTTTCAGTTTATTTTAAACAATATTTTCCTGTAGTAGCACTTGCTAAATATAAATATTACTACATTAGAAAATTGTTTTGAAATATTATACACAAAATACTGTTATCTTTATAATACAAGCAATTCTTTAAAGCTAAATAGTATTATTTATTTAATGTATAACATATGGTAGCAGTGTAGGCCATGAACTGATGATAAATGAAAATGTCAGTATGAAACAACTTTCTTGAATAAAATTAAATTTGTTCTGTAATTTTTATAAATTACAGAACAAATTACAAAATTACTATTCCAATTCTTCAATAATTTTTTTTTAATTAAGAAGAAAACTTAAAATAACTTAATGGTTTAAAAATATTCAATTTTGGGTGGATATTTTTGATTGAGTGAAGGAAGGTTGTGTTTTAACTTGACCTTTTTGTTTCCCATTTGAATTTATGATACAGTTACGGCCAAACATGTTTTCTGACTAACTTACATGTAATGGTTTTTATTAAAATTCCCCCTCCATAACAAAGGATGCTAGTTTTCTTAGGAAGGATTGATAGTGAAATGAGATGGAGGGAAGATTTCTATCACCAATTCAATCAACATGTCCCTCTTCACTCCTGATATCATCCACAATTTCCAGCTTGTCTCTCAGCAGTGATGTGTTGGATATTTTACTTTTTAACATTTTTTTATATCCTAAGCCAAGTGTTTGTTTCCAGGACTGTTCTCCTGTTATTATACACCATCCTACCTTGATCTGGGTACTATTAAACATTATACATCTAATATTTTTTTTATAATCTTATTTTTTTATTGTTTTCCACCTATATCTTTGTTTATAAAAAAAATTGAAAATAGTAAAAAATAAAATGTGGATATAATGAAACTCCTTGATAATCATCAATTAGTTACATCCAATGTATCTGGAAACAGCACTACTGATATGGAAAGATAGATTACTTATACTGGATCAAGTAAGGAGAAATTTTATGCAAAAGAGAAGTTTGATAATATAAAATGTAAATCAAAGAATAAATTTTATGGAGTGTAGGGCTTTATGATGTAAAAAGAAAGAACAGGAAGGAAAAGAATACCAGGCTTTCAGATTTCATGTTAAAGGAGGATATTAAAAATTAGGTGAGACAATAATATTCTAATGAAAAAAGGAAAGATGAGTGTGGGAAAAAGACGAACAACTATGGTGCATCTTCTACTAATACATTCAGATTTAGATAATTCAGTGATAAAAGAATCGTATAAGAAGTAAAAACTGTAGAGAAAAATAAAGATTAGTATATACATATAGTGTTAACCTTCAGCTGGTGAGGTGATGTAAAAATGACAGTACATGTCTGGTCACTGCATTATTACCCTCACCCTTGATCACGTAATGAAATGTGCTTTGCAGTAGCTGGTTCTCTTTTAGTTATATTTAGATTGCTGTGCAGTGAGAGTTTTTATTGTGTCTTTTTTTCTCAATCGAGTGTCTGATGTCAAACTAATGTGTGCTCACCATTCATATAAGTAAAATTTCCTTTCATAAAATGATTAAATAATGCAAATTTTTGTTTGAATATAAATTTCTTTGCATCCAGTTGCTTCAATTTTATTAGCAAATTGTATTAATTTTTTTCAGTGTAAAATTGAATGTGAATGATGAGAATTTTGAAGAAGCAATTCTTCGTGAACCGGATGGATGGGAAAGCAAGGATTTAGATATTAATGAACCAATTACAGGTTAAAATAGGGAACAAGGTAAAAATGGTAATAAAGAGTTGGAAATTAGAGGTGGTTGCTGTAGGAAATGAGAAACAGGCTGTTGATCAGAATGATCAGATTCTGAGGTCGAAGTTTCAGTAAGTGGTGAAAATGAAGGGATTGATAAACATGGGAAGTAGATTAAAACGTTTATCTGAGTAAATCCATTTTTAGATGGTCTAAAGTAGATCTGAGAAGAAATGTTCGAGTTGCGGCACATAATATATTACGAATTGGTAACAGGCATAATATATGAAATGAAAGTGAAATTGGAGTGTGGAATAAACTATTTTCAATCAATATTTTACATATTATTTTGGAATGGACAAACAAAAAACTGCTTTCTTTGAGAACAAGATACAAAAATCCAAATATTACTGAACTGAATGACATTGATATTGTTGAATTGAAAGCACTTATAGGATACTGCTTCTTACAGCAATATTCAAAACTGTGAAAGGTAACTGCAAAAGCACTTACTCAATTTTTTTCTACTGATGGAACAGACTGGGAAATCTTTCAATTAGAAATGTCAAGAAAACAATTTTTAGTGTTACTTACTGTTCTAAGATTTGACAATTTACAACAACATGAGTCTTTTTGTCAGCAATTCCTTTGAAATTACAGACAATCATGTAACAAAGAAGGCTGTAAATCAGAATGATTTCAGCCACCAATTACCTAGTTAAAAAATTTTCTAGGAAAAACCACCTTTATATCCTTCTTAATATATATATATATAACGGTACTAACCCTTAGAGTAGAAATCTATTCAGGTAGGTTCTCATCTAACGGGTTAATTATTTAGAACTATGAAGAATTCTTTCAGGTTAATTAAATTGCACTTTAATAAATGCTGAATAAATTGTATTCCAGGGTTTATCTTAGTTGTATTGTAAATTCATTTACTTATCAGACTTATAGCCAACCACTCAACTTGTATGTAATCTTTTACTTCCTTGTTAGAATCTGGCTTTGAATCCCACGTTATTGAACATTTATATAAATTCATAAAACCTCTGTTATTGCTTATCTTTGTTGATAATGAACATTCAACCACTACCCATTGTATCAACCAGCACATATATTGGTCAAATTCCAATTTCTGTGAGTCATGTGAAAGTTGCTCCAAACATTTTTTGCAGTCTGACATTATGTGGTTTAGTCAAACCCCTCAATCTCTCAAGTAATTTTGTATCATTACTGTATAAAAGTGTTTTACTGTATTAAAAAGTGTTTTAAAATATTAAAGGTTTTTAAAGATTTTTATTCACTTAACAATAACTAAAATTAAAAATTTACTTAAAAATGACATACATAAAAAGTAACAAAAAATCAAGAGGTGTCAAAATGATGTCACCTCACCATATGTGTCGGTGAAACATCACTCCATCAACTGAAGATTAATGAAGTATGGAAATACTTAAATAACTTAACCCTTTATAGTTTACTGGGATAATTATCCCACACCACACTTAGTTAAAATTTTTTTTTCATAGAAATCACTAGTAGAATATATTCCCAATTACCAGATGTGTTTATTATACATATGGCTTCCCTTCCATATTCTTCTCTTACTAATCCTACTACAAACAGCTGATATTATAAAGTGGGAAATTATTATCCAACTGGTGTGTAGATTATCAGTATGTGGTCCCACACTGTATGTATCCCACCTTATATTAGTGTGTGTGTTTGTGATATTTAAACTTTTACAGCAATCGTGCATGCTTCCTTTTCACCTAAGGAAAATTCTAATGTAAGTATAAAAAATTATGTTTACTCTTGTGTATTTTTATTATATATTTTTATATTTTCATCAAGTATTATTTAGCTGGATTTGTAAATACCCACTATTTACAGGCATGTCTTTTGGAGGTTAGAAAATTTTACTGAGTTATTTATTTTGTTAAAATAAAAATATATCAATATGTGAATGGGATTTTATGTTTTTATGGTCATCAGTCTGTTCCTTTTGCAATTATAATTTTATTTTTTTGATATCTTGAAGGGAAAAGATGTTTTTATTTCATAAAATAAGCCTGTACATCTTGAATTAAGGGGTTTGTACTGGATATGTAAAAAATATTTTTATACTAAATATTTTTAGTAGTATTATATATAGTAGCTTTATTAATCTTACTTTATTTATATTCACAACTAAATAAAACAAGAATAATGTTTAATCTACCTTATTTTCTTCTATTCTTGTGTTATTTTGTCATGCTTTGACTACAAGCTAAAAATATTTCGCTCTTAGTTTTTAGGACTTCATATTTTATTTACATGGAGAAATGTCATAATTTTTTCTGTAATTTTTTTTATGTCAGGTTCAAATAAATGACCAAGAAACTTTAGAGCTGCTTGAAGCAGAAATAACTGATATCCAAGCCTTAAACTCTGAAGAGATGAAGAATCTGATGCTGAGGATGGTAGGTTGGTAGATACAAGTACAAGTACCACATCAGTTAGGTCAGAATATTCATATTCAAATGTTAGTTTATTTTCAAAAGATGGAAATAATTCTTCTATTGAAATTATAGACTCACCAAACCATCAATAAATCCAAAATGCAAAAGTAGAAGACATAGCTTGGGTGATCATAGATGTTCCGCAGAACTGAATGGTAGTGATGACTATGAAAATCAGTCGAGTGATGACACTGATAAGGATCTATAACATAGTCCAAGCAAAGACAATTATTCGATAAAAAAATAGACTTCCGTTACTAGATTACTCAAGTGACAATAATGTTTCTGATACTGAAAATGCCAATGAAAAAGACATATCACAACAAAAATGCGTTGATTATATTAGTGGTGCAAAGCTGGCAGTAATCCCCAAAAATATTTTAATTATAGCTGTAATCAAACTTTGGAGCTATTATTCAGATTGATTTTGGTAATCCTACAAAAATATTTAAACTAATTTTTGATGATAATTTGCACCAAAAAATTG
Source organism: Lycorma delicatula (assembly GCF_047948215.1). Taxonomy (NCBI): domain Eukaryota; kingdom Metazoa; phylum Arthropoda; class Insecta; order Hemiptera; family Fulgoridae; genus Lycorma; species Lycorma delicatula. The sequence goes on along the minus strand of NC_134460.1, from coordinate 10,346,592 downwards.
TAGAACAATCACATTTATATGGAAGACAATGCAGGGGCCTTGAATTGATGATGGAAGAGCTTGATGCATTCTTTGGGATTGTAATATTGATGGGTTTTCATTGCCTTCATTCAGTACACCATTACTGGTCTAATGATGAGAACTTCCATGTTAATAGAATATCTAGAGTTATGACTTTAAAAAGAGTTGTTTGAATTTTGCAGTATTTACATATTAATAACTCATTAACACCTTCTACAGACTCTAATGAGTTTGACAAGCTTTATAAAATTCAAGCTGTCAAATTCAAGCTGATTCATATATTCAAATTCAAGCAAATTCATATACATCAAATTCAAGCTGTCAATAAGAGTGTGGTAGGATTCAAGGGAAGAAGTTTACTCAAACAGCTCATGTCCCAAAAATCAATAAAACGAGGGTTCAAAATATGGTTTTGTGCTTGCTCTGTCACTGGATTTTTGTTGACTTTTGATGTATATACTGGGAAAAAGAATGATGGGATGATCGAGTTAGGTTTAGGAGAAAAAGTTGTCATGAATTTATCATCAAATTTTAGAGGAAAGGGTTCTTTGAGAAACCTGTTCTTTGATAATTTTTTTAGCTCTCTAAAACTAACAAAAATATTGCTTGATCAAGATAGTTTTGCTTATGGAACCATGCAACAGACAAGAAAAGGATTTCATAATGACAAGCTGAAGAAAAATAAGTTAATTACTAAACATGATCACGATTTTGTAGTCTGCTAAATAAAAAACTGAGTCAGTATAGTAAAATGGAAAGACTGAGGCTCGAAAACAGTGACAGTGATTTCTAACATGCATAACCTCTCCAACACAATGAAGGTACTCAGAACAAACCCAAGGGGGGGATATGAAGAGGGGAGATGCTCAACATCTATTGCTGATTATTATAATTATATGGGCGGTGTTGGTCGTTTTGATCAATGCTCAGAAGTCTCGAAGATGGTGGGTAAACTTATTTTCTAGATACTACAGTAGTAAACAGCTACATACTCTATGTACAGACAACCAAGAATGAAAAAAATAAACCTCATTATAAGCTTTACTTCATGAAAGAAAAAGAGATTTTCCACTGGAAGTGGGTGTGCTAGAAAATAAAATGCTACAAATGATCATCCTACAGTAGAAAACACTATCAGACTTAAGAATGTTGGAGATCATCTACCACAGAAAATCAATACATATGATGGTGTAAGTTGTGTTCTACAAAGGCTAAGGAAAAAAGAAGCGATATAATATGTGTCACTTGTGAAGTAGTATTATGTAAAACCTGCTCTGGAACATTTCATTCAAGTTACTACTGATTTGCCCATTTCATTTCATGAGTAAACCTTATTTAGTTTTATCTTTTTCTTCGTTGTTTTGTTGTAAAATTTTAAAAATTTATATATATATATGTATGTATAAATTTTTTAAATGTTTTAAAATGTATGTTATATATATATATAGTATATACTTTATTATTTTTATATGTAACATTTTATATATTATTTTTTCTATCAATAAAAGTGTTTTGTTTGGTTAAAATTTAAATTTATAATTTAAAAAAAAAAATTTTAATTAAATTTTTTCTTTGTTTATTTATTTAATTTATGTTCATGATTTCGACTTCTTTACATTATAATGCAAAGTAGTTGAACATTATAATGCACTAGTTGAAGAAATAAATTTAGAAAACCAGTTATTTTAGGAAGTGGGAGGATATTATCTCATTAAACAAGAACATAACATGATTGTGCAGAATGTCCACTGGGATAATAATTTCCCACCCAAAAAAAATATTTAATTACAACAATTAGAAGAAAAATATAAAATCTCTTAATGTACAATAAAAGTTAGTGCTTAAGCAAAAAAAAAAAAAACTAAATTTCAATTTACCTCAGACTTTAAGCCCTATAAAGGGTTAAAGATCTAAACATAAAAGAATTAAGTTTACTAAATGCACCTACCTACAAACAATCTATTTTTTTGGTGCCAGACCACCAAGCTATCAGGAGGTTCCCGTGGGGTTAGCAAAAAAATTTAAAATTGAAGGAGTAAAAATGCACATGTACACGTTTTAAAGGCACTGAAAAATAAAAATTTTGACATAATTTTTATTTTTTATAGCCCTACTCAAAATAATAATAATAATAATAATAATAATAATAATAATAATAATAATAATAATGACCAACTAATATTTTTCACAGCTAGTTTCAAAAGAGGCCTACAATATATCCCAAGTAAGGTCTCATACTAAAAAATAAACAATTTTGACATAGAAGCAGTAGTTAAAATTCATTCTTTTTCTAGTGTTTCACTGTTGAGCAATTTTTTAATTAGTACTGCAAACTATTTTCGAAATTAGTTGTGAAAAATGATAAATGGACTTTATTTTGGTGGTTACTGGGGTGGTCTACTCATTGTTGCAAATCAATTGTTTAATAGATGATTTAGAAGTCCAAGGTTCTGAAGTTCAAATCCTAGTCAAAGTTAGTTGGTTCTATAGGGATTAGAATATTAAACAGTGGATACCGGTGTAATTTGGTGGTTGGGGTTCAATTAACCCCATGTCTCAGGAACGGTTGGCCTGAATCTTTACAAGACTATACCTCACTTACTTGTCATACTATCGTCATCTCATTGGGCCATAGAGGAGATAGCTTATTGTTCACTAGTTGAACAGATTGCACTGTAGAAATTGGGAAAATAAATTAATTATAACTCTTTTGATGGTTAGGATTGTCATAGCCTGACATCTTTTATTTCAGATCTTTTTCAGTGCTCTTTAAAATAGTATGTTACAATTACACTTTTCCATTTAACATTTTTGAGTTGTTTTATGGTTGCTTAAGAAATTGTAGTCTTGTATGAAAAAAAAAAACACGAGTTTCAAACTAGCAGCATTTGATAAACTTAGTTATTCTATGTTTAAAGGTTGAAAAATTATTTAAAGGTTTCCATACTTTATTAACATTCTCTGTCTGTGTTTTGTTTGTGTGTGAGTGCATGTGTGTATGTGTATGTGTGTAAGTAATAGATGATTGTGGGTGTAAGTTGTGGTAAATATTATGAGATTAAAAGATCATAACAGAACACAATGAATGGAGAAGGACATAAACCAATCAACTGAGCTATAGCAAAAAAAAAAAAAAAATTCTTATGCAGTTCTGCACAAGAAGACACTGGACTTTTTGTTATTTTATTTTGTATAATTTTTTACACAAGACAAATAAAAAACATTATTTAAATGAGAAAACTAAAAGGGGTATATTATAATGTATGTATATATATATATATATACACATACATACATTTTAATATTAAACTATATTTTCTGAGAAAACTAAATTATTATAACCATAATTTGATGAAATAATAAAAAAAATAACATAGTTATTTTGTAGAGTAGACCCTAGTCACAAGCATGAAGTTTAAAACTCACTCAGTATTGTGACTTACTGCATAAGCGTGTATGAAAAATACACCTATAAAAAGTCAAAACCAATAGACACCTCAGTTTGTTGTCGACCTTTAATTGAGCGTAACTGAAGAATAACTCAATCCTTCATCAAATTTTCACATGCACGACTTCAGATACACTACTACAACATAGAATTTCAATAAAACTGATCTAGTTGTTTTGGAGATTTTTATGCCACAAATTGTATAGGTTAATAAAAAAGAAATAATGTACAATAAAATAAGACAATTTTTCATGTTTTTTTTATTATCATATTGAGTGAGCTATTAAATCTACAACTCATTGGAAAGACATAAATCATCTAATATAGCTTCTGAGATAGCATCTCACAATAATGTGTGTTATACAGTACAATATTTTGAAATAGGGAATTGACAATTTTTCGTGTTTTTTTTTATTATCATATTGATTGAGCTATTAAATCTACAACTCATTGGAAAGACATAAAATAGCTTCTGTGATAGCATCTCACAGTAATGTGTGTTATACAGTACAATATTTTGAAATAGAGAACTTAGAGTTTAATGTTTTAATATCTATTTTGCAATCAAAATATGTTTTTGGCTTCAAATCCTATATAAAAAGTACTTCTATAATTTTTAATTTGTTTTATTTACAACCTGCTCTGATACATGTGCTTTATGTGATTTCAGCTCAAATTTATAGTACGTAGTCTGATTTACTAATATTTATGAATTCTGATCATGTACGTACATTTGTGGTTGTTATTCTGTCATATGTAAACATATGTAACATATTTACATATGTAAACATATGTAAATTTTATTACTCTTCTCAAAGAAACTAGTTTCGTTTTATTTTTATCTTTACTAGTTAAAATACAAACTCTCATAAAACAGTGAGGACAAAAGATTTTTTTTCATGTTACTACATTACATAACATATTGTTTGAAGTTAATTTTCAATTTTACTTCCTTCCTTTTTTATATTAATTGTTGCCTGTGATTTATCATTTCAAGCTGTTAAAATATGTAATCAATATAAAATGTTTTAATAAAATAGTCGCTTTTTACTGGTTTTTTCAGAAATTTCATTAAAAGTCAATGTAGTTAGTAAATAAATTACTAACTACTTTCCCTTTTCAGAAAATTAAGAAAAATCAATCAAATAAATACCTCATTACAGAACCTTTTACATCAATTGAGACTGATAAGTTCAATTAATAAGAACATTTTGGCAAAGTTTCCAGACTTTGCTTATGCAACTTTTTTCTGCCTTTTTTAATTAGTATTATCTAACAATTCATTGACAAAGTAATATGGTATCTGTAAATTTTTTAATTTTATGCTAAAAAAAAGTTTTTAGAAAAATCTTTCTACAGGTTTGATTATTATTTATTAAAAATGGCAGTAGAAGCATAATAAGAGACCTTTTTTCTTAAGATGAAGTAGTGAGTTATTGAGTTATATGAAAATAACTCTGTTTGGCTTTAAAGGTGGATATTATTATTTTTTAAGAATAAGTTTAGCAAAGTTTACACATTCATATTACAAACATATAATCTATCATTATTATACTGTCTGATACTGGAAATAAGCAGTCAGAATTTTGATGTGGGCTAAATTTTCAGTAACCTAAGTAGGAACTAAAAAAAATTCAAAACAATGAATAATTTATACTAAACAGCTATTACAGTTAAGTAATTAAGAAAACATTCAAGCATCATTTATAACAATATTTGATGTGTTTTTCAATTATTGTTTAACAATTATTAATAGTGGTTATAAGGAAACAAATTGTAAAAAAGAACTTTAAAAGCATTACAAAAAAATCTGTATTTTAAAAATATAAACCTGAAAAAAAAAATTATAATCTCACTGCATGTGTTCAAAATATCTGCTTCTTACTTACTTTTACTTTGCTAACAGGAGTCCGACTGATTCTTGCTTTTAATAAATGGCTGCTGGGTGTTTAAAGTAGAACTGCTGGGTGTTTTACTGTGAAAAAACATTTCATTTCTGATTTCATTTTCTGGTCAGTAGATAGTCTTTGGAGCATTCATTGAGGGGGACACTTCTATTTACTGATATTTAATCAAAATATTTCAAGTTCAACTTTAATGATAACTGGAGGGAATGATTTTTACTTTTAAAAATAACACTTAATTTTGTAAAATTCAGTTGCATGAATTATTAAAATATGTTTTCTTAAGTTATAAAATATAAATTTTAAAAGTTTCGTTCCATTTCTGAAACATCTTGTGACAGAAGGCATAAATTCAGATAAAAAATACCATGTACATTACAACTCTAAAAATATTTTTTATTCTTTCTGTGAACTCAGAGAATAAGAATTATAGAATTTCTTGTTTTTTTTTTTGAAAAAAAAAATGTTTCTAGGTAAAATCAAAAAGAAAAACATATTTTTAGAATTTTACACAAAATATTTCCTTATGCCATTATGTAGTTAGCTAAAAATATTATAAATTGGCATAAATTAGTCCCATGGTCCTACTAATATAATCGTCATGATATAATGTCATCATATAGATTAACATGATAAATACCACTTCATCACAACTCATATATCATAACATACCTTAGTCTTAAGTGATATAACCATACTGTTCACCGTGTCACAAAATGGTTTAGCAGATATAAATATGAATTCAACATGTATGAATGATTTATATCTCAGTAGTTTAGGCTGAATCATTCTGTCACTCCCACGTGCAAGTACAATTATTTTTGCTTTATGCGTGTAATAATGTACTGTACGCTATGACTTGTCTAGCACCACGGCATGCCGATGACAATTAAAAATTTTGTTGAGTCTTTGTTATTGAACATCATTTGTAATGCTTCATACCATTATTGAGTTCAGTTAAAGAAAGTATATCTGTCTGTGTTATTGTGTTACTCCACACAGTATAATAAGTTCATTTTTATAAACCCACCAGGTTGATCTAGTGGTGAACACGTCTTCGCAAATCAGCTGATTTCGAAGTCGAGAGTTCTAGCGTTCAAATCCTAGTAAAGTTACTTTTGTATGGATTTGAATACTAGATCATGGATTCTGGTGTTCTTTGGTGGTTGGATTTCAATTAACCACAGATGTCAGAAATGGTCGACCTGAGGCTGTACAAGACTACACTTTACTTTCAATCATACATATCATCCTCATTCATCTTCTGAAGTAATACCTGATGATGATTTCCAGATGCTAAACAGGAAAAAAAAATAATAAAAAGGTTAAAAGAGTTCATTTTTATAAGTTTTCTTCAATGTTATTTTCGTTAATTTTAATTTATCCTGTGTTTTTGTAACAATTGGGTTTTAACAATGAGTGATTCTGTTGTGAAACATAAACCAGGAAAACTCTTAAGTAGCTCCAAAAAAAAAATCAGCAACATATAACTTTAAAACAAGAAACCCCTGAAACTGCAGTCAGAGACATTGCTCAGAAAGCAAGTAGTGCCACAGGTATTAGCGAAAGAACAATTTTTAATACAATAAAGAAACAAAATTGATGGAAATCATGTTAGCCCTAAAAAGACTCAAAAGGATGAAAACGATTGAAAAATTGGAAGATTTTACTAAAACCACTATCAGAAAAAAGTTCATTATCTTATTACAATAACAAACTTCCTAATTTGAAAAAAATATTATATGCTGAACTGCCAAATTTTTCTAGAAATACATTACATTATATTTTAAAATCATTTAATTTTTATTTCATGTCCAGAAAAATAATCCTGTATTTATTAAACGCGAAGATATTATTTCATGGTATAGGGAATATTAGAAATTAAGCGATTTCATGAAGAGGCTAAGACAATTTATTATCTTGAGTTAATGCGAGACATGTATGGGAAAAGGTGAGTGGAAAAAGAAATAAAGAATGGTAAAGATGCTTTTATGAAAGGTTTGCCAATTGGGGTAAAAACCATGGCTGGAAAAGGTAAACGATTAATAGTAATTCAAGTAGGAAGTGAAAATGTGTTTTTGAAGAGTGGTTTATGGATATTTGAATCCAAATCTTCCCAAGAGTATCACGATGAAATGATTTGTGACAATTTTATGCAGTGGTTTAAAAAAATTGTCAATTATTGCTGAAGGATTCATCATAATAATGAATAATGTGCCAAACCATTACCTGAAAATTGGAAAAATTCCAAATGCTTTGACCCGAAAATTGGAAATTGTTGAATTATTAAAATTGCATGCTATGTTAAAAGTAGAGCTTATAAGATTAGTAAAATCAGTTAAAAAAAAATATATTCATTATAAAATTGATGAAGTAGCAAAATTTAAAAGTTGTGTTGTGTTGCGTTTTCTTTCATACCATTGCAATTTTAACACGATGGAAATAATATGGGCATAAGAAAGGCTACACCGGGAGTAACAACAAAACATTTAAGTTAAGTGTTTTAAAAAATCTATTGACAGAAGGTGTTATTAGAGTTGATGCATATGCTTGGAAAAATTGTATTGAACATGTAATTAAAGAAGAAAAAAGTATGGGAAGCGAATAGTTTGTGTAAAAATATTGTTAAAGATATTGTGATAAATTTGGGAAACAATAACAATAGTTCAAGAGATAGCAGCTTATTGGGTACTGAAGAAATACATTGAGGTAACAAATATTTTTCTCTGTTTTACTTCATGAAATTTTAATAGTGGTAACATACTTTCTTAAAATTTCTATTTTTAAGATAAATTTATTATTTTATCACAATTTTCTAATTTTTGTGTAAAAGTTGTTTTTACTTTATTTTTATGTTAAATGTAAAGAGAAAAGTCTTTTTTTGGCTCGGATGGATGGTGCTAACCTAAAGCTAGAATCATCATACTATTATTATGTTTTGATTTGCTGCACGCTTCTGTGAAAAAATTATAGTTGTAAGCAACCTAAAATGTGACAGAAGCTATTCTTGAAAGTAGCATATCTGTGTTTAACAGCAACCATCCCATCATGCGAACTAATGAAAGTGAGAAATAAACTATTGTTCTGTTCATAGAACCAAGTACTCATATTTTACAACTGACATGTCATACCCACCAATTATAAAAGACAAATTCAGTATGAAAAACGACAACTTAATTCTTTTTACCGTTGAAATCATACAGAAACATCATTACTCTCAGAGGTAAGAAAACTGACCAGTGCTGACTTTACCTGAGGTTTTTTTAATGCATCACAATCATTAGAAAAAGTGGCTGACAGTTTACACTGCTAATAGTTTTTATTAACGTTTCTATAACAAAACAATGAATAGACATATTTCCTACATTCATCTAGTTAGTTTATTTGAAGTCAAATAGTTTAAATTTCTTTTAAAATATTCATGCTTCATGTTTATTTGGTAATTTTTCTAAAACGTCACTGGCAAAATTCATGGAAGAATAAGCCATTTAATTATTTGAATAAAAAAGGAATTGGATTTGAAGGTATAAAACTTATTATAAATTTTATCAGTTTATTTCATCAATTATAAAAAAAGATATAAATATGTAAAGATATATATATACTGAATCAAGATAAAGTGTACTGGATTGAATCTTAGTTGTATCAATTCTTTTAGGTTTTTATTAATGCTTTACATAAGACCTATACTGGTCCTAGGGAGGTTTACAAATTACCCCAAATCAGATAATCTCTGGGGTTAATCCTTTGGCTCTTCTCTCTTGCACAGATACTGTACAAAATAATGTATAAACTGCTGCCCTGTTTCTATCTATAGTACTATGCTAATAACTTCAAGTTGTCAATAGGGCGACTTGAAGATGAATAAAGTGACTTAAGAAATTAATGAAGTTTAGCATGGGTGTAACCTTTCTACTGAGTTATCTAGGAATGCTTGGTTCCTAATGTTGGAGTAACCTGGAGTTGCTCATAAAAAAACGTAGTAAATATGATAAAAAATCGTACTGGCTAATATGCCTATAGGGTATAACTTGGCCTCGTATTCTTCCTTAAATCTATTAGGCTTAAATTTAATACTACCATCTGATTAACTGACTTATCAAGCTCTCAGAAAGAGTTGCATTTAGATCTTGGTTTATATATTGTTTGTTAAAATTTATATTGTATCCTCTATAAATCAAGAGAAGGTTCCTGGTTATACAGAAGACAGCACACAGATTAGTTCTGAATATGTACTTTGCTGAAAATATTGGCTTCACCAATGTTACTCCTAACAGCTTATGCAATGATTTTAGCTGATTTTGACTTGTCCAAAATCAGCTAAACTTGAAAACATTAGGTTAGGATTTAATATTTCCAGTTTTGGAAAATACTTGATGTATTAATCAGGTTACTTACATGATCTGCCTCTGAGGTTAAGTTTAAGCAGACGAACCGCTAAATTAATTCTTAGTTATAATGATAACTCTTTAGTCTGTTAAAACATGTTAATAAATTTAAAAAAGTATAAAAAACAACAAAGTGAATACTTATTTTTTGTTGAATACATTTTATCAATAAAAATATTAATGGTAAGTAATTATTATGCTTCATTAATTCTTTCATCTTCTTATTATTTTGAATAAAATACAATTTTATGTAAAATAAAATAACGTTTTCACAACAATATCAACAGTGTAAAAATTGTTCTATTCTTATATTCTATTGTAACTATTATTTTACAGCTAAGTAGAGTTATTCAGGGAATCAGCACTGATTTCAGGGACAGTTAAGGATATGATAGATTACCAAGAATTTCACAAAAAAAAAAATTAAATAATACAAAGAGAGCACTAATGGTCCAGTAAGCACTATTAACTCTAAAATTAAAGCTGTTGTTTTATCATTCAAAACAAATATCCAAACAATTGTCCCTTATTTTTAATAAGTTGTCCAACTTATTAAAACCATAAGTTGAAATTCAAAATCAAATGTTGTTAATTAAGAAATCTTGAAATGCTGAACTGTAAAAAAAAGAAAAACTTAAAAAAAAAATGCTGTTAAGAATTTCATTGTTTTTATAATACAAGTATATGATAAGACTACTTTTCAGCTATGTACAAAATTTATACTGTATTAAATTTATTTATATAAATTTATAAATATAAATAAATTTATTTATAAATTAAATTATATTTAAATTTATTTATAATGTATTATATGAGGTACGAGACATCCTTTTTTTCATTTCTTTATTCTTATGCTGTGTGACTGAATTATTTTGGTTCATTAAAACTGTGGTGAACAAAATAATAAGTGATAAAAAATAATTTAGTTTTAATAAATATTTATTAATTATTATCTTTTAAATCTATTTAAATTTTTCTAGACACATTTAGTTAGTTAAATGAAGTTTCTGTTGATACATAGACATTTTTTAGTTTTAACAATTTTTTAGTCTTATCAAATACTTTCTTCTAAAAGTTTTAGAATCTTTTTAAAATAATAAATTGTTTAAAACAATGTACTCATTATTTTAAAACAAATACATAAATTAGAAAAAATAATAAATCAGATTTTATATAATAACTAATAGATAATGTTTCTGAAAGTAACGTATAATACAATCATCATGGCAGATTGATAATGTCTTTGCCTTTCATCCAGAAGGTTCTGGATTTTAATTTCTACTTAGGCTTCATTTTTCATATTCTATACAATTCACCAAACAACATGAAACTGTAATTAGGCCCTCTACCTGCTGTTTTTGGAGTAAATAAATGACATATTTAATAAATATGTCATTTATTCCAAATACTGGAGTAATAATGAAGGAAAAAGATTTTTATTAATATTTAATATTTCCAATTGTAAGAAGATTGTTTACTAATTAAGAAGTTATCGTACTATCTAAAAAGATATTTTACTAATGTTAAATTCATCCAGACAAATTTAGTTTACCAAATTATTTATTTGGTGTTCTAATTTTCTATTTAGTAATAACAATATATAACCATCTCAGAATATAGTATTGATTTCACTGAGAATAAAAACAAATTGGTCAATATTGCAAATTCAAATAAAAAACTAATTAGCTTTTCTACAGATTCAACACTGGTTATGTAAACAGAATGTATTTTTTTGAAAATGTGTTTGAGATTACTAATCTCAAGTATCCACGAACTAAGAACTAATATTTATTGTCCTAGTAATTGAAAAGTTATTTTTTAAATTCCCAATGTATAAAAATAAATTTATACTGAGAATCTACACAATGATTTATTTATTATCCTTTTTAAGTAGAGTAATGACTACAAATGTGTATTGGGCTTGTATAGATAGTCAGCAATTGCCCTGTACAGGAGATTGATGTTTTGATCTTCAGTCACATTAGTTGTATTTTAATGTTATTTGTCTCTACTATATTGAGCCTAAGCAGCATTCTGTTGATGTGTTCTTTTTTGTTTGTTTGTTATATAGATAACAATGCAGATCTTATCAAGGTCTTTCTATGATTTTCATGAACTCTCCAATCAAATGTTAGGGAGTTCTTCTTTCTGTAGAGAAGCATATCTATTCCTTACATGATCTATAATGTAAGTCTATTATAATGTATTAATGTAAGTTTATTATAATGTATGTCTATATAAAATAAATGCTGCAATGAAAGGAATGCAAAAGTTATAAAATCTGATAATAATTGTTTTTTAATTATCACAGGTCTGAGAATAAATATACCCTACTAAAGAATGAATTTTTTAACCAATAACAATGAAGTAATGACAGTAGTTGTCAGTTTTCCTATAGTTTTATCAATAGTAGATTGTTATCATATCCGATAACACATCTGAATATGTAACTGTGTAGGCTAGTACAATATATTCACGTGTCTTTTAACTACTCTAGATGCTTTCACTCACGTTGCATGTATAATCTTTGTATCTTTTATTGTTTTTAATATTTCAACAACTTTTTAATGTTGGTTATTAATCTTTGTTTAGATTAGGTTTTTTTATGTTGTGTTCTGATTGAATGATCTAAATAATTTAATCTATATAAATGAGCTACATAATTCATTGACTAAATAAGATTTTATGAATACTTTCATAGTTGTTTTATCAGTTGATCATTTTTTGTCTTTTATCTTTTTATACATATATAACATCATCCTATAATTAAAATAAACTTTCTTTGAAACAGAAAGTGAAGCCACCACTCAATATTTAAAAACCTTCTAGACAAAGACTATTGTAAAATTTTGATAGAATTTTTATGTCATTTTAAAATTTATTTTCAATGTATGAATCACATTTAAACCTGTCATTACATATGTATAATGTTCAAGGATGTAAATAAATGGTTGCATATATTATCAATGGGATCACTTTTATCAAGCATTCATGTTCAATAACTAGTTAGTAAAGTGTTATTAGTGTTTCTAATATATATTACAATTATATAACTATATAACTGTTACTTATTAGTAACTATATGTTAAATAGTTAAGGAAGTAAGTTTAATTTAATTCCTGATTAATAGTTAATAGTTACTGCTAAGTAACTTTACATAAATATTTTGTATGAATGTATATATATATATATTACATTATATCACTCTATTATAGAGTGATATTTAAGTATGGAAATAGTTTACACTGCAGATCTGAGAAGTATATGGAGGAGAAAGAAATGAGGTTCTACATAGTTAAAAATAAATCTGCATTATAGTGGGTTTTAAATTTTTGTCTGCCATATTGGATCCGCTATATTGAATCAAATTTAACTTTTTTTAAATAGAAAGATGGATATATGACAAATGATTTTGATTTAAAATTTTACAAGAAAAACAATGGTAAAACCTGTTTTTCTGTTAATGCCTTCATTATCGAGTTATAAGTATTCAACATTACAATGACGGAAAAATCGTGTTAACAATAAAACCAGGTAAAACATGCTGCATGAACAATATTATAATATTTTAACTGTATTGCATTTTATATTCATAATGCATACAATAACAAACTTTAAACAGTTCTGTAATATTGATACTAATAAAATATAACTAATAACACTGATAAATATAATTTTTGTTTCATAATGTGCGATACATGATTTTAATCTGTTTTTAGATGCTGAAAATGAATATGAACTCAGAATATTTCTGTCACCTACCATTTTTGAAAAATTTTTAAGCTTTAATTAAAGGATTTTTTCATTTTACATTTTATATTTTACATTACAAGTATGTTGAAATAAAGAGGTGAAACGAGGAGTTAATAAGTTGCATTGTTTCAACGTAATACAAATTGCATTGTTGTAAATTAACAGCTGATTTACTCAAATAAATTTGTAATACATTTTTTAAGTAATATTTGCAGCTGATTTGTTTCATTTATGATAAGTAACAAATATCAGCTGATATTAATACTAGAAGATAATTTTTATTTAGAAAATAGTATCAATTGATATAGCCGTTTAATTTGTAGGTGTGTTGTTAATTATTAGTTATTGTTTATTATTTTCAATATTATAGCGCTGTTTAAAGTTCATTATAGTATTAATAGGGGTAAAATGAAACAAAACTGTTAACGCAGTGCGTTTTACATCATTTTATTGTTAACAATAACAAGATTTTTCCGTCATTGCAGCTCTGAATGCTTATAACTCGATAACGAAGGAATTAACAGAAAAACAAGTTTTAACACTATTTTTCTTGTAAAATTTTAAATCGAAATCATGTGTTGGAAGGTGATGTGGGGACTCTCGCCAGCTATTCTTTATAGCAGAGAAAAAGCAGAGAAATTGTGTCTCAGGTGGCCATAAAATACTTGGGAATCTGGGTTGACTCCAGACTAAGATTTAGTACTCACATACTCCGTGCTTGTGAGAAGAAAACGAAGAGGCTTATTGCTAACCTACTCCCGAGTACAAGAGGGCCCTACCTACGTAGGAGGCAATTGCTTACTGGTATGGTCTATTCAGCCCTGCTATATGGCGCTGAGTTGTGGGCGGGCGTTGTTAGATTTGCCAAGCACAGGAGTAAATTGGAATCCATCCATACGAGGTGTTGCATCAGAGTAGCGGCCGCCTATAAAACGGTGTCCAGGGAGGCGGTTGAGGTGATTACCGGATTCCCGCAAGTAGACTTGATGGTAATGCGGCTTAGCATAACTAGGGAACTGAGAACTCTCCTATAGAAGGGAACTAGAAGAAGAGATCGCACAAACATGGCAGGAGCGTGGGATCGGGCCACGAAGGGTAGGTGGATCCACCCTTGGGGACATCAGGGCGTGCTGCTGGAGGACCCGTGGCTCGCTGAGTTTTGAGTTAACGCAATTCCTGGCGGGTCATGGGGTTCAGGTCTTATTTGTATAGATTCGTGTTCGATCAATCTGAAAATTGTCCGGAGTGCGAAGTGGAAGAGACCCCCCAACTTATTTTCTTTTTGTGTCCGCGATTCACCGTAGAGCGTAGAGAGATGCTCGGCAACCTGAAACACGAGCATATGTTTCGCCCTGAAGATTCCCTACGAGTCTTATTACAAGGCGAGGCACAGTGGAAGACTGTGGAAAGATTAGTGAGGACGGTCATATGAAAGCCCCAATTATAGGAGGAGTCCCGCAGAAGAGAATGGCGCCGGAGGGAGCGGGGGCGGAGGGGTCCTCGGCTGAGCGCCTAGGGAGCCCTCCCGTACGTGTGGGGGTCGCCTGGGTGCGATGAGGCCGGGGACACTCTGCTCGTGCGTCTGATGGTGGCTACTGGTAAGTGGTGTGACTATTTAAGATTTCTATCTTGACGGCTGTGTGGGTGTGTAACGCGTGGATGTTGTGGATTTTAGTAGCGTGTCCTGATTTCTGCAGGTTCTTGTGTGTTGTTGTTGTCGGTGTCTATATTTGACGTGTTGCTTCGTTGGGGTGTGTGACATTGTTGAGTTGTTATGACTGTGTGTGTGGGCGGTTCCCCCTTCTTCTGATGAAATGTTTTTATAAGCAGTCCCGGAAAGGGGGAAGCCAGGGGTGGAGGTTTAGTTGGTAGTGTGCAGGTATACATACGCCCTTGGTTATAACTGGCGGAACCTGTTAGCGAGCCTGACACTGCTTACGTGCGCGTAAATGGGGTTCCTCCACCTCTTAAAAAAAAAAAAAAAAAAAAAAAAAAAAATCTGGGGACTCTCCCATCATGACTGGTTAAAATCCCTATCTTCTACCCTCTTCGTCTTTGGCCCACAGTACCTTTGTGACAAACTCCTCTACTGCCTTCCAGTTATTGACGGACTCTAACATATACGGTGCCAAAGTCTACGGTGTCAGCCGATTGATACCAGCCCTAGTTCTGTGCATATTCCACTGCAGACATTGAAACAGCGTTTGTTCCGGGGTATCCTGTAAACCGCAACATGCACTCATAGGAACTATGTCTGCCCGTTCTATGGAGATAGAATTCGAAATTGCCATGGTCACTCAGTATCTGGATCATTTGATAGTTCAATTCGCCGTGGTCCCTGTTAAGCCACATCTCTAGGTCCTTTATTAGTCCATTCTGCTTTACCTCTTTTGCTCCAATTATCATGCCAATTTCTTAAGATAGCTGATCTTGCCTCGGACCTGTTCTGCCCATCATATCTTGCTGCCCGTTCTGGTATTTGCAACTCAACAGGAGGTACTGCTGCTAGTATGCACACTGACTCGTACGACACTGTCCTGTACGCGGAAATGACGCCTAAAAATGACTTCCAGTGCCCCCTCAGAAGTCTCAAGAGATTTCTTTGTATGTTGACAGTGGCTCTCCAGACCGGCGCCGCGTACAACAACGTGGACGTGACAGCCGACATTATGGCCCTACGCTTAGGTAGCTTCGGAGCCACGTGCGTGGTCATAAGTCTGCTTAGAGCCTTCAATGTAACCCACCGGGTTGGTCTAGTGGTGAACGCGTCTTCCCAAATCAGCTGATTTGGAAGTCGAGAGTTCCAGCGTTCAAGTCCTAGTAAAACCAGCTATTTTTACACGGACTTGAATACTAGATCGTGGATACCGGTGTTCTTTGGTGGTTGGGTTTCAATTAACCACACATCTCAGGTATGGTCGAACTGAGAATGTACAAGACTACACTTCATTCACACTCATACATATCATCCTCATTCATTCTCTGAAGTTTTATCTAAACGGTAGTTACCGGAGGCTAAACAGGAAAAAGAAAGAGCCTTCAATGTTCTCTCAGCTTTGGTGCAACTTTCCAGCACGTAATCCGTCAAACTTACAAACCCGATCTATTACGACGCTCAGATACTTGACCTTACCTTTCGACTGTATTCAGTGACCCCAATCTTTAAACGTTATAGGTCCCATTCTCATTCTCCCAACCAGCGTGATAACCTCATTCTTCCTTGGAGCCAGTTCAAGGCCATGTGCCCCATCCATGCTTCTATTGCCGCCAGGGCCGAGCTACCTCGATCCTGCAGCTCCTGCTCCGACCTTCCGCTGACCAAGACCACAAGGTCGTCGGCATAAGCGACCGTTTCCGTCCCTTCCGGCAGTTGTAGACGGAGGACATCGTCATATGCTATAGTCCAAAGCAGGAGCCCAAAACCCCTGCGGGACAGAATAATAGTAACTTGGTAACTAAAGTACACACACCTTTGACGACGAAAAATTCATAACTTATTTCTTTGCCATGCTAGCAGAAATATAATAATGAAGTAAAAGGATTAATCTATTTTTTCCTTAATTAATATCTTTAATTCACAACTTCACCCGCCTTGGGAGCGAAGAAATAATGAATATTTTTAATATCTTAACCTTCAAAGGAGCTAGGCCCTCGATCGATGGCTTAAAACTTTATCTGGAATAACACGAATGTATCCCGCAAATTTGAAAGTCGGTTGGTTGTTGCGAGAGGCGATAACAAACAAACAGACAAATTTTATATATATATATTTCCGAATAAGCGTAATCTGTTAGATCGAGAGTGTACCTGATGCACGCAAAAGCTAGCCTTCAACCTACTAACAAATACCCCTTTTGAAATTTGAAAATCAGACGATTGTTTGCAGAAATATTATAAAAGCACCCTATTACAACTTCTAAAACAGCGCCGCCAAAACGGCATCCCGTTTGATACCGGTTGATTGTGATGATTGGTCTATTATTCCCCCTTATTATATATTACAGTCCATTTCTATTACAGCCCATTATTGTCCAGTAATAAATAATGAACTAATATTATTTTATTTACCTTAAATTTAATTATATTATTTTTGTAATATTATTCGTTCGATTGATTCGAATAATGCAGTTCAAACCCAGCTCACACAATAATAGAGACTCATAGTTCACAATTCATTACAGTTTGTGCTTCAATCGGCAAATCTAAACTACTGCATAAAAATGTATATATATATATATATATATATATATATACATATACATACGAGATCTATTCAAGAAATACGTAGAGTGTTTGAATTGCTCGGGTCCAGTTGGTTCCAGTCAAATTCGCTTGGCGTCGCCATGTTCGTACAGTTCAGCTGATTACAAAGCAGTTTTTTGATTGCAAATATCATTATTGGTTGCTTAGCTACGCGGTTGTTTGTGAAGTGTGTTTTTTGTTTGGCGGATTTTAGAATGAGTGACTTGAACGAGCAATGTGTTGCTGTGAAATTTTGTGTTAAACTCGGAAAATCTGCAAGTGAAACTTTTGATATGTTCAAGACGGCTTACGGCGAAGCGTGCGACATGTTTTAAGTAGC
Organism: Lycorma delicatula; assembly: GCF_047948215.1. Classification (NCBI taxonomy): domain Eukaryota; kingdom Metazoa; phylum Arthropoda; class Insecta; order Hemiptera; family Fulgoridae; genus Lycorma; species Lycorma delicatula. The sequence goes on along the minus strand of NC_134460.1, from coordinate 10,328,496 downwards.
ATGGACGTTTTAAAGATGCTCGTCAGTCGATTGATAATGATGAGCGTACTGGACGTACTTCCACGTCAACTGACGACTCACACGTAGACAAAATCATCAACCTGGTTCGGGTAAATCGATATCTGACCATCAGAGAGCTTGCTGAAGTGTGTGGGATATCAGTTGGATCATGTTACTAGATTTTGGCCGAAAAATTGAAGATACACCACTTGTTTTTTCATCACGACAACGCTACAGCCCATTCAACCCTCAGAACTCCTGAGTTTTTGGCTAAACACTCGATCACTGTTCTTGCCCACCCACCCAACTCACCTGACCTCGCTCCTTGTGACAACTTCTTGGTTCCGAAACTCAAAAGACCTTTGAAAGGAAGAAGATTTGAAACGATTCCCGAGATTGAGGCAAATACGACGAAGGAACTGAAGAACATCACAAAAGAAGCGTTCCAGGACTGTTTCCAAAAGTGGAAACACCGCTGGGATAAGTGTGTGCGTCGGGGAGGAGAGCACTTTGAAGGGGACCCAGACAAGTAACTTCTAAATAAAGTACAATTTGTTTTATAACGTTAGTCTACGTAATTTTTGAACAGACCTCGTTTATATATTTTCGAGATTGTACGAGTTGAAATATATCTAAAAATCTTCTCAGTTACTATAAACGAGCCGATTCGGTTTGATTTCCGAGCAGGGATTGGCATTTTTTCAACATTTCAATCATCTTATATCCACCACAATTTGTATGTAATATGTCCGAGATTCTAATACTAAAATCAAAGTTATAAAAATCAAAAAGATGATACAGAAGTAATTTTGAATTCTAAACAATCAAAATAAAGTAGATAAAATTAAAAGAATAAGTAAGAAGAAAACCTTAGTAATTCTTTTTTTGTAGAGTTAAAACAGAATTAAACTAGAGTTGAATAAACCGAGGCGACTGAATATACATTGTTACATAATACCGGAAAAGGTGTTTTTTTACGCGTGTTAGGGAAAACTTGAAGATAAAAGTTTTGCGATAGTAAAAAATAAAGAAAAGTAATTGGCTTTGTAACAAAACTGATAACTTTATTTACGTCAAAGTCCGGCCGGCTAAGTTTTACAAAAAGTTTCTTACTAACAATTTTATTCTTTTGTAGATAAATTTTCTAATTGACAGATACATTAGTACCGACCAAACGAAACAAATCTTTTTCTAATGAAAATTTAACTTCATCAGAATTTATTTGACAGTCTTAAATTTATTTCATCTTGGAATTTTATGTAAATTAAAAACCGGTTCTATTGAAAGAATGAAGGGTTAATTTAACGGGAATATTAAACCGAAAGCAAACGAATTTTTATACTTTTTATTCCCATTAATTCTATTTTGTGTTCGTTATAATCACAAATTGTAGTTTGAAAATAATTTCATTTTTATTCCGTTCTGAAAATTTGACTAAATTAAAACATTTTTGTTGAAATAGCCAGAAAAAACGGCGAGATTTGATTATAAATTGTACATCATTTTTAACGATCATTAGAAACCGGATTATACGCAACATAAAATGCTTAAAATATGCATGAAACGTGTCAAAATATGCAACTTTAAATAACAAAAAAATAGCAATCTTATTATTTTTTTTATTTAAAAATCAGTACACAATTAGTAAATAATTGATAAATTATTAAATTTAAATAATTGATAAATATCGATAAATTCGATATTATCGATTATTTAACATTTTGTTACTTTTGTAAACAAATCAGGTACTGTTCAAATGTTCGGTAGTAAGATTGTCTTCGATCACTCAAAATATCTTTATAAGTGGAAAAAGATCGGTCCACATCCACTGAGGTAACTGGACAGTATTAGAATTTGGATGCTATGTTAGCACTTATTGTTCGGCAAAAGTTCACCCGTCCCATTAATAAAACTAGCAATTTGACACAAAGGTTCAAAGCCTGGGTTATCGCTTAAAATGTTTTCAAATTTTTCTTTAAGTTTACACGGGAATACCTCTGGCAATGCGGAATTCATTTGGCGGATTTTATTAATTAACTGAATAGATTCAGTCAACTCCAAATCTTGAGTTCCGAGCTTTTTAATTAATACTCGCAGGTATGTGGGGAAATTTACTCACCGGGTTGGTCTAGTGGTGAACGCGTCTTCCCAAATCAGCTGATTCGGAAGTCGAGAGTTCCAGCGTTTAAGTCCTAGTAAAGCCAGTTATTTTTATATGGATTTGAATACTAGATCGTGGATACCGGTGTTCTTTGGTGGTTGGGTTTCAATTAACCACACATCTCAGGAACGGTCGAACTGAGAATGTACAAGACTACCATTTACACTCATACATATCATTCTCATTCATCCTCTGAAGTATTATCTAAACGGTAGTTACCGGAGGCTAAACAGGAAAAAGAAAGGTATGTGGGGAAAATGAGTGCTAATCACAGTTATGTTTTTTTTTTTTAATACTAGAATCGTTAAATGCTTCCTTGGACTGACAAACTGCCATAGCCTCTGCACTATCAAAGTCGTTTACTACACCTTTGATGGCCCCGAAATGTTCATTGTAAAACAGTACAGCTTCAATCCACGTTCCCCATCGAGTTATCACTGGTTCGGGTATGTAAAGGCACATTTTGCAGTTTTTCTTTATAGGTTTTTCTTATTTCGAGCGGGTTCCTTAAGAATCACTTTCTTTGTTGATGAAATCAGTTAATTTACATTTCCAAACGTGGATCGTACTTCTTCAGCGAATCGATGTACTCCGTGAGCAAAACTAACGTTACCCTAACTTACCGTAACTGATGTTACGTAAGGGTGACGTCACTCTTAATCAAACTGGGATAAAATACTTCGAGGGCTTTGGCTGCCTTGATCGTATAGGGAGCTTCATCTGAGAGAAATATAAACACTCTTTCATCTGCAAAAGATTCAAGAAATTTTTTTTTAATACGCTCATTCACAAATCTGGCGATCGTAGAATGATTTGTCCTTTCAGGATCTTTGTAGGCCACCAGATAGGAAGAAGAAGGTTCTAGTTTTAATGCACCGACAATTAAATTCGCAGTGTAACGGCCACAACTATCGGTAGTTTTGTTACCTGAAATCCAAATAATGCTATTCTTGAGTTGATTGCGTATTTCTTCCAGAACAGGTAGGTAAATTGTCGGTATGTAATCTTTACGCAATGTTGATTCATCTGGTATATTTTGATTCAAGCAATATTTTCGCAGAAAATCTTTGAAGGTAGGATTTGTAAGTTTGTGAAGAGGAATATTACTTGTAAGCAATGCTTCACATAAATCCACGCTAAAGTAGTTTCTTTGTTTACCTTTGGAAGTGAAATCACTGCTACTTGCCGATGTTATAAGTTTTTCTCAAGGGCCTTTTTTTTACAATACTGAGATATGAAGACTTGTCTTGAGATGCTGGTCTTTTTGAAATTTTTTTGTGCACAAAATATTTTACTCGCAATGTAGACGATACAAAACATTTCCGTCGTATGTAAATGTTCCAGGATAGTCAGCTATCTACGAAGAGGATTTTCTTTTCGGGAAGTATGTTACACGCTAAAGTTTGCTCAAATAAATAAAAAAACTAAACTAATGCGATGACCGCGTCAACAGTAACTTGCGTAATTTAATTTCTTAGTGGCAGGAGTGCTACGGTAGGTGTGTGCGACGCAGAACGGTATCGTCCGTCTTTGTCTCGCATGAGTCTATGTTTGATTTGGCCTCATAATAATAACCTACCAAAACCATAGACGCGCGGCAGCTAAGTACGCTCTAATAGCCGTGTGGCTAATAGGTTTGGCCGGCTACAAAGTAAGGTTTCATTTATTAACTAGGTTTTTTTTTTGTCTTCAGTCATTTGACTGGTTTGATGCAGCTCTCCAAGATTCCCTATCTAGTGCTAGTCGTTTCATTTCAGTATACCCTCCACATCGTACATCCCCAACAATTTGTTTTACATATTCCTAACGTGGCCTGCCTACACAATTTTTTCCTTCTACCTGTCCTTCCAATATTAAAGCGACTATTCCAGGATGCCTTAGTATGTGGCCTATAAGTCTGTCTCTTCTTTTAACTATATTTCTCCAAATGTTTCTTTCTTCATCTATTTGTCGCAATACCTCTTCATTTGTCACTTTATCCACCCATCTGATTTTTAACATTCTCCTATAGCACCACATTTCAAAAGCATCTAATCTTTTCTTCTCAGATACTCGCATCGTCCAAGTTTCACTTCCATATAAAGCGAAACTCTAAACATACACTTTCAAAAAGCTTTTCCTGACATTTAAATTAATTTTTGATGTATATTTCTTACTGAAGGCTCGTTTAGCTTGTACTATTCAGCATTTTATATCGCTCCTGCTTCGTCCATCTTTAGTAATTCTACTTCCCAAATAACAAAATTCTTCTACCTCCATAATCTTTTCTCCTCCTATTTTCATATTCATCTCTGTTATTTCTACTACATTTCATTACTTTTGTTTTGTTCTTGTTTATTTTCATGCGATAGTTCTTGCGTAGGACTTCACATATGCCGTTCATTGTTTCTTCTAAATCCTTTTTACTCTTGGCTAGAATTACTATATCATCGGCAAATCGTAGCATCTTTATCTTTTCACCTTGTACTGTTACTCCGAATCTAAATTGTTCTTTAACATCATTAACTGCTAGTTCCATGTAAAGATTAAAAAGTAACGGAGATAGGGAACATCCTTGTCGGACTCCCTTTCTTATTACGGCTTCTTTCTTATGTTCTTCAATTGTTACTGTTGCTGTTTGGTTCCTGTACATGTTAGCAATTGTTCTTCTATCTCTGTATTTGAACCCTAATTTTTTTTAAAATGCTGAACATTTTATTAACTAGGTACCCTACTGAAAAATATTGTAAATGAAGCGAAAATATGCATCATCACTAGATTTTAAGGAAAATATGCAATAACCGTTGAGAATGGGCTTAATATGCCAATTCATACAATCCGGTCTCTAATGATCATAATATACAAAAATATTGTGTTTATTTAATATTAAAAAGACAAAACAACAATAAAACACAATATTTCAGCACTTAATATAAGATTTTATTCTACAATCTTTTACAACAGATGTGCTGGTATTTTAGTGTGCAAATATTCGTAATTTATGATCAATTGTTATTGAAACTACTGTATTCTAAGGTCCTGTAAGGCAAATAATTTTTAAAAAGATTATAAACGTCTCATTCTTAAAGAGAAAGTATCATGTTCAATGGCATCACCGGTGAATTTTTACTAAAGTTGCTCGTCATATTATTTGGAAAATCCCTTTAATACTACATAGTACAATAATTTATTTGACTTTATCGTGTTTGTAAATTTTATGATCTTCAATTAATATTAAAATCTTGTTTTATTTTGTTCTGAATCGCCTTAATAAAACGCTAAGCTTTTAATAATTATTAAACATTTATTATTGTTATTATTACGTTAATTTATAATCGCACGCCTACTTATATTCTCGTATAAAGTAAAATATCATCTCTAGGGGCTCCCTTAAAAAGTCATAACGAGTTTTTAAGATACAAAAATGGACTGTTAGAATATTATCTGGGGTTCATAAATTTCAATCATAGGTTTATATTTAGAAAATTAGACGTGTTAACTTATCCTTGTGTTTATATTTATGCAATCTTTGCTAAAGAAATATGGAAAATTTGCACTTAAAGAAAAACAATATCCACATTTACCAAAGCAGACTAGAGAACCGTTTTTGTGTATCTCAACACAATACTTTGGCTTACGAAGTAGCGCTTTATTATATTTACGAAACTTTTTTTTAGTTAATTATCAAACCGTATGAAACATTTTCTCACAAATTTATTTAAAATAAAATTAAAAATCTTCTTTTGTGGAAAAATATTAATCTGTTGATAAACTTTCTAATAATACTAATTAAAAAAAAAGTCACGATTATTTCCATCTCGTTCAATGTGTGAATAAATAAGTGCTCAAAATAGTTTTCAATTGGGGCTACTGAACTGTGAATTAATTAATGTATTTATCTTAGAATTCTTTTCACGTGTTAGTATTTAAATATTTTAATCTGGATAAGAATCTGTTTTTTATTTTTTTTATTTTTATAATCTATCTATATTGACGTAATCTATATAATTTAATTTTATTTTCCTATCAGAATAAACATCTATTTATTTTTTAATGTATTATGTTAAAATTATCATTTTGTTGTCGTATGTAAATATGTGTTGCACTATGAGAAATTTTGAAAAAGTCGATTCTGTTTTTGTGAGTGAATGTTCAGCCAGTCTATTCGATGAGGTATTTAGTAAAATCACTTCTGTTTGTACACTCCTGGTTTCCTGTGTTTTTTTATACGTTTTCTTATTTTTTTTGTTTAATCTTGTTTAACTAATAAAACACATTTTGACAAACACAGGAACCTATAAACTATTTAAATAAAACCGAGATGATTTTACTAAATGTTACGTCGGACAGAATGAACGCACATTTATCTAAAGTTATGAAAGATTTGTGCAATCTCAAAATATAACAATAAAATTAACTTCTGTAAAACAACGCGTGGAATTACGATACAAATACGAGGTGTGATAAAAAAATACGGTGAATGAATTTTTATAGCGGCAACTGCCGACGCTACATCCATATGCTGTAATTTGTCCAATAGCGTGATCAACTGAGACAGGCAGGGACAAGTTGGAACACGTTCGAGCTTGCTAGTCGGCTGCCAGAGCCGCTAGGGCGAGGTTGTGTTTATCGTGTTTGTCGCGCAACATGGATTTTGAAAATCGTGTGTCAATTTGCACGGAGTTGAAGGGTCGTCTTCATGCAGATCCGGACTTCATAGCCAAAATTGTAACCGGAGATGAAAGTTGGGTCTATGGCTATGACCCTGAGACCAAAATGCAGAGTTCCCAATGGAAAACCGGTTCATCTCCTCGCCCTAAAAAGGCACGTCAGTCAAAATCCAACATCAAGGTCATGCTCGTTGTTTTTTTTTATAGTGAGGGCATAGTGCGATCAGAGTTCGTTCCAAGGGGAACAACTGTAAACTCTGAATTTTATAAGGGTGTACTGCAACGTTTGCGAAACGACGTACGTAGAAACCGACCAGAAAAATGGACCGATGGCTTCCTTCTTCACCATGACAACGCGCCGTGTCACACCTCACTTCTCATTCGCGAGTTTTTGACCGATTGGCCGAAGAAACTATTCTGTCCACATCCACCATACTCACCGGATTTAGCACCATTCGACTTTTGGCTCTGCCCAAAAATTAAAACTGTGCTTAAAGGAAAACGTTTTGACACCATTGCTGATATTGAGAGGGCCACGACCGAGCAGCTAAAGCCCTTCCGAAAGACACCTTCCAGAAATCCCTCCAGTCATGGAGTCAACGTTGGGATAAGTGCATTGCTAGCCAAGGACAGTATTTTGAAGGAGATTAAATCGAATTCTATGTAACCTTATTACTTTTTTTAATAAAAAATTATTCACCGTATTTTTTGATCACACCTCGTGTACATTTCTAAAACGGGCATTTTAACGTAGCATAAGAAAACCACGATCACAACACACGTGACCAGTATAAAATTTACAAACAGAATTTTTTCCCCGATTACTTCACATTGGTACACGTTATTCTTTCATTTATTTGTGATTGTTTCTTTTTTTTTCTTTTTGTCTATCTGCCCAGTACCTTTTCATTCTTTCTTATATCTTTTTCCTTTGTTTTTCAGAAAGTTCAGCTCTGTTATTCTAGCATTTTGGCGCTTCGTGGAATTTTTTATTTTCATCCTTTAATATTCTCTTTAAGATTTCTCTTTCTTTTATAATTTCTTCAGTTATCTTCAGTTCTTTTAGGTCTTCTTAATCTTGTATAAACCGTTTGCCTTTAATTTTTTTACTTTGGAAGAAATTAAAAATCTGTTTATTTAATCTACTGTTATTCATTCTGAATAAATGGAAGTAAATTGCAATTCGTTTTTTTCTTATCGTGTCTGACAGTTTTTCAATTTTAATATAAAACTTTGTTATTTGAGATTAATTTTACCTGATTATTTTGAAATTTAGGACCTGACATTTTTTTATAATTTTCCTTCCTTTTTAATCTACATTTTGTAGCAGACCTTTGTTGCACAGTTTAGAGTTTCTGCCGTATAGAAGAATGTTTCCGGCTTAATCGCAGACCTATAGTGTCGAAAATTTGAGTTCCATGATAAAAACTGTTTAAAATTTTTTTTGTCTTCAGTCATTTGACTGGTTTGATGCAGCTCTCCAAGATTCCCTATCTAGTGCTAGTCGTTTCATTTCAGTATACCCTCTACACCCTACATCCCTAACAATTTGTTTTACATACTCCAAAAGTGGCCTGCCTACACAATTTTTCCCTTCTACCTGTCCTTCCAAAATTAAAGCGACTATTCCAGGATGCCTTAGTATGTGGCCTATAAGTCTGTCTCTTCTTTTAACTATATTTTTCCAAATGCTTCTTTCTTCATCTATTTGCCGCAATACCTCCTCATTTGTCAGTTTATCCACCCATCTGATTTTTAACATTCTCCTATAGCACCACATTTCAAAAGCTTCTAACCTTTTCTTCTCAGATACTCCGATTGTCCAAGTTTCACTTCCATATAAAGCGACACTCCAAACATACACTTTCAAAAATCTTTTCCTGACATTTAAATTAATTTTTGATGTAAACAACTTATATTTCTTACTGAAGGCTCGTTTAGCTTGTGCTATTCGGCATTTTATATCGCTCCTGCTTCGTCCATCTTTAGTAATTCTACTTCCCAAATAACAAAATTCTTCTACCTCCATAATCTTTTCTCCTCCTATTTTCACATTCAGTGGTCCATCTTTGTTATTTCTACTACATTTCATTACTTTTGTTTTGTTCTTGTTTATTTTCATGCGATAGTTCTTGCGTAGGACTTCATCTATGCCGTTCATTGTTTCTTCTAAATCCTTTTTATTCTCGGCTAGAATTACTATATCATCAGCAAATCGTAGCATCTTTATCTTTTCACCTTGTACTGTTACTCCGAATCTAAATTGTTCTTTAACATCATTAACTCCTAGTTCCATGTAAAGATTAAAAAGTAACGGAGATAGAGAACATCCTTGTCGGACTCCCTTTCTTATTATGGCTTCTTTCTTATGTTCTTCAATTGCTACTGTTGCTGTTTGGTTCCTGTACATGTTAGCAATTGTTCTTCTATCTCTGTATTTGAACCCTAATTTTTTTAAAATGCTGAACATTTTATTCCAGTCTACGTTATCGAATGCCCTTTCTAGGTCTATAAACGCCAAGTATGTTGGTTTGTTTTTCTTTAATCTTCCTTCTACTATTAATCTGAGGCCTAAAATTGCTTCCCTTGTCCCTATACTTTTCCTGAAACCAAATCGGTCTTCTCCTAACACTTCTTCCACTCTCCTCTCAATTCTTCTGTATAGAATTCTAGTTAGATTTTTGATGCATGACTAGTTAAACTAATTGTTCTGTATTCTTCACATTTATCTGCCCCTGATTTCTTTGGTATCATTACTATAACACTTTTTTTGAAGTCTGACGGAAATTCCCCTTTTTCATAAATATTACACACCAGTTTGTATAATCTATCAATCGCCTCCTCCCCTGAACTGCGCAGTAATTCTACAGGTATTCCGTCTATTCCAGGAGCCTTTCTGCCATTTAAATCTTTTAATGCTCTCTTAAATTCAGATCTCAGTATTGTTTCTCCCATTTCATCCTCCTCAACTTCCTCTTCTTCCTCTATAAAACCATTTTCTAGTTCGTTTCCTCCATATAACTCTTCAATATATTCCACCCATCTATCGACTTTACCTTTCGTATTATATATAGGTGTACCATCTTTGTTTAACACATTATTAGATTTTAATTTATGTACCCCAAAATTTTCCTTAACTTTCCTGTATGCTCCGTCTATTTTACCAATGTTCATTTCTCTTTCCACTTCTGAACACTTTTCTTTAATCCACTCTTCTTTCGCCAGTTTGCACTTCCTGTTTATAGCATTTCTTAATTACCGTACCAGTAGTACGGTATTACTATGACTCGTAATACGGGTATTTAGAATTTAGAATTCAGAATTCAATTAATGTTTCTTTCTTAACATTAATTAGCCTTAGTTTAGACTACAATGAAATGCCAAACTGAAAATAACCTTACGTATAATATAACCAATATTAAAAAATGCCGGTAAAAGGTTGCATAATGTTCTCCGGCTGCGCTCTTGATAAATTTTTATTTTAAACATTCGTAGGATTTTGAAAAATTAACGACTTAGTCGTGAAATATGTAGAGGAGTATTCCGAAAAAGACCATAAGTTCAATAAAAACATTTTTAATCCAATTTGATTTCTTGTTCGATGACGTTTTTACCTTAAAATTATAATTGAGAAAAAATCAAAACTTTTAGAAAAACTTTGGGCACATTTTATCAAAATAAAACCCATATAAAATTTGTAATAACACTCACAAAAACAGAAATGATATAAAATTAGTATAAATTCTTAAATCATGACCAATGGGTCCTTTTTTACTTCCTTGTACGAAGTATTGTGATTGCGAAAAATTTCGGTTTTCAGATTTCAACGGAAATATCAATTTTGACCGTCCCTGAATCCATTTTGATTAATTTCAGTGTGACGTCTGTAGGTATGTATGTATGTACGTACGTATGTATCTCGCATAAGTCGAAAACGATCAACCGTAGCATGTTGAAATTTTTGATTTAGGACTGTTGTAACATCTAATTGTGCACCTCCCCTTTTGATTGCAATCGACTGGATCAAAAGTGTCCAAAAAAGCCCAAAACCCAAAACAATCGGGATTTTAGACTGTTTCTTAACTGCAGTAATAAGCCCTCACTGAGAGCGATTCAACAATATATCATAAGTGGTACTTACTTTCATTGGTTTCAGAGTTATAGTCAAATAAAATTTTAATTAATAAATTATTTGGATCTTACAAGGGGAAGGCACATCGGTTCGAATCTGACTTCATCTCCTTATTTTTACCTTTTTATTTTTTTTATTTTATATATATTGATTTATTAATAATTATTAGCCTCTGATTGTAAAAACATTTAAAAATAAATAACAATAAAAAATACTAAAAGTTATTAATTTTTTTTTTGTCTTCAGTCATTTGACTGGTTTGATTCAGCTCTCCAAGATTCCCTATCTAGTGCTAGTCGTTTCATTTCAGTATACCCTCTACATCCTACATCCCCAACAATTTGTTTTACATACTCCAAACGTGGCCTGCCTACACAATTTTTCCCTTCTACCTGTCCTTCCAATATTAAAGCGACTATTCCAGGATGCCTTAGTATGTGGCCTATAAGTCTGTCTCTTCTTTTAACTATATTTTTCCAAAAGCTTCTTTCTTCATCTATTTGCTGCAATACCTCTTCATTTGTCACTTTATCCACCCATCTGATTTTTAACATTCTCCTATAGCACCGCATTTCAAAAGCTTCTAATCTTTTCTTCTCAGATACTCCGATTGTCCAAGTTTCACTTCCATATAAAGCGACACTCCAAACATACACTTTCAAAAATCTTTTCCTGACATTTAAATTAATTTTTGATGTAAACAAATTATATTTCTTACTGAAGGCTCGTTTAGCTTGTGCTATTCGGCATTTTATATCGCTCCTGCTTCGTCCATCTTTAGTAATTTTACTTCCCAAATAACAAAATTCTTCTACCTTTTATATTACATATTGGTGTACCATCTTTGTTTAACACATTATTAGATTTTAATTTATGTACCCCAAAATTTTCCTTAACTTTCCTGTATGCTCCGTCTATTTTACCAATGTTCATTTCTCTTTCCACTTCTGAACACTTTTCTTTAACCCACTCTTCTCTCACCAGTTTGGACTTCCTGTTTATAGCATTTCTTAATTTTCGATAGTTCCTTTTACTTTCTTCATCACTAGCATTCTTATATTTTCTACGTTCATCCATCAGCTGCAATATATCGTCTGAAACCCAAGGTTTTCTACCGGTTCTCTTTATTCCGCCTAAGATTGCTTCTGCTGATTTAAGAATTTCCTTTTTAACATTCTCCCATTCTTCTTCTACATTTTCTACCTTATCTTTTTTACTCAGACCTCTTGCGATGTCCTCCTCAAAAATCGTCTTTACCTCCTCTTCCTCAAGCTTCCCTAAATTCCACCGATTCATCTGACACCTTTTCTTCAGGTTTTTAAACCCCAATCTACATTTCATTATCAGCAAATTATGGTCGTTATCAATGTCTGCTCCAGGGTAAGTTTTGCAGTCAACGAGTTGATTTCTAAATCTTTGCTTAACCATGATATAATCTATCTGATACCTTCCAGTATCGCCTGGCTTTTTCCAAGTGTATATTCTTCTATTATGATTTTTAAATTGGGTGTTGGCAATTACTAAATTATACTTCGTGCAAAATTCTATAAGTCGGTCCCCTCTTTCATTCCTTTGCCCAGCCCGTATTCACTCACTATATTTCCTTCCTTGCCTTTTCCAATATTTGCATTCCAATCTCCAACTATTATTAAATTTTCATCTCCTTTTACGTGTTTAATTGCTTCATCAATCTCTTCGTATACACACTCTACCTCATCATCATCATGGGCGCTTGTAGGCATATAGACGTTAACAATCGTTGTCGGTTTAGGTTTTGATTTTATCCTTACTACAATGATTCTATCGCTATGTGTTTTGAAATACTCCGCCTGCCCATTATTTGAAGCTGAGTTTACTCTAAAATCACCTGACCAAAAGTCGCCTTCCTCTTCCCACCGAACCTCACTAATTCCTACTATATCCACATTTGTCCTACCCATTTCCCTTTTTAAATTTTCTAGCCTACCAACCTTTTTCAAGCTTCTAACATTCCACGCTCCGACTCGTAGAATGTTATTTTTTAATTTTCTGGTGACCCCTTCCTTAGTAGTCCCCATCCGGAGATCCGAACGGGGGACTATTTTACCTCCGTAATATTTTACCAAGGAAGGCGCCTCCATTATTGCTATGTGAAAAGGCAGAGAGCCACATTTTCTTGGAAAAAAAGTAGCTGTAGTTTTCCATTGCTTTCAGCTGCGCAGTACTCAGAGGACTAAGTGATGTTGATACGGCCGTTTAAGTCGTTCTGACTCACGCCCCTAACAACTACTGAAAGAGCTGCTGCCCTCTTTCAGGAATCATTCCTTAGTCTGGCTCTCAACAGATACCTCTCCGATATGGTTGCACCTTCGGTCCAGCTACTCTGTAGCCCTGAGCACTCAAGCCCCCTCACCAACGGCAAGGTCTCATGATTCATAGAGTTAAAAGTTATTAATGAAATAAAATTTTATGTACTTTTCATTTTTTTTAAATGTGTATATGTAATTTAGTAGGCGTCTAAGGAAGTTATGTGGTGTCTACAACAGTTTTTTTTTAAACTTGGGGGTCTTGAAACGTATTTGGAAAAACATCAATAATATTTTGACCTACCGCTATATTTTTCCTTTGTAACCTTATTTTATGCTGTTATAGCAGCCACAGAGGTATGGCGGAGAAAGTAACAATTAGTATATAAAAAAATATAGGTCAAAATAAACTTCAACTTATAGTGAGATTTAATACAAGATTTCATACTTTTCAAATCTGACCAGATTGAATCGAGCTCAGATATTTCTTCTTCATATTAATACGCCAAATTACGAAGAAGTTATTTTTAAATATTTATTCTTTCTATATTAATATTTGATGATAAGAAAAAATGCCTTTAATAGAAAAGAGAGAAGGAGGTGCTAGCAACAATGAATGGGAAGTTGAACGAGAGAAGAAAATGAAGAAGCGATCGGGTGGGGGAGGGAAACAATGTGTGAAAACAGAATGAAAAAGTGAAAGAAAAAACGCGTTATCAGTATTTCTTTTAACGATGGAAATGATTTCTATGATTAATATGAAAAGAATTAAGATAACAGTAGCCTTAAGTAAACAAATTATAATAAAAAATCCGTATGAATGTGTGTTATTTTCGATGAACAAGCATGAGATAAATTATTAAAACGTAGGCTGTACGATATGATATTAATTTAAATATTATCAGTATAATGAATCATATTAATACATAACATATACACAGTTTAAGAATTGTTTGAAAAATTATCGGAGTAACAGGGAAAAACTATGTTCATCAATTATATAATTTTAACTGGAGTAATATTATCATGGAAAGGAAACCTTTTTCCACAAAATGGAATTATTAATTATGCCTCTGCAGAATTAGCAAAACAAAAGCCATCATCCTTAAACAGTTTTTCTCAGGTAAGCTAAAAAAAAAAATAATAATAATAATAATAATCATCAGTTTAATTTTGGTTTATTTCTACAAATTAAAGTAAACACTATATTAAAAAATGAAACAACTTTAAACAATTTGGATTAAAAATTGGTTCTTGTCAAAATTCTAAATAATTATAATTGAACGTGTGGTATTTAATAACAAGGTGAGATTAAATTACTACCAAAAAAAGCTGGCAACAAAGTTGTTAAAAGTTCCTTGCACAAGTTATTTATTCTTATATAATGAAAAAATAATGATACGTGAAAAAAATTTAAAAAATTGATATTTTTTAGACTTTTTAATCTACAATTCAAAAGCTTCTGTTAAAATTATGCGATAAATAAAAAAACTATTTTTTCAATATTCAGGGAAGGGAAGAATTTGGGCTAATTTTTATTTTTAATGGTAAGATAAGCATTGTAAGATGTACTGAACTTAATATAGTAGGGTTAAGTTAAGTTTGCAAAATTCTGAGAAAATTGACCCCAAAAAACTATCTACTCTACCCTCTGAAGATACTGACTCCAAAAAACGTTTCCCTAAACTTTCAACAAATTGGACCATATACTTGAGTCTCTGTTCCAAATTTCATCGAATTAAGTTCATGCAGTCAAATATTAAGCCGACACACGTACGTGTACGTATGTATGAACATTGAGCTTCAGTTTTTTTTTTTTTTTGGGAGATTTCTGGGTCATTAAATGTTGGGAAATGCAAAAAACTCATAACCATTTTTTGACTGATTACCATACTTTCCTTCTTGCAGCACAGCTGTAGAGCTATGATGCCAGGAAAGTAAAAATAGAGAGTAATGTGAAAAAAGATCATATAAATATATATCAGAAAACGGTTCGTTAGCGAGTTTCGGCTCGCGAAAAATTTTGCTCTGCTTCCTGCTCCCTCTGTAAAATTAAACCGTACTAAAATTCTTGGAGTACAAATCGAGGGATGAATTTGGTGCTTCTATATGGTTTTTGATCTAAGAAATTAAATAAAAATGGTCCCAGACTTCTATCTCATTTAGGTTTTAAGAAAAACGGGATGAAACACGAAAACGTTTTATCGGAAAAAATACACTTTTAGGTTTTGAATAAAATAACTTTGTTAATTTACAAATAAACAAATAAAAATATCTAGTTAACATTATAGATAATTTAATTCTGAGAAAACCGATGTAAATAACGTCTATTATAATTAAACGCAAAATGAAAAGTTCAACTCTAATCAGAAACAAAACACATATAATGGATATAAGTAACGCGTTTTTAAATTTCTGCTCATAGTCAACAAGAAGAATATAAAAATTATGATTTTAAATAAGCAATTAATAATAACTATAAAAAAGTTATCAATAATAATTAAAAATATGTATGTTAGGTGCTATAATTAAACAGTTTTGAGTATTATACCGTAAGACCTCATCAGGCAACCTAAAAAAGGCTAGTTTTTTCAAGAATAAAAAATATTCCATGCCAGGCTTACTAGATTAAGTGAGGGATGAAGTAGTTTACTGTTGAATTTTTAACTGAACCAAATTTAATGTTCAGTAACTGGATGTATTTGTTTGTTTGTTTGTTTGTGTATGTGTATGTGTATGTGTATGTGTGTGTGTGTGTGTGTGTGTGTGTGTGTGTGTGTGTGTGTGTGTGTGTGTGTGTGTGTGTGTGTGTGTACAGAATGAATAATAATTATAAATTGATACCAGAGAAAATACTCTGATTAGTTCCACTAACACCTTATTCAATTTACAACTGTCACTGGCACAAGAAATGCTGACAAAAATTATATAATATAGAAAAACAATTTTAATATCTAGGGGAAATAATAACTTATAATTTAAATGAAAAAGTGACATGGCTAAACAGGACAAATAAAATGATTAAATCCCAAAAATTAACTCGGTCAACATATAACAAAAAATGCCTTTCGACTAAAACAAAACTTAAATATTATAAAACTGTAGTTAACCAGAAGTCACCTACGGAAGCGAGACCCTTTTCAAAATCACTCAGAAAAACCGAACCGATAAAATTCTGAAAATAGACAGGAGAATTGTCAGAACGTGTATCGATAAAAAACACCAAAAAGAAGGTCGAGGGTGGATTGTGCCGAATGAGGTGGTGTATCGAGAAATAGAGCCTGTTACTGATGCTATGCGGAAAAAAAGAATCTCTTTCTTCGGTCATCTCATAAGGACACCGGAAACAAGATCGTCAAGAAATGTCATTGAAAAGCTCTGGTTTCAAAATCTAGAAGTAGGATGGTCAAAGAAATTAGAGAAGATATGAAAGAATTGGGAATTTCCCTACAGAATAAAACTGGAAAAATGACAATGCTAGAAGACAAAAACATTAGATTTAAACAAAAGATAGACAAACGACAAAATAGAACGAAGAGGGGGTTTACAGATGAAGAAAAGAAAGCGAGATCTGAGCGGATGAAGAAATACTGGGCAGCTGGGAAGAGTAAAATAACACGCTTTTCTCAGAAAAGAGCTAACTAAAATTGACTTAAGTGGTCCCATGTTGGCCGTAAAAGCATAATATTTTTTTTTTATATTTTTTTATTTATTTATTTTTTATAATTGTGCAACAGAACAGTTACAAAACCTTTGTATGCCACACAATATCACATAAAGTCACAAAAGAACACCCACATATAAATTAAAAATACAATATTCAAAACACAATAATAATTATAATAACAATTATGCAGTCAAATACAAAAAATAATTAGAACTTTAAAAACGGTAGCTACGGAGTGTTAATAAAAACACATAGATGAAAACATCCAAAAACAAAAAGACAACATTACTAATACATTCCAAATAAAACAAGTTTAAGCAATAATCCTTAAAAAAACAACAATAATTTTAAAATCATGAAAGTGAGCATCACACCAAGGACAATGATCCATCGCCACGTAACCCTCTCAAATTTTTAACGAAGGCTGCCTCATCTTCCCAAAAGCTTAGCTTATCCTGGAACTCCACTGCAACACTGGTACACCGCTCAATCGGAGACACGGTGGAACCATCCGGCGTCACAAATTGCCTAAAAGACCTCACTGACCTGGCCTGGTTCCGCAAGACAACATGATAACGCGTCGGAAGTCTGTTGTGCAGAGCTTTATAAAAGAAAACCAAGTCAAAGTACGTTCTTCTATCAGATAACCTGGAAAGGCCTAATCGCCTCAACATATCCTCTCTAGTAGCACCAACAAAACAATCTCCAAACTTAAAACGCATCCAGTTCAAGAACCTATCCTGAACACCCTCAACCAGATCAGAGGCAAAACGTCGTGTACTATTCCACACCACGGTCGAGTACTCCAAGCGACTCCTCACCAAAGACTTGTACAGCAGGTTACAAGTGGAAATATTGCTAAACCGTCCACAAATCCAAAGGACAAGACCAAGGTCCCGGCGTGCTTTACTGACAATCCGAGCAACATATTCGTGAAAATATAACTTCGCGTCAAATAAAACCCCGAGGTCCTCAACCAATGTCTCAGCGACAATAACGTGCGTACCAATCCTATAGCTGAAAACAGAGCTCGACGTCTTACGAGACAAAGTCAAATGTTTGGTCTTCCGAAAATTCAAGGGCATACAATTGCGGTCAGCCCACTCAACAACCTTGTTAATATTCAATTGTAGCAACAGGTGATCCATACTATTTCTGATCGGACAATATATTTTGACGTCATCCGCAAACATCTGAAAATTGCACGTCAAAAGATGCCCGATATCATTTATAAAAATAATAAAAAGAAGGGGACCCAAAACAGAGCCTTGCGGCACTCCAGACTTAGCCAAGAAGGATTCCTCAGACATCTGTCCACCAAAACGAACCGAAAAACGCCCGTCACGAAGATAAGAGGATAGCCAATCATTAAAACGATCGCTGAAGCCGAAGCCCTTGGTCTTTGTTAACAACAAATGATGGGGTATCTTGTCAAAAGCTTTGGTAAAATCAAAATATATCACATCTACTTGACCCCTATGCTCAATTGCATTAACTGAATCCTGCAAAAAGGCGGCCAAATTAGAAGCTAGTGAACGACCTTTAATAAAACCATGCTGAAATGACGACAACATCGGGAGAACATGGTCATAAACATGTCTAAATAGAATCCTCTCGAAGACTTTGGAAAAAGTACCGATGATAGAAATAGGCCTGAAATTATCCAGGGAAGGGACACCAGGCTCAGGTATAGGAGTAACAACTGCGTGTTTCCATAGGGACGGAAAAGAAGAAGACGACAAGCTCCAATTAAACAGGGAAGCAAGGATAGGAGAAACAATCTCATTCAAACCTTTGATAACAAACGCAGGAATCCGATCCAAGCCGACCGCCGATCTAGCGTTAAGAATTCCTATAGCACCGGATACGTCAGAAGATAATAATAATAATAATAATAGAAAAACAAATTTATCGTTTTCGTACACTTAGATGGGTAAATCTAGCTAATCGAACTAATCAGATACTTATTCATTAATCTTATTAATTAATACTTATTAATTCATCGTTTTATTCTTTAAAAAATGTTTTGTGTTTTAATTATTTTATACTTCTGAAAATATAAAAATTTAGTTCTTAACATTTTTGTATTTCTTTATTAAACTTCTTAAACCTTATTTCTTACTTTTCTTTCTACCCAGAATAAAACGTTCCAAAATATTAAGTATCAGCCAGTTTGTAAAAAGTTTCAACTGATAGGAGTTAATTCTTTTTTTTAATAATTTTTAATTTTTACATGTTATTTCAGAAAATACTGGTAGTGTTGTAAAACTATCAGGTTTTACGTGTCTACAAGTCGGTTGCAAGATTTCTTTTTTTTTTTAAATGTAATTTAACATCTTACTAAAACTTTTGATTTTTCCTATGTTATTACAACAATTTTTTTTTTTAATTGAAGAATACCAAATTAATTGATTGATTTTAAATTTGAATAAATATTTTAACAAAAATAATTTCCTTGTATCTGTAGTTTTTTATTTATTTATTACATAACCTTTATTTTAATATCTGTGCGAATATAAGTTGTGCGTGTAATGTATGAATATAAATATTTTAATAAGTTTTAGAGCGAAATTAAAAAAAAAAAAACAAAAAAAACACTTTTTATTTAATTATAAAAATAATAATTATCACATTATTAAAAAATATAATTAAAGCACTTTTGATCGTATAAAAAAATTACACTAATTGTTTGTAGTATATTCTGAAAAACGCAAAACCCGAAGTCTGGTGCATGTGAATAGATAATGAGATTTTTAAGAAATGAAAAATATGTGATTTAAAAAGGATTCAAACCTACGTTTTTCAGGGTGAAACGCAAGGTTCTCTACGCCATAGAGTCGGTAGAATTTTTAGAATTTTTTGAACGCATCTTCAAATTTTTTTAACACCTATGTTTTGCAAAATGTTAGTCAATTTTTACTTCCTTGTACGAAGTAAAGGAAGTATTGTGATCGCGAAAAATTTCGGTTTTCAGATTTCAATAGAAATATGAATTTTGACCATCCTTGAATCCATTTTACTTGCTTTCGGCATGACGTCTGTACATACGTATGTATCTCGCATAACTCAAAAACGATTAGCCGTAGGATGCTGAAATTTTGGATTTAGGACTGTTGTAACATCTAGTTGTGCACCTTTCCTTTTGATTACAATCGACTGGACCAAAAGTGCCCAAAAGCAATTGAATTTTGGACTTTTCAACTGCAGTAAGCCCTCATTGACAGCTTTACGACGATAGCATGAAAATAAGTGGTACTTATTTTCATAGATTCCGGAGTTATAGCCAAATGAAATCTTATTTGCACTGAAAATAATCCTAATGTTAAAATAGGTAATGTCTATGTAATCATAAAAATAAAGATAGTTTGTGTTTAATTTTGATGAATGTTAATTTTCTTTCAAATAAAAAAAAAAGGTTTAAACGCATTGAATTTTTACTAAATAAACATGATTTTTGATTTTTATATAACATAAAAGTAATTTTTCAAAAGTTATAACCAAAATTCATTCGATCGTAATGAAACAGCTTAATCTGAAATTCTAAAGTATATCATATCGAGGATCTGGGACGTTGCAAAAACGTAATTTTAAAAAAATTACACACAAATAAGCATTGTCTTTTCTTACGATGTAATTTCTGATATCGAATTACAATATCGACTTATTTCTATTGAGATAATGCACGCTGATAATTTAGGCAACAATACTAAAAACAATTTATAAAAATTATCATTTACTATTGCTTGATTTCTTTTTGATTTTTTCTCTATGTTAAGCACTTTAGCGGAGATCTCTGCTTCTTCAGAATTTATGAAAATATATATAAAACAGAGATCCTATGAAAACATTTTAATTAATAGAAAAAAAAAAACAGTATAAATAAATGAAAGTAATTTTACGCAAACAATTATATTTTCTAGGAAAAAAATTGCTTGAATATTTAATACAATGACTGTTTGCCTTGACCAGTGAGGGTAACCGTGGATTACAGGAGATACTTTGACAGCTCTTAACAAAATTTATTAATAAACCATTCTAAATTTAGCACGACCGAGATCAACATTTTTTCTTACTCAGCTGTGTGTTTAATTATATAGGAACGATTATGATGTTATTTGCAGAGGGCACATGCATGTTCTATCATATGAGGTCCATTTGCCCATTGATCGTCATATATTCAGACATTTTTCTAAATCAACTAGCACTCTGTCTGGATGACAGAAACCCGCTAAAAGATTACGCAGACAATCACAATACGCCTTTATTTTCTATAACATTCGGACCCTTTTTTAGCTTAAATTTTCGAAATATTTAGCATTTTATAACACGAATAACCTTCATTCCCTACGTCATTCATTCGGTTCAAATGTGTTTTTTTTTTGTCTTTTTTTTGTCTTCAGTCATTTGACTGGTTTGATGCAGCTCTCCAAGATTCCCTATCTAGTGCTAGTCGTTTCATTTCAGTATACCCTCTACATCCTACATCCCTAACAATTTGTTTTACATATTCCAAACGTGGCCTGCCTACACAATTTTTCCCTTCTACCTGTCCTTCCAATATTAAAGCGACTATTCCAGGATGCCTTGTATGTGGCCTATAAGTCTGCCTCTTCTTTTAACTATATTTTTCCAAATGCTTCTTTCTTCATCTATTTGCCGCAATACCTCCTCATTTGTCACTTTATCCACCCATCTGATTTTTAACATTCTCCTATAGCACCACATTTGAAAAGCTTCTAACCTTTTCTTCTCAGATACTCCGATTGTCCAAGTTTCACTTCCATATAAAGCGACACTCCAAACATACACTTTCAAAAATCTTTTCCTGAGATTTAAATTAATTTTTGATGTAAACAACTTATATTTCTTACTGAAGGCTCGTTTAGCTTGTGCTATTCGGCATTTTATATCGCTCGTGCTTCGTCCATCTTTAGTAATTCTACTTCCCAAATAACAAAATTCTTCTACCTCCATAATCTTTTCTCCTCCTATTTTCACATTCAGCGGTCCATCTTTGTTATTTCTACTACATTTCATTACTTTTGTTTTGTTCTTGTTTATTTTCATGCGATAGTTCTTGCGTAGGACTTCATCTATGCCGTTCATTGTTTCTTCTAAATCCTTTTTATTCTCGGCTAGAATTACTATATCATCAGCAAATCGTAGCATCGTTATCTTTTCACCTTGTACTGTTACTCCGAATCTAAATTGTTCTTTAACATCATTAACTGCTAGTTCCATGTAAAGATTAAAAAGTAACGGAGATAGGGAACATCCTTGTCGGACTCCCTTTCTTATTACGGCTTCTTTCTTATGTTCTTCAATTGTTATTGTTGCTGTTTGGTTCCTGTACATGTTAGCAATTGTTCTTCTATCTCTGTATTTGAACCCTAATTTTTTTAAAATGCTGAACATTTTATTCCAGTCTACGTTATCGAATGCCTTTTCTAGGTCTATAAACGCCAAGTATGTTGGTTTGTTTTTCTTTAATCTTCCTTCTACTATTAATCTGAGGCCTAAAATTGCTTCCCTTGTCCCTATACTTTTCCTGAAACCAAATTGGTCTTCTCCTAACACTTCCTCCACTCTCCTCTCAATTCTTCTGTATAGAATTCTAGTTAAGATTTTTGATGCATGACTAGTTAAACTAATTGTTCTGTATTCTTGTACGAATGTCCTGTATTCAAATGTGTACGCATATATATTTACAGGCTGCCGCAATATTAATTTAGTAAACTAAATGGAAAGTTGACATTCCATACTGTAATGAAGAAAGAAAAAATCTTGTTTGGACAAGTTTGTTAAAAATTACGAGAGCTATTTATAGATTAAAGTCCGAAAATATGTATATGAAAGTATATATCCGAAATATATGTATAGATTAATGTTGGCTAAAAAAGTATCATAAAGTAATAGAAACCTTATTCCTTGCGTGACCTTTTAGCAGCTCCTCCTCACCTTGGCAGAGTAGTACTCGATATAGAAAATGTCTGCACAAACGATGTTGGTTTATTACTAGTAATAATATAATAAAGTTAAAAAATTGATTATATAAGAACAGTTACACATACATTTACATTACTTCTCGAAATAGTTGCCGTCCAAATTCAAACACTTGTGGTAACATGACACTTACTTGTCTATTCCCTCTTAAAAAAAACGGGGTCGCAAAATTATTCAACCGTTCCTTGACTAATTCGTGAATTCGTCATGGCTTTTGAAGTGGTGAATAGTCAGTCGATTCTTCAATTTTTTGAACAGCTAAAAATCAGACGTTGCCAAAATCAGGACTATATGGTAGATGAGAAAAATTCTCATACTTAGAACATCCTTAGCGCTATGGGCGATGCAAGACCGTGAATTGTGACGCAAGAATACAATCCCTAAAGTTTATTCTGTCAACATTTCATAATAAAAAACTGCGGATATTGTCGGATTTAGCTTCATATATTCTTCCATTAGAATTTCTTTACGGTCATAAAACACAGTAACAGTAACTTCTTTGTTCGAATTGGTTCGTTTGTATTTTTTCAGCTTGTTCGATAGATATGCGTGCATCCACTGTTTATTGTTCTTGTGTCTAAATTTCGATGAACTGAATCCACATCTCGTCTCTAGTAACAGTATTGTCAAGAAATTCACTTAATTTATTTTAGTATTACTGAAGAAAAATCAATACCTCTCGCATTCTTTACGATTTGTGTGTATCTGTAAGTTGTTTCGAAACCCATAGTGCACAGTAATTAAGAACACCCAATCTGCCTGTAACAATTCCGTAAAGAGTGGAAATTTGAAGAAATTTTAGTTCAGTAATTGTTAGGCGGCATTTATCACGAACGGTATGTTAAAATCTTTCAAAAAGTTCATCATTCGCAATAATATGTCGGGCACTTACTTCCTCGGCAAGGACATTAGTTCGCCCTATTCCGAATTCCGTACACCATTTTAACAACCGGTGGTGGATCTCGGCTCCAAATGTTCCTTCTTCTTGCCAAATACGAGTGACGCTACGTACCTCGAAACTAGCGAGAGCTTAACAATTTCCTTCACATTTCACCACGTACTACTCGACTGGTGCAGAACATAATGACGACTGAATATATATGTGACATTAGTTAAGCTTATCTTATATTTACTGAGAATGCATTATATTGCTATGGGAATCAATTTGTTTGTAACGTCAGTAATGTCTAATTAAAGAAACTATCTAGTTTCTTTTTTTTTTGTAAAGTGATTTTCTTTTTATATAGAAGACCATTTTATGTTTGCAAATGTAAATGTACAATTAAATATTACGACGCGTAATATAGTCACGAAAAATGCGAAGATAAGTATGAGCGAGAAAATGAAAAATGTTACTGACAAATAAATTTAAAGGTGAAAAAATACCGAAACAACAACAAAGAGGTTGAACGGAAAGAATTTCTAAAGAACGCAGAAGATTCGGATAATAGATTTTTTAAACCAAATAGCTTAGGTCGTATAAATATTGCCAAGGGCCAGCAAGTAAAAGTGTGTGCGATTACAGTCGAGAGTACGAAAAAAGGTGCTTCACAAGCGTATTCCGATTTGCGACATTGTTCCATTCTGCGGTCAAGTAGTAGAAGTAACCGTGAACAGTAGAAACCGTTTAACTCCTAATCAACTTTTTTTTTTCCGGCTTCGGAAGTTTATACACATTAATTGTATCTATGTACGTGCTGTGATTTGTGTTTCATATGAAATCATTTTCAAATATTACACTTACATCGCTAACTGACATTTACGGATTATTTTTATACTGTTATTTCATTTGTCTTTTTTTAATGAGTTAAATATGTTGATAACATATTATTGGTATCACACTTAATGTAAAAGCTTGTTTAAATATTAAATCTTACATATAAATAATCAGTTTTAGATAAAATTGTTAGTAGTTTATCATGTTTATTCATGACTTTGTAGTTAATTATTCGATTAAAAAAAACATGTATAAGAAACGTGAAAATAATATACAACTTTTATTACGCGTTACATATATATTTATTAAAATCTATATATATATTTTATTTTTAACAGTAAAATATATAAATGTGTAAAAACGTATTTTATTTTATTACTTATATCAATCCAAAGATTATAATATTATAATAAATAATTGTATTACTAACAATTATTAAATCCTCTGCAATGTAAAAGTGAAAAGATTGTGATGAAAGCAAACATTATGCAACAAACTGAAAAGTATTTATGTATAACAAAATAATTTTGTCTTATGAAAGACTTCAGGTAAAAAATCAGGTTAAAATTAAAATTTTTTATTTAAGTTTGTTTATTTTAAAATTTCGAAAATTAATTTTATATTTTACAATCGGTTCGGCTGCGATAATAAATTTATTTTTTTCTAAAATTGCTCTGAAGTTTGAAATAATAACAACACTTGTTTGAGCTCTTTAACTGATAATTATATACAACCAACAAATTAAAAAAAATAAACTATTTTTTTATTTTTACTCGTAATAAATTATAACGTACTGTAAATTTTAATGTAAATAATAATGGAAGTTGGTACTAATAACTTGAGCTTGTTTACCAGGTACTGTAAAACGTGTCTAACTTACTTTCTATGGAAGTAGATCTTTTAGTTTAGGGAACAATCAAACAAATATTACTTAGACCTTTATGTAATATGTAATTTTATTGATGAATAAAATTGAAGCTTTAAAAAACTGAAACCTCTTTTTAAGGAATTAAAATTAAACGGATGAAATTAAAACAAAATTAGGAAATTTTGTAATAAACAAGAATTTCTACGTTTTCTTGAATTTGCTTTTAAAATTAAAAACAGAGGCAGTGACGTATTAAATAAAACGACCAAAGATATTTTTAATTCTATCTTTATACACCGGGTTATTCAAAAAGGACTAACATACAAAACTTTATGGAGATAACTTACAGATTCGGTTGAGGTCTCATTTCATATAAAAACACATCAAATTTTGATACGCGTAGTTCGAATCGGTCACCAGAGCTGGTTTTTAAACATGGATATATTTACGGGTGCGAAACGTGCTTGCCGTGTGTTTTTGTTTCACGAATTGCAGTCAGAAACAGCAGTTCAGTTAATTTTCGTAGAGAGCATGGTATAAAGCCTCCTAATAGGCGTACAATTGGCAGCAAACCTTCGCCAAGAAAGGTTGTTCTTCTTCAAAGAGGCAACCGTAAACGGTATCTGTTATCTTGACATACTTCAAAATTTTCTAATTCTTCAGTTAGACGATAATGACCAAAATGGACGCCATTATCTTCAGCAAGACGAGGCACCACCTCACTACCGCCTAGAAATTCGAGATTTTCTTAATACTCGATACCCAGATCGGTGGATCGTGAAGGTTCAACCGCATGGCCACCTCGTTCCCCCGCTAGATTTTCTATTGTAGGGTTTCATTAAAGATCGGGTTTATGTACCATCTTTACCTGTTGGTCATGCTGAGTTAAGCTTTGAATTAACGCCTCTGCTGCAGAAGTAAAGCCCGACTTGCTGGCTACAGTATGGAATGAAATCGACTTCAGGTGGGATATATGTTGCATTACAAATGGAAGCCAATATCAAACGAAGGTGAATGTTGGGTGACAAACTTGATGTGGTTTTCTATGAAATGAAACCTCAACCGGACCTGTATCTAAATAAATTTTATGTGCTTTTAAAAAGATTTAAGTCCTTTTATAATCATCCGGTATATATATATATATATATATATATACACGAGGTTTCTAAATAAAGTAATGAGACTAGTTTTTTTTTGGTAGTCAAAGTGACAACACTGTAAAGTTACTAGTAAACATACGGTTATATGAACAGCTGATTTATATTAGATATTAATATTTTTAGTCTATTTTTGCCACATGAGACGTATAAAAACGTTTCGTGAAACAAGCTTTTATGTGCGTTACAAAAATGAGTGATACTAATTATGAGCAAGGTTTTGCAATCAAGTTTTGTGTTAGACTCAGTGAGAATGCTATTGAAACTTTTTCAAATTTGAAAATACCGTATGGAGATGACGCTCTGTCACCAGCCCAAGTTTTTAGGTAATTTAAGGCATTTTCAGATGGCCGGGAATCAGTTGCGGAGGATCCATGCTCTGGAAGATAATTAACGTCAAAATGTGACGACAATGTTAAGCAAATCAGAGACTTGATACGGTACGACCGGCGATTAACTGTCAGAAGATAGCAGAACAATTAAATTTGAACCATACCACAGTTCATTAGAATTTGACACACGAATTAGACATTAAAAGGTTTATGCAAAATTAGTTCCAAAAAACTTCACTTTTGAAGAGAAAAACAACAGGGTAAAGTGTGCCGCGATCTTCTAGGGCGAACTGAAACTGATCCTGAATTTGTAAAAAATGTTGTTACCGGTGATGAATCTCGGATATATGAGTACGATCCTAAAACAAAATGCCAGAGCAAGGAGTGGCACACTTCAAACTCACCACGTCCCAAAAAAGCAAAAATGAGCAAATCAAAAATCAAAACTACGCTAATTTGTTTCTACGATAGTAATGGCATTGTCTGTAAGGAGTTTTTGCCTACAGGACAGACTGTAAATCAATATGTTTACCGAGAAATTCTTGAAAGACTGCGCAAAAGAGTTGTTCGCGTGAGACCAGCCATCAAAGTCAACTGGATGCTGCATCATGACAATGCACTTTGTTACACTGCACTCTCCATTAATGAGTTTTTGGCAAAGTAAAACATTCCTGTAGTTCCTCAACCACCTTATTCACCTGACTTGAGTTCCTGCGACTTTTTCCTGTTCCAGATTTAAAAAACACCTCAAAGGACACCATTTTGGAACAGCAGAAAATATAAAAAAAATTTAACCGATCATCTGAAGGATATTCCGGTTTCTGAATTCCAACACTGCTATGAAGTTAGGGAAAACCGTTTGAAGCATTGCATGGCTTCCCAAGGGAACTATTTTAAAGGTGATGAGTCCATGTATAATTGGATCATAAATAAAAAGGTTTTCTGAACCAGTCTAATTACTTTATTTACAGACCTCCGTATATATATATATATATACACACACACACAAGTGATTAACCTGAAGGTTGCTTCAAACTTATAGAAAATTAATCTTTCGTAACTTTTCTCACTTAATAAATTTACAACAATAAACTAACGATTCATGAATCAACTGAAAAAAGTGCAACGTACACGAAAAATATTAAAAACGTTTCAAGAGTGGAGGGTTTAGACATGGGCCAGAAAGTTGACCGTTATGCTAACTGATAAGGATAAACTTTCTGAATGGTATCCTATAAGCAAGTTAATGGATTTAAAAGTATTAAAATATTAAATTTACTTCAAAACTGTAAGTGTTAGTTTTTCAAGTTTTTTTTAAAATAAAATATGAGCAATTATTATCAGGGTGGAACACTTTTTATTTAGTTATTTAAAAGTTTCAGAGAATAACCTAGCTATTACATAATTTAGTAAAATGCGATTGCGTGGTTTAAACAAAAGACATCTATTTTTTGTATTTTCAGATAGATAATATACAATATCTTGTTCTAACATGTGCTTTTTTCGTAAATTATAGTTTATTATATAAAAAATAAACATATATATATATATATATATATATATATATATATATATATATATATTATTATTATTATGCTTTTACGGCCAACATGGGACCACTTAAGTCAATTTTAGTTGGATCTTTTCTGAGAAAAGCTTGTTATTTTACTCTTTCGAGCTGCCCAGTATTTCTTCATCCGTTCAGATCTTGCTTTCTTTTCTTCATCCGTAAACACCCTCTTCGTTGTCTTTTGTCGTTTGTCTGTCTTTTGTTTAAATCTAATGCTTTTATCTTTTAGCTTTGTAATTTTTCCAGTTTTATTCTGTAGGTCGGTCAGGGAAATTCCCAATTCTTTCATATCTTCTCTAATTTCTTTGATCCATTCTACTTCTAGCTTTTGGAACCAGAGCTTTTCAATGATATTTCTTGACGGTCTTGTTTGCGGTGTCCTTATGAGATGACCGAAGAAAGAGATTCTTTTTTTCCGCATAGTATCAGTAACAGGCTCTATTTCTCTATACACCACCTCATTTGGCACAATCCACCATCGGCCTTCTTTTTGGTGTTTTTTATTGATACACGTTCTGACAATTCTCCTCTCTATTTTCAGAATTTTTTCAATTCGGTTTTTCTGAGTGATTTTGAAAAGGGTCTCGCTTCCGTAGGTGACTTCTGGCTGTACTACAGTTTTATAATGTTTAAGTTTTGTTTTAGCAGAAAGGCATTTTTTGTTATATGTTGACCGAGTTAATTTTTGGGATTTAATCATTTTATTTGTCCTGTTTTGCCATGTCACTTTTTTATTTAAATTATAAGTTATTATTTCCCCTAGATATTTAAATCGTTTTACTATTTTAATTTTCTGATTGTTTACCGTAATGTGCTCTATTACCAGAGGATCTATGGCCATTAGTTCAGTTTTTTCGAAAGAGATATGAAGCCCTATCTTTTGTGCTAGGTTTTGAAGGCTCATGATTTGTGTTTTGGCTTCTTGAATATTATTTGCTAAAAGAGCGAGGTCATCTGCAAATCCTAGGCGATTTAGTGTGATGGAGTTTTTCTTAGTACCCATTTTTATATTTTTGGGATTTATTTCATACCATTTTCTCATGACAAATTCGAGGGCGCAGTTAAAAAGGAGTGGTGAGAGGCCGTCTCCTTGCCTCAATCCAGTTTTTATGTATATGTATATATATATATATATATATATATTATATACAACAGATTTAAGAAAGAGGAAGTTTCAGATTCAATCTATACGAACATTTTTTTTAATACATGTTCAAGTCTTACTTTTACCAAATGTACAGATTTTTATGACTTTTTGAAAATTTAATTTAATTTATTGAAGAAATTCCTCTATGGATCCAGAGTAAAGTCCAAGAAAAGTAATTCATAATAATAAAAACCATTAAATAAATTATATCTAAATTTATAACATTGTGACCGGAAATGAGGTGTACCTGATCTTTTGACAGAGGTATTTAGTTATTTTACTGCCTACTTTGAAGCAATAAATTTACGTCCTGCACGTATATAGTGTTAATTGGTTTTTTATTTTTATTTTTGTAATAAAATTTACATTTTTGTTACAGGAAAAACAGCACATTTATGATATTGAACTGGTCAAGAGAATAATCGGATTAAAAAAATTAAGAGAAAGGTACAGAAAAAGACAATATTATGAAGCACGGCAGGGATTGACCAGTTCTAAAAATTACATAAATAGTATACTTAAACATAAATTATGGATAAAAGATCCCTATCGTGCTGCGAGCCATTTTCGTTACGGTAGAAAACGTGATTTTAGTGAAGCGGCTTATGAACACGGTGTTTTTAAAGTGAAAAACAAAAATTATTTTTTGTGGGTAGAAAGTGAGAATGATTATATAAGTAAAGAATTTGGAGGTGAAATAGAAGTAAAGGATCCTTTGAAAGGTCTTTCAGATTCTGAAAAGAAAGAAAAATTAAAATTCATCACACAAACACATAAATATAACGCTCCTTTTAGAGATACGAAGGCGACTAATTTCTTGAGAGGTGTATACTACAGTTTCTTGTCCAAGAGTAAAAATACAAGTATATCTCAATTGGGTAAGTGTTTTATATTTTATAATCGTTTAAACATTTGTATTATTTTACCAAAATAATATTCACAATTAAATAATAATATTATAATAATAATATTCACAATTTATATAACTTTACACTGTTAAAACAAAATATTCGGAATAAAGACTTGAAAAATCTGAAGGAATGAAAATTGGCATAAACGAATACATTGGTTTTTTTATTACTCTTATGGGAATTAAAGAATTCACAAATATCCAAAATAAAATGTTTGAGAAAAATTTTAAAAGTCGTTTCAAAATGAATATCGGGGTTTTAAAGCTATGTAATATTTCTCAAATTTCAAGTACATTGATTAATTATACATGAAATTAACGAGAAATTTAAACAACTTTAGTTGTGCGCAATCTCATAAACTGTTTCCTGTACCTTCTGCTTGAAAGAGCTACCAGTGGCAATCCTCCAACATAAACCGTTCTGTGTTTTACAGTTTATAAAGTGTGAATCTGTAATTACCGTTCAACATGGGTTCCTCCATTATAATCACCCTAGTGACAATAAAATTCATAGATGGTATAAACAGTTTGAAACTATCGACTGTATTTATAAAGGGAAGAGTACAGGATGACCGAGCGTGTCCGAAGAGAATGTTGAACGTGCAAGAGAGTCTTTTGTGCGTAGAGACGCGAATTAGCGATTCCAATGACGTCTGTGTGAAGGGTTTTAAGGAAACGCTTACAACTGCGTCCGTATCGTTTACAGCTGTTACCAGGTCTAAAGCCTACAGATTAAGGTTTGCGTGCTAGCTTCGCAAATGGAACAATGAAGACTTTCTTTATCGTGTCGTATATGAGTACAGTAACGAATCAACATTTCATGATAATGGAATAGTAATAAAAAGTAAAAGTATGTGCATATCCCCAGATATGCACATGAACGAGATATGCACATGATATACAGTGTGAACGAGACTCCCCAAAACTAAAGCTTTTTTGTGCCGTATCCCGAAGGTAAGTTTACGGGCTATTATTTTTCGCGGAAGCAAGTATATTTGGAACGAAATATCTTGATACGCTACAACTATGCTCTTTCCTAGACTGCAATACGAACCGCAGAAATTTATTGGGCAACAAGATGGTGCGCCTCCTCACTGATGTAACGTTGTACCTGATCGTTCGAATGAAAATCTCCCCGATCACTGGATCGGTCGCCCGGACCAGATGACCACCGTTACCAACTCACCTATCCGACTTGAGATTGAAGCATCTGTCGCATCAATTACTCCATACTTGCTGATTAAAATACGGAATGAACTCTCCTGTCGGCTGGATGTGTGCCGTATGAAGAATGGCGTTTACATTGAACACGTAAGGAAACCTGTTTAAGATGCTCTTTCATTTCATGTGTAACTTTTTTTTTTGTCTTCAGTCAATTGACTGGTTTGATGCAGCTCTCCAAGATTCCCTATCTAGTGCTAGTCGTTTCATTTCAGTATACCCTCTACATCCTACATCCCCAACAATTTGTTTTATATACTCCAAACGTGGCCTGCCTACACAATTTTTCCCTTCTACTTGTCCTTCCAATATTAAAGCGACTATTCCAGGATGCCTTAGTATGTGGCCTATAAGTCTGTCTCTTCTTTTAACTATATTTTTCCAAATGCTTCTTTCTTCATCTATTTGCCGCAATACCTCTTCATTTGTCACTTTATCCACCCATCTGATTTTTAACATTCTCCTATAGCACCGCATTTCAAAAGCTTCTAATCTTTTCTTCTCAGATACTCCGATCGTCCAAGTTTCACTTCCATATAAAGCGACACTCCAAACATACACTTTCAAAAATCTTTTCCTGACATTTAAATTCATTTTTGCAGTAAACAAATTATATTTCTTACTGAAGGCTCGTTTAGCTTGTGCTATTCGGCATTTTATATCGCTCCTGCTTCGTCCATCTTTAGTAATTTTACTTCCCAAATAACAAAATTCTTCTACCTCCATAATCTTTTCTCCTCCTATTTTCACATTCAGCGGTCCATCTTTGTTATTTCTACTACATTTCATTACTTTTGTTTTGTTCTTGTTTATTTTCACGCGATAGTTCTTGCGTAGGACTTCATCTATGCCGTTCATTTTTTCTTCTAAATCCTTTTTACTCTCGGCTACAATTACTATATCATCAGCAAATCGTAGCATCTTTATCTTTTCACCTTGTACTATTACTCCGAATCTAAATTGTTCTTTAACATCATTAACTGCTAGTTCCATGTAAAGATTAAAAAGTAACGGAGATAGGGAACATCCTTGTCGGACTCCCTTTCTTATTAGGGCTTCTTTCTTATGTTCTTCAATTCTTATTGTTGCTGTTTGGTTCCTGTACATGTTAGCAATTGTTCTTCTATCTCTGTATTTGAACCCTAATTTTTTTTAAAATGATGAACATTTTATTCCAGTCTACGTTATCGAAAGCCTTTTCTAGGTCTATAAACGCCAAGTATGTCGGTTTGTTTTTCTTTAATCTTCCTTCTACTATTAATCTGAGGCCTAAAATTGCTTCCCTTGTCCCTATACTTTTCCTGAAACCAAATTGGTCTTCTCCTAACACTTCTTCCACTCTCCTCTCAATTCTTCTGTATAAAATTCTAGTTAAGATTTTTGATGCATGACTAGTTAAACTAATTGTTCTGTATTCTTCACATTTTTCTGCCCCCCACATATATGCCCCCCCCTCACATATGTGTATCTTATCAATCTAAATAAAACTTAATATATATTCCATAACTTTAAAACCCTGATATTCATTTTGAAACACACGAAAGCTAATTGAATTAAGAAAGTAAAGCAAAATATAGTTTTTTTTAAAAAATGACCAAAACAGGCTATAACTTCACAACAGAGCAACCAAATAAAAATGAAATTAAGAAAATGTTACAAGATTTAAAAAGGTTTTACATTTTTTTTTTAAATCTATTTTTTTACATACTTGACGAAAATACTGACAGAATTTTCCGGTTGTCATCGATCATGGTATGGGTTCATTAATTAATTCTTGAACAAGCAAATAAAAGATTACACTGATAAACAAAAAAAAAGATTAACGTTTCTCTAAGTGTGCTACCATTTCTTAAATCGCTTTTTTGCACACATTACAGGTCTATAAATACAATTTTTCTATCACCCTTGGTTTTAAATAAATTAGGCTTAAAAAAAAATAAGGGAAAATATAATTAAAATCTGTAAAATTTATAATTTTGCTTGGCCATACCTGTGTTAGAATGATTTCGCTGATGCTTTTCTTTTATAAATAGCCTCAGGCACATCCCGAATTAATGTCCAACAGTAATTGGCTAGCATGTTAGTATTCCATTTACCTTTATAGTGGTTTTCCATCACCGAAATCTCTTAGTGGAAATCTCTTCACCGTGTTCGTCACATACATCTCCGAGGTTATCCAAGAAAAAATCCAGATGTGAGTAGAGGAAATGTATTTTCAAAGACGTACTACATCCCGTAGCTCTGTATGAAATAAGAAGTTTATTAACAATATCGTGGTAATTGTCGAATTTTTGTTTGCCTAGAAAACTTTTGCAAATGTCTTTAAATGAAGCCCAAGCTGCAATTTCTACCTTATTTAACATCGAGTTAAAAACATCCTCTTTGAAAAACTCTCTTATTTGAGGACCACAAATATTCCTTCTTTAATTTTTCCGTCACTTACATTCGGAAATTTCTGCCTGATGTACAAAAATCTGGGACTATCCTTCATCATTACTTTTAAAAAATTTTTCATTAATCCAAGGTTGACATGGAGAGGGGTTAAAAATATTTTTTTTGGGTTCAACTAAGGGCTCGTTAATAATACGTTTCCCATTTGGAGTAAAGTTATCTCGTTTCTTCCACTCTTTGGTAACATGATGTTTATCCCTAGCTCACCTGTCACATTCGCAAAGAAAACATATGTAGTTAGTATATCCTAACTGCATGAATCAAAAAAATAGCTATAATTTTCAAATTACCACATATATTCCAGCTATGTTTTTTATAATTTATTTTTTCAAGAATTTTTTTCATTACATAATATGTCTCTTTCAAATTAATACCATAAGTGATTGGTATTGAAGCATATTTGTTACCGTTTTGTAGTAGAACCATTTTTAAACTTTACTTGGACGAATCTATGAAAAGGCGCCAGTCCTCAGGTTTATGAACTTGTCCTAAGTGTAACATAAGCTCATCAATATTTCTGCAATAAACCAAATTATTTTTCTCAATAAAGTGCTGACAAAGTTCTTTTTGTCTGCTTCGAAAGCCCGAAATTTTTGTATTTTTTTGAAGTAAATTCCAACCTTGCAGTCTTGATCCTAACAGTTCAGCTTGATTTTTTTGATAAATTTAAATCCCTAACCAAGTCATTTAATTTACCTTTGTGATGTAAGATGTGGCTTATCGGAAGATAATTCAAAATCAAAATCACTTTTGTCTTCTTCGGTACTGCCTGATTCTTCTTCATCGCTGCTTTAGAAACAAACATTCAGAAGTGGCTCAGTAACTGGAATAATTTCACTGTGAGGTTCAGTCCTGATTGCAGATTACAATGAAGGATATTTTATAGTATGTTTAGATTTTATAGAAATTCCTGATACACCTGTTAAACAAAAGTAACAATCGGTTACATGATCCTTTGGTTCACGCCAAACCATGGGTACACCAAATGGCAAAGCCTTTCCGCGTACCTTTCAGCCATCCTCTTAAATATACAGAACAATTAGTGCATACAATATGAGGAGCCCACGTCTTATCCTGATCACCAATTTTACACTGAAATTACAAACGATATGCTTTTTTAATTAAAGGTGAAATATTTTTTCTACTTGATTTTGCGGTATGTACATGTACATAACAAAAGGCATCCGCATCATTTACACAATTTCGTGACACTGCACTATTAACAAACTTAAAACAGCAATAAGACTGAACAAAATTAATTCATTTCTAACTCCGGTGGTTAATACTTCAGTATTAGATACGATGTCATAATATGTGTAACTATGATATGATTTAATTCTTTGTCTAATAATGTTTATTTATAGCTTACAAATTATGTTACCAAAGTTAACAATAAAAAATGAACTAACAAAATACAATACAGAAGCTTAAAAATGTTAACTGTATGTTGAAAAATGAAAAAAATCCTTTAATTAAAATTTAAAAATTTTTCCAAAAATGTTGGCTGATAGGAAGATTTTGAGTTTATATTCGTTTTCGGCATCAAAAAACAGATTAAAATCATGTATCGCATGTTAGGAAACAAAAATTATGTTTATCAGTGTTATCTAATTTCAATTCTTATAATTCCCCTAACTTTTTCTTTTTTATAATTATTTTTTTTTCAAAGAAAGTTTTTACTGTTTTCATTGGACTTCATTATCATATTTAAAATCTTAATAATAAAAAAACTTTATCACGCAAATAATTATTAATAATTAATTTTAAAAGTCAAATTTACAGTAAAATAGAAGAAATTTATTATAATTGATTTTACTTTTCATTCATTTAAATGACCTTATTAATATTTACAAAAAAAAAAATTATTATTATTCTGGCAATTCTAAGTAATATACGCATGTGAGAGTAGCGTGCAGACAAAAATTTACCTGTTTTATCATTACTATGAGAAGAAATAAATCCTAGTTTGATAAACGTTAAATTAAAAATGTAATTAAAATGATTTTTTTTAATTACAAATACGAGCATCTGGCGATACAAATTTAGTAGCACATGCACACTTATGTAGATGTTTAGGAATTTAATTACTGTTTTCAGGAATTAAAAAAAACAATTCATAAATTATTTCTAAAAATAAAATCCAATTATTTTTAAATATTTTCAATTAGTTGGACATATTTCGACTTTTAAATTAAGTATTCCAAGTGTAATAATAATTTTTACACTGTACTATACTTTCTATAAACAAGCCAGGAAATTATTTTAAACATCTTTAAAGTAAATTTATCTTTAATCCATTAAATTGTTAATAATCTTAATTTCTACTTTGATTTAGAATCAAAAAATCTATAATTTACTCTAATCATTTTTAAGTAAAAGTCAGTATTTTTAT
The DNA here is from genome assembly GCF_047948215.1 of Lycorma delicatula. NCBI lineage: Eukaryota > Metazoa > Arthropoda > Insecta > Hemiptera > Fulgoridae > Lycorma > Lycorma delicatula. The sequence continues at coordinate 10,291,834 of NC_134460.1, read as the reverse complement.
GTACATATTTATTTTAAGTTTAAAAATTTAAACTCTTTGTAATAATTTTCACAGAATTCTCAATAACTTTTCTAGCAAAATTTTATTATTTTTTTTAAAGCAATTGATTACAGTTAACATACATCAATCTAAAAATAGAAATCAATAACAAATTTTCTTCAACTGTCTGAGAATCAAGAACCAGATTTTCTATAAAGTTCTAGTTACAATTAATTTTCTAAAAAAAATAATTATATATATATAAATAGATAGATAAGGGTCGTTCAATAAATAAAAGAACCAAACGGCAACATCTATTTAATAACCAAATCTATTCAATAAAATTAAATCTATTTAATAACCAAATATTTTAAAACTAAATCTATTTAATAGAATTTATTGACGTTTAAGTTTGCACTTTGACAAAAAATATCATCTGTTCGAAAAGAATCTCCATTATTATATATTTTTTTTTATTTCAAAATGTCGGCACCATTTCAAAAAGTGTACCGTAGAAGAGCAACGTGTTGTGATAAGATTTTTATTTTTTAAAGATATAAGACCGGTCAAAATTTATTAGTCGATGTTAAAATAGCACGATAAAAAGTGTGCAAATTTTTATTAGAGAAATAAACATGTTAAACCAAAACAAAGCAAAATAAGCGAACCTAATATCTTTGTAGAGGAAGACAGGTGAAAGGTTCGACTGATGCTTTGCATAATCGCATTAATGATTTTATTTGTAAGGACAAAAACATAAAGATTTTGGAATTGCTGAAATTTTTAGTATAAGCTGTCCGTTTCATTATCCGTGATAACTTGAATTACATCAAACGTTTCAACGTGGATTCCGAGACGGACTCAATTTACAGTAATCCGAATTCACATTTTTACGAAACTTTTACACGCGTTTTAGCGGAAGGTGATGCTTATTTAGACTTCATAATAACTTTTAATTAAACTTGATTCATAATTTTGAAGCGGATTCCAAATTTCAGAGTACGGAATGGAAACATTGAAGTTCGCCCATCATTAAAAATGTACAAAACTTATTTGTCAGCCGATAAAGTGATGCAAAATGTGTTTTGGGACAATAAAGGCCCAATTTATTATGACTATTTGGAAAAATAAAGCCAAATCAACAGTGAATGTTGTAACATGCTAAAAAATAAAAAGAAACCGCAATTAGTCCTCTCTCAAAAGATAAAATTCTTTTGTATAACTCCCGTCTCATACTTCTCAAAATACAAGGGAAGTCGGATTGGGAGATATTGCCACATTCCCCATATAGTCCCGTTCTCGCACCATCAGATTATTCTTTCTTTGGTTTTATCAGGATTTTACTTGGTACCGAGTTCGGCAGATACCAAGATGAACAATTCTTTACTACTGTAATAAGAAAGTTCACAGAAAGATTATACAAGTGCCTAAATATAATCTGGGATTACGTAGAAAAGTAGCATTAGTTTCATTATAATTGATTTTCTTCACCCATTTGCCTTTTAAATATTGAACGACCTTCATGTATGTATATACATATTTGAAATACCATTTTATTCAAAAGAAAAAAAAAATAAACGTCAATCTTGGTTGTGATTTTTCTTAATGAATAATGTATAAAAGGAATTTTTCTGGGATCGCTCCAGTTCAAAACGTTATGTACGTTTTAATTATTATAAATATAAGTAATATTGTTAGAAAGAAAACAAAAGAATGAAAAAAAATAAGCAACTGTAAATTAAAAATTCATTTTTTATTCAGTTACAGAGTTACAAGAATTTACTGAACTGAAACCTCATCCTTTTTTGAAATGTTCCATATTCTCCTCGATTTCAATCATAATCTTATTAAATAGGATTTAAAGGTTTTTTTTATTGACTACATTAATTTCTTTTGATTTTATTTTAACAGTTAATCGTAATAGATATGTACCACTGTTATGTATACTTAAGCGACAAAGAAATCTTTTTTCAATTTTGTGAGCAAAATTCTGTTCAATTTTGAATTTCATTTTTTATAAGTTAAACATGTTCATGAACTTTTCCACAAAATATAAATAGATAAAAAGTACATCTACTTCATAGAGTTGTAATATATCAGACTTTCATAAAATATTCTGGGTTGAATTCCGGTCAGGCGAGTTCAAAGAAATAAAATATTTCCAACTTTATCTAGAATTGTTTTATATGCAAATACAACTTTTCCACATTTCCACACAATTATCATATTTATGTTATAAATTAAACAAATAAAAAAGACTTGATACGAATTACGTTAAGCAAAAAAAAAAAAAAAATCAGCAAGAACAAGTAGCTGGTGACGTTTAAATACCTGAACATGAAACTCGAAATAAAGAATATTTTTAAAAAACTAACAACACAGTTGTAGACTTTTTTGTCACGCGGCTAAAGCTGCGTTCCGGGAAAGTCCTACAACTTTGGGTTTCTGATGTACGGCTTACACACGAATACACATACTACTTAATTTATAATACTTACTTTATTTAAATATATACTTTCATTTATTTAATTTAGTGATTCTAACTAAAGCGCGCGCGTATACCGTATAATTCGCGCGGGTGTGGCGGTCGGCACTAACTAAATTAATGTAATTTCACAACCTACATAGAAAAAATATCGCTTGTACGGTCGGCAGACTGGTGTAGCCGCGAGGCTTAACGCATCAGGAACTGAGTCAACCGGGCGATTGATTTCGAGACCAGCCAGACAGAGTTATTTTTTTACCCTTTAAATATTATTCATTTATTTAATTCTACCGTTCACCTGTGACTAAAACAGCTTTTTTTTAGGGTGGAAGAACGATTTTGCAAAACCTTTTTTTTCTAAATATTGTTGTTTTATTAATCGTTAACAAATGAGCCTAACAGAAATATGACCTTAATTAGGCGAAATCTCGAGATAGTGAGGGTGACCTTGCTGTACAGTCTCACCCTCTTGACTTGTTTTAATTTGAAAATTTAATGGCATCAATGCCCAATATGTAGAAGTAATCTGACCAAGTTTGTTCAAAATCGATCCGGTAGTTCTGGAGATTTAAGGTGATTTAGAGGTCACAACCGAACACACGTACATACGAACATTAAAATCCGGAAAATTTCCATTCGGTTTTTGGATTTTTTGGGTTCCTTAGGTGTCAAAAGTCAAGATCCGGCAAAAACCACATATGTCAAAATTGGACCGATTACAATACTTTCTCTTCTAGAGCTATAGCCTATCTAGACGGGAAAGTAAAAGACTTTTTTATATATATTCACAGAGTTATTTTTATATAGTCAAGAACAAACTCCCCTTTTGCCTTAAAAAGAAATTATACCATCAATCCATCCTGCCAGTCCTTAACTATGTAAGCGAAACTTGGGCATTAATCATTCAATCATTACAGAAACTGCGGATAGCACAAAAAATCTGGAACGCTGTATGCTTGGAGTTAACAAACGGTATGGGAAGACCTATAAATGGATCAGAGAATGGACATTACACCATTATGAAAGTTAAAGAATTAAAATGGCGATGGGTAGGTCTTGTAGCAAAAGGAACTGATGACAGATGGACTAAACTAGCACTTGAATGGATACCATGGGATTTTAAACGCCCACGAAAAAACCAAAGGTTCGTCGGATTGATAATATTAAGTACACTGGACAGAAGATCGCACAAGACCGTATTAGTTGGAAACGTGCTGAAGAAGCCTTCATCCTGAAGCGAATCGATAACGGCTGAGATGATGATTTATTTTATTTTATTTATTCATTATTTTCACACATAATTACAAACAATAGCACAATTACATATTTTATTTTTAATAATAATAAAATAAAATTCCATAAAACAATTTCTACAACATAACATAAACTGTGTAACTTGTATGAAAATTTAGGTACTCTCTGTTGATAAATCCATGTCAAGGATTATCATCACAATAACATTTTATAAAGTGAAGCAGAACTTCTGCGATATACCGCCAGCAATTTAAAATAGCATTGACAATCTTTAAATATTGTAATCCTAATATATTAATTTCTTCAGTAATTGAATTAGAACAATAACTTTTCGGTATCGTTAATTTCTGGTAATTTTACAAAAATCAGAACATTGTTTTCTCTAGTTTCTTGATTCCATTGCATTATTAGGTAACAAATTATACCACTTCGGAACCACAAATGAATAAAAATGCCAGTTGCAATTTCGGCAAAGGTAACACAAATTACCCTACATAAATTACTCATGACATATGTAAGCATTACTCTATACATATTACATCTTTTACAAAAAAAAATTTAGGACTCTAAAAACATACAATTTCTAAATTTAGGCTAATGGAAAGTTTTTTAAAAAACATTTACATAATCCAAACGAGGCCTGCCTACACAATTTTTCCCTTCTACCTGTCCTTCCAATATTAAAGAGACTATTCCAGGATGCCTTAGTATGTGGCCTATAAGTCTGTCTCTTCTTTTAACTATATTTTTCCAAATGCTTCTTTCTTCATCTATTTGCCGCAATACCTCTTCATTTGTCACCTTATCCACCCATCTGATTTTTAACATTCTCCTATAGCACCGCATTTCAAAAGCTTCTAATCTTTTCTTCTCAGATACTCCGATCGTCCAAGTTTCACTTCCATATAAAGCGACACTCCAAACATACACTTTCAAAAATCTTTTCCTGACATTTAAATTAATTTTTGATGTAAAAAAATTATATTTCTTACTGAAGGCTCGTTTGTAAAGTGTAAAACAAAAAAAATCTAGCAAAATTTACAAAGATGAACTGTATTGTACTAATTTCAGAAGTTGAATTTTTTGTTATTAAAAAATCCTATTTTTATATTTTAAAGAAAAAACAACGAAATTTTACTTTCATTATAAATCAATTCAACTAAAACAAAAGTTAAGATTGAATTGTACATTAAGAAATTAATAAAAGCTTTCAGCTGTGATCATAGCTACCGATAATTTTAGTAGGGAGGTTTTGAATGATACGGCAAAGACTAACGTCATTCTTTACATATGAACAAAGTATGCGTGCATACAAATATCGTTTGCATAATCCCACATTTACGTATTTTAATATTTATTTTAAGATTCAAGAAAATGATGATGATCTGAAATAAATTTGACATATACTTTCAAAAATCTTTTCCTGACATTTAAATTAATTTTTGATGTAAACAAATTATATTTCTTACTGAAGGCTGGTTTAGCTTGTGCTATTCGGCATTTTATATCGCTCCTGCTTCGTCCATCTTTAGTAATTCTACTTCCCAAATAACCAAATTCTTCTACCTCCATAATCTTTTCTCCTCCTATTTTCACATTCAGTGGTCCATCTTTGTTATTTCTACTACATTTCATTACTTTTGTTTTGTTCTTGTTTATTTTCATGCGATAGTTCTTGCGTAGGACTTCATCTATGCAAAGATTTGCTAAATCTATTTTTATCTGAAATCATTTTAATTTCATCTTTTTATTCTATCAATAATGACTTTATATTAGAATAATACACACCTTCCCAACAAATTATACCGTACATTAATCTCGATTCTACCAAGGAGTAATACAACATCTTCAGTAATTTTGTTGTACAAAAACTCTTTAAGAAATAAAATTGATATATACTTAGTCCAAATTCTTTTTTTAATTTTATTTATATGTTCCTTCCACGACAAATTCACATCTAAAATTACTCCCAAATTCTTACTTACTCCCAAACATTTACTCTGCAAATGTTGTCATGTAACATTACATTTTCCGCTACATAAATCATTTATGTAAATAATAAATAAAATAATTTCAAGTACAGAACCCTGTAGGAAATCTTACCTCGAGAACTCATTTCTTCTCCTAATTTGACCAGTTAAGAGATCTTTCTCTCAACAGCTTTCCATAGTTTCTCAAGCAAAATATTGTGATTAACAACGTCGGATGTTTTTTCAAATCCAAGAAAAATCCAGTACTTGCTGACCTTTGTTTTTACATGCTACTGTATTGGAAAAAAAACTCAAAAGGGCATTTTCGGTATTTTTTCATTTGCGAAAATAATATTGATTTTTACTGAAAAAGCTTGTTTTTTCAAGTAACCTATTAAGCTAATTTTTATAATTTTTTTCTAGAATTTTTAAGACTACAGGTAATAATTATATTAATTATTAATATTTTGTGTATCACCGTTCTTAAATATGTTTATAACAGTAGATTTTTTTAAATATAGAGGGAAATTTACTTTTGCTCACATTGAAATTGAACAAATCAGTCAAAACATTAATACCAATATCACTAAATTCTTTATTACATTAATCCTTATCGAAATACTTTTATTTTTCATGTAGAAAATTATATACCATTTACAACAGCTATCTACATTATACTGTACTGTCATTTTTCAAATCCAAACATAAATATTTTGTAAAAAAAAATTAAAATCTTTTACTTAGGAGACCTCTAAACCCTTAAAAATAAAAAAAATCGAAGTCCATTTGTTTTTAATAATATATCAACCAGTATATGAAAATACATAGAACGTTTTGAATTTACTAACAATATCCTTTTTAGTAAAACGTTACTAACAAGAATTATTAATATATTTAAATTAGACATGCCCAGTATTTGGCTAATACTCCTTTCTGTTTCGCCTCCGGTAATTATCGTTTAGATAATTCTTCAGAGGATGAATGAGGATGATATGTATGAGTGTAAATGAAGTGTAGTCTTGTACATTTTCAGTTCGACCGTTCCTGAGATGTGTGGTTAATTGAAACCCAACCGCCAAAGAACACCGGTATCCACGATCTAGTATTCAAATCCATGTAAAAATAACCGGCTTTACTAGGACTTGAACGCTGGAACTCTCGACTTCTAAGTCAGATTTGGGAAGACGCGTTCACCACTAGACCAACTCGGTGGGTTGGCTAATACTCCTGAAAACAGTATAGTTAATTTACCCAAGAAATATTTGTGGAGTAATATTCATCTGGAGGTCCCGGGTTCGAATCCAGGTCATGAATGGCATTTTCACACACGCTACAACTCATTCATCTCATTTTCTGTAGCAATCCCTAACTGTGATCTCGGAGGTTAAACAAAAAAAGAAAAAGAAATAAAAGCAATATTTGTGAACTGGTATCCAGAAATTGATGATTACCGATTATGTATTATATTATTACAGTTCATTTAAATACCTGTATTGAATTGTTATACACAGAATGACCAATCTTAAGGTCATGACTTAAAATACATAAAAACGTTCATGTAGACAAATGCCCTCTCTCGCTTCATTTTATATTTTTATTTAAAAAAATTGTGTTTTTTTTGCAAAAGTTGGAGCAAAGCTACAATTTTTTCTTTAAAGTGTTATTATAATCACTAATAATAGGAATTACTATTAACACAGTTATTGAAGGAAATAAAACAAGTATCAAATTATCAGACTGCATAATTTTTGAAATCCACTTAACGAATTTCAACCATATTTCAAATATCAACCTACTTGAACAAATGAGGTGTAATTAAAAAAAATAAAAGACTTAATGTTTTATTCAATAAAACATAATTCGATAAAACTAACATTTATGGAACTAATAATCATTTTTTTTTGTCTTCAGTCATTTGACTGGTTTGATGCAGCTCTCCAAGATTCCCTATCTAGTGGTAGTCGTTTCATTTCAGTATACCCTCTACATCCTACATCCCCAACAATTTGTTTTACATACTCCAAACGTGGCCTGCCTACACAATTTTTCCCTTCTACCTGTCCTTCCAATATTAAAGCGACTATTCCAGGATGCCTTGTATGTGGCCTATAAGTCTGCCTCTTCTTTTAACTATATTTTTCCAAACGCTTCTTTCTTCATCTATTTGCCGCAATACCTCTTCATTTGTCACTTTATCCACCCATCTCATTTTTAACATTCTCCTATAGCACCGCATTTCAAAAGCTTCTAATCTTTTCTTCTCAGATACTCCGATTGTCCAAGTTTCACTTCCATATAAAGCGACACTCCAAACATACACTTTCAAAAATCTTTTCCTGACATTTAAATTAATTTTTGATGTAAACAAATTATATTTCTTACTGAAGGCTCGTTTAGCTTGTGCTATTCGGCATTTTATATCGCTCCTGCTTCGTCCATCTTTAGTAATTTTACTTCCCAAATAACAAAATTCTTCTACCTCCATAATCTTTTCTCCTCCTATTTTCACATTCAACGGTCCATCTTTGTTATTTCTACTACATTTCATTACTTTTGTTTTGTTCTTGTTTATTTTCATGCGATAGGTTTTGCGTAGGGACTTCATCTATGCCGTTCATTGTTTCTTCTAAATCCTTTTTACTCTCGGCTAGAATTACTATATCATCAGCAAATCGTAGCATCTTTATCTTTTCACCTTGTACTGTTACTCCGAATCTAAATTGTTCTTTAACATCATTAACTGCTAGTTCCATGTAAAGATTAAAAAGTAACGGAGATAGGGAACATCCTTGTCGGACTCCCTTTCTTATTCACGTTAAAGATCGATTTTCACGTTAAAGATCGAATTTCACGTTAAAGATCGAATAAATTAAATTATATTTTATTAATTTTGATTAGTCAGCTTAGAAAAAGTTTTAAAAATTAACTTAAAATTGCTTTTTCCAAATATATTTTTTGACATCTCAGATGCTTTAACGAAAGTATAAACTTTTTTTTCTTTTTTATTACTTATTTATTTTTAATTATTACTATTCTTTTAATATACGATATTAATTTATTAAATATATCAGTGTTTATTTCGATCGGAGCATAACTATACATGTAAAGATCATGTCAATATACAGAGCGTTTCTAAAATAGCGGCCTGGCCACTCCCTTTCGGATTCCACCTGCAAAACTAAACAAAAAATATCGTCAGGAAAAATTGCAACACCTCTTTGGCTCTCCGACTGTCCGCCACTTTGTTACCCCCATAAAAAAAATATATCTCAAGCTCGGATAGAGGAACCAAATGAACATTTTCAAGCGTCCTTGATATAAAGTCTTAAAACTAGCAAAAATTCAGGACCCAAATACCCTCGCAAACCATAAATAATTGAAATGCCCGCCGGCCACATCTGAATTTTTAAAGGTAAAATTTCCAATCGTATTTACTTTGTAGATTTTGTTGGGTACAGTCGCCGCCAAATAACGACGAGCTTGGAGTGGCTACGATTATTACCCGACGTAAAAACATGTTCCTGGCTCTTAGTAATCCTCCTTACCAAATAATTGTTCTATTTTTAACAAATGAATGCAACAATTTTGAAATGAAATACAGTCGGGCTAATTCTGCACTGTAGATTGTAAAGTGTAATAACGGATGACCAAATATTATCTATTACTTAATACACGGTAAATATTGCGATAGACGATTTATTGCTGTAACTTAAATTACTTATTGGAAAATGAACAATCCGTTTAATTCGTCAGCTAGAACATTCTTCTCGCTGTCATCACTATTTCAATGTAACTGTCCCTACTATCACTGCCTCAACACAAAGAGTCGATGAAAGATTTTGTCGGAGAATCTATTAACCGTTCTTGGTTCCAATATTCATCTTCGATTTTTTTAACCTTTCCACAGTAAGGTTTCCAGTGTTCGTCGCTCATCTAATTCATTTATCATCACATAGTTTCTGCATTTTTGACATCTTAAATGTTGTGTTGTGGCTCACAACATGTCGTTTTAGCTCTTATCATAACATCTCTACCGGATTTAAATCAGGATAGTAAGGTGGAAATCGCAGAACTTGATGCTCACTTTCCACCAGTTCGTCAAACTGGTATCGTTTGCTGTTACTTTTTCTCAACTTAATTAGTTCATAAGATTGTAATTTAAGCGTTTCAGACGAAAATGGAATATGATATTTCTGTAGCCAAACAGTCATGTCTTGTTTCTTGCTTGATAACATTGGAAGTTTTTCAGAAAGGATATTATGATTAGCAGCATTGTCAATAACTAGTACAGACTCAGGAGAACGATTAGGAACTAATTTTTCTTCTGCCCGTTTCAAATAATTTTTAGTATTCATGCTATTATGGTAATCGCCTATTTTGATTAGGCTGTCCAAGTTAACATTGCGTTTGGAATAAAGCCCGTTTCACTTCCGGAATGAATAATAATTAAGTGTTCACCTTTATTTATTGGTAAATTAAGTCCTGTATCGATCGTCACCCATGACTTTACCGTTGAATGAGATGATAAAACAAAGGATTCATCTAAATATACGATCGCTCCGTTACATTTTCTAAACTCGCTGATTACCTGCAAATATGAAATCCTTTTCCGCCTAATATCATGTTTTTCAAGTAAAGTTTTTATTTCGTTATCTGCTTTGCGCCTAATTCTTTCAAAACTAATTCTAATTAGTTAAAACCTAATTCTTTCAAAATTCTTCTTTAACTAGTTTCACCGTTAAAATTAATTTTAATTTTCAATTCTTTACCTAGTTTATTAATTGTTGACAGCTTCCCTATGAGTGAAATTCATTCAGAGTTGATCTAACTACACATTTATTAAAATCACCAAATCCGGAAACTGGTTTAGAAAGTTTCTTTTTCGGGATGATAAACGAATATTCTGACCCTTCGGATCTAAGGAAATCTATTTTTTCTTATCTTAGGTTTTAAACCTTAGTCCTGTAAATTCCACAGGGAGCTGCAATTCTTCTGTATCTTCGCACTTCTAAACGGCAATTAAATGCTTGTCATTTCTTAATTTTCCTCCAGCTAAAGATTCTTTTTTCATAAAATCAAGCACGTTGTTTACAATTTCGAAGTTTTTTACCTTCCACAACAAACTTAAATTCAGTCATAACTATTCGCACGTGAACGAAGTATTTTAAAAAGTCTGAAACGTAAATCACTATAAAAATTTTTTACAAAATATCGTATCGTACATTAATTGACTATGTAACAAAATACATGACACACGCCAAAAGAAAGCGCATCAAGAGGTAGAACCAGAAAACTAAACTTTATATACCATAGAAAAGCAAAAGAGAAAGAAAAATAAAATAATGGTTTTGTATCTGAAACGTGATGTTACTTTCTTAATACTGTAAACATACAAAGATATATTGCTTTGTAAAGAACAGTTGAATCATGTTTATGCAACTAAGAGAGACTAATCATGGTGTGCCAATATTGGTGATCACCCAATGTCGCCGTTAGGTGGCGGCTACTTTAAATGTATATCAAAATTTATAAATAAACCTCAATTTATTTTTAAGATATAAATTTTATTGAAAAAATAACAAATAGTAGACAAAGGAAAAATGAAACGAGATGTCCACATGTACTTTTTCTTTATTTTGTTGTCTTAAATTAATCTCCTTAAGTTAGGTCAACACCTCGCTATATATTACGTAAATGGGTATAACAATTTTTTTAAGTGCTGTGTTTAACCACAGTTATAGCTTTTGTGACTAGTAAACTAGTGTTACATGATTAAATATGGAATAATATTAGTAAAGTCATTGGTAAAATTGTACTTTTAAAAAAGATTTTACGAGATATTTTTAATAATTAAAATTTACAGAAAAAATATATACTCATGTACGTTGTGAATATATATTAATTATATATATTAAATACGGATTTCCTGACCATAAAAATATTTATTGACTCTTACTTTAATTATTCGAATTGTATAATTTTAATTAAATTTTTGGTTTCGTTTCTTTCTATGAAACGTTTATTGGACTAAAGGCTTCCTTTGTCAAGATTATTTTGTCCATGGACTTTGTGATATATCATTATTTCTGTCATATTTATATCTTATAGTTTTGGCTGCGTATGTATATGGTTTTTTTGCGGATTATGTATACAAGATTGTTATACCGCTGTATAATTTTTTGCAAAAAATGAAGATTTAGCCCTACACATTACAACGCAGAAGTTGACATTGTAAATTCAGTTAATATACAGAAAGTACAACAATTTTGTATAACATACCACACCCGCGCGCGCCCACACAACACACACACACACACACACACACACACACACACACACGCATACACACACACCAAAACCAGGTAAAATAAAAATAGTGGAAAAGAACGAAACTATTTGACCAAAACAAAATAAAAATTCACAAAAAGGATTCAGTTTACACACGCGCATACGTGCACAATAATATATATATATATATATATATATATATATATTAGACTTACTATAATAAATCATTAACATAATTACTTTAAAAATAAATATTAATTAAATTCAACGCATTTGAAAAATATATCCTAATAAAGTTTTCAATAAAATTTAGTCGTTAACTTATTAATTAATTAAGAAAAAAATATTTATAGTCTAATTAAATTTAAGCAAGAACAAATCCATTCATTTTTTAACCTTCTAATCTATTATTATCTTTATTATTTAATTAAAAAACCCTTTTAACACACAAACTTCAAATTACAATATTTTACTGATGCAAAAAAAAAAGAATGAAGTTATAATTTTGCAATAAAAAATAGTTGGGAAAAATACCCATTATTATTTTTAGAAAAGAAATAATTTATAAAAAAAAACATTATAATTTATTTTTAGTAATTTACTTATGTTTTATAATAACTCTTTAGTTTTTAATAAACAAATTATATTTTTGTTATAATTTTTTGTATTTTACAAAATTTTTTATTCTGTATAATCGAGAATTCGGTTTCGAAGGATTTTTACTTTTGAATTCTTTTAAGAGGTGTTACTTTCGAAATAGATTTTATTAAAATAATTAAATTCATTAATTTACTGATCATAATGCAACGTTATTTATTTTAGTAAAATTTATAAGTAAATCTATATTAGTTTAAATCGAATGTAGTAATTATTGATCTAACCTTTGAAAGCCGAACACTGTAGAAGAGGATACCTCCCTGCTGATTAATACGGATGATTAACGACTAATATTTTAAATACGTAAATTAATTTATTTTGATTTTTTAAAGAGATACTACCGTTTTATGAAGAACAAAATTACGTTTAACTAGACCGATGATTAAGACGTTCTCACTGCGAGTAAATATATCGCTTCACATCAAATAAACCTTCACTTCAGTAATAAAACAACGTATCGCAAAGGTTAAAGATACCGACTTTAATTTAACTAATAAATTAAGCTACGTTTTTCTAACAACCCAAAATGTAATCACAATGCGCTAAAGAACGGATTTAAAATAATTAAGTAAGTGATTTAAATAACGCATAAGTAAAGCACAATTATGATGAGCGTGACACAACAGTTTAACTGTTTTTGGAATAATGCATGCGACCAGCGCTGTGCAACGGACGATTTTGTTGTATTTTATAATTTTAATATTTGTATTGTATAATCTGTTTTATTAGTTTGTCGTGGTTTTGAGTTTAAAATATTACTTAAAAAGAAAGGTTTCATGTTATAAGAAAACAATACTTTTTTATTTTGTGATTCGTTTGAAATATTTATAGATCAACTCTAATACTTATATCATATTTGTAGTTCAGCCCTATTTGAAATATTGATAATCATTATTAATGTTATACTAACTATTAATACTTTCGTAAATTTAAAAGAAACATATTCACTGGATGAACCGTCTAACTTTAAATATAGATAAAACCGTTGCACTGTGTTCTCAGTCGTAGCATTGTTGATCGCATGGATAGAATTCTCATTAAAGATAACGATAGTATAACTGTTACACCCAAAACGAAATTTCTGGATGTTTTATCTCTCCAATAAAAAAGCATATGCGTTGGTTTGTTTTCTGTATGTGCTCATATTCTTTTTTTGAATGAAGCGCACGAACGATTCATTCGTTCAAACGATTTTTACTTGATACGAACGATTTATATAGAATTATATTTCTGTTTTGGGTATAAAAAAGGAAAAAATTGGGGTTAGAGCTGCGTTAAAAAATCAGAACTTAAAAATCTTTTATATAGAAATGCGAAAATTTGTCTGTTTGTAAAAACATCACGCGGGAACCAACCGACCGATTGCTTTCAAATTTTCAGAATACATTTGTGTTATTCCAGGGTAGGTTTTAAGCCACAGTTCGAGACCCTAACACCCTCGGATGTGAATTTGTGAATTAAAGATATTCAATAAAGAAAAAAAGCATCCTTTTCTTCATTATATTTCCGCCACCACGGCAACAGAAATATAATGGAGTAAATTAATTATTTATTTTTTTAAAAATTGTATTTTATACAGAAGAATTGAGAGGAGAGTGGAAGAAGTGTTAGGAGAAGACCAATTTGGTTTCAGGAAAAGTATAGGGACAAGGGAAGCAATTTTAGGCCTCAGATTAATAGTAGAAGGAAGATTAAAGAAAAAGAAACCGACATACTTGGCGTTTATAGACCTAGAAAAGGCATTCGAATTGGTTCAGCATTTTAAAAAAGTTAGGGTTCAAATACAGAGATAGAAGAACAATTGCTAACATGTACAGGAACCAAACAGCAACAATAACAATTGAAGAACATAAGAAAGAAGCCGTAATAAGAAAGGGAGTCCGACAAAGATGTTCCCTATCTCCGTTACTTTTTAATCTTTACATGGAACTAGCAGTTAATGATGTTAAAGAACAATTTAGATTCGGAGTAACAGTACAAGGTGAAAAGATAAATATGCTACGATTTGCTGATGATATAGTAATTCTAGCCGAGAGTAAAAAGGATTTAGAAGAAACAATGAACGGCATAGATGAAGTCCTACGCAAGAACTATCGTATGAAAATAAACAAGAACAAAACAAAAGTAATGAAATGTAGTAGAAATAACAAAGATGGACCGCTGAATGTGAAAATAGGAGGAGAAAAGATTATGGAGGTAGAAGAATTTTGTTATTTGGGAAGTAAAATTACTAAAGATGGACGAAGCAGGAGCGATATAAAATGCCGAATAGCACAAGCTAAACGAGCCTTCAGTAAGAAATATAATTTGTTTACATCAAAAATTAATTTAAATGTCAGGAAAAGATTTTGAAAGTATATGTTTGGAGTGTCGCTTTATATGGAAGTGAAACTTGGACAATCGGAGTATCCGAGAAGATAAGATTAGAAGCTTTTGAAATGTGGTGCTATAGGAGAATGTTAAAAATCAGACGGGTGGATAAAGTGACAAATGAAGAGGTATTGCGGCAAATAGATGAAGAAAGAAGCATTTGGAAAAATATAGTTAAAAGAAGAGACAGACTTATAGGCCACATACTAAGGCATCCTGGAATAGTCGCTTTAATATTGGAAGGACAGGTAGAAGGGAAAAATTGTGTAGGCAGGCCACGTTTGGCCACGTTTGTCGGACTCCCTTTCTTATTAGGGCTTCTTTCTTATGTTCTTCAATTGTTATTGTTGCTGTTTGGTTCCTGTACATGTTACCAATTGTTCTTCTATCTCTGTATTTGAACCCTAATTTTTTAAAATGCTGAACATTTTTTTCCAGTCTACGTTATCGAAAGCCTTTTCTAGGTCTATAAACGCCAAGTATGTCGGTTTGTTTTTCTTTAATCTTCCTTCTACTATTAATCTGAGGCCTAAAATTGCTTCCCTTGTCCCTATACTTTTCCTGAAACCAAATTGGTCTTCTCCTAACACTTCTTCCACTCTCCTCTCAATTCTTCTGTATAAAATTCTAGTTAAGATTTTTGATGGATGACTAGTTAAACTAATTGTTCTGTATTCTTCACATTTATCTGCCCCTGCTTTCTTTGGTATCATAACTATAACACTTTTTTTGAAGTCTGATGGAAATTCCCCATTTTCATAAATATTACACACCAGTTTGTATAATCTATCAATCGCTTCCTCACCTGCACTGCGCAGTAATTCTACAGGTATTCCGTCTATTCCAGGAGCCTTTCTGCCATTTAAATCTTTTAATGCTCTCTTAAATTCAGATCTCAGTATTGTTTCTTCCATTTCATCCTCCTCAACTTCCTCTTCTTCCTCTATAATTTTTTTAAATATCTAAGGAAAATTTCAGTAATAATCTTTCATAAATAACCGGCAAAGATTTCATATATTTAAAATATCAAGTGTTTTTATTTTGCGTTTCCAACAAAAAAGATGAAGGATCAATAATGCTCATTCTTGGATTTAAAAAATATGCTATCATCATGATAGATCCACGTTATATCTGCAGCTGCGTATAGAAAATCGTTTAATTAAAAGAGAATTATATCGTTCTTCTACTTTAATTATATTTTTATTTGACTTTTTGTTTATTTGTAATTTATATGTATACATGTTATATGTAAGTATGCCCGCGCATGTTACTAATAAATATGTATCTAAAAATAAAATCTATTTGAAACTTAAATGGATACAGCGTTTTTTAAATAAATAAAAAAATTATTATCTATTTAAACAGTCGTGTTAAATATTATGAAATTAAAAATAAATTACATTAGGTTATAAACTCAAATTACTTTAGATATTTATTATTATTAATTATCGTACCGCCGCTTTGGTTTAGTGGTAAAATCATCGTTGCGAATCAGCAATTAACAGACGTTTTTCGGAAATCTAAGGTCCTATGATTCAAATTCTAGTAGAGGTATTTATTTATACGGATTTGAACACTAGACAGTGGATACTGATTTTCTTTGGTGTTCGGGGTTCAATTAACTACACACCTCAGGAACGGTCGGCCTCAATCTGTAAAAACATTTACATGTCGTTCATATCATTCTTATCTGATTTGGCTACGGAATAGCTTATCGTTCTCAAGAAACAGATTGGAACGTCAACATTTAGGAATAGAAAAATAAAAATAATTAACCAATTATCGAACAGTTTCAATGTGTTTAAAGAAATTTTTCCAGATCTATTATCTGTTTATAGGTTAATTTTTTAAAAACTTTTATATACTTTCCGAATTAGATAAGGTATTGACTGATGGTCTTAAAACCATCTACATTTTATACTAAAAAATTAACAAAAAAATAATAATAATTTGTACAAAATAGAAATGACAATATATTTTTCTTTATTTTTAGGAATTGTATCCGATCGACAAATGAACCTTTCAAATACAGAATTTTCTGATTTCTGTTCACTAGAAGAAAAATATATTATAAGTTTAAAATATCTGCTTACTTTTGTCGGGGTGCTTGAAAGGACACCGTTACCGCAAGCGGATGATTTATTTCCACCGTACTTACCGATAGGAATGCCTGAAAAATATATAAAATACTATTACAAAAATGTTTTAATGTCGAGAGATAGATTATTATGTACGTACGCCAACAGTTACAACAGGGTAAAATTAAGATGGCAAGATAATCCTGCTAAGAGTCGTATTAATACGTTATATTGTCACGATCTTGCGACTTATAGAAAAGAAGTCAACTGGAATTATAAAATTTCTACTATTTACAACAGCAGTAGGAATTCCATGGCGTATAGTATATGCGGTAAAGTAATCGATAAAAATGCGTTAACAATATTATATAATAAAACAGGTTGCGTTACTCACTTTTGCGGAATAATTGTAAATCCTAACGCACCTTATATCAGTTATATGCCTAGTGGAGTTTTATTGTGCGACGGAGATGAGTGGTTAGTGTCTATGAAAGTTCCGTTGATCGGTCGTAGAAAACCGTTGGATGAAACCTTAAGAAGATTACCGTACATAAATGTTGACGCAAACAGTGTTGTAACGCTTAAAGAAAAAAATAATGTTTACGCTGAACTTCAAATCGGAATGGCTGTTATGAGACTGAAAAAGACGATGTTTGTTATAAACAATGTATACGATCGTCAATTAGCTATTATTAAAGTTTATTTTAATAAAGAGTATTTTAAAAAAGTACTTGTTAAAAAAATATTCTCTTTCTATTTTTCAAAGCTTTTACCTAGATTATACAAAAAATCTTTTATTAGATAAAAAAATAAAATAATAATAATAATAATAATAATAATAATAATAATAATACTTTTTATCATATCTTTTATATCATCTAGGTTTTTTGATTTACGTACATATAGCTCTCTCCCTTTTTCTTCTCCTTTATTTGTTCCAATAGACGAGACGAATAAGGAATCTTACGTGTAGTTTTACTATAAAAGAGGATAGTAGAAATAATAGAACTAATTTTTTCTCTGTCCCTCTCTCCAGTAAGAACTGCTATCCTATCGATTTTTTTGTGTACATAAAAAATTAATTTATGACGTAAAATTTTGACCATATGTGAAAAATTGTGACGCCTGACAGGAACTTGAACACAGATACTTGTCAAATGAAAGGTGACCATTCCCCTACGCCGATCGGAAAATTTATTTATAATAAATCTGTAAACCGTATTTATTTAAAACTATCTGCTTAAAACTTTTAAGAGAAGTAAACATCAAGCGAAATCCAACCTATTAGTTCCGCACACATAATCGAATATTATTTTTTTTTTAAATTGTAAACAATAAAGTTTACGTAAGTTTAAAATAAATAAATAAACCAAAAATTAAACAAATACTAAAAATAAGTATAAATCATCATTTCAGCCGTTGTCGATCCGCTACAAAGGGATAAAGGCCTCTACAGAACGTTTCCAATAAATACGATCTTGTGCGATCTTCTGTCCGATGTACTTGATAGTATCATCGATCCGACGAGCCTTTGGTATTTTTATGGGCGTTTAACATCTAACGGTACCCATTCAAACGCTAATTTAGTACATCAGTTCTTCGTGCTACATGGCCTGCCCATCGTCATTTTAATTCTTTAAATTTCTGAAGGTAACATGTACTTTCGTCCGTTCTCTGATCCATCTACAGGTCTTTCTATTCCATCTATATACTATAACTTCCATCT
The DNA here is from genome assembly GCF_047948215.1 of Lycorma delicatula. Lineage (NCBI taxonomy): Eukaryota > Metazoa > Arthropoda > Insecta > Hemiptera > Fulgoridae > Lycorma > Lycorma delicatula. The sequence continues at coordinate 10,273,027 of NC_134460.1, read as the reverse complement.
ATAACTCCAAGCGTATATCGTTTCGTATCTGTTTGTGCTATTCGCAGTTTCTGTAGTGATTGAACGGGTAATATCCAAGTTTCGCTTCTATGTGTAAGGACCGGCAAGATACGTCGATCGAAAATCTCTTTATAAGGCATAATGGGAATTGTTCTTGAAAACGATTTTAAGTCTCTCGAATGATTATCGCTCAAGCTTAACTCGTCTTTCAACTTCTTTGATTATTTGATCGTATCACCCTCAGTTGATATCCGTTGGCTCAGATATATGTAATGATCTACCTATTCCGGTTCTTCTCCAGAGACAAATATCTTTCTTTCCTCGAAAAAGTTGTCGATTACGATTAAGTATAAATACGTAATAAAAATGTCATATCTGTAATTAAAAAATTCATTTCGTATTTACAGTCGAGCTGTGACAATTAAAATTCAAAAAATGTACTCGTTAGTTGATTAATATACAATAGCCGATCTGATTTATAATCTAGTAAAACGGATATATAAATTAGTATTTAGAAATATAACTGGTTTATAAAATTTTTAAGATTACAATCATTCACTACAAAATAAGAGGCAATATGAAATTACCGTCAAAAAATAAATAAATAGAAAAATAATATTAATCGTAATTTAAAAAAAAAAAAAAAAAAAAAACAATTGAAGTAGGATGTATCAGGGGTACACCCAACATCTACAAAAGTACGTCTTATATGACTGATATTTGGATGCGTGTATGTTGATGAAACGAAACAAAATTTATTTCAGTAATTATCGTTTATTTTTAACGGCCCGCAGTTTCTTTCGATACGTGATTTGTTCAGTTGATGCGAACGGCACGTTTTTCGATTCAACTTATGATCTATTCTCCCTACCAATTTTCTTCTGACCTGATCGTATTTACTGTCTTTCTGAAAACAAATACTTTATCTAATAATACGCTACACAGATTTCACAAAAAGTATTTAACGATTGGTCTTTATAGTATATCAGAATTTTCCTAAAACTTGAAAACCGTATCGAGTAATCTTATATCCTTTATCTTTAAAACGATGTGAATTTTTTAAACTTAAATTTGCGTTTGAAATATCATGATTCCGATTTAATTTGGTATATGCAACCCTAACCCCATGATAATTAATAAAATAAATTCATATAAAAAAAATAAATAAATTCGCGCAAAAGAAGCGGATGGTTGAATACTACCCTGTCTGGTAAGAAGTGAATGGATTGAAAGCAGTATAATGTTATAGATTCCTTTCAAGTATGTTTCTCCTGCCCAGAATCGTGATTAATACTTTGATAATAATAAGTGATGCTCTATAGCATTTCGGTTTCTTGGTTATTTAAGAAACATCATGGCTAATAATAATACTACTACTGTTTTTAAATTCAGATTATTATATAATTATGAGATACAGATTCAAAATACATTAAAGACGAGTTAAATTATTTTTTGATCGGTTAATTAATTATTTTTTAAATTAGAATAAAATATGGATGTTAAAAAATTCGGTGTTAAAATCTAAGAAAAATGTTTAAAAAAAACAAAAAAATATTGCACGATAGTTTCTAAGATTGTTTTTTTTTTTTGTAGGACTGAAATTCACATTGAAAGACATGATGAAAAGAAATCTGTTGATGTGCTCTAATAATAAAAAATTATGTAGGGCGGAATCGATTTATTACGATCACATGCCATTTATGCATACATATATAGGTAATTGCGAAAGGACACCGAAATTAGAAGAAGATAATTTATTTCCTAGTTATTTACCGGTAAATTTACCGGACGAGCTTGTGGATTACTATTACGAGAACGTTACGTTATCCAAGGAAGAAGCTCTGACAATGTATAAACAAACTTACCCTAGCAAAAATTTTTACCTTTATAATGCTAATCCAAAAAGAGTAAGAATCAGCGGTGATCTGTGTCACGGTTTAGCGTCTTACCGTAATAATTCTAAACCCGATTGGCACAAAAAACTAAATACTTTATTTAGGAATAATCCCTATTTTAGAGCGCACAAAGTTCGCACTCTCCCTGAAGCACTGCACTTGTTCTACAAGAAAACCGGATGTATTCCTCACTTGGTCGGATGGATGGTTAGCCTTAATGCGCCTTACCTCGTATATAAACCGGATGCGATCGCTTATTGTCGCGGTGAACCTAATATAGTAGTTTTGAAAACGCCTAAAAGGAGTCGATTGTATCCTTTGAGTAAAATAATGGGAAAAATACTTTATTTAAAATACGATAAAGGATCTTACATCTTTAAACGGAAAACTTCCGTTTATGGTAATATACAATTAGGAATGGGCTTATTAAGAATTAAAACAGCGTATTTTGGAATTTACGGAGAAAGAGATCGATTACTAAAACTTTGTAAAGTTCGTTTCGATGAACCCTATTTTAAGGATATGATTACAAATATATACAAAATATATTTTTCTAAATTACTTTCTCGGCTTTATGACAGGGATACACACACTCGTTGACCTCATAACAACGACAATAATAATAATATACCATTATTATTTTATTATATTAATAATATAATGTTGTTTATGTAATTATAATAATCATTTTTGCTAATACTGCGACATAATTGAAAAAAATAAAAGAAATTATGTAAAATTTCTACAGTATTACATCTTAATTTAGTCTGTGATTAGATTCACATTCCGTATAAATTTTCTCTAATTATTCTTTACGTACTTTTCCTGAAAAATATAGTTAAAGATACGAAATATGTTTTTGATTTTTCATCTTTAATGTAATTTTAATAATTAATGATAATGACCTTTATTTACGAATCATTAAGGCTTTAAATCGATATAATCAGAAACCAATAAGCAATTTTGATATAAATATGCCATTACTAATGAGATGAAATTCAAGTAAGATCCGCGTGAAAAAAAAAAACAAAAATTCGGGTAATGGCCTATCTTTTCTTCCGCAGGGGCTATTATTAAATCAGTTGCATTCACTTATTTATGAGAATCCGGTAATGATCTATTTATGTATGTATACATTTTTTATCATTAATATTTTTTAATTTTTATATTTCAGTATGTTGAATAAATTTAATGCTTCTATTAAAAAAAAAGATCATAACTGTTATTTACATGAACTCTAAAAATAAATTGCAGTGCACAATTTTATGTTATAAACAATTTAACGATTTTTTATTGTAAAATATAATTTGTATCAACGTATATTAATTAATATTTAAACATTTCATTTAAACGCTTACGGTTATCATAAAAATTTCTAATACCAGATTTTTAAACGCAAAAAAATAAATAATTTTTTTAAATAATAATAACAATGATATTATCAAATCGGTAACAAATTTTATTGGAAAAAATAAAATTTATGTTCTAAGTTTAAACTTAGAAATTGTTACTAATGTAATTAATTTATTTTGTAGTTATTGAACATTATACAAAATTATTATTAAATTCGACGATATATATATATATATATATGACATATTAAATTTCATATGATGTAATATGAATTGCACTAGCTTTTTATACTAATTTTTTTCGTTAAAAAGTTAATTATTCTTAGAAAAAAAAAAAATATATATATATATAATAATAGAAAAATAGGAATAGAGTATTGAATTAGAATTTATTAAAATATATATAATAACTTATCTTTAATGAATGTAGTAAGTATTGATATGATTTCATAATTATCATATGTAGATAATATGTAGTATACGTAGATACATAATATATATGTGTAGCTAATTACATACGTAACGAATTTACATTTTACAAAATAATCGATCTATACAGGAATTACATCAGTTTTAAAACTTTTTTTTATGAAAATAAATTATATAAAAATGATTAATCAAGTATATTTAACTTGACTACTACGAGGTCCCATATGAAGTCTCTATTGGCGTTAGTAACAGGTCGCATAAAAAAAATCTAATCGTTCCTAACCGGAAACTACACGTTTCCAACAAATAATGAAAATATTTCAGTTCTTCGTATTATCTTAAGAAATCAAAATCATATAATTGATTTTTTTGCCCTAGAATGTGAGATCCAAAATAGAATCTCACAGCTTACAACTGGCGCATATTTTTTTCTTACTGTACAATATTAATTACGTACAATAGGAGTATATCGTCATATAAAATAAGATATAAATTGTATACGTCAGTATTTTTTGATTAATTAAATTTTGATAATGTATTTTAATCATATAGGGTTAAAATTTAAAACCCGTTGCTATGAGATTCTTTCTGATTGATTGTTGCGGGATTTATTTTTATTTATATTTGCTACAATTTTTTCTAGCTGAAATGCGTATATGCTCAATTTTTGTAAATAAATGAAGTACTTTTATAACAAAAACATAGTAAGCTTTATTCAATAATAATTAATTACAGAAAAATACTTATAGGAATAACATTTTTTAATAAACTTAAAAAACTACTGCTGTATATCAAAAATATAAAAGAAAATTTATATATGCGCAAAATATAAAATGTATTGAGTATAACTGTGTAATCATAATTACTCAATCAAGTAAATGAAACTGAAAGAAATACATCTACTTTTTTAAATTTATATTCCATAAAAAAAACATTTGTGACAGTAGAAGACTGAACATACTGAGCATTTAGTATGTGCTATTGGAATCTCACTGTGTATACTTCCAAATTTGGTGGAGTAATATCTTTTTACCTTGTAACTCTTTAAAGTTTTTATTAATAAATGATAAAAACTTAAATTTAAGTCATTAAAACCCGATATTTAGTTCTTAAAAGTTATAAACTTATTAATTCCATTAAAAATTAACGTAACAGGTAAAATTAAATGCGATGCAGAGTCTCCGAATCCAAATAATTTACTGTATGTGAGATTACGAATTGGATTTTATGAGTTCATTTGATAATATGTGCGACTTCAACTGGGATCTCAGGGCCATTGCCGCTTAAAGAAGGGCTGGAAAAAATTGGCGTGGTAGTCGAGTTGTTGAAATTAATAAATAAATATAATTAACAATTTTGAAAATTTCGTCTAAATATTTTTTAAATTATTAAGAAAAAATTATAATAATTGTCATTTATTTTATTTTATTATTAAGAGTGTAGTATTTAAAACTGTACTTGTAGATCTTTTTTTTTGTTATGACACTATTTATAAAATTTCTTTATCGAATTTATAATTATGACGCACACGAATTTATTAAATTGTTATCTAACGAAAAACCTTTTAATATAACTATTCTATAATTTGAAATTACAGAACGGTTTAATTTTTGTTTTAACTTATATTTTGTAATTTAATCAAAAGTAATATTATAGTAATTATGCATTTTAATGTAGTATATTTCTTTTTTTAAGATAAATATAACTGATAAATTAGAACCGAAATGTATTTATTTGAACGTAAATATTTTTACCAATTCTCTTTGTAGATCCTACTATCACCGTTAAATAATGAGTTGATAAAAATCTACGAGAATATGGAACTACGATTATAATAAAAATTTGAGTGCATCTGCACGCGTGTAAGTATGGATGTATCTGCGAGTGTAAATATAATTGATAATACAGAGTAATGATCAATTATAATTTGCAAACTAACGCAGAGAAAATAAATATTTTAAAATTGGAATTTAAATTAGTGAAAAACAAATTTATTCAACCGAGCTATTATTTCAGTTACATTTTTGTACGTAGCTTAAGTAAATTATATCGCATATGTACCCGTTAAAAACGAATCCCCTATGAAATTCCTCAAAAATTATACGCTACTACTATAATGTACTACTCTGAGGTTAGAACGATTAGAACGACGTAGTACATTCGTCGTAGTTTTGAAAGCTGTTCGTCAGTAGTATAGGAGAAAACAAAAAAAAAATTACAAGAATCATAAATAGCCGATTGATAAAAATGGAACGATTAAAAAAAGAGAAAAAAAAATTAAATATGAAAGTAAAAACAGGAACAGAGAGGAAGGAAATGAAGTCGTAATTACAGCATGATGTTACTAAGATCAAAAAAGTTTACTAAGGTTACTAAAGTCGCTTCTAACACCCTTACCGTTGTCTAGAAGGTTTACCACCAAGCGGTTAACGCGGTCATTTACCCGAAGTTAGTATTTCAAAATGAAAAGTTGTACTTCTTCCTTGACGTACCGTAGACCCAAATAATCGTGGATTTCACCGATTTCAACAAACCACGGCTCCTCAGCTGTACACCTCACTAGTTTGTTCTGAACCCGCTGTGTTATTTCAACGTTTGATTTGCCCGCCGTGCGCTATTATTGGACGCCATAGATAGTATAAAAGGAGCTTATTAGATAAAGATAAATCAGACCTCCTTCTCAGCAAACGGTAAACCAATCGTAAACCTTCCGCGTCAAACAACGATCCAGGTGAAGACCCAAGTATCTTACGATGCGGGATTAAAATGCCATTAAGGTGGACCCGTGGACAGTCTCCTCTCCTCTTTGCGAATGTCACACGGATCTACTTAGCTTGATTAATCCTTATCTTCCATGTATCCAGCCACCAGCTGATTAGATTTAATTCGACTGTAGGTTAGTTAAATTATATTGTAGGACAAATTACATTGACTGTAGGACAAATTATATTGGTGAAAATTAACTTTTGTAAAGAACTAATTAAATACCAGAATAATGCTTTTATATCATCAAACCAGTGTTAAGATCTATGGCTTGTTGATAAAAAGGTCAAAATCAGAAATTTATCGAGTTTATTGCCTTATCATAATCTTTTATGTTACATTCTTCTAGCGTTAAAAAGGCCAAACTAAAGCTAATATCTTCTACTATATTTTTCACAGTTTTGTAATATTAGCCCAAAAGAAAAAAAGGCAGAAGTTGTTTTACGTTAAATGAGCCAAAGTAAACATTGGCCCATTTAGCATCAAGCCACAGATATTTTCCTTCTCCAAAATTTCCATAAAATCCGCTATTTTTCATATTTACTGATAAAAAAAACGTTTAGTGAAAATTTTTAGATAATTTTTTTTTGAATTTTATTAGTTTATTAGAATTTGACTTAATAAGGAATTTTGTTAGAATTAATAATAACTACAAAATATTAGTAAAACTCTATTTTACAAACCAATTTAACAAAACTATTTAGGTATTTTTGATACATCTCCTGGTCAAGTGCAACAAGAAAATCTAGAAAAAAAAATTAATGTAATATTAGAATCAAACTGACGTTAAAACATCAGAATATAATAGTCAAAATTCTTACAGCAGAAATAAATATACAAATAAAACGTATCAATTAAAATTATACCAAATAAAATTAATTAGAAATAAAATTTTCCATCATTTTGTATTTAATTAATATTATATTTTGTTTTAAACAAATTTTTTTTTTTTTTGTCTTCAGTCATTTGACTGGTTTGATGCAGCTCTCCAAGATTCCCTATCTAGTGCTAGTCGTTTCATTTCAGTATACCCTCTACATCCTACATCCCCAACAATTTGTTTTACATACTCCAAACGTGGCCTGCCTACACAATTTTTCCCTTCTACCTGTCCTTCCAATATTAAAGCGACTATTCCAGGGTGCCTTACTATGTGACCTATAAGTCTGTCTCTTCTTTTAACTATATTTTTCCAAATGCTTCTTTCTTCATCTATTTGCCGCAATCAATACCTCTTCATTTGTCACTTTATCCACCCATCTGATTTTTAACATTCTCCTATAGCACCGCATTTCAAAAGCTTCTAATCTTTTCTTCTCAGATACTCCGATCGTCCAAGTTTCACTTCCATATAAAGCGACACTCCAAACATACACTTTCAAAAATCTTTTCCTGACATTTAAATTAATTTTTGATGTAAACAAATTATATTTCTTACTGAAGGCTCGTTTAGCTTGTGCTATTCGGCATTTTATATCGCTCCTGCTTCGTCCATCTTTAGTAATTTTACTTCCCAAATAACAAAATTCTTCTACCTCCATAATCTTTTCTCCTCCTATTTTCACATTCAGCGGTCCATCTTTGTTATTTCTACTACATTTCATTACTTTTGTTTTGTTCTTGTTTATTTTCACGCGATAGTTCTTGCGTAGGACTTCATCTATGCCGTTCATTGTTTCTTCTAAATCCTTTTTACTCTCGGCTAGAATTACTATATCATCAGCAAATCGTAGCATCTTTATCTTTTCACCTAAACAAATAGTTAATTATAAATAAATATTGTATAAAATGTTATTATATTAGATAGAACGTAACGTAGATACACGTAGTTTTGTTACTAGCGCATTCTGAGCCATTCTACTAGCAAAAATAATAATAAAAGTTTTTTTAAACATGGGTCCGGAAACGTTCCGTTTGCGATTTACAGCTAGCGAAAAATTTCGCTCTGATTGCTGGGAAAAGAGTGAAATAAAACCGTACTGAAATTCTAAGAATCAAAATTAAGATGTATAATTGATGGTTTATTGCGGGTTTTGATCTAAAAAATTGAATAAAACAGGTCCTAGAACCACATCTCCAGTATTTTTCATAGTATTCGAGTAAACAGAAAACTTTGTCGTCTAAAAACACGTTTTATACGTTTGTAACACAAAGAATTTGTTAAATGACTAATAAATACGTAAAACTTATCAAAATTTGTAGATAATTTCATTTTGAATAGATTTATTAAAATAGTCCAATATAAACCAAATAGAAGTTCAAGAAATTTGATTTTATTACTAACACAAACAAAATATTTCGTATACTTTGCTTTCCTGTAAAACGATACAAAAATACTGTTGCATTAAGGATAAAAATAAAATAAAAACACCAGAAATAATATTATTCAGACAATAAAGTTTATGTATCTTTTTTGAATTTACTGTCAAATTAAAAATTTAAGTACGATTCCGAAGTTGTTAATACAGAAATAAGTTGGCCAACAATCCATTTTATGTCGTGTCATCAGTATGATCTACGTTTCTGTTGTGAATTATTGCCGGTACAGTGTAGTTTAATTAATTAATTAATCCTTGGCTATCCTTGGTTTAATTAATTAATCCTTGGTTTAAATTTAATTAATTAATTAATTAATTAATCCTTGGCTATCCGTATCTCGCTAACCGAAAGTTTCCGGACCCGCGATAACATAAACGTTTTTCATTATTTTCGGTATTAGAATGAGCTCAGAAATCGCCGGTAACACTATGCGAATCATTCTGTATGTATGAAATGTCAAAATACTTAAAAAATTACGAGGAAATTGATAAAAGTTAAAGAAGTATATCTATAAACTAAATTCTTTAATTTGAAATAAATATTTACGTATATTAATTTTCAGATTGTACACGACTAGAGAAATGTTACAAATCATTCCAAAAAATGACATAACGACATATAAGAATAACAAATATCCCGTTCCAAGCTTACTAGGAATGTGAGAATACAAATGGTTTCCCGTTATTTTCTTCATTAGACCAAATATATGATGGCACGTCAGCACACCAAGACCACTGAAATATACGTAATATTCAGCTCTCCTTTTCCGTTTAGCTGTTAGAGAAAGCGACTAGACCTCTTAGCTCTAATATGTCAGCTGCTTTACAAACGTTACAACATAAGGAAGACCGGGGTAGATAGTGTAAAGTATCAAATTAATGAATCCCTTTCTATAGTGAATTAGTGAATTATATTCAATAGATTAGTTTAAAAAAAAAGTTATTTAAATTGCGTTTGTAATAACTATTAAAAAAAAAAAAAAAATTAACGTAATAATAGAAAAAACGTTTTAATATAAAAAACTTAGGATTTGGAATATGTAAAAAAAATTATTAGAACAAATTATTAAAACAAATTATTAGGATGTAGGGGGTATACCGAAATGAAACGACTAGCACTAGATAGGGAATCTTGGAGAGCTGCATCAAACCAGTCAAATGACTGAAGACAAAAAAAAAAAATGAAAAAACGTTATAATATTAAAAACGTTGAATTCATTTCGTAATTTGTTTGAAACACACTATATATATATATATTTTTTTTTTGTACACGACACACAGACTATCAAAAATAAATGAAGTCGTCCTTTCTTTCGACACTCTTCAAGATAATCTGAAACTGCAAACCGTTTTTAGTATTAATGGTATATAATAATATATAATTTTATGGTTTACATCAAATGAATGTAGTCAGAATCTTTTTATGAGAAATATCACATTGATTTATATGAGAAGGATGCAAATTCGTTAATTTTATACAGATGCTAAATACATATAAATAATGGATCGAAATATTCAATATCAGTTTCTTTTTTTGAACTTCAATTTTTTAAACACAGGAATTTATAAATTAAATGATCATTCGAAATGATGTCTTATTCAATGTTAAAAGACTAATTGCGGTACCAATACTTTTTTAATTTAAAAAAAGAATTAATTTATTATCAAAGTCTAAATTCTTCACAGAATTACCCAAATTTGGTCTTCAGTTTGGTCTGATAAAGAATGTTGAGGCATTTTTTAAAAGATAAATGTTATTTCCACACAATCAACTCTTGCAAAGTACAAAATAATACTTTTTATTATTATTTTTAACATTATATTTTTATTCTATAATGGATTTAAAAATGAAACTTAAGTTTATTAAACTTTTACGAAATTGTTATAAAAATAAATTTCTTGTCATTTTAGTCTTTTGTGATACATTATTATCATTTTTTTTTTAAAAACAAATGATCCATTGCTTATGTGTTCTGATGACGTATCGAAAATATTTTTTTAAACAAAAGATTATGAAGTAAAAATCATAAAAACTTATAAAACTTCCTTTTATCAAGAAAATTATTTCATTATAATTTTATTCAGTAGTTAAGTCATAAAGTAGTGCAGCAAGAATAGGCTGCAATAATCAAGTTGGCAGTCGTTTTAAAACGCTTGTTTTTTTCTTTAAACCAGTTAAAAACTACATAATGTGTAATTTGGACTGCGTCGTGTTTTTGTGTGGAGATAAATATAACATTTTAATTTATAATTTATGGCTCTGTACATGAACACATCATTTTAGAAAAGTATAAAAATATCAGCTCTAAAAATTCAGATATTGCAATATTGTATAAATATTACAGCGAGGTTGGAAGACACGACTGCGTTTTGTTTTTGCCGATGTCGGGCGGTGTGTGGACGAAGCCTGCGTCCACTCCTTTCACACCACCTGGTGGTAAAAACCGGGTTGAGGGTGAACTGATGTGAGTTGGCTCAGTCAAACGAAGGCTGAACACGAGTAGGAACGACAAAGTTCTACCTTTTGCCTGTCATGTCCTCCTTTAATTCGACCTACCCTGCAGGAGAAAGTAAGCGCTGGTACACATCGTCTGGATGAGCGAGCTTTCGTGCCGCAACCTGTGTGATGCCTCAGGTGCTAGCGATTTCGCCACTCTGCGGTTCGATGTGAGAGATCGCAAGTATACGTGTTCGGCGAAGAAACTTGTGAAGGGAAACCGTGCAAGGATCCTCCTGTTTGAGTCGACTGCAAAGTACAGCATTCATGTCGATCAAGAAATTGTTCTGTTTATAAAGGTGAAGCAGCTTTTCATAAGTTAAAATATTACAGAAAGTCAGCTATTTTGAAGTTACAAACTTAAACAGCCGTAGACCTAGAGCAGCAAAACGTTTGTCAGGTAGGAGCTACAGTTTCTACCGCAAGTGTTGATGCAGGTTCCTAAGTAAATTCGCTCCAATGTTAGCTACAACGGTAGAAAGAATAATCGATGATAAAATGAAATGTTTCTTTAAAAGGAAGCTATAGACCGCCGAAGCCGCCAGGAAATACAGCGAGTAAAAATAAAATCGGATTAGAACAGAATAAAAAGAAGACAAACTTGAGGTTACGGTTCAGCTACATAATCTGACAAATGAATTTGTTAAGAAGGCTTCGGAACATCCGGAGGGGGCATTGAAGCCATGTTCTTCTGCACTGATCTCACAACTAAAACCGCAGAGAACCCTAAATCCACAATAAGAGTCCTGTTTTTCCTCTTTCCAAGTCGAGGAAGCGAGGTGCGATTTCTATCGTGTATGCAGCTCCTGTCCCCGCCTCTGAATTGACTCCTACACAGAACGTCGAGCCATGCCAGTTCTCGTCAGCGTTTCCTTGGTCTCCGACTTGGAGAATGGAAGCTACACGGGAGATTACTTAGTATTAGAACATAAAGCAGTTTGGAGATGAAAAATAAAATAAAAATGATATCTCGAAGAAAATATATGCCATCCCCGAAAGTTGGTTGTTTTATAAGGCAAACTGAACTAGTTTCACTGCTGATACGAAACTTCCCAAACCAACTGAAGTTATCAGAAATTAAGTTGACGCTATAAACAATATTATATTTTCCTTGACAACAAGATATATTGCCAGAACATCCGGGAAACTAAAGAAGTCACCCGTTCCGTGATGGAATGTTGAAATAAGTGAAGCGGTAAAAAGGAAGAAAAAGAATATAACGCTTTCAAGAAACGTCCAACATCAGAAAATCTAACTGCCTTTAAAAAATACAGGGCGTATACAAAAAGGTTTATGACAGATTAAAAAAAAAAAAATGGTCCTAGCAACAATATGTGTCATCTATTAGAAGAAATACGACTGCAGCAGATGTTTGGAAAGAAGAAGGCTATATGTGGTCGTACAAACTTTATCTCCATAACTTACTCGCCTTCAATATGAAAATGATTTAAGGTACTCCAAACGAGATTGCTGAATTCTTAGCCAAATAATTCGAAGAAGCCAATACAACAGTTAATTTTGACGAATGCTTCAAAAAAAACAAAAACTTAAGGGTCACCTAAATTTTGGAACCAAAATGAATTTTTAGTACAATGTACCTTTCAAAATAGATGAACTTGTGAAAGCGTTAGAGAAAACAGCTAATACATATCTAGTTCAGATGAAATATATTACATCATGATCAGACAGCTAAGCACCGCTGCAAAATATAAATTGTTAAAATTACCTAATCAGGTATGGTGGGATGAAATTTACCCGTGGCAATGGAAGAAGGTAATTGAATTGTTCCAATTTAAAAAAAAAATAAAACCTTCGGACATCGAAGAGGAATTCCTGGTGTTCCTTTGTGTATGAACATGGAATAAGAGTCCCTGGGGAGTTGTATATAGGGTCTTGAGACACAAACGACGAAAGGACGTATTTTTGTCCGCTCTCTCGACCCGGCTCGGTGTAATTTCAGACATGTCTAAAATTTTTCACAGACTACTTGACGATTTACTGCCTGATGATACTACAAAGCAGGTGAGACCACATACCATCAGCGGGTGAAGCGTGAGATTGCTCAGTTTCACGGGGGTGCAGTTTCCTTGGAGATTGCAGAGACCGAGGTCCGTCAAGCTATCTGTAGTATAGGTAGAGGTATAGAGAGCACACAGGGGGATACTACTGGGAGTAGTATCTGCCTATAGAACTGTTTCTTACGAGGCCCTCTGTGTGCTCTCGAGAATGTTACCGATTGACCTTATCGGCAGATATAGAACTGACAGGTTTTTAGGCAGAGCAAAAAATGAAGTCAGGGAAAACATACATAGAATCTGGCAGGAGAGATCGGCGGAGGCTGGAATGGCTGGATGGACAAGAACTTTAATTCCAGAATTAACAGGATGGATTAACAGGCGGCATGGAGAGACTGACTATTGGATCACCCAGTTCCTGACGGGACGTGGGTGTTTCAATGGTTATCTCTATAAGGTGGGAAGAAGGAATGAACCCATGTGCATGTACTGCGAACAGGACGATGATTCTGAGCATACGTTTTTAGTATGTAATAAATGGATAAGACTAAGACACGACGCGGGTATTCATGGAAAAACGCCGAAGGAGACCATGGATTTCATGCTCAGCAGTAATGAGAACTGGAGGAAGGTCGCTGATTACATAAAGACAGTACTAAAACAGAAGAATGAAGGTGAAAAAAGTATGAATTTCTAGAATGTTAGGTTGGGTGGACAGCCTCAGCAGTGAGAGCCAGCAGGCTTAGGTGTGCTGGTTTCAATGATCCGCTGAGGACTCCTTGGGGTGTGCTGTAGGGACAATAGCGTATTTTAAAAGCCCGGGAGTCACATCACGACTTGCAGATATGATGTGGTTCCATAGAGGACATAATAGAGAATAAAAAAATCTCAAAAGAGCCACCGGTAGGCCTGACCTGCCATGCCGGTATATAGCCGGTAGGCGGGGAGGGCCTATTAGAGTAACGGACACTCACCTGGGGGGCGTAATACCATCAAGTCGGTCCGGCCCAGGGGAGTAGAGATAAAAAAAAAAAAGGCTCCTGGCTTTGATGGGATAACGACGGAGCTTCTTGTTCGTTCGGTAGGGGTAAGTGTGATAATTATCAAACAGGTTTTAATAAATTCTTGTTTGGAGGATACTTCTCGGATATATGTTGAAAGAAGGGTATTGTGAAATTATTGTTTAAAGGTGGCGACAAGGATTCTGCTGTTAGTTCGTCATATAAGCCCTTGACGTTACCACCGGTTATTGGTAAGGTCTTTGAAAAGATTTTGTATCTTCGTATAAATGAGAGGTTGACCTCGCTTGGTTTACTAATGGGTAAGCAGCATGAGTTTCGTCCCGGAAAGGGTACTGAGGACGTCATATTTCGTGTGATGAGTTTGGTACCTCCAGTCGGGAGGAATATGTCCTAGAAATTTTCCTGGGCATTTCTGGAACATTTAATAACCTATGGTGGCCTTCTGCTACATAACAATTACAGAAGAGCGATTGTACTGTGAGCGAGTTGCAGGTTATGAAAAGTTACTTCAATCAGGGATGTGCTGCTCCGGCAGCCATGAAGTAGGGAAGACACTGCTCAAGGGTTGTCCGCAGGGCAGTGCGTTGGGTCCCTTATTGTGGGTGGTGGAGTTTGATTCACTTCTGCGGTTGAGGTTATCCAGCGGGTGTCGCATCGTGGCTTATGCTGACGATGGGCTCCTGCTGGTCGAAGGAGGTTCGCGGAGGTGGGTTGAATTCCGAGCCACTCAAGTATGCAGGATACTCGAGCTATGAGGATATCAACATAAGATGACGTTTAGCCCGGAGAATAATACGATGATGCTCCTCAAAGGCCGTTTGGCTATGAGACGGCTACGGCTTCGCTTATCAATTTCAGGCTAACGTTTTAGATATGTTCGAGTTCAAAAATCCCTTGGAGTGTTTCTTGATGATAAATTGCAGTTTAAGAAGCACCTTCAATACGTTGTGGGGATGACCTGTAATGCCTACTTCGGAATTGACATATGGTCAATCCTGATAGGAGTCTTAATTTTAAGACTATGAGTATCTTTTATAAGGACGTCTGTGAAGCAATTATGCTGTATGCGGCACCTCTTTGGGCGGATAGGCTAAAATTTACAAGCTATCGGGATATTTTGTTACGGACTAAACGCCTTGTATTGCTAACGTTAACATGATCGCAGGCGTGAAACCGATACACTTGATTGTTTCTGAGAGGCAAAAGCGTTATGTTGCTAAGAAGTCAGATGAATTGACTTCAAAGAAAATAGAGGAGATAGAATAGCAAGCATGGTGTCGCCCTGAGACAGGCCAGATGGGATAAGACAGAGTGTGGGCGTTAAACGCATGATCTTTTCCCTAATGTCGTTGATTTGCGGGACGCCTCTTGGGTACACCCGAGTCAAGTATGTGACGCAATTTCTTTCAGGGCATGGTGCTTTTCGGGACAGATTATAGAAATTCGGCCTGGCGGACTCTGGTATGTGTCCGCAATGCGGATTGTTGGACGATGCTTATCAGGTGATGTATGAATGTATGACTTAATGCGCACGAAGACCATTTGTCGGGTTGATATAATCGGGTCAACACTTGATCTCCGTGTTAATTGGAAAAGCCAGGCCGAATGGGTGATCGTAGAAAGTTTATTGCATATTTGGTAAAAGAAAGGATCGCTGAAGGGGTGTGTGATGTTTGCTTGGATTTTCCTTCTTCGTGTTTATATTTGGTTTTAATTAAATTTTTTGCTGTTTTTGTTTCTGTTTGGTTATAGATTTTTTTTGTTTTTCTTTTGTTACGTTTTATGTTACTATTATGTTACATTATTTATTGTTATTGTTATGTGTTGTTAGTGTTTTTGTGTTACATTTTATGATTCGTTGTGTGTTGAACTCATTTTTAGCTTCGAATGCAAGTCGTTTAGTCTTGTTTGAAACTTGGCTAGATGTCTTTTGTTTGGAGTTTATTTTAGTAGTACACTGATAAATGTCGCTTGTAGCATTCGCATCGGTGGCATCCTGGCTGAGGGTTCAATGAAAGATATCATTGCCGAGGTACTGAAGATGACCTTCAGTAAAGCCCAAAGGAAAGGACGGACGGGCTTCAGGATGTGTTCACTTCTGTAGAAAGAGAACTCCTCATCGTGGTCATGTTTTGACCAACGATGACCATCCTATTCAGTACAAAGATAATGCACGCTTTTTAGGTTTATTATTATGTAAACCCGTTATTTGGAGACTACACGTACAGTATTTGAGTTTTAGATGCAAGAAAGCTCTAAACGTTATTAAATGTTTATCGAACATGAATTGGGGCTCAGAAAAAGAGAGATTATTGCAATTGTCTAAATCATTGGTTCAATTGAAGCTTGATTAAGGATGCATTGCATATTCATCCGCTATAAAGTCGCATCTATGAAAGTCATACATAATAGCGGAATCAGATAAGACAGCGGAATCAGTCCCACAGGCGCTTTCCGTACAAGCTCTGGTGATAGTTTAATGTCTGAAGCCGGCATAGTGTCATTACATTACAGAAGAGAGATCTTACTATTAAAGCCTACAGCAAATATGTGGGCCTTTTTTATCCACATAAGCTATAAAATATTTAATAACAATCCTTTGGCTGCACTGTATGAATAACGCGCAACTTATTCCACGCCAGGCAGACTACAGTATCCATATCGGTACTGGTATCGTGAGTTAGCAACAAAACATAGACTTGCTTTGAAGAATACACAAGTAATTTCTTGTAGAGAAATACCATCAAGGCTTTTCCCAACTGTAAGCAGAAGATTATATCTGTCTTATGGAAAAATAAAAGAGAAACCTGCAGTGATCATCCTACAGGAATTTTTGTCAATCATCAGTTTCTGGAAAGAATACATAAAAATTTATACTGATGGTTCTATAACCGATTATGGTATTGGATGCTCTATATACCTAAAATGTGAAGACTCATTCGTGAAAACTGCCAGATATAGCCGCATTGCTACACAGCAATTTCTTCGGTACAAAAATTTCTGCAAAGAGAGAGTGCTTATTTGTTCCATTCTTTAAGCGCATTAACTGCTATTCGGATTAAGAACAGAGAGGATGTTTCTATCGCAAAACATTCTGTCCATTCTGTATGTACTAAACCGAAGTATTATTTCGATATACATTTGTACATCGAATTGTAGGACTCCAGGATAAGCTGGTATCTCGGGAAATGAAAGCGCAGACGAAGCTGCCAGAATGACAACAATTTATGAGAATGTAGACATAACCCAATTCATGTGACAGACATTAAAAATCATCTAATACTATCAGTAACACACGGTACAATGAATGGAGAAGATTAAACACGAGACTGAATGCAATTAAGATTACTCCAAATAAATGGAAGAGCGACCCAAAACTGACTCGCCGAGAACAAATTGCGGTGACCAGACTCAAAATCGGTCAAATACGAATAGCCAATTCATTTTTTGTAAACGGGTTAGAAAGACTGTTATTCAGTGTACGTGATAAACTACTTACTAGTAGATAAGCATCTACTAGAGGAGTGTACAATATATGAAAACCTCAGGAAGAAGTATGAACTAAGAAATAATATTGCCGCTGATTTAGAAAATGGTAAAGAAGAAGAAATAGTTTACATGCCAACGGATTATAACGCTATTAGAGTAAGCCTTTGACGAAATCAGAATATTTTGTTTGACAGAATGTTTTTGTGCGAAACTTACGGTCTTAGAGGAAGAAAGGGATCGCGCCTTCCATAAATCGGTTAATTTGATAGTTGAGAGTTGTAAGTTATGGTAGGTGATCGTGGTTGCAAGAGGCCGTACGAAGACAATAGTGGGTTTGTAAATATACTGATGGAAATGTCTGCCGAGCCATTTGCATCGGTGGTATCCTGACTGTGGCCAAACTGATAACAATATTGTGTTATCAAGTTTAGAGGGTCTAAAATATGAACTCCGGTAAAGGCCATAAATTCTACGAATGGAGGTGGTAATGCGACGACCGGGAGCGTCACGAGACGGGTTTCATCCCTTATGGGGATCAGGATGTAAGGCAGTTGACACCTGAACATAGAATTAACAAATTTACATGGTGCTTGTCCAATATTTTTTGTATATTTTAGTTTATTTAATATTTTAGTTTCCTTTTTATGTTTCATGTAAATGTAATGGCCATATATACCCTAACATATGACGATCCTACTGGTAATTTTATTCTTTTTTTACAGAATATGATCAGGGCTGACATGAATGATCTTAGAAGTCGATGCCCATTTAACCCAATTTAAAAAAAAAATAATAATAAATATAAGTAATACGTAATTGAACCAGTGAGTAAATCCTCAATGATTCATATCAATAATCGGGTCCTTCTTTTCCTACTTCTCTTAATTAAGATAATTTTCTGAATAAAATAAAGTTTTGTAACTTTTTTTTGGATGACTCTAGCTTGATCACTGTTTGTTAAAAATTATTTTCAACATATCAAAAAACGTAAAAATGAATTTTAAAAAAATAAAAAATTCTAATAGTTACATACAAATAAACTGATAGATAATAAATTTTCATTACAATTTTCTGAAACATTAATAAATGTAAACCGGAGTAAAATTTATTACTACTTAAATAACCGTACTTAATTTTTTTATACTTTATCTTGAAATTCAAAATATAATGCTAAGTATATGCATTGGACAAGACACGTTAGGCGAATGAGGAACGAAAGAATAACTGCTGGGGTTTTAGTTTGAAGCCCCATCGTCTTCGGGTAGATGAAGCCTGGTATTTTGTAATTTGCGACAGTTATTATTAGTAACGGGTACTTTATAACAAATAAGAATAAACTATTTTGACAACTCTTAAATGAAGATTCAAAAAAGGTACCGTAAATTAAAGAGATACGTGAAACCCGGTACAATAATAGCGTTAAGGCACTGTAAAAAGAACGTAATATTTTTCTGAATCACCAAATCTGCATCAGTTGAAATGCATCTCAAAATTTATCAGAAATATATTATACTTTATTGTAATTAAACTAATATAAGCGTTAGACTTAAGTAAAAAATGTAATAACTCTTACTTTACTGTACTGAATTTCAGAACTTTTCTAATTTTTTAAAATGGCACTTCATGAATATTACAATTTAAACTTTTAATTTTGAAACTTTTATTAGTTTCAATTTTTTTTAAATTCATTAACAAAAACAAAAAAAACATTGTGCTTAAAAAAAAAATAAAAATAAGAATAGATTGTACATATTTCTCGTAAAAAATTACGCGAATAAAACACACCAACCTCAGAAAAAAAAGTTCTATTTTACAAAGTTCCAATCTGAAATGTACGGAGCGTATATCTTTAAGAAACCTCGTCTAATTTTAAAGTAGTTTTAAGGTTTTCATTTAAAATGTTTAAACATTTTTACCGTTCTCGAAAACAAGATGTACACAAGGTTTAAAAAACCCAGAGATAAAAACTATAATTATTCTAAGAAGTAATAACAATCGCTTTCATTAAAAGTGCATCAAAATTGTCTAGCAATCAACAGCTGAAAAAAGTTTCAGATAAAAATAATAAATTTTTGTCGCATTAAAAAGTTAAGTCATTAACAATTTATCAGCGTAAGTCTACATTTACCGGTAATGTATACGTAGCTTGAACAAACTCAGGCTAACCATTCCTGAGATGTACGGTTAATTGAAACCCAATTGGACTTGGTATCCGTGATCTATTATTCAAATCCGAATAAAAGCCACTAACTTTATTAGGATTTGAACCTGAGAACTTCGACTTATAAATCAGCTGATTTAGGACAACCAGTTTACCGTTAGACCAACCCGATGGGTTGATCGAAAAATTGTTGATTTACCACTTATCAAATTTATTTAAAAACAGACGTAAAAATGTTCTTTTAATCGTAAAACACGCTAATGGATGATATCTTTGGCAAAAATTAAACATTTATTATATTTTCTAAAAGCCTTTTTTAAATAAAGTAATGGTAAACGTTCTTCCGGTACAAAGTACATATATAGAAATATTTTGTTAAATAACATCATCATATAAGTCAAATTTTAAAATAAAGAGAAATGAATGCATTCTTTTTTTTATAACGAATTTTTTTTAATTATTCAAATTTTTATACAATTTTAAGATCTTTTGTGACATAAATTATTGATTAAATAATTGATTATTTTTCTATATTTTTTTTTGTTTTAGAAATAGATTTTTCATCAGAAAATTTGAATGACAAACGAGAGTTATTAGATTTCGATTATTTTAAAAAGCAGATGTATCTGCATACTTATATTGGAATTTTAGAAAGAATTAATAATGCAGTCGACGATGGTGACGATAAATACATAAAATATTTACCGCTAAATTATCCAAAAAATTATACAGAATTTTACATGAAATGGATAGCTATAACAGCTGAAGACGGTTTAAAATTATTTAATCAAACATACGATTTATTTTTAAAAGAAATCGAACCGTTAAATAATCCTGAATTCATAAGGATACCCTGTACATTTGCTTATCAAATATTTACATACGGTTACGGCGGAAGAAAACCGAACTGGGATTATAAAGTTAGCAAAATATTCTTCAACGGTCCACATATGGTAACGCAATTAAGATTCGGAAGATTAATCGAAACCGATGTTTATAAATCTTTTTATACAAAAACAGGATGTATACCCCAACCGACAGGGATCATTGTCAACCCAAAAGTTCCGTTTTTATCCATATATCCAGATGCTGTAACGTATTGTAATAAACAACTTTACTTAGTATTATTTCATAAACCTTTATTGGTCGCTCCGTTAAAAAAAATAATGAAGTTATTTCACAGCGTACAACTTATGCCGGGAAACAATTATAAATTAAAAGTAAGAAATAAATATTACGGTATGTTACAATACGGAATGTATATTTTAAATTTAAATAAAAGCTTTCTAACAGTTTATTCCCGTTTCGATAAACAATCAGAAATAATAGAAGTAGATCTGGATAAACAGTATATTCAAAAGATGGAATATAGATATTACAAGGCGTATTTCAGATACATATTACCACGTATTTATTATCGATTTAAAAATATAACAACTCTATACAAAAAGATTAAAAACGACTAACATTTTTGAAATTATGGTATTTCACAAATAAATATTATTTACGAGTAAATCGAGAGCTAAATTTTAAGGCCGAAAACCTGCCTTACTAGTAAAACAAAAATAAAAACTGAAAACAGAACTGCACGGTTATACGATTTTTAAACGCTACATCTTTTGAAAATATAGTTAGAAAAATCATTCAACTTACACTTGGAGAAGTAAAAGGAGTAAGCAGCGTTTTCTACGGTAAATACATTTTAAGATGTAACGGTTCAAATTTTCATAGAAAAAAAAAACAGAAAATAATAATCGCCTAAAACGTCTATTTAAAAAACCAGTTTCCACATATTTGTTGACGAAAATACGTACGGTAATCTTTAAATATTACAAAATTTGGTGGATTTAAACACAGCTTTTTCGGTTTAATAAGGTAAGATAAGGTGTATGAAGTGAAGTAAGGTATAAAATTGTTGTAGTAAGAAAACGAGGGAAAACATCTGATATGGTAAAAAACGAAAATTTCAAAGTAGCCTAACCGACTGTCTATTCTAAAATTTTACTTCTAATTGTATTACTAGATAGTAATACAATAATAATAATATTTCTAAATAAAAATACATGTTTCTTTTTACGACTTCTCAGTTAACATCCTCTGATTGAAGGACCACATTTGGATGTATCTTTTTAAATATTAAATAATAACGTATTTTGCTTTTTAAATATACAGTTGTGAATCATGTGCGGTAAGTAATAAGACAAAACATAATAAAAGGAATTCTAATATCATTTTAATTTTTTTTAAAAATAAATATTAAAAATTATATTCTAATTGATTCTTAAACTTAGCCGATGACTTTGAAAGAAAATCTGAGAATCCAGAGTTTAAAAAATAGATTTGCGAGATCAATTTTAGGTCTGAGTAGAAATAATATGCTTTAAAATAGTAGAATTACAAAGTAATTGAATATTTTTTTTTTTTATCTGGAATTTTACGGGCATCGACTGCTAAGGTCATTAGCCCTCGTCACAATCTTTAAAAAAAAATTACTATCACAATCTGGATCGTCATATGTAAGGGTGTAAAGGGCCCTTACATTTTATTTAAAAGCACAAACTACACAAAACATTTAAGACATAAAAGACAAGGACAATCACAAACACTTACGGGGTGTAAAGGGCCCGATATTAAAATTTGAGATAAGGTTCTCAAAAGACCATGAAATTAAAATTAAAATTAAACTTATCAATACCATTTCTTTCTTTATATATATATATATATATATATAAACTACCGCTTAGAGTATCTTTTATCACAGTTTTAAACTTTCATTTTATAGACTTTTAAGAAGTCCACTGGCGTGTAGAAATGCAACTATATTTTCTTCATTTCCATTATCCAGATCAGCACTAATATTATTTGTAAGACGGAACCTCTTTCTGAGGTCCTCATATATAGTACAATCTTCTATTAGATGCTTGATTGTCAGTGTTTTATTACAAACACCGCACATTGGTCTCACTTCGCCGGTTAACAAATATAAATTTGTTAATCGCGTGTGACCTAAGTCTGGTCACCGCTACTTGTTCACGGCGAGTCAACTTAAAGTCGCTTTTCCATTTATAAGGAGAAGTTTTTACTGAGTTTAATTTTGTATTTAAAGTCCTCCATTCAGCGTTCCACTTGTTTCTTATTATGTTTGTTAGACGGTTTTTAACATCTGCCACTCTTACAGGAAATGCATCCAAATCATCACAGACTGTTGCCTTTCTGGCAGCTTCGTAATTGAATATTAACAATTTTAATGACAAAATGCAGAATAACACCGACAAAGAAATATCGAAATCTAGAAAGAATCGATTGTTAGATTATTATTAACTTGATAGTTACAGGAATTCTGATGTCCTACTAGAAAATGGCAGGAATAGAAGCATCATTGAAGCCCCAACGGAACTAGAGACTGGCTGTTCGAGGTGAAAAAAGTTATATATTAAAAACCAATAGTTCTTGAAGAATTTTGATTTTTTTACTTATTTAAAAAAAAATTAATTTGTCTTTATTTGAAATAATCTACATAGTTTTAGAGATACAGCACGTTAAGTGATTGGTATCTTCGGCTGATGTCAACTTTTCTTAATATTTTTCCTCTAAATACATTTCTGTAAAATGAAATCATAAGCTTAATGTAAAATGTTAGTAAATTCACTGGAAATAAGCCTATTTAATGGTATAAACAACCATTAAAATACAACCCCAAAATAACCCCAACCCCAAAACAAACCCAAAATATTGGGGCATATACACACACACACACACACACACACACACACACACACACACACACACACACACATATATGTGTGTCTGTGTAAAGATAAAAAACAAGATTAATAAAATTGGTAATGTTTATTACTAACTGGATTACTAACGAATTGACAATTTATCGGTGAGTCAGTGAACGACTCAGAACTTACTAATTGATACAAAACCAGTTAATGTCAACGACTTAAAAAATCAACAACGAATTAAAAACTAACAAGGAACTAGCTTATACAACTAAAATAAAAAATAAAAGTCTTCGAGATTCCTGCCAGCTTCAAGTAAACGTAACTTGATATACTTTCTTTAATGGAAAATTATCTGTGAAATATTACATCCTAACAAAAAAAAATATTTAGAATAAAAATAATGAAGATATCTTACGTAAACTAAAGATATATTTAATAATTTGAAAGCAGTTGTGATGATCATACCACGAAGATCATGCTACGAGACCCGATTCTGGAGATCTTACGTTATATGTAGTACTATGCTAAGAAATCCGTTTTGATGTCTCAGTGTAATAATGATTTTCAAACGGTCTTTATTTCATCTCATTTTTTAGCAGGACAAAAACGTCGAATATATGAGAGCAAATTACGACAACTCCAACGGTTTACTTTGCATTGCCTCATTCAAACGATATTAAGCTATTTCTCATAAATTATAAATTTTACATTATTGTTATGTTGATTTTTATAAAATAAAATAATTTGTAAAATAATTTTATTATTTAGGTCAGTAAAAATGTTAAGTCCCCGTGTTGGGGATGTGCTATACTTTTGTACCTGGATTACTTATTTCATAATTTATATTTTACGGTTTATTTAATATTATTTATTGTAAATCTCTACTTGATAGAGATAATTGTAGAGAAATTCTTTTTTAACATCTTTAAAAACTATAAATTTCATTAAAAATATTTTACTTTTTTCACATCAAAGTTCTTTTTAATTACGTTATTAAAATTTCATTCAATCATTGTGTTCTGCCATTACGGCAGGTCTTGTCATGGCCAGCAGTCTCTAACTTAATCTATCTTGCCGCAGTTACTTTGTCTTTCCGTATTTTCCTTTTTCCATAATCCCATCCAGAATAAATTACCTTTTTTCTTTACTATCTTTTTGAAACCTTTTTCTTCCTCTTCCTTTTTATATTTTTAAAATCTTCCATCGCATCCACTAAAACATTTTCTTGTGATACAGTATCCCAACCGGTTCCTTTTCCTGCTATCAATTACATTTAATATTATTCCGTTTTCTTTTATTCTTTGTAATACCTTATTATTAATTACCCGATTTAACCATCTGATATTAATCATTTTACGTCATACAAACGCCTTAATTCGCCTTCTGTCCACCTTCCTTAGTATCCACGTTTCGGCTCCGTGCAGCAAGACATTCCATAACATCTTGCGAATATCTTTCTTAAATTCAGTTCAATTTTCCACACAACAGTTTTCTCCTCGTATTAAGCGCTTTCTTACTCCTAGCTATCCTCGTTTTAATTTCTGTGATACAAGTTAGGTCTTCATTTATATTGCAGACCAAGTATTTAAATATTTTCACCTGCTCTATTACTTCATTTTCCAGTCTTCTCCACTTTTCCGCCTGTTACCGAGCTTTTTGTTTTCTTTTTATTATTCTCATTCCTTGATTTTCACAAGATTTATCTAAGTCATTAAGAATTTCAATTAGCTTTGTTTCACTTTCTGCACCAGCGCCTTATGATCACCAAATCGTACATATTCCACTTTTCTTCCTCCCACTGCAACTACTCTTTTGCCATAAAAGTAACCTTTAATTATCTCTTATAGATATACAGAACAGAATAGGCGGGATGCAGCATCCTTTCCGAATTCCTCTTCTAGTCTCTATACTTTCTGTCGTCTCATCACCCGCTTTAACTTTTATTCTCTGGTTAAAGTAGAGCTCTTTTATCAGGCATCTTTCCCTCTCCAGTCAACCCTACTAAAGGCATTTGAACTCTGTCGAAGGCCTTTTTCGGGTGAACAAATGTAATATTCATCTTCCGTCTCTTTTCCACATTTCTCACTACACATCACTCTTAGCAGACCAATAGCGTCTATAGTTCTCAATCTCCTTATAAAGATATGCTGCTCTTCCCTAATATCTTCCTCCAATTTTTTGTAAAGCCTCTTTTTTAATACTCTTAGCAGCATCTTTGCGGCATGAGATATTATGCCAATAGATCTATATCCTTCTCTCTTTTTTCGTATTTCTTTTCTTTTCAATTAGTGTCATTATTTTATAGTTTCAAGGAAATCCTTAGGCCGCTTCTTCCCTTCTTCATATATTGTATTGCGCAAGTTTAGTAATAAGATCTCTCCTTTCTCCAAGAACCTTAAACAGTTCAATCGGTATTTCATCACATCCTTCAGCTTTTCCTTTTTTCATCAATATAATACCTTCTTTTACTTCACTTCGTAGTATACCATAACCCTTTTGATCTCCATTGACCTTTGCTCCTTTCTTCACTTCTTGATCTATTTCTCTTGGCTTTTCTTTTATCGCATACAAATCTCCAATGTACTCTTCCCATCACCTTTTCACTTCTTCCCTCTCTGTTACTGTTTTTTCATTCTATGTTCTATGTCTGATCTAAGTCTAAATCTGTTTTACCTCTATGTCTCTCTTTGACCATTTTATTCCTCTCTTATCTTTAAAAACCATTTTA
This sequence comes from Lycorma delicatula, assembly GCF_047948215.1. Lineage (NCBI taxonomy): Eukaryota > Metazoa > Arthropoda > Insecta > Hemiptera > Fulgoridae > Lycorma > Lycorma delicatula. The sequence continues at coordinate 10,246,627 of NC_134460.1, read as the reverse complement.
AGTTTATAAAACCATTTTAGTTTCTGAAGCTAAAGAAGCATCAGAAATGGTTTTTAAAGATAAGGTCTTTATAATATAATATAATATGTATATTATATACTATATAATATTATATCATATCGCCCTTCCTTTTCCAGGTTTTCCATCACAGCACATCTTTCCTGGAATCATCTTACTTTAACTTTCTCAGTTTTTCTACTTAGTTTATTTGATTCGTCTCCAGTCACAGTTTCTCTGCCATCACTCTTTCCATTTCTTCTGCTGTTTTCTTTTTCCTTAGTTTCTCAAAATCGTCTCCTTTTCATTCCATTTACTATTTTTTCGAGCTTTATATTCACTTCTGCAACAACCAGTTTGTGATCTGAATTTATATTCGCCCCAGGGTAAGCTTTAGCATTTTCAAGCGATTCCTATATTTTTGTTGCGTTATTATGTAGTCAATTTTGTATTTTGCACCGTTTATTCTTGGCACCTATGAACATCTTTTCCTCTGATAGTTTTCTTACAGGGTGTTTTTCAACACTATTTTTTTCTATATAGAAATTGACGAGTCTCTCTCCTCGTTCACTCCTTTTTTTCAAAACATATTTTCTAACTACCTTGTCTTCTTTTCCCTGTCCAATCACTTAGTATCACTATACACACCCCTTTTCTTCCATTTTCAGATATCTCTTCTACGTTTATCGTAATACTCTTCTACTTCCTTTGTTATTACAAAGTGATCAATAAAATATAAAAGTTGAGCATTATAAAGAATATTGGATGTAATTTTTTTTTTCAGTTTCATAGTGTCATAGTAGATAATGCAATTGTCAGTATCGTAAGTTTTATAGTGTTTTTTTTAATTTTATTATTTTTTGTTATGCGTTTATGTTGTAATTAAATATTATAAATAACTTCTCGTTTTAATTTATAAATGAAATAAAATAAAATTTGTTTTAGTTTTTACAAATACAAGAATAACAAATTTTGTAAACTATATTCTTATGATTCATTAAGTATTTTAACTGATAACAAAACAAATAAATGTCATTAAAAAAAATACTTTGTCATTCATTTTAAAAAAATATTTCATAGATTAACGTAAAATTATTTACTTAAGTTACACAACACACACACACACACACACACACACACACACACATATATATATATATATATATATATATATATATATATATATATATATATATATAACCTATTTATATATATATATATATATATATATATATATATAAAACCTATTTATATATATATATGTGTGTGTCATAAAAAAACCTATTTCAATTTGTAACCCACTGAAAATAAGAGGTTTTACTTTTGACATAAAATAAAAATATTGCTTTTTTTTTTGGTCTATCTATAATATATATATATATATATATATATAATAATTATAGTTTATTATAATCTAGAATATACATCAAAACTTATTTACTCATAAAATAAAACCTATTCGGTTTTATTGAAAGTGGACTGATAAATATATAAATAAATTTACAGTGAAAATCAAATATTATTTATTTGGTTTAACGATGATATTTTTTTTACTTTCATTGATAACGAAATATATATGCTATGATAATAAAAAAATATATGCTATTTCGATTAAACAATTAACAGATTAATGAAATCGGTAGTTGCACCAACTACGCTATCAATGAAATTAATTAGATTTGATTTCAGGTTTATACAACTTATCTTCTCTATCTTTTACTATTAAATGCTATTAATTATTTCGTTAATTATTTAATTTTGTCCCATAATTATATATTTTTTAACAGTTTCTATTATAAAAGAAATAAATAAACCCACTGGGTTGGTCTAGTGGTAAACTCGTCATCGTAAATCAGCCGATTTCGAAGTCGAAGTTCTCAGGTTCAAATCGTAATAAAGGTAGTTGCTTTTATTCGGATTTGAATACTAGACCGTGGATACCGCTGTTCTTTGGTGGTTGGGTTTCAATTAACCACCTATCTCAAGAGTAGTCGATTTGAGTTTGTACAAGACTATAAATTTACCGATACAACTTTACATTTTACTGATAAGTCGCTAATGGCTAACTCTTGGTGCGACTACAAACAAAAGTATTGAAAAAAAAAATCCATTTTAATTAAATATTCGTAAATTAAAAAAAATCAAATAAATCAGAATCTAAGTAGAAAAGAGTTTAAAACTTAAAAAATTGTAACAAAGTAATTTGTTTTAAAGCGAAAAGTAAATTGTGAATATTTCTTATTTGATATTTGTTAAAAATCATAAACGAATATTTGAGCTTTTTTTCTTGAACGTAGTTATATCTAATTAGTATTCTAGTACATAGTGGCGCGTAAATTTTCATATAAGTTTCTATTGATTATTACATTTTTCTTTAATCTGGTAATATGTTCTGAGGAAAAATCGATTATCCAACCCTAACTCTAAACCTACTCAAATACAAATTTTCAGTATAATCTCATAAGATTTTTTATTACAGTTCATTTTTAAAACCGGTGGAAAGTCAAAATACATATAAAGATGATGAAATAAATACATTAAAAATTTTAACATGTAACTGTTAATAATAATGATTTTGAGCAGTTTACCTCTAATATTATCAGCGTTAAGAAATAGTAAAATATTATTTTATTTAATGATATATTTTAAATATAATACCATGATAATGTCCAGCTGTTGACATTTTTTTTATAATGATAAATGTTGAATAAATATTTACCAACCATTCAACGAATTGAACAGGCTACCTCTTTTACATAAATTACTCTTAAACGGTATTATAAATGATAAAAAATTCAGCTTAAAAAAAAAGTGAAATAAAAACTTAGTTTCTTAATAGAAAAATTAAAAGAAATAAACAATTTTTATATATTATAATAATGCAATTGTAAAAAAAAATTCGTTATAAATTAAAAAAAAATTAATATTTTTTTAATTTTTAAAATATTTGCAAAAAATTGTTAATTTTACATTTCTTCTAATTTGGATTAACGTACGAGATAATAATTAATAAAAATAATTATAATAATGATTTAAATTGTTTCTTTTTTTAAATGAACAATCCAATGAACAATTGAGTGTTAATTAAGTTGAATCTGAAAAAATATTGATGACAATATGAGTTAATTTTTTTATATTCATGTTAAGCTTTCATATTAATATTAAAATGGAAAATGGATTGCCATGTCGTTGGATTATATTTTTTTTGTTAAAATAGTTTTACTTAAATTGTCAGTTCTCAGTGGTTATTATGTCTCCGATCAATCCCTGCCTAATTCGAAAAGCATTAGAGAAAAATAAAAAAAGCCATCGAAGATTTTTTTAGCGTTTAAATTTTATGCTAAAAATGTTTGAAAATATGAAATATTATTTAAAATTAAATGAATTTGTTTGTTTATTTACTGTTTTACAACACTAGATTAAAAATTACTGATAACCATATGAATATAAAATATTGTATATATTTCTAAATTCCCTTAAAATAAGAATGCATTCATTTTAAATTTTTTTTATTAATGTAACGATTATTTATTTATCTAATAGTAATAAATGGTTTTCTTTAATTAAAAAACTTAAATTTATATCATAAATATTTATTTCCGGTTATCACTATAACCGGAAACCGAGGAGGAGCTCCTCGCTCCTCCTCGCTCCTCGCTCCTCGCTCCTCACTCCTCACTCCTCACTCCTCACTCCTCACTCCTCAAGTAATATATGAATGTTTTCTAACCTATCCGTTACAAATTTCTCCTGAGCAAAACAGTGATCTATCCTGATTCGTCACAATCTCTTTGTGGAGACTCTTTCTCATCTCTTCCTTTACTTATCCTTTACTAATTTTTCCCTGGATGAGTACCATGAAAATGGGAATAGCCGTTTACCTTTGGCGTCATGCTGGGGCCTTTTAGAACCAGTCAGGGTTATATTTATTGAATCCGAGTGGTACAATGACTTTTTTTAATGCCTCCTGCATTTTCCACGGAATCGGTTTTCTATTTGCGGATTTTCAAAACGCAAAACTCTTTTTGGGAAAAACCCAGGCCTTATATTCATCGTATTATCTAATCTAATCTGTTACAAATAATTTTTTATAAAAATAATTAATATATATCATCGTTTTAAATTATAAATTTATCTTTTTTTTGTTATTTATTAGATAATATATTGTAAAAGATTAAAATACCATTAAAAAAAAGATTAAGAATTAGTTACGAAATGATAAAAAATCTTAATAAAACATTTCCTTTATATAATTATTGGTAGATTATGTTTAAATTCAAATATTAAAGTTTCTTTGATTGAATCATCCAGCCGTTATTTTTAATTATACAATATGTCTTACTTCGGTGATCCTAGAAATAAATTCTATACACACCCTTTAAATTCTCGTTTCGTGAACACGGTAAGTAAACATCATTGGATTTCAATCAGAAAAGTAAATTGTAGTAAATATCTTGGATTCTTTCAGATTATATAACAATTATTCGTAAAATCAGATTAATTTATTTAGAAGCAAACTGTACTGTAAAATATTGTATTATAGTATTATAGTATATTGTATTGTATCTTAATTCGTGGGAAAAAATGGATACCTTTTTGATAAATTTACGGCCCAAATCGCATTTTAATAAAGTTAATAATAATAATAAATAAAAAAGATTTTATGTAAATGTTGTCCTTTACAAAAAAAATATAATAACAGTAGTAATACAAGAAACAAAATATTTTATAAAATATTTCGCAGTTTTGCGCAAGACCGACTCTTCGTTAATTTAGTTTGGTTTTAATATTTCAATATATTTTTTTTAATTTGGTTTAATATTACTAACAATAGATACGCAGATAAAGAAATATTAACCTTCCAACTCGCAACATCATAACGGACTACGCTTCTAACTTGCCCGGCTTTAAATTTTTTTTACCTTAAATTGAGTGTAACTCAAAAACTAAACGAATCTTCAAAAAATCTTCACACGTACAATTTTAGATTCATTACTACAACATATTTAAATTTCAATGGAGATTAAGTAGTTTTTGAGATTTTTGAGCCATAAAATTTTATACGTACGGAGGCAGAATTATTTATTACAACTGAACAGACGAAGGTCACCTAGTTGGATGCGTTTCAACTAATTTTTATTCATTTTCGTATTCATCATGGAAAAAATTTATGGAGAATATAATTTAACCCATAACTACTAAAATCATAAAAAATTTTAAAAATAATTTTCTGAAATGCACTTGATACTAAATATTTTCTGTTTATTTATAAACCGAAAAGCTTTTAAACCTTTTCAATATTCAACTATAATAAATATTTTGGAAAAAAATTAAATTACAATGAAGAAAAGAATGGCTTCATCTTGGATTAACATGATATTACATAAAGTGTTGATGAATTAAACTGACGATTTGTTAAAACGGAATAATCCTTAGGAAACTTTTTATTTCATGTACTTTTACGTAGGAAACGAAATTTGAATTGAATTTTAAATTCTAATACATTTATTTTATTACTCGACCAAGTGAATACGATGAGTTGTAACGTTTGTAACTTAGTACGTTTGTTTGTTTCTTCCTTTCTGTAGCTTCACGAATCCAACCATTTACAATCAACTTTTGGATAGTAACACGTCTTTGGGCTGGACGTAACATAGGCTATCTTTAATTGTCTAATTTAGAAAGGGGGACTCTATACTGGGGACAAATATTAAAAATTATGTTACTTTCAGACTTTTTGAGGGTATTCCATAAAACGATAAAAAACACCTTTTGTGATTTTCTCGAAGAATTTATCGTTCTCTTGATATAAGCGAAAAATTTGCTCAGAAAAAGGAAGCAGGAATGCATCGCTGCTAGCGCCCGCCTGCGCGCTGTATGTTGCCGGTATGCGTTGCATTGCATCGCTGTTAATGATAGGTATATGATAGATCAGATCCTGTGGTTCTGAAAGTAAATAAATAAAACAACGTGTCTAAAAAAAAGTAAAATGGTAAAATAATGAAAAAGCGCTAAATAAAATAATTGAGTACGCTACAATTAAACATCACATGTTGCAAAAAATCGAAAATTTAGATGGCAGTGCTTTCCATTAGCATTGGAAAATCGTAGAATTCGATTATATTAATGGTTAGAATCAAAACTCGCTGTTTCGTACGGAAAATAGGCCTAAGTTGACGGTTAGTGACAGTTAACATGTTCCTTCGGAAGATATTATTAATTTTCACAGCAGCTGTATTGACAGCCAATCAGAGGCCGTCATTTCTGCTAATGAGCTATGGAGGTTATGTTCATTAGTTTGGTTTGTACGATTTATTTCTCTGTGTAGTTTTTTATAAATAAAAGTACATTTTAACAATATTTATACAATACCTAAAGTCATTTAAATAAATAATGGACTGTACACCTCTGCACATTGTCAAAACTAATTAGTTTCAAACTTAGTTCATAAATAAAATCTAAACTATAGAGAAACTGAACATTTTGATTAAAGAATTGAAAAATTCAACCGAAATTACATAAAAATAGTGTAATTTTATTTTTAATTTGCTTTAGGAAGTACCTAAATAATTTTTTTGCAATTTCCGAAAAATTACGTTTTTAGAACATATGATGTTTGATTCTACGGTACTTTTTTATTTCTTTTTATTCTAGCGCATTAAGAAACAAAAAACCGACTACTAATTGTACACATCTCCCTACATTAATTATAAAAAACGAAAAAAAAAAGTTAAATAAGTTTTTCTTTCTTTTCTTACAGGCATATTTTAGTATATATTAAGTTAAGTAGACATATATTTAGTATATTAAGTCAGCGATGTGAAATTTGATATTACTTCTAGATTTTACGTAGTAGTCGGAAACTTGCTTGACTATATGAGATGCTACTTAATGGCTTCCACTTAGTTAACTAATAACCACCCGAGTACAATACAACATACAAAGAACCCAAATATTACAGTACCTTTCAAGACTAACAAACACCCAAATATATATAAAATCTAGAAATTTAATATTATTTCTATTTCCTATTTATTTCTATATATTTCTTTTTTTTCTCTTCTTTATAATAAAACTGATAATTTTAGAAAAAAACAAAATGGAGTAAATAACGATATAGGGAAGAATGAAAGTGTAATAAATGCACTAGAAGTATAAACAAATGAGACAAAAAGCGCAGAATATTTGTCAAAATTGACTGCTCTTCATATGTATTTTAAGCAAAGGACACCAGAAATAATTAAATATGATGTATCCTGAAAAAATTCCTGTAAGAAAAGAAAGAAAAACTTGCTTAACTTTTTTTTAAATATTATTTTAGGTAGATATCTGCAATTATTAATCGGATTTCTTATTTTTAGTACTTATTTTTAAAATATATTTTCATAAATATCAATAAAATCGTACAATTTATAAAAAATATTGGTAATTAAGCAATAAATACTCCTCATTTTATAATGAATCTCTTTATATCGATATGAAAATGGTGATCAGTAATATTCAGCTTCCATTGCAGTAAAAACAATAATAATAATTTTTATTCCATAAAATAAACAGATTAATAATGAAAATAAAACTATTTACAGTTACAAATTTTTAATACATAAGCTTGGTAGACATACAGCCAAACAATATAAAATAATAAAAGTAAACCATTATTACATTATCTTGTGGAACTAGATACCCCTACAGTAATAACTGTATTGGAGGTGACCATCCATTATCTTTCAATGAGTAAAGTAATAAACTAATCATTTATTAAATAATAATGGTCAAGTGTGGATTTAAAAATTAATTACCCGATATAAGTCTTGCAGAAATAAAATTTCAGCTAGTGACAAGATTATATTTATATAATACAAATTAAATAACTCAGAACCATATATACAATACAAGAATACAGTGATAAAATTGAAAATGAATTAAATCCTAGATAAAATTGAAAGAAAAATAATGATAACAAAAATATGAAACTTTTAGTCATCGATTCCACCCAGAATCACAGGCCAATTAGTTAAAAACTCTCTACATCTTTAATTGACAACAACCATTCATAAATTGTTAGTGAAAAGTCTTCTATGGATTTAAATTCCCTTGGTAAGCGATTAAATATTTTTTGACCTAAGAATGGACATTTAAATAACTCAATTCTTATCCTAGGAGGGACTACTCTATCCGCTTGCCGCAAAGGCCTTAAAAAATCCTTATTTCCTTAAGGAAAATGATGGATCGGCAGCCGTGCTTAGTGATAAGATATTTTTCGAATAGCGATTTCTCTGATGGTTGGTCATCCACCCATTTCCTTTATTCTAATTCTTTTTTCCATCATTTTCAGTTCTGTACGTACAAATCTCACCTTGTTAGTTTCATCCTGATTAATGATAGGGTCGCCGGTTCGTTTTCATAATCTGATGGGATTTAGGATTCTATTCTCTGTCCAATGTTTACAACATAAAACGAATAGTTGACAAACTCAAATAAAGCCGGACTTTCTAGCCACAATTGAAATAAAGAACCCCCTATAATTATAATAATATAATTTATAATAAAATAATTATAATTATAATAATATAATTTATAATAAATAATTATAATTATAACAAAAGTAATGAAATGTAGTAGAAATAACAAAGATGGACCACTGAATGTGAAAATAGGAGGAGAAAAGATTATGGAGGTAGAAGAATTTTGTTATTTGGGAAGTAGAATTACTAAAGATGGACGAAGCAGGAGCGATATAAAATGCCGAATAGGACAAGCTAAACGAGCCTTCAGTAAGAAATATAAGTTGTTTACATCAAAAATTAATTTAAATGTCAGGAAAAGATTTTTGAAAGTGTATGTTTGGAGTGTCGCTTTATATGGAAGTGAAACTTGGACGATCGGAGTATCTGAGAAGAAAAGGTTAGAAGCTTTTGAAATGTGGTGCTATAGGAGAATGTTAAAAGTCAAATAGGTGGATAAAGTGACAAATGAAGAGGTGTTGCGGCAAATTAATGAAGAAAGAACCGTTTGGAAAAATATAGTTAAAAGAAGAGACAGACTTATAGGCCACATACTAAGGCATCCTGGAATAGTCGCTTTAATTTTGGAAGGACAGGTAGAAGGGAAAAATTGTGTAGGCAGGCCACGTTTGGAATATGTAAAACAAATTGTTAGGGATGTAGGATGTAGAGGGTATACTGAAATGAAACGACTAGTACTAGATAGGGAATCTTGGAGAGCTGCATCAAACCAGTCAAATGACTGATGACAAAAAAAAAAATAAAATAATTTAAATAAAATAAAATTATAATAAAATAATTTTTTTTATAATCTACTCCTTTTTTTTTAAACACCCCCAAGACGACCAGCCCACGCTAAAAAGCTTAACACAGTCGCCTCAGAGTGTCGCGGCAGCGCAGTCTGTCCTCCCTAGCTCGTCCGAACTCGGACATCCAATTTCTCCCGTGCCTCCTCGAAAACATACTAATCACCTCTTCCGGTGATCAGAATGTTTCTCCGCAGGGGAGCTACCCTTTCCGTCCCTATTATACCTGATCCAGACACGCATTTCGCTTGCCCTTCACAGTTACCCGTCCCCCCATGCACACCTCGAGGGTCCTCTGTGCCATCATCCCCCACGCATTCCCATGACCCCTCATTACTTGTTGCCTCATGTCCCCCTCGACGTCAGCGGTAGAGCACCGCACACAATATCCCTCCACTCCATGTCTATCGGTATATCCGGCATAGCATATTCAAACAACAACACGGACAAAGACACATAATACAATCATAAATTCCTAACCTAAAAAAGTACATTAACAAATACAAAACTAAAACACATTTCTACGCTTTTCATAACATTGAGGGCCGTGTGCAAGTCAAGGGGGTTCCTTCTCCCTCTTCGCTGTTAGTACGAGACCAGCCACTCTCTCTACCTCCCTCCATCCATTCTCACTCTGGAGCAGGTGTCTGACAACGTTATCTGGTGTTACGGCCGCCGGAATCAGACGTCTCTCGTTCTCCCACCTGACGCAGTCGAACCAGGTGTGTTCGGCTGTGTCAGCTGTCGCACAGTACCTGCAACTGTCGTTCTCCTCCTCTTGAAGCGATGCAGATAGCTATCAAAAATTCGCATGGCCAGAAAGTAGTTGAGTAAGGCAGTATCATACTTCACCATGCTTACGCCCCACGCAAGCACTCACGTCCGGAATCAGACGCGTAGTCCATCGTCCTACCCGGCTCGCCTCCCCTGTTGCTGCCAGATGGCCATGATCTGCGCCCTTGTATTCTCTTTGCTTACACCACTACTTTATTTCCTACTTTTATAATAATGTACCTGGGCGATTGGTTTTTTAATTCCACGAATAAAATCGTGTGTAGATTAATACGCGAGTATTTACTTATATAATCGACAAGATGATACGTATATGTTAATTTTAAGTTAAATAATAAGTTTAATTTTAAATAATAATAATATTTATACTAAATGTAATCTGTTTTCCCTCTTCTGTATAATAAAACTGATAATTTTAGGAAAAAAACAAAATGGAGTAAATAACGATATAGAGAAGAACGAGGGTGTAATAAATGCAATAGAAGTATTAACAAATGAGACAGAAAGCGTCGGATATTTGTCAAAATTGACTGCTCTTCATACGTATATTGGCGTTCTGGAAAGGACACCAGAAATACTTAAAGACGATATTTTTCCACATTTTATACCTTCTGGTTGTTCTAATAAATTAATCGAATTTTATTACGATAACGTTATTATTTCTAAAGAAGAAGGATTTGATATATTTTTAGATAGTTTTTTTCCACAAGTTTTTAAAAAATCTTACAATCCGAGTTCGTTACGATTAAATGAAATAAGCGGTTGTAAATTAATGACGTTCACGAAAAAAAAAAATAATACTAACAAACATAAACCGGAACATACACCAGAAATTTTAAATATTATTGCTTCTTCGTATAAAGATCCGTATAAAAATGAAATAACTAATGATGTTGCTTTAAGGGAATTTACTAAAAAGACAGGGTGTACAATTCTTCCAGCTGGAAATATAGTGAATCCAAACGCACCGTATTTAATATATCATTCTCACGCGTTAACATATTGTCGCGGTGAAATTTATATGATCAAACTGACATCTCCTACTTACGGTCGAAAAACGAATTTAACTAACGTTATTAGAAAATATAATTTTATAAAAATCGTAAATAACGAATACAAAATTAAAAAAACTCACCGCTTCTTTACTAAAATTCAAATTGGATTAGCGATTATGAAACTTCGTAAATGTTTTTACATTATACATGCGCCATATGATAATGGATTAGAAATAATAGAGTTGGAATCGGATGAAAAATTTATTAAAAAAATTACAAAGGAATTAAATAAAGTGTATTTTCATTATGCGTTACCTGAATTTTATCGCCTAACTCAGAAACATAAAAATAAGAAAATATGGCAATAAAAAAAATTGACATATGAATATATATTCGTAGATATATATATATATATAAGAATACAGGTAGATAGATAACAATAAAAATACAAAAATAATGTATATATTTTGACAAAATGATTTTTTATTGAATATTTTATAAAAATAAAGAACAAAAAAGTTATTTCTATTATATAACGAGTAAATAAATTTTTTAAAGAAAAGATTGTACTGTTTAAATAAAAATTAAAAAAAAAATTTTGATACTAATTTATTAATATGAATAATGTAATTATTTTTCATAAATAAAAAAAAAATTGTTGTACTTTTTATTTTGCTTTATTTCGTTAATAAAGGTAGAATTTTACATATATTAGCCATTTTTTTTTTTTAATAATTACTTTATTATTTAATTACCTACTTGTCGATCGATCCTGTAGCCCATGTAGGACACGATTTGCATCCTTCACATGATCCAATCGCTTCCCTTTCATCTAATTCTTTCAGTCTTCGTCTTTGTAACAATATCATATTCTCCAAACAACTGTTCCAATATTTCATCGTTCTCACCTTCTCTCTCTCTTTCACCGGCTCGTACATATTTTCCTTAAAACCTCTTTTTTTTTTTTTTTTTTTGAGGTTTTTAGGGGCATCGACTACTTTGGTCATTGGGCTAATGACCCATCGCACTTCAAAAAAAAGAAAAAAAAAAGGTTCTTTAATTCATATTTCCATGAAGAAAACAAGTGTTCAAAATTTCAATCTTCTAATTTAAAATCCAACAAATTACCGTCTAGGCTTTCCTTTCGGCCATCCTTTCTTACGTTTTTCCATTCTGCGAACGGCCTCAACTTCCGACGACAGAGTGTCTGAGGCTTCGGACATGGCATCGTCTTCTCTTTCTGACGCCAATGACGTTCGCCGGCTTACATCAGGTGATGAAAGCATCAATGGTGCTGTGAGCATCGTTGCAATTGAGTCTAAACTTGCAACCGATGCACTTTCGGCGGCTGATGAACTTGATTCAATGTCTAAGGCTGTGCTTGGGCCGGCTGATACAGATGCTCTCGCCACAGTTGTTCTCTGAGCTTTTGGGGCTTCTGTAGGTACGGTTTTAATATCGTCTGTGTCTAGTGCTTTTTCGATAGTTACTTGCACCTCCATTTTGGTTGACGCAGATTTTTCCTGTACTCTTGTCACAGTATCCTTAGCTATATGACTCGTCGTCGGGGTGATCTTTAGATCTTTGTCGGATAAATCAAGATTTTTCTTCATTACGTCTATTGCTGGAGTTATAATCGAAGATTTTGCCGGTTTTTTAAACTGCGCTGGTACGGGTCTTCTGTCGGCGACGTCAGTCCGGGAATGAGCCTTCTCATGTTTACTTTGTTGTATCTGATGAGTCGACTCGATCTTGGAATCAATGATTCTTTCTATCATATTCGCGAGACTTGGTGCCATCGTATTAAGCAACTGCTCCACGTTGATTTTAGGTGTGGGGGGAGCAGCAGCTGCTTCTGCGTATGTAGTCGATGGTCTAGGTGTGTAAAACCTCTTTTTTCACTTTCGCAAGTAATGTTCATCATTCACTGCAACTGTTCATGTTTCTGATCAACACATAATTATGGGATCTCATCGCATTTCTGTCTTAATTTTCGTGTTTTTTGCAAGTGTTTTTATTTTTTTAAAAAGTCTTGGAAAGCATAATACAAGGGTCGTTCAGTAATTAAGAAAAAATGACTACGGGAAATAGTTATTTATTAAAAGAAAATAAAACAAACGATATATTTCAACATAATTTCCGGTTACATTTACGCACTTCACGCCATTTTCTTATTTACAGTAATGAAAATTGTTCACATTGGTATCTGATCCAGTGTTGTACCGCATTCTTGAGTCGCTCATTGTTCTCGAACTTGGTGGTGTCACGTAAAAATATTTTGGGAGGACCAAAAAGGAAAAAATCTGATGTTACGAGTTCGGGACTGTAAGGTAGATATGACAACACTTCCTGATCCAACTTTTGAATAGTTTCCCTTGCCTATTGAACGGTGTGGTGGCGAGCGTTATCACGTAGAAGAATTAATCCCTTTTTTCTGGTTTTTTAAAACCAGAACGTTTTTCTCCTATTTTGCGTTTTTTCTAGCATATCAAAATAGTGTTAATTGTTGATTTTACGTTGTTTTCCCAAAAAATCACAATAAATTGGTCCTTTATAGTCCTTTGGGACTATAAAGGACTATTTAGAGTCCCAAAGGACTATAAAGGACCAATAAAGGAAGTGAAACTTGGACAATCGGAGTATCTGAGAAGAAAAGATTAGAAGCTTTTGAAATGTAGTGCTATAGGAGAATGTTAAAAATCAGATGGGTGGATAAAGTGACAAATGAAGAGGTATTGCGACAAATAGATGAAGAAAGAAGCATTTGGAAAAATATAGTTAAAAGAAGAGACAGACTTATAGGCCACATACTAAGGCATCCTGGAATAGTCGCTTTAATATTGGAAGGACAGGTAGAAGGAAAAAATTATGTAGGCAGGCAACGTTTGGAATATGTAAAACAAATTGTTAGGGATGTAAGATGTAGAGGGTATACTGAAATGAAACGACTAGAACTAGGTAGAGAATCTTGGAGAGTTGCATCAAACCAGTCAAATGACTGAAGACAAAAAAAACTATATATATATATCTGAACTGTACGAATCAATTGGAGTAAATAAGTTCTCGCTACTGAAGAGTATTTTTTTGAAAAAGTACTGTGAATTAAGAATGCCATCGTACCGCTCTGAATTCAATCGACTGCGTTGGTTTAGCGAAAATAAATAAAAAATCAGGTTGTAAAAGAAAATGTCTCATATCGGCAAAATATAATAAAAAAATGGTTGAAAAAGTTTTTTTCTAAATATTCGGTTGATTACTAAAAGAAGTGCTGTGAACAAGTATTAAAAATATAACAAGTTTGTTAAGAGGAGAGAGAGATTTAATACCTAACAATGATAACGAAAGCAATGACGATAGCACCGGTGAATCTCTCATCAGGGTATGAGGAACGAGATGGTTTAGGTACAAATGACATGGATGGGATACATCCGCTAGATTATAAAAAAAAATGTATGTTTCCTTCCTGCTTTTCCTTTTTGTTAAAAATAAAAATATTAAAACATAAAAATAAATAAAATGAAAAAAAATAAAACAAATCAAAAAATTAGATAGATAAAATAAATAGACAAAAATATCATTAAGGTGGATAACAAAGAAGCAAAGGGGAAACAGATATATTCGCCGTACAGCGTGCATGCGTGCATGCTGGTAGTACGCGTAGTGATGATATTAATACTAAGGCATCCTGGAATAGTCGCTTTAATATTGGAAGGACAGGTAGAAGGAAAAAATTATGTAGGCAGGCCACGTTTGGAATATGTAAAACAAATTGTTAGGGATGTAGGATGTAAAGGGTATACTGAAATGAAACGACTAGCACTAGATAAGGAATCTTGGAGAGCTGCATCAAACCAGTCAAATGACTGAAGACAAAAAAAAAAAATAGTCCCAAAATATCGTTAGCATTACTTTATCGATTGAAATTGGTTTTGGAATTTTTTCTTGGTGGGGACATCGAAAATTTTTATTTGATACTCCGATGTTTTTATTCCGTCTGAAAATGATTAATCAATGTTTTATCAAAGGTTATTATCTAAAAAAGTATTACCTCCTACTAAAAACAATCGCTCAAGTTTCGTACAAATGTGAATTCGTCTATGACTATGAATCGACCGTCTCGAACCCACATTGAAGACGTTTTACGGTAATCCAGGTTGTAATAGATAATAGAGTAGATAAAGGATCTGCACACAATTTTCTGTAATATTCCAAATTTTTATACGTTTTTTCTTGCGAATAAGATCGCTAATACGATTTTGCAAAGCGTCAGTCGAAACTAGCACCGGTCTTCCGTTATGAGGAAAATTGGTTGACACTTATTCTGCTCGAATTCTACCGTACTTAAAAATATTTAGAAGTTTAGTACACTTTTAACTGTTTTAACAACGATGAGTGAATTTCGGCCAAGTTTACATCTTCAGAAAATTAAAATATTATTACAGCACGCTGTTTTTCCGCGTTACATATTTAAAACGGAACTGCATTTTGAAATAAACAGCTAATATTTTCTATTTTAGGGTGTCAACTTTGCCAAACAATTTCAGTGTATTCTATTAAATATTTTTCCCACTACTGTCGTTTTTATTTAATTATTGTACGTCCCTAATAGCATCTATTTCTAATTGTAACCTTTTCCGGTATATCCATCTTGATTTTGGTCTCCCCCGGTAAAATTTCACCAAGTTTTATCGATTTATCCGTTATTTTAAACACAGTTTTTTCTTACAGTTAACCCTTGATCTCTTTTTACTATCCCTCTTCTCTTTAATATTATGTATGTGGAATGGAATGGAATGCAAAGTTGGCAGGAGTCTATTACTCCCTACTTTATCGCAGAACCTGGTCAGAGTCCCTTGCTGCTGGATCATTCTAATCGGGCTTGTCTTTTTAAAAGGTTATTTTTTAATCTCGGATCTAATTTTTCAAGTTTTGTCTATTATTAATTTAGTGAATTTAAGACGGATTTAATTGCATTCCAATCCGTTTTTAAACCAGCGTTATCGAACCCATTTCATGGGCCGACCGCGGAAGGCTAGGCTTATAAAGCCTGTCCTCCCGACGTAATTCCCCTTCAGACCGTCCACTGAAGTCCTTTCGGTGCTGACTCTTTAATAGGCTAGCAGGAATACGCCACAACGGGACACTAGCTATAAGGAGGGAGCAATGCGTCCCTTTTTCCGGAGGAGTCGCTATTGCTGGGTTATTTTGTCTTACTGTAAGTTTTGAAATAGGAGAGGTTGTGTAGAAGCTCTTCATCCGCTTCTGGTATGGCTGCCCTTCAGGATGCATCTCTGCTGGGCTCTGTTCCGGACTCCAGTCCGTGATGTTGAGGCGAGTGGTTGGTCTTCCTTCTTCTTCTCCCTCTTCTTCTTCCGAAGACCTCTTCGTTCTTCTTTAGCCTGCACTTTCCAAGAATTGGTAGTAACCGAAGTTACATACCATTAACCTTGAAATTCCCGAGGCCCCGAAGGGCTGAACGGGGGAAAGTGCAGGTTTCTTCGTTCTTCTGTGCTGTCAGTGGCTGCTAGGCAGATGACTGCTGGGCTTGTGACTGCTGGGCTGATGGCTGCTGGGCTCGTTCCCTCTTTCTTCTTTCTTGAAAGGAAAGGAAGGTAATAGGGAACTTACAAATGGTGATACCTATTCGCGATCGCGGTTTTGGGGCGGCGATTTTTGTGGAAAGAAGTAAACAGTAATTATTCACTCCACGTAATTATTAACCTTCAGACACACGTGTGTCTGAGAAGGGGTTGGGGGGACCGCGTGGCCGGCCGCAGTGAAGAAACCATTTGTTTTTGTGGTGGCTGTTGGTATCTGCAACAAAAGAAGCAGAACACACACGCGAAGAAAAAAAAAAAAAAAAAAAAAAAAATTTATTTTTACTTTCTTTCGACTGGCAGGATGAGACGGCACGTCGAGACGTTCCACATCCACGCTTCTCCCGTTTCTGAAACAAGAGAAACAGAAAAAAACACACGCGAAAAGAAAAAAAAAAAAAAATTTTAATTTAGACCGCGTTTTTGTTTTATGCGCGACTTACCGTGTTTGACGTCTTCAAACTATATAACTCGCGAAAACTATTCACTCGCGACCCCGGAAACACGTCTGACGCACTATTCCGTTTATGGCTCATGCGATATGGAGGCCCCTAAGCCTGGTTTGTCGATTTTCGGCTACCGCACCGCACCATCACGGTCGTCAGTACGGCGTGAGGCCGCTTCCTTACAACTGTCGGAGTTGGGTCCTCTCTGCAGATGTCCCGAAGATGACTGTGTTCGGACACAGCCGCTCTCCCGAACAGTCTGCGCGCCTGCGCCACCCCCACCTCGGACACGGATTGAAATCTCGCATCAGATCGGAGAATGGCGTTCCTGACGAACCACGGAGCTCCAAAGATCGTCAGCAACGCGATGTTTTGGACGGCCTCGATCTTCTTTTGAAGCGAGGAGCTCAACACTGCCCCCCATGCCGGGTAAGCATATGTTAGAATCGGCAGTACGTACAGCCGAAAAATGAGGAGCTTAGTTGCCAGTGGGTACGGGCTGGCACTGTTCAGCACTGGGTATAGCGAGGCTCTGGCGGCCTTAGCCCTCCGGGTCGCATAATTTACATGTTCGCCGAAGGTAAGCCGCCTGTCCAACACCACCCCCAGATACTTAACTGTTTTCTCAAAAGGTATTTTCTCCCCTGAGATTTCCAGCTCTCTGGTCGGTTTTCGTGTCTTGCATGTGAACATCACGGCCACCGATTTTTCACCGTTGACCCTGATTCTCCACATGTCGAGCCACTGTTCCACTAAGTCCAGCTGCCTTTGGAGCCTCCGGACCGCGTAATCCACATTTGCGGATTCGTAGAAATATTATGTATGTGTGTTAACTAGGAGTCTCATTTCTTTTGTTGCCGTTTCCATAGCTCAAAACCCCTATAGTAAGTTTTTGTAAGTAAGCTTATAACTTTAAGTAGTCTTTGATTTGTAAATAACAAAGCTAGTTAGTTTAATACCGTTCTTTTGAATATAAAACTACAAGGAATGTTTAAAAACAGAATAAAAAACATCGAAAAGAAAATTTCAGTAAAAAATAAAGTGAGAGAAGAATAACGTAAATTTTTCAAACAGACAAAATAGAGCGGTGGAAAGTTAACGATGAATTGCGGTTGGATTTCATTTGAGTGTTGTACATGTAATAAATATATTTAATGGGTTCGTATCACGATAACTGCTCACAATGATAAGTCGGTATAGCTCTGCACAACATAATTGAACAAACGAACCGAGGTTTTGTGTTAATTCAACAATTATCCCTTTAGTTTGGTCGTATATTTGTAATGAAGTTGTACCAAAACGTATTTTCTGATTATTATAAAATCTGATAGGTGTTTTGCTTTTGGGGGGAACGAAATTTTTTATTAAATTTACTTTTTTCTTACAAATCGTATATTTATAATCAATTCCGAGTAAAAACCGCAAATAAATCTCATTACAAAACGCACTTAATCAGAGATTTCCTGCGAACACCCGCAATAATACGTACGCATATAAATAAAGATATATATAAATTAATTTGTGCGAAAAAGCCTTTATAAACACACTGACTTTGTAAAAACATTGACTGGGATCACAAAGATACAAGAGATCACAAAAGTCCAATGAAAAAACAAACCAAAAAAAAAATGTATAATATTACTAAACAATAGATAAGAGATAAACAAAATAGTAGAATAACAAATTCACGAAAAAGATAGAAGGACCCTAGGCTACTCATTAAGGCTTAGTAATGACGTTAATCACATATCTGATACCTGAGGTACATTCAAGTACCCCACGTCCAGCACGTGTAAGCATTTCAGTCACTGGACATTTTCACTGTTATCTACGAAACTACCTGCTAGAAAGTTCAGGTGATTGTCTAATCGCTATCTGTAATTTAAACCGAACGGTTTTATCTTGTGGTGAACATACGGCAACCAAAGGTAATCGTGAATTTCCTCGTTCCGACCAAACCGCTGTGCCCCTGCGATTGAACTCGCCAACTTATTTTGAAAACGTTGTACAATCGCAACGTTTATTTTGTTCGTCGTAGCTATTCCATACGTCCAAACCGGTTTTAGAATCATCATGTATATCAAAGACAGATGACAGAGACAGGTGCGAATTCTTTCCTAACAACCAATAATCCTCATATTTGGTGGTATTTTTTTTCTCTCTTTCATGTCATGTAGTACTTTCACGTAAAACAACGATTAAGGTGGAGCCTAAGACACCGTACCCGGTTAGAGTGCCAGATGAGAACGCCGTCTAGAAGGACTCTGAGATAGTCACCCCTTCTCATCGGAAAAATATTATAATTGGCTTATTCGAATTACTTTTATACATGTTGTTAACCGCATTCCAATCAGGTTTAACAGCGATTGTACCGTCGTTGAGGCCATGTGCGGGTCCTCCTCAACGGCCAGGATTGCTGTATTGACAACAAACGGGGCGACAGTGATATGGTTCAGAGCTGGAAATCCGCAGTAAACATTGAGTACAGGACTGGTCCTAAGGCAGAGCTTTACGGTACCTTGATTTAATATCAAAGAATCCAGATTACTGGGAAATCGTTCATCGAGACAATCCTGCAAAAAAAGGTAGAATGTTCGAGGAAGGATGCATTACAACTTACGGAGGAGATTTGTTTCATAATCTGTAGGCAAACAAATCTTGTCAAAGACCTGCTGTAAACGCAAGAAAACCGCCGAGCAGAATCTCTTTTCTTCCAGGTTCTGTGGGATGATATTAACAGCCGTGTGCCTTTCGTCAACGGTAGAATGTCCACATCTGAATCCAAATTGATAATCCGGATTAATTTTCTTCTGTTATATATTATATTAAGTATATATTATATGCATAATGAATTTTCAAAAATGTTCCATTTCAAAAAGGTGTTCATCGCTGCTGTTGGGAAGATGTGTCGTCTGTTTACCCTAACCCACTGTGTGGCCGGCCTTTGTAGCGCAAGTGGTAGCGTCTCGGCCTTTCATCCGGAGGTCCCGGGTTCAAATCCCGGTCAGGCATTACATTTTAGCACACGCTACAAATCATTCATCTCATCCTCTGAAGCAATACCCCCGGAGGTTAAACAAAAAGAAAAACAAAAAGACAACTGAGTGAGTAACTGCCAAACGGGTCTTCTATATTTATTCTACATTGTGAGTACAAACTTAATTTTTTATAATTTATTGTGTACACTGTAGCTAACATCATTTGGAAAAAGTATTTACACGGAAAAATTCAAAAACAAAATCCTTAGGAATATAGTAGTAGTTTCTTCTCAGCAGTTATCACTCACTGATTTAACAAGTCCCTTGTAACAGTACTTTAAATATTGTTAATATAATAAGGTTAGTAATATTTAAAGTACTGTAATAATTTATGTTAGTAGGGGCTTATTATATTACTAATATAATAAGGTTCCGGCCTCCGTAGCACGAGTGGTAGCGTCTCGGCCTTTCATCCGGAGGTCCCGGGTTCGAATCTCGGTCAGATATGGCATTTACACAAGCTACAAAAATTGTCATTCATTTATTTATTTATTTATTTATTTACAATTTAAAACTTACATGGTCATCCGTCAGACCTAAGTCTGTCGACAGATATACTAAAGAGTATTATTACATTATTAAGTGGTTAATGTAATAACCAATTTTATGTAACAACTAAAGATATTATTAGTTTTATAATACTTATAATAGTAGTACAATTATAAAAATTAATTTTACAAAATTAGACTAAATATTTAAAAACTAACGAACAAATTATTTCTTTAATAATTGTAATGTATTAGATTTAGTAACTAAAATTATATTCAAGAAACAAAACTATACTTAATTACAACAACGAATTACACAATTAATATCTTGTTGCAACAATTACATAAAGAAAATAAATAACTAAGCTTTAACCATTCAACAATACATTATTTATTGATTTACAATAATTATCAACATTAAAATAATAACTATAATCATGTTATAATTGTCTGGACTGCCAGTATAAATCCAACATGAATCCTGTTAGTACCTATTACGTTATAATTAATGCCCACTCAATGAGAAGTTTTTTTAAATCATTTTTTTTTATTTTTACATTATTGAGGTGATTCGGTAAAGAATTAAGTAATGCAGGAACAACGTACTTCTTTAATCGTTTACCGTAAGTATTATTATATCTATCTGTGATAAAGCTCATTGCTCTCAAATTGTATCCACTTTCTATATTTACCCTGTATTCACTGTTGTAAAAGTTCTTAAAAATAATTAAGAATTTAAATAGACCTCTAACCGACAGAAACCTTGTAAGATTATTTAAATTAGTGTCATAATTGTTATCAGAATCATAAAGAGCAATATCTTTGAAGTAATACCGTCGCCTCATCCTCTGAAGTAATACCTAACGGTGGTCACGGAGGTTAAAAAAAAAATATATATATATATATATATATATATATATATATATATAAAATAAGGTTATTTTTGACACCGGCTAAAACTTTCATCGTATTGCACTTTCTTTTAATTTTCAATTTATACCTACATACAGTTTTTATTAGGAGTTTATGTTGTTAATAATTCATTAATAGTTGCACAAGAAGTACTAATTGTAAAAGAATTGACTTCAAGATTGTAAAAAGACACTTTTTTATTTTTTTGCCCTAAAAAAGTAAATTTATTTGCCCCAAAAAAGTATAATTATTTTCTTTTAAAATATTTCTCAACAAGTTTTGCTATCGAAATGAAAACAAATGTTGTATACCTACTAGTAGTCAGACTTAGTTATTTGGTGGAAATTTCTACCAAATTAGTGCACACCAAAATAACAAAAATTTTCTTTTATAAATAACAGATGACTCTAACCGAATGTACTCATATATCATTTATAAGTTACAACAAATCAGTCTATAATAGTTTAGAAGGGCTTGTTACATTACATTAAGATTCCTAATGTCTGCAATCGAATTCATACTAATTTTTTGATTTTCAGTATTCTAAAGATGATAAAATAGGAAGATTAAGCAATGCCACCATTATATCTAAGGAATCATTTCATATATCATACACGAATGATTCTATTTTTCGCATTACAAGAACCGAAAAAAATATTTTGTTGTCTGTCTCAGTCGCCATTTATAACCGCCTCGGCAGCCGATTTACTAAATACCAATTTTTAGGGAAACCAATATTCAAGGAGCCTCTTGTCATTTTCAGGTAGTAAAAGTATTATATATTACGAAAAAATTGAAATCATTTAAAATAAGTAAATTATTATCTGATTAAAACTGAAAGTAAGTATTCCAAAAATAGTATTGATAATATCTAAATGAATATTTGCGAATTTGATTTAAAATATTAAGAATATTTTATTCAGGTAAGTATAAAACATAGATAAAAATATTTTTAATAATTATTTGTCTAATGCGTTTGTTTGACGTCTTATCAGAATCTCAGATAAAAAAATCGATAAATTAAATGACGGTGACGTATTCGTCAAATGCGCTTTTAATTAACAATCGCTATGGTTGTTTAATTTAGGTTTGTTATATTTTGATTTAAAAATATATTTTTTAAACTGAAGATAATGTTTATTTATATGATGCAACAGAATCATTTTTAATAACGATTAGCTAGTTTTTAAAAAAATAGTAATAAATAATACATATTTATTTATTATTACTACCTTGGAATTTTTATATGCATTTTAACGAAAAAATATTTGGTTTGCTTGGCATTTCTCCCGCCACCTCCCCATTCGGTCGCCCTAAAGCATACGACCAAATGTCTGTGCCACAAACGGCTACTGAGCCTCGAACAGTTTAGCGATCAGTATCCTAAACAGCTCCTAGGGCTTACCTAACAGCGTGAGCGGACTAAGCGCGATGTCATACACCATCGGCTTACGTGTCCCAACCGCTCACTTGTCATATATTTGCTAAAAAGGGTAGGCGCACCCCGTTAACTACTAAAAATATATATTACATCCATAAATTAAAATTTATTTCGTCGAGACAGCAATTCGCTGCACGCCTAGGTTGCTGAATGCCAGCAAGTACCTGTCCATCATATTAAAGCGCTTGGAGCCTTAATTGGCTGGTGGTCAGCCATATATATGTCTAGGTTAGCTTCCCATAGCAGTGCGGTAGGAGTCTTTTCCCTTAGGTAAACTACTGATGTCGTTTGAACAAAGCAACCACACTAAGGAACTCCCACACGGTCCGACAATGCGGCTCTCGCCACATTGACTCGCCGCTTGTGAGTCGCCAATTTTCCCCTTGACCTCTAAGTTGCAGGCTGGCCTGAGTTCTGGCCCCCCCAAGAGCTGGGCAGTCGAACATCATGAGTTCGTTCGACCGGATCTCCCCGCAGACGAACAGCTCATCAGCTGCCAGGGGAACCGAAACAGATATTGGTTTAAATTAACATAGTTGGTGAGCACCTGGGCACCCGTTGCACTTAAAAAAGAGCAAGAGGCATACCATACCCCCAGATCCTGTATAAACTTATACAAGGATCTTCTCTTAGTCGTGGTGTGCCCCATTCCAGCTACATGTATCCATCGCGAGTATCTGCAGCCTCTTCCGCAGGCGAGAGATGGGCAACTGAACGAAATTTAGATCCGGTGCATTGTGATCACCAATCCACTCCGGTACTGGCCCGGCTCGAAACCGCATCCCTAATACAACGAAAAGATAGGGGAGTTAGATGAAATGATAACTAAAAAATTATAAACCAGACCGTTATCATAAATTGAATCTGAGACCAGTTAAAAAAAATGGTGCCAAAACATTTTACTTAAAAAAATAAATTTAGAATAATTTGTGTTTCACTATAATTTGGCCAAATGCAGTTTGTTTTAAATCCACCTTTGGATACAGTTTTATTTTTTGACATTGTAATCAAAATCAAAATATATATAAATATTTTTTTTAAATTACGACTGTGACGATGTTAATAACAAAAAATATAAATGTTAGAAAATTTATTTCATAATTTTGTTGATTTGTACATTAAAATACATAGCTTTAATTTATTAAATTAATTTAAACAGATAAAATCAAACCAAATCATTTAAATTATAATGATATACTTCAAAACGATAGGGCAAGATTATTTTTAAAATAAGGAGTATTACGTAAAAACACTTATTTTTAGTCCTTTTTGAAAAAAAAAATTATTGTTTAACTTCTAAATCAATAGAGCGGAGCATATGTTCATTAAAATAATGATCACATTAAATATTAATCCGAAGCTTATAAAAATTATTACTTACCTGTAATAATTATGGGATTCTGAATTTGTATTTAATTTGTCTGAATTATCTGAACATTTATTAGTTGAAATTATTAATTTATAAATAAAGATCCTTTTATTAGAACTGTTTCAGGGAATATAATTACTGGTAAATGTGTGACAGTTTCAAGACATAATTAGAGCCACTCACGTTACCCGATGTCAGCGGAAATTTCGCCACTATGCATAAGATGCGACTGCCGCCTAACTGTGCTCCACAACTTACGTGGATCGCGTGTGTTATGCACCCTTACGTCTTAAATTTGCCTAGGAACATTCGTCAAATCCTGGGCAGTGACAAGGAGGTTTTAAGCCGGATGTTGTTAGTTCTGGGACGAATCAGTTTATGCATAGAATTTAAATGTTTTTATTAGTTTCTAAGTTTGTTTTCTTTAGTATGTTATGTTATCCGAGAAGGGGCCCTTTATACTCCTCTCGGAATTTGTTGAATTTTATTTTTTTCTGTTTGTTTTTATTTTTTTGTTTCATTTTAAATTTATTTATCTTATTATTATTCTGACTGTGATTTTAGATGTAAGTTTTTTGTGGTATTTTGTTTTTGTTATTAGTAGTAAGTTTTGGTTTATGTTTTTGAATATTGTAGTTTTTTAATGAGTTTCAGTTTTTAATGTGTTTTAGTTTTTTTGTTGTCTTAATGTTATTTTAGGTGTTTGTTTTGTTTTTATCATATAGTCTTTGATATCTGTTAATCCTTTTTTTTCTCTTTTATATATTTTACTCCGGACGCTGATAACGCGCAAGCGTTTTTCGCCCTAAAAAAATCAACAGTTTCAAATTTCAGGATGTTTTCTAGATTCCATAATTTAAAATGTTAAATATAATACATTGAATTTTGGATATATGAAGAAAGTGAACTTTATTCAATACTTTATCACCTTTTTTGACTTTTTTTTTGTTGTCTTCAGTCATTTGACTGGTTTGATGCAGCTCTCCAAGATTCCCTATCTAGTGCTAGTCGTTTCATTTCAGTATACCCTCTACATCCTACATCCCCAACAATTTGTTTTACATACTCCAAACGTGGCCTGCCTACACAATTTTTCCCTTCTACCTGTCCTTCCAATATTAAAGCGACTATTCCAGGATGCCTTAGTATGTGGCCAATAAGTCTGTCTCTTCTTTTAACTATATTTTTCCAAATGCTTCTTTCTTCATCTATTTGCCGCAATACCTCTTCATTTGTCACTTTATCCACCCATCTGATTTTTAACATTCTCCTATAGCACATCATTTCAAAAGCTTCTAATCTTTTCTTCTCAGATACTCCGATCGTCCAAGTTTCACTTCCATATAAAGCGACACTCCAAACATACACTTTCAAAAATCTTTTCCTGACATTTAAATTAATTTTTGATGTAAACAAATTATATTTCTTACTGAAGGCTCGTTTAGCTTGTGTTATTCGGCATTTTATATCGCTCCTGCTTCGTCCATCTTTAGTAATTTTACTTCCCAAATAACAAAATTCTTCTACCTCCATAATCTTTTCTCCTCCTATTTTCACATTCAGCGGTCTTTGTTATTTCTACTACATTTCATTACTTTTGTTTTGTTCTTGTTTATTTTCATGCGATAGTTCTTGCGTAGGACTTCATCTATACCGTTCATTGTTTCTTCTAAATCCTTTTTACACTCGGCTAGAATTACTATATCATCAGCAAATCGTAGCATCTTTATCTTTTCACCTTCTACTGTTACTCCCAATCTAAATTGTTCTTTAATATCATTAACTGCTAGTTCCATGTAAAGATTAAAAAGTAACGGAGATAGGGAACATCCTTGTCGGACTCCCTTTCTTATTAGGGCTTCTTTCTTATGTTCTTCAATTGTTATTGTTGCTGTTTGGTTCCTGTACATGTTAGCAATTGTTCTTCTATCTCTGTATTTGAACCCTAATTTTTTTAAAATGCTGAACATTTTATTCCAGTCTACGTTATCGAAAGCCTTTTCTACGTCTATAAACGCCAAGTATGTCGGTTTGTTTTTCTTTAATCTTCCTTCTACTATTAATCTGAGGCCTAAAATTGCTTCCCTTGTCCCTATACTTTTCCTGAAACCAAATTGGTCTTCTCCTAACACTTCTTCCACTCTCCTCTCAATTCTTCTGTATAAAATTCTAGTTAAGATTTTTGATGCATGACTAGTTAAACTAATTGTTCTGTATTCTTCACATTTATCTGCCCCTGCTTTCTTTGGTATCATAACTATAACACTTTTTTTGAAGTCTGATGGAAATTCCCCATTTTCATAAATATTACACACCAGTTTGTATAATCTATCAATCGCTTCCTCACCTGCACTGCGCAGTAATTCTACAGGTATTCCGTCTATTCCAGGAGCCTTTCTGCCATTTAAATCTTTTAATGCTCTCTTAAATTCAGATCTCAGTATTGTTTCTCCCATTTCATCCTCCTCAACTTCCTCTTCTTCCTCTATAACACCATTTTCTAATTCATTTCCTCCGTATAACTCTTCAATATATTCCACCCATCTATCGACTTTACCTTTCGTATTATATATTGGTGTACCATCTTTGTTTAACACATTATTAGATTTTAATTTATGTACCCCAAAATTTTCCTTAACTTTCCTGTATGCTCCGTCTATTTTACCAATGTTCATTTCTCTTTCCACTTCTGAACACTTTTCTTTAATCCACTCTTCTTTCACCAGTTTGCACTTCCTGTTTATAGCATTTCTTAATTTCCGATAGTTCCTTTTACTTTCTTCATCACTAGCATTCTTATATTTTCTACGTTCATCATCAGCTGCAATATATCGTCTGAAACCCAAGGTTTTCTACCGGTTCTCTTTATTCCGCCTAAGTTTGCTTCTGCTGATTTAAGAATTTCCTTTTTAACATTCTCCCATTCTTCTTCTACATTTTCTACCTTATCTTTTTTACTCAGACCTCTTGCGATGTCCTCCTCAAAAATCTTCTTTACTTCCTCTTCCTCAAGCTTCTCTAAATTCCACCGATTCATCTGAGACCTTTTCTTCAGGTTTTTAAACCCCAATCTACATTTCATTATCAGCAAATTATGGTCGCTATCAATGTCTGCTCCAGGGTAAGTTTTGCAGTCAACGAGTTGATTCCTAAATCTTTGCTTAACCATGATATAATCTATCTGATACCTTCCAGTATCGCCTGGCTTTTTCCAAGTGTATATTCTTCTATTATGATTTTTAAATTGGGTGTTGGCAATTACTAAATTATACTTTGTGCAAAATTCTATAAGTCGGTCCCCTCTTTCATTCCTTTTGCCCAGCCCGTATTCACTTTTTTGACTAAAAGATAAATATTCAAATAAATATGAAATAATTTGATTTAAGATATATATAATTTTATGAGCTCAATAAATAAATAAATAATACTCTGAATTAGAAATGTGTTCAAGAATACTGAAAAAAGACTCTAATGTAATTCACCAGAAAAAGAAGTAGCGATAGGTTATATAAAAAAAAAATGCTTTATTTTAAATACAGAGAGAAATAATTTATCTACCGATAAATAATATATTGATAATAAATATATTGAGAGATATAATTTTTATTTTTAACGTTAATCAGACGAGGTTAGCGAGCGAAGCGATCGTAGGTTATGTTTGATTAGATTGTATTGATTCTGTGTAATGACGCATCGCGCACTATATCAATATAATCTAACCAAACATAACCTTCGCTCGCTTCGCTCGCTAACTTCGTCTAATTAACGTTAGATATACAAATTATATATATATATGTTACCTATTTAGGTGGCCAGTAAACAGCGCTTTAATGATTTTTAATAATTAGCTATGAAGCCTACACAGATAAAGATTAATTTCCGACGACTATTGTTTTTTTTTCTGTTTTGTACTAGTTTGATTGTCCATCATATTGCAATATAAGAGATATTTAAGTTGAGGACGTTCAGGCTCACAATTACCAAAATATCTTTATTTCATTTTTACTGTAATCAATAGTTTTATAATCTTATTATGTTTAAAAATTAAATAATCTGCTTACTCCTTTATATATATATATATATATATATATATATATATATATATATATAATGTTTTTTTAATTTACTCTTTGTTAAACAGTCATTTATAAAAAATTATTTCATTTTTAATAAAATTTTACAAACATATTTTTATTCCGATATTTTTTTCAACTCTTAGTTCTAAGAGAGCTTTCTACGAAAGCGATTAAAAAAAGATAAAAAAGAAAAAAATACAACGAGCAGAAAGTAAGTAATAAATAATTTTATTCTCCTGCTAGATTAAAATTTGCTATTCTGTCCAATATGTGTATATAAGGTGTAATAACCAAAAATGTTGAAACCTGAAACGAGATACGAGATATAAGTCGCTCCTGAAAGTTACTCGCTATTCTCAAAGTAACAGACATCCATGCAAGGCCGAATGTTTGTTACTTTGAAATCCAATCGGAGAATTCAAGAGATGTTCATTTGTACAAGCGACAGCTTCACTCAGCCTAACACAAGGACTGGGTATACTGAGCATCATTACTCTTACAGAAAGCAACTTTGAATTGTGTCTCTTACATTTCAACTACTTTATGTATAAAACACTAGTAAAAACCGAGGTAAGTAGTACAAAGTGAAAAAAATAATATTGTTAAGAAACACTAGGTTAAGTATATTATTTATACTCGAAAAATGCCGTATGAAACTTTATTAAAATACTATATGTATAAAGAATAAGATGGTTTTTCTGTTGTTCAGTGATTAGTGAATGAGAATAGAATAAAGAAAAAATAGAATCAAGAATAAACAAAATAAACTGATTTCAAAAAAAAGAATATACCGACAATTAATATCACCATAATTCTACGCCTTGTCGATTTAGCCACGCCACTCTCATCGCCGCTTCTCTCTTCAAGTAATTATATGAACCAAGGCCCATCTCTTCTTTAACATTATTGATGATAGTTGCTCTAGGTTTTTTACCCAAAGTCTTGTTCTCAAATATATTCGTCAAGAACTGGTCATGTCATATTACATGTCCTATCAATTTCGCTCTTCTTCTTCGTATAACATTTATCAAGGACCTCCTCTCACCCACTTTTGTTAACATTCGATCATTTCTTTTCATATTCACCCATCTTGTTCTTGTTATTCTCCTCCAAATCCACGTTTTCATTGCTTCCAGTCTTTTTCTTTCTGCTTTCCCAAGCATCCACGTTTCACACCCGTACGTTAGAACACTCCAGACATAAGTTTTAGAGAACTGTTTCCTTATTTGCATACTCATATGATTATCAGTCAGTATATTCTTTTTATCCTGAAAAGCTCGTTTTGCCAGCCCTATTCTTCTTTTTACTTCTGTGGCACATTTATTATCGCTAGTGACTGTGCTTCCCAAATAAGAAAAATTGTCAACCTTCTCTACAACAGTACCGCTAGTTTAATACCAACCTTTGTACCTTCCTTTGTTTTTCTTACAATTATTTTAATTGTTTTTTTTTTTTTCATTTACACTTAAAACAGTCGGGTTTGAAATGAAATAATGCGTAAAACTTAAGCTTACTATCCCTTTAAACGGTACAGACTTCAAAATCGAATTTAAAGACGAATTAAAAAGATTATTAATTCTTTTTTTTAATTTTTAGAACGGTTTAATTGTAAAGTTTAATCTTTGAAATTTTATTTTTCCCCTCTAACGAATCCTACCGAAAATGACTTAAGATTCTTTGAAATTTTTAAAATATTATTACTTTCTTTACTCTAATATTCGTAATTATATTTCCAAATATTTAAGTAAAATATTTATTTAAATATTAGAATATCATCGGGTATAAATATTACGTTAAAACAATAATGGAAACGTAAACTGTGGTAAATACCTCGACTTTTTCTATCGTAAACAAAACATACTAAGTTTTTCTTTAAAAAACTTTAGTTTAATTTATGGGAAACATTTATTACAGGATCGTCAGTAAATCTTCTTCAATAAAGATTAAAATATGAATCATGGAAATGGATCAATTTCGTGAAAAGTAAAGCTGGACATATTGAAAAGTTAAGTAAAAAAAACATACTGATTCGAATTAAAAACTTTTTTTTTAATTTTATTAAAAATAAATTAACAGCCATAATTTGATTAGTATAATTTTAGAAGTATTTCATTTTCCTTTTGTATCGATCTAATTGAAATTAGTTTATTACATAGACGATGACAAAATATGAAACAATTGTAAGTTTATAAAATGTCAAAACTTTAAAGTATAACTCAATTACCGGTATTGTAAGATCATGATTTATCGTTTTACGAAAGTCCAGTTAAGTGAGATGCAAGTGGCAAACCGCCTTAGTCGTGTACGGGTAAGTTGTGGATTGCAATTAATTTACAAAACATGTGACCTAGTTTGAAACTCGCTTAAAACATGGATTACACTATAGCCCTCTAAGCATATAGGTACAACAGCTCGTACAAACATATTGCGCCATGTAAGCATGTACATTTTAACCACAACATTCCATTTCCTTATTGATTAATGTCACACTTTTATTCAATTATCAATTTCCGCGAATATATACAGTATTTTCATATATATTTTTATACATATATAAAAAAAAAATCATACTTCACACGAAATGCAAATATTTAAAATTACTTCGTTATTAAATATCATTTTTGATCGCCCGGCAACTTTGCCTAGTCTAGATATAAAATAAATAACTCAGAATAAGTAGAAGGGCTTTTGAATTTAATATAAAGGATACATTGTTTAATTACTTAACAATCTTTAAGTGATAGGGATTTATGAAAATTCTTCGTTCTATTATTGAATTGGCGACGGGTGGGTGTGTATTCATTTCATGAAAAATTTATGTACGTCTCCTACAACTGACATTCCAGAAATTCTCCAGATATAACAACAATATTTAGGGTTTTCCTCACCCTTTCTACAGTTATTACTAAAAATATGCTACATTTAACATTAGATGGTTATTTTTGTCCAATATAAAAAAACACAATTATAAACTGGCGGTAAATCTTTAAATAACTGCGCAGACATTGCAAAAAATATCCTACTTTATCTCACGATACGACTGTTTATTTTTAACGCTAATAAAAATTATTTGTTACCTTATTATTGTTACCTTATTATTTGTTCGCCTTACTGGCGAACAAATAATAGAAACAGGTGGATTTGACAGACACAGAAATACGAAACAAAGTGAGATTTAAACATTCCTTGTAACAAAACAACGGGACCCACCCTAGCTGGAATTCGTAGAAAATAACGGAAACTTTATGCCAGAATGGTGTAAACAAGAACATAACTGTGGAGATGGTGCGGGCAAATTGGAGAAGCTGTCCTCCAACATAGACTTTCTAGTCAAACAAATAGGAATTCTCATAAGCATACTCTTCCAAGAAATCGCAAAAGTCTGCCAACAGATAAGTTTCAAAATGTCGTTACATGAAAAATCAACGGTCCTGTTAATACTCGACGGGAAGAATTAAAATCTCAGGACTTGCCGAATCATTAAACGTCATCCTTACACCGAAAACGCATTTCACTGAGCAGAACTAGATTTGTTGTTTCTTCGTATATACGAAACAATATCCGGATTGCAGAACACATTGGAGTATTGTGATGTTAGTTAAAATCTCCTTGAGGCATCACCAACTAGTTGCACTCAGCACGTTACAGATTTAGGCGACCACGGTCGAAAACATGGACTCGCTGTGTCCCACTAGATTATTTCTGGTGTACTGTCCTCCTCTCCATGAGATAACGAGTGAATTCTTCTCGGAATTCTTCGCTAGGTTCCGGTTTATCGCAGGGGTGATATATTAATATTATCATTTTAATTACGCGTAATCCCGTAAATAACACTTAAAACGAGCGTATCCAAACAATCGAATAATGATATTAAAATAAAGAAAGTCATTGAATCAAAAAAAAATTCGAATATATTAATATACAATCTAAAGATACAATGATGCTTTATCTAATCTTAGCAATTATTTAGAAGAGTAAAGTTATTTTTTTATAGAGTACATATATAACATTTGCCGCGAAAAATTACATCACTCTCCTTCCTACGAAAGTTGAATAAAAGAAATCATTAAATCACAGTATCGCTTAATATCAACAAATCTGAAGAATGAATTCATTTCACCAATAGGCAACATACGTACATAGACCAATTAAACAGGTGATTTTTTTTTTTGATCGATTGGAATACACATAATTCCAACCACCACATTATTTAATATTTTAATCAGTGTTACGAATCAGCACACCGGACCAGTAGGAATACATCAAATTTGAGCCAATCGTTAAGAGTAATTAAATTGGTAAATTGAAGTGCGAAATTGTGTTCGTTCAACTACGTCCCAACCAATCACAAGACCACATTTCTTTATCTTTAAAAATGACACGTACACCAATTATCAAAATAGCAAGTTTTCACTAACTAAAATAAGGAGCGCGCGCGCGAACACATATGTGTGTATCATAATCTCATATTAAAATATGATATAATATTATACGCTATAATATTAGTACTATGTAAATTTTATTGTAAATATGAGAGGCTAAAAAAAAAAGTTAAATTATTCTAAAAAAGCAGATATCATATCTAACACATCATTCCCATTTGTGATATGAACAAAGCTCATTTCATTGTAGACACGTACGGAAAGCAGAGCCACAGTACTTTTCTTTATCGCTTGTCTGGATTCTGGCGGTGTTTCACACACTTGTCCCTTCATAAATCATGTTAAATTTTTATTTTTTATTTTTACTTCGATGTATTTCAATCGTTAACTGTACGTGAGTTGCAATTTTTATTAAATATAGATTTTGTTACCAAATTAAAAAAAAAGAAACAAATTAAGATTTTTAATTAATTTTTCTAGAATAAATGAATATATTATTTTTTAAATGAAAATAATTTATTCATCGTTATTCTGTAATTTACGTACAACATTTAGTCGCACAATGTTCTGTTCTTACAAACAGCAGATGTTTAAATAATTAATAGCGGTGTATATAAGTACAGTGAATGAATTGCTGTGTGAATAGTTGCACTTCCATTATCGTACTACTTTACAAACGCTTAAATTTAAACAATACAGTTACTGTAAGCAAATTATGAACAAACTGCTAATAGCATTGATACTTACAACCTAAACAATAATAGTATACGCGAGAATTCAAGCTGGAATAGATATTAAATACTTTAATAACTTTAGTAATTTACAACTTTACTTACTTATTTTATGTATTTAATTATTCGTGTTTTGATTCTGACTTTTATATAATTTCAAAATTACCTGAAAGTTGTAAATGAAATTAAAAAATTTATATGTTAAAAATTATAATTTTTACTAAAAAAAAACTATGATAAAATCTACTTTGAAATTTTACATAGCATATAATAGAAAAATAAGAAGGAGGAAAGTGAAAAATAAAGAAGTAAAAGGAAATACTTGATATTTATAAACTGAAAAAAAACGTAGATGAAAACTAATTGAGATAATTTTGATATACTGTATGCATATAAATGAAATGGAAACAAGAAGAGTGGCAAGAGCAGAAAGAAAAGAATTTTTTATTTGCTTTTAGAATTAAAAGTGACTAGGAGTCATCTAGATGGAATTGATTTGATTGGCATTTCTCTCGCCCCCACCCAATTCGGTCACCCTAAAACATAAGACCGAATGTCTGTGCTACAAACGGCTGCTGAGTCTCGAAAGAGTTTAGCGACCAGCGTCCTAAATAGCTCTTAGTGCTTCCCTAACAGCGTTAGCGGACTTAGCGTGGTGCCATACACCACCGGCTTACGTGTTTCCACCGCTCACTTGTCATATATTTGCTAAAATGGGTAGGCGCACCTCTTCAACTACAAAAAATATATATTAGATCTATAAATACAAATTTACTTCATGTAGACAGTAATTCGCTGCCACGCCTAGGTCGCTGAATGCCAACAAGTACCTGAACACCATATTAAAGCGCTTAGAGCCTTAATTGGTAGGTGGTCAGCCATATATCTCTAGGTTAGCTTCCGACAGCAGTGGGGTAGAAGTCTTTTCCCTTAGATAAACTATTGATGTCGGTTGAACAAAGCAACCGCATCAAGAACTCCCACACGGTTCGACAATGTGGTTCTCGCCACATTGACTCGCCGCTTGTGAGGGGCCAATTTTCCCCTTGACCTCACCTAGTTGAAAATTGCTATGGAGAAATTTTATACGATATTATCAAGATTTGTTAACGAATTAAGGAGGGATAGACAATGATGGTGGTTTGCAGCAGTCTAACTCAGAATTATGTAGGTATGGGAGACGTTAGTTAAATAAAATTTTAGATTAAAGCAGTTGGCACAATTAAAAAAATTATTATACTCTTTATATTCAGCTCTCTGATAATAATCTCTCTTCATAATCTCTCTAATAAAAGCTCTCTTCATAATATTAATATATAAGAAAAGTGTGTATATATATATATATATATATATATATATACACTTTTGAAAGGAAAATAAGAACCATTTTTCTTAGCTCACGGGAACGAAAGATATCGTTCCCTGGTTGGTACTAACCAGAGAATCAATGACTGGAATTGAATTTGACATTTATAAAATCTCATTGGCAGGTCTTGAAATTTAAAATAGGTTTCAATTGCAGAAATAATACGATTTTTCTGATCAAGTCTACTGTATAGATCTTTTGCATCTTAGACTTCACCTACTTCGGAAATTGGGTTATTCTAGGTTACCATCAAAATACAAATCCTGTAATAATAGAATAAAATTTTAAATTATTGCCATATAAACAACAAACGTAAACATGTTTTTAGTAATGGTTCTTTTTATAAGGCTGTAATTTAAAGGCTAATATGAGTCTGAAATTGATTAATGATTAAATGTATAAATTTTTGTGTGCATTAATGCAATTAAAACTGAAGTAGTTTATTTTTCTAACAGGAGAAAAATTATTAATATAAATAACAAAGTAATTTTATTTAAATTCGATTTCTGTCAGCTTAGTATAATTACTTTAATACTATGGTGCTAAATTTTGTTAATTTCGTTAAGAGGACCAGAGATCAACAAAGAGAGAGAATTTTATAGGTTGTTCAGAGAGAGGATTCTTTGTAACAGGACCAGTATAACAGACCTCGGTAACGGATTTCTTTCGATTTAGAAGAAAGAAAGAAAAAATAATAATGAAAAGAAGAATCCAGAAGGGACTAAAAGGAATTATTTTCTTAAAAATTTGTTCGTTGTAATACAGACAATAGCACCTCAAAAAGCTCTTGTTCGACCAGAAGGGTTACCGGACGAGGAAAAGAATTTGCAGAAAAACTTTAGGGCGCGGAAATGGAAAATATTACGCTTCAACAATTGAAACGGACGAGTCGGGTACTGGTTTTGCAGGTCAAAGGATATGTCAGGAATCAGCGAATAGAGAGTAAGGCGAAGCCGTGGTCGGACCATCGTGATAACAATCGATAAGTTAGTAGTTCTGTGAGGTCATGTTTGGCTCATTCGTGATAACAGAGACATCAGTAAGACTGTTTCAGTATGGACAGTGGGTAAATACAAGAACTTGTACCGTGAGTTATTGATAAACAGTAAAGGTAATAATATTTGCAGAAAATTGAATTGTATGAACTTTAGACTTTTCTAGTGTTATCTCGTTAAGGAAACATTAGGTTCTTTCGTTCATTATAGCGTTTTTAGTAAATTAGACTGTATTCTGGTTTTTATAATTTAACTATCATTAAAAAATTTTGTCCTTTTTATTTTAATTACTATTATGTATATTTTATATATATGCAATTATTATTTTTATAATAAATTATTTATAAAAAAATTGTAGATCTCTCAATATCCTTGTCTTAACATGAACAAGCGACAGTATCTTGAGATAGATTTTGATTGTAACCTGAAGTTTAATATCCATATAAATAATTTGTTACGAAGGTTAGGAAGCTCTTTTAAGTTTAGGATTCTTAGAAATATTCTGATTTATACCCGTTTGTTCAGGCATAACTCTCATATGGCATTTTGGTTTGAGAGAATATTTGTAACTTTGTACTCCAGCTGCTGTTGATATTAACTCCTTAAAGATTTTATCCTAGTAATTTAATTTCTTCTTTGTTTAACGTTAATAATCTTAAACATTTATATGTTAAAAATATATGATTATTTGTTTATAAAAAAAAAATCAACATTTATTTAAATTTTACTATAATCATTTCTACACAACTGGACATTCTTTGACGAGTCATTTTTTTATAACTCTTGCTAATAGAATTCTGTTTAGGAGAGTTAATAAAATGAAACTAGTCTATTACTGTTAATACTTTATATTGATTTTGGTAATTTTGTTTTTACAAAATTGTTTCACTCCTTTTTTTTTTTTTTTTCTTTCCGTAGCGGAGGAAAAAGCTCTGCCAGCCGCCGTCAGGCCCGTACTGACGGGCAGTGCGGGGCTCTCACCCGCTAAAAAACCTCCCCTTCTACCATGCAGGGGCCGGATCTAAGCCATATGGTATGTACAGCCCCTGAATGATCACCCAGGCACTCCACTATCCGAATCCGTGTGACCGGAATGGGTCCCCAGGGGGCGATCGACGAGCGACGACTCCGAGGAGCCCCCGCCGCCCACCCCAGAAGCTGGCCTCCTTTGATCACCCATCATCGAACTCCAATCCTCCATAAATTCGCATCAACTCATCCTGCCGTCACCTCTCTTCATCGGCCTTCTCTCGTATCATTGATGCGATCGTAGTCGAGACACACTCCCACTTGTTGCCATTGCTGAGCATTACTTCGATTATATTGTTGGCCCCCTCCACACCCTGACCCTCGAGCACTACGCGGAAGTTGCGCCATCTAGGGCATAAAAATACTACATGCTCTGCTGTATCCAGTCCGCCGCAATCGTAACAGCAACTTGTATGGCATCTGCCCATACAGGTAATCTTGAAAACATCCATGTCCAGACAGGAACCGGGTGAATTCGTAGCTTGTATTACCATGCTTCCGCTCCACCCAGTTCCTGACGTCTCGTATGAGCCCATAGGTCCACCTTCCTTTGTCTGAATCTCGCCATCTGTCACACCAAGCCATGTAGAGACCGTCAATTGCCTCCTTTCTGTCCCCTCCATTCACTATTGCAGCTCTCATTTGCGCTTGTAAGTCTACGGGAGGTACTCCAGCTATAACCGAAGCCGCCCCGGCGCTGATCGTTCGATACCCTGCGATGACACGTATGTTCAGCCTACGTTGTTGCATAACCAAACGCCTCACGTTCCTTGCCCTCGACAACGCTCCCGGCCATACAGGAACTCCATATAACACCACAGAAGAGTACACACTGGCCAACAGTTTCCTCTTACCAGTCTGAGGACCGCCCTTATTTCTCATCATGTTGCTCAGCGCCTTCACCACATTTTCGCCTTTTCTCGCCGCCTGTTTCACTCCTTAAAGAGATATTTGAAGGGGTTTTCTCTAATTAATGATTATGATTTTAACAGCGTATATTAATTATTTTAATTTGGGTATTTTTGTTTCTATTCCTCTAAGTGATGTTTTTATAAGAAATATTTTATCGTATTATTTATTATACAGTATACGCGTTGAATACGATAAGTAATATTGTCTTTATAATCGATTTATGTTATATTTTATTTCGTTAGGTTTTTTTTTGTTTCCTTGAGTGATATTTAAGTTTTTACGTGTAAATTATGATTTTGATAACATTTATTCTTTGATTCCTCTATTATTTATCGTTACTCTTGTTGTTGGCTCAAGTATTTACTTTCATAACTACTTTTGAGAGAAGGCTTGAAGTGTATTATTAGAAATATACGATATTTGTATTACCGTACTGTTTAATATTGTGTCTATTCAAGTGAATTTTAAAAAGTAAAAAAAAAGCACCGTTATATCCAAAATACGACGATGTTTAGGATTTAAATGGCATTATAGAAATTAAAAAAAAGTATTAATGGGGAAAAAGGCTTGAATTCAAAATAAATTATACATGAAAAGGTGAACTTGAAATTTTTTTTTATGTATTGAATGATCAATTCACCTGTTGGTGAATGGTCAATAGAGGATGAACGATGCGTTGAATCGCAATCTTCCCATGTCAACCGTTCTTTATAAGTTGGATATGAATAACAGGTAGCAATCCTTCTTTCAAAGTGGAATGAATGGTGACATAGGTTATATTTACTTTCTGTTTCTAACCAGATTATAAATATAACCAGAGTTAACTCTACGTTATAATATAAAAACATTAATTCTAGTATATATTCACTTTCACGAATGAGACTGTCACACCACGCCAAACGAAAAATGGAAACATAATTTAATAGTAATATTATTTTACAATATGGAAGGCAGAGAAAAAAAAAATTAAAAACACTCAGCTGTATTGTGAACAAACGGGAAGGCATATACATTTGTTTCATGATTGGAGTGATAAAAGGGTAAAAAATAATAGCATCAATTCTCTAAAAGAACTTAGATAAAGATATAACTAAATTAAAGATTAGGAAGAAAAATGTTAAAAGAAGAAAAAAATGGAAATCCATATTTTCCATCTTTTATGATAAATAAATGTAATAAAATAAAAATAAAAAACTAACTAATTTAGAAGAAATTTCAGACAGTATAAATTTTTGAAATTTTAATTTATAAATAGAGGAAAAAACAAACAAAAAATCCACAATCCTGCATAGATAAGGTTGTTTATTTATTTAGCATTTTTAATCGTAGGATATTTAAAATACTAGAATAATATACCGATAATTTTGTTCGTTTCAACAAAACTTTGCAGTATTACATCAAAGAGAAAATGTTGTACAGTGTTTGTACGATAAAACGGAACAGTCAAAAGTAAAATATGACAGAATGTTTATATGGCATATTCATAAAAATAAAGAAAACATTTACTTCAG
Source organism: Lycorma delicatula (assembly GCF_047948215.1). NCBI lineage: Eukaryota > Metazoa > Arthropoda > Insecta > Hemiptera > Fulgoridae > Lycorma > Lycorma delicatula. The sequence continues at coordinate 10,207,240 of NC_134460.1, read as the reverse complement.
TAACTTAATATGTTACATTATGATCAAGGAAAGAAATCACAAATACAATATATCCAACACGCTTAATGATGCGTGTAAAACGCAAAGCCACACGCAAACGCACGCGCACACATTCATGCACAAACCAATATGGCTCAAAGTATGTCGTTCTTTAGAGCGACCGTTATAAACTCGACCACCTCTTTTTTGCCGTCAATTAAGTTTTAAACGTTTATGCTTTTCCATTTATAAGTTTTCTTTGTTCTATTATGTAAAAACAATTTACGCTGTTTATTTTTTGAATTGCAATTATATTAACATTTAAATATATGTCATTTGTTCACCGTTGATTTAGAAACGGTAAATGCCTAAAAACTGATAAAATATCACTTATGATGGAGTTAAATTATAAATAACTCTAAATAAAGATCAAATTTTCATTTTTTTTTTTGTCTTCAGTCATTTGACTGGTTTGATGCAGCTCTCCAAGATTCCCTATCTAGTGCTAGTCGTTTCATTTCAGTATACCCTCTACATCCTACATCCCCAACAATTTGTTTTACATACTCCAAACGTGGCCTGCCTACACAATTTTTCCCTTCTACCTGTCCTTCCAATATTAAAGCGACTATTCCAGGATGCCTTGTATGTGGCCTATAAGTCTGCCTCTTCTTTTAACTATATTTTTCCAAATGCTTCTTTCTTCATCTATTTGCCCCAATACCTCTTCGTTTGTCACTTTATCCACCCATCTGATTTTTAACATTCTCCTATAGCACCGCATTTCAAAAGCTTCTAATCTTTTCTTCTCAGATACTCCGATCGTCCAAGTTCCACTTCCATATAAAGCGACACTCCAAACATATACTTTCAAAAATCTTTTCCTGACATTTAAATTAATTTTTGATGTAAACAAATTATATTTCTTACTGAAGGCTCGTTTAGCTTGTGCTATTCCGCATTTTATATCGCTCCTGCTTCGTCCATCTTTAGTAATTCTACTTCCCAAGTAACAAAATTCTCCTACCTCCATAATCTTTTCTCCTCCTATTTTCACATTCAGTGGTCCATCTTTGTTATTTCTACTACATTTCATTACTTTTGTTTTCTTCTTGTTTAATTTCACGCGATAGTTCTTTCGTAGGACTTCATCTATGCCGTTCATTGTTTCTTCTAAATCCTTTTTACTCTCGGCTAGAATTACTATATCATCAGCAAATCGTAGCATCTTTATCTTTTCACCTTGTACTGTTACTCCGAATCTAAATTGTTCTTTAACATCATTAACTGCTAGTTCCATGTAAAGATTAAAAAGTAACGGAGATAGGGAACATCCTTGTCGGACTCCCTTTCTTATTAGGGCTTCTTTCTTATGTTCTTCAATTGTTATTGCTGCTGTTTGGTTCCTGTACATGTTAGCAATTGTTCTTCTATCCCTGTCAAATTTTCATACATTATTATTATGTATTAAGTCATCAAAGGATTCTTAAGTAATATTAAGTGTGATTAGTGCGTCTATAGCACTCATTTCAATTCAAAAAGCAAAATTAGTTACACGTTATTAACATATTTAGACTTTTACCAAATATTTTTCTACTTTTTTAAGTTATAAAAAAATAAGCATTAAAATTTTTTAGTTCCTACAACTTCGTTCTCTGATGATGACTTAAGATTTACTTCTCGTTACCTCATTAAAATTATTTGCTCATATACATATTTCTACCACATATATACCTAATTTAATATTGGTGGATGTCAACGGTAGCAGCTTAAATTCAGCTGGAGTACAGTATACATACGCTCTAGTACAGCGTCACTCCCACCGTGCAGATGATCGCGCAGTTCTTCCTCCATTGCGGCGCTGCGACCCCACCATTCTCAGGCTCTAATAAAAGAGCGTGCACGAGAGTAAATTTTTAATTCATCATCGACCACCACCTGGAGAAGACCAAAAAGAAGAAGAAGTTCTCTAGTCGACTTAACGTGGTACCTCTCGGCGGATGCCAACATCCCCGCCTGAGCAGCAGCCCTAGCCGGCCCGTGAGGGAGCCGCTGGACACGAACTCTACCTTCCCGCTCCTGCTCGCCTGACTTCAATCGCCCTGGTCGGCGGACTCAGCAGCAGGAGCCGGCCAAGTGTGTGATCGCGCGGGGAGAACCGCCTCGGCCGCGCAGGCGAAAGAAGACCGACGCCGACCCGACACTGAGGGGCTCTGGAGGCCACCACTGCCACGGTCTAGTGGGGACCCAACTGCCGCTGAGGGGAAGCCCGGTCTGATTTCAATGGATGAGCCGCAACTCCCCGACTTCCCCAGAGACCAACTTCCGGATCCAACAGTTCTTCTCAGAGCTAACGCAAAAAACGGCCCTTTTCAGGGCTACCACAAGGTTATAAATTACGAGCCGTCGAACCCATTCGATGACAACAGCCTTTCTCAGGCCTACTACAAGGTTATTAAGTGTCAAGTTCCATCGAAGCCATTCGGCGACAATATATATAGGGTATATTCACTATTGAGAGCTTAAATCTATATATATAAAAATGTTAAGTTCGTTTTGTACGCTTCAAAAACTCAAAATGTTCTGCACTGATTGAGCTCAAATTTTAGCACGATATATAACCCGCATCAAAGATTGTTTTCATCTATTTTTAATAAATCTATCTATCTATTTTTAATTTGTACATTTTTAATTTGGAAATGTAAAGAAAGGAAAACCAATCAGATCAATGCAAGATGGCCGCTGTCAAAACACAACGACCAAATTTCTTTGAATTGTATTTAACAGCTAAAAAATCTGTATTTTATTAAAAAAAAAACACGATAAAAAAAAAATTAGCACGATATATATAACCCGCATCAAAGATTGTTTTCGTCTATTTTTAATAAATCTATTTTTAATTTGTACAGTTTTTTTAATAAATAAGAGGCTAATAAATCAGATGGAAATGTAAACAAAGCAAAACCAATCAGCTCAATGCAAGATGGCCGCTGTCAAACACAACCACCAATCACAAAGAGCCCGTATGGCCGTTGCCAATGTAAACAAAATCACAACTGATTAAGTAACAAATTTCTTTGAATTATATTTAACAGCTAAAACTTCTGTATTTTATTTTTAAAAAAACAAAAAAAAAACACCAAAACAAAAAGAAAAGCCACCAAGAAGGATGAGTTACAGTAAATAAATTAAAACACCCAACTTTCTTATAGCCCAGATAGACTTAAGACTATGCAAACAAAAAAAGTCGAATAACCAAATACACAGAAAATAATATACCTACATAATGATCAAAAAATCCTTTATTAGGTTAAATATTCACTTTTTTCTGAATTTACAGAAGGCATTTACAACGAAGCATTGATAAATTTTGAAGACAAGTGCTTAGTTATTGCAAATAAAGTTCTTAGTTAATTGGGAATGCCAGCACCCACCCGAGCTGCGATTGCTTCATTTGATGTGGATATACGCCGTGAACACAGTTACAAAATTGGTGATCTTCAGTCATATGTCCGATCAAACATTCCCAAATTAACGCGTGAACAGAAAGGCATTTATGATCGCATAATGCAAATGATAAATGACGGAGTTGGGGGGACCTTCTTCTTGGATGCGCCAGGAGGAACTGGGAAAACATTCCTCATTAGATTGATTCTAGCAACGGTTCGATCAGAAAATATTTTTTATAAAAGTTTGATATTTAATATTAATATATAAAATATTATTATTTATTACATAAAATAAATAGTTTTAATGCAGTATTTTTTCCGTATAAAATCAAATAAAATATCTTGACAAACTCACAAACTTTTATTCAGCTTTTAAGTAGAATTTTATATTAACAATTATATCGTAAATTTCTATTTGAACAGATACTGTCTGGACAGTCATAATGAAAATACTCATATGTTTATTATTTTTTACCGATTAATTATTCACCAAGACTGGGTATTTAATAAACTGATGCATATGTAGTTGCATTTTAAGATAATGAAACAACAGTAATATACTGTACATTATTATTCGTAAATAATTAATTATTATCTACAAAACAATGTATTATTATTGTTATTCCTATTATTATCATTTATATTACGTACATTTTTATAATTTTTTTGTTAATTTTCGCCACAATATTCATTTATCATTGTTAATATTATGTAAGGTGGTTGTAATTGGGTTTTCGGCTGTTGTAATCAATTCCGAATAAATAAATACATTACTGTCCATTTATTTGTAATATTATCTAATAATGGTTGAACCTATTTTAATGAAATATCGAATGAGGTTATTTTAGATAAAACTGATTAAATTGTTTAACCTCCATCTTAAATTTAAATAATAATAGTCATTCAAATATAAATAGGAATTTGTTTACATAGATTTATTGTTATTAAACAAAATTACAGATAAATTATCTTATTTCTCTATATAGTTTCCTTCAACAGAAATGCATTTCTCCACCCGATAGGTAGCTTCCAGATTACCTCATAAAAAAAAAAACAAGATGGCTACCCGAACAACCAATTGCGCGGATAAAACCCGACTGCAACATCGTCATCTAATCTTTCCCCTCCTAAAGCTTCAATCAGCAAACCGAAGATGTGGAAATCAAACGGTGATAAGTGTGAACTGTACAGTTGGTGTCCAAGAGGTTTTCAGTGAATTTTAGCGATTTTATCGCGAGTCTGCTGCTGTATGTAGCCGTGCGTTGTCGTGGTCGTTGCGAACCGGTTGACGGTATCTTTTATTAAGATAACCAGCCCTAACGTTATCCAACATTTCCGGCCTCCATGGCGCGAGTGGTAGCGTCTCGGCCTTTCACCCGGAGGTCCCGGGTTTGAATCCCGGTCAGGCATGGCATTTTCACACACGCTACGAATCATTCATGTATCCTCTGAAGCAATACTTAACTATGGACCCGGAAAAAAAGTTACCAACAACTGGTAGTAGTATGCTGCATTTACTGTCCTTCGTTCGTGCAGGAAATATCAATCAGCAGCACACCATTTGAGTTCCAAAACTCAGTTGCTAGAACCTTTTCCAGCTGATAAGCTTCTCTTGAACTTTATCGGTACCTCCTCACCATTTTTTCCACCACATCATACTTGTTCTCTTGCTTTCCGGAGAGTAATGGTGGACCCACATTTTGTCGCAGGTCACAATACGGTCCAAAAATGCCTCTTCTTCTTCCTTAAAGCGATTACGAAGCCGATGACAGTGTCTTTCCGGACATTTCTCTGTGCCTCAGTAACAAGAAGTTAAACCCAGCTCGCCCACAAGTTGCTATATACAAGAGCGTGTGACAACATTGTATGCACACTCCCAACACATATTCCCACACCTCTGATGCAATTTCAGTGACGTTATAAAGCGGTCACTTTCTACAAGATCACGAACGGCCTGAATGTTGTTATGTTTGACGTTGATCCACGGACGACGTTCGTGCCTTTGTTCCCCACTGCATCATATCCACTTTGAATTTTGTTTGCCCAAACACTTCAGTTTTTGACAGGTAGCACTCCAAAATGTACCTGGAGTCGAGTCAAAAATTCAGATTATTTAACACCTTCATTGGCAAGAAATCGGATTATAATTCGTTGCTCAAAGGACGATGTTAACTACTAACGTGGGAGTGTGACCTACGGGCGTTGCTGGCCGGTTGCTCCCCTCCACACATATCCAACTAAATTACCAGCAGTGCCTCAACACATTCGCTGCTCTTCCTCAGTTGGCACGGCAAAATTCCGGTTTATAAATGAATGACCGTAATGCTTACAAAGTTTATGTCCTGTTTAAGCATTAACGGCTGAGGATAACTTTTAGCAAAATAGCTTTAAGGACAAATTTAAACCTAGTAATAATACCCCAAAATTTTAATAAATAACTTTCTTTTTTTTTTAAACTCCCCCAAGACGACCAGCCCACGCTAAAAAAAAGCTTAACACAATCGCCTCAGGGTTTCATGGCAGCGCAGTCTGCCCTCCCTAGCTCGTCCGAACTCGGACATCCCATCGGGGTTTCTCATGCCTCTTTGAAAACATACTAATCACCTTTTCCGGTGATCAGAATTTTTCTCCGCAGGAGAGCACCCTTCCAGTCCCTATTGTACCTGATCAAGACACACATTTCGTTTGGCCTTCACAGTTACGCGTCCCCCCATGCCATCATCGGGGAGCTCCGACCCACCCACTCTTGCGCGTGAGTAGGCCCGAACACCCTAGGCATAGAGGCTGCCTCCCTGGCCCCTACACGCATCAAGATGGACTTGTACCTGTCCTCGATCCCCCACGCATTCCCATGACCCCTCATTACTTGTTGCGCCAAGCCTCCCTCGCCGTCAGCGGTAGAGCACCGCACACAATATCCCCCCACTCCATGTCCATCGGTATATTCGGCAGCATAATCCAACAACAACATGAGCAAAGACACATAATACAATCATAAATTCCTAACCTGGCAAAGTACATTAACAACTACAAAAACAAAAACACATTTCGACGTAAAAATATCTCGTCTAAGGACACTTAAGAAAATGAGGAGAGTGCTGGTTTCCTAGTAATTAGCCATTACTAAACCAAATAAATATTCTTTGTCATCTTACTAAGCCCTTCAAAATTCAAGTAATAATCACCATTGAAAGTGATAACTACATTCTTTCATTACAGGTATTCGCTGCATTAAACATAATTTAATCTCAGGGAAATCAAAGCAGACTAATGCTTCTTATGTTTACCTCAATTATAAAAATATATATAATATATAATATATAATATATAATATATAATATATAATATATAATATATAATATATAATATATAATATATAATATATAATATATAATATATAATATATAATATATAATATATAATATATAATATATAATATATAATATATAATATATAAAGGAATAAATTAATCGCTACCTTCTATTTCTAGCTGGAGAATATACATTCCACTTAAATCAGTAAGGGAATTCGTAATCGTTGCAAACAAAACTTAATTTGAATTAAACGAATTAAATTTATTTGTCAATAAAAAATTGAAAGAAGAATTAAATATTATTAATTAATACTTCTAAATATGTTTTTTAATTTTTTTTTTACATGTTTTTTTATGTTTGAAAGAACCGCAACCCCTGCTTGAAAATATTTTTGTGATTTACTTTAATAGCATCACCTCCCTCTGTATCAACAGCAGCTCTCGTCCTCTCACCACAAATCTTTGAAATTCATTGAGTAATTTCTATATAAAGTTTATAATGATCATTCTATTTTTTTACCACTCTATTTTGAATTAAATACGATAAATTCGTACGGTTGACTCCGAATATTTCATTTCATAAAACAAATGCTACACATGACTAGGAAACTTCCATTATAAAATGGAATATAACGTAACAACGTGTCGTACTTTTATAGCAAAACATTTATACGGTTATTTAATTTTAATTAAAACATGTATAAAGAAATAAAAATATTTACTAAAAAATAATTAATAACAATTAGTTACGTAAATAAAGTCAAAGAATACTTATATAATATATGAACGTAAAAATACAGATACAAGACGATTAAATTGAATATAGTAAAGTAAACCGCTGTAGCGTAGTAGACTGTTATGTGGTGTGGGGTATGTGGATATTTCGGTGTAGCATCTCCGGCCACAGCTGGTGAAAATTTAATGCCGCAATACGGGACCGACGTTTCTGCACTTAATGGACCCACAGTAGTAGTATTGACTGCATCGCTACCTTCTTCCACCCTAACAAAACTACTCCCGTTCCTATATTCTCCTCGTACTCTTTTAAAGACGTGCACATTCTTAATGTTTCACTCTTTTTTCTTAGTTGTTACAAATACCTAACTGTAACGCACTTTACATACCACGATTACACTTTAATTACACTAGTAATAACAGATGTAAACGTGGATTTAAATAAAAACTAATTATTTGAACTCTATCGTAATTAACGAATTAATTTTTAAAAAAAATTAAATTATTTTCTTTAATTTAGTTTTTTACTCCATATAATAGTGTAAATAACCCTTAATAATTACCATACCCGTATGGTACGGAAGGTAATGTTCAATAAAAATAGAATCTTATTTTTGTTATATTTCGTTATGTACCATTGGACAGATGAACAGAGTACACTTCTTATTAAAGCAATTATACAAAAATAACAATATTTTTACGGCTACGCAACGATTTTTTGGCTTTAATATCTAAAGAATGATACAGTGCTATTACTACATGCCATTAAATTCTAGGTAAAAAATCTAGTTCAGCGTTGAATAAGAAACTAACTTCTTACTAAGTAAAGGAAAGTACGTAAACCTGATCCGCCGTAAGAGTTGCTATGTTACGAAGTTCCTCATCATTCATTTCACTTGATTTGTAGATCACTAGTGTTAAAAATATTTCTCTTAAAGATTTACCCATGTAAACTATATACTATACTATTATTCAATTAATGCAAGCATTAAATGACTCGAATTAATCATACTCGTATGATTTTTTCCTCCAGCTTTTGAATCGCAATAGATTTATGTTTATCGTTAAGACATACACTATTCATAGTAAGCTAATAAGTGACGAATTAGTTTTTAATTTATGATAATAAATAAAAATTCCGATTACAAGCAAAAAACAACCCCCACAAAATGCCAAGTGCACATTACTAAAATCACCTTTGAAGACAAATATGCGAATGATATTAAGGTCATATCAAAAAGATATCTCCGTAACATTAATGGATAATTTTTCAAAAATTATTTTATATTTCTTCAAACAATGAAGAACCTGGAAATCAATCCAATACGTGGTTTAATTACAATAATGAATGCTGTTAAACAATTGTTATTACAACGTTATCTTCAGACACATCATTATTTCTTGAAGCCGGATTTCATAACATCCTTTTTTTTTTTTGTATGACTATTCAAAAAGTAAGATATTCAATTATTCATCCCTTACCAAAAAATTACAAGAACTCAAAGAAAAAATACGTCACAATTTCACCGCATTTCTTATGGGCATGTTACTTCGTGTGATGAAAAACATAAAAAAACCTGATTTGAAGAATACATGAATCGAAAAAATGGCCATCTTCAAGATGTAAAGTTTACAATTTAGAATTAATAAAAATTTTATATAATAGTAAATATATATATATATATTATTTTATGTAATAGTAAAATGTTATATAATAGTAGTAACACAAATCACATCGTTGTAAAATATATTATAATATACAATAGATACAATTTAAATCTATATTAAATATTAAAATTATAAAAACATATGAAAAAAGAGAAATGAACATTGGTAAAATAGACGGAGCATACAGGAAAGTTAAGGAAAATTTTGGGGTATATAAATTAAAATCTAATAATGTGTTAAACAAAGATGGTACACCAATATATAATACGAAAGGTAAAGTCGATAGATGGGTGGAATATATTGAAGAGTTATACGGAGGAAATGAATTAGAAAATGGTGTTATAGAGGAAGAAGAGGAAGTTGAAGAGGATGAAATGGGAGAAACAATACTGAGATCTGAATTTAAGAGAGCATTAAAAGATTTAAATGGCAGAAAGGCTCCTGGAATAGACGGAATACCTGTAGAATTACTGCGCAGTGCAGGTGAGGAAGCGATTGATAGATTATACAAACTGGTGTGTAATATTTATGAAAATGGGGAATTTCCGTCAGACTTCAAAAAAAGTGTTATAGTTATGATACCAAAGAAAGCAGGGGCAGATAAATGAGAAGAATACAGAACAATTAGTTTAACTAGTCATGCATCAAAAATCTTAACTAGAATATTATACAGAAGAATTGAGAGGAGAGTGGAAGAAGTGTTAGGAGAAGACCAATTTGGTTTCAGGAAAAGTATAGGGACAAGGGAAGCAATTTTAGGCCTCAGACTAATAGTAGAAGGAAGATTAAAGAAAAACAAACCGACATACTTGGCGTTTATAGACCTAGAAAAGGCTTTCGATAACGTAGACTGGAATAAAATGTTCAGCGTTTTAAAAAAATTAGGGTTCAAATACAGAGATAGAAGAACAATTGCTAACATGTACAGGAACCAAACAGCAACAGTAACAATCGAAGAACATAAGAAAGAAGCCGTAATAAGAAAGGGAGTCCGACAAGGATGTTCCCTATCTCCGTTACTTTTTAATCTTTACATGGAACTAGCGGTTAATGATGTTAAAGAACAATTTAGATTCGGAGTAACAGTACAAGGTGAAAAGATAAAGATGCTACGATTTGCTGATGATATAGTAATTCTAGCCGAGAGTAAAAAGGATTTAGAAGAAACAATTAACGGCATAGATGAAGTCCTACGCAAGAACTATCGCGTGAAAATAAACAAGAACAAAACAAAAGTAATGAAATGTTGTAGAAATAATAAATAATGGACCGCTGAATGTGAAAATAGGAGGAGAAAAGATTATGGAGGTAGAAGAATTTTGTTATTTGGGAAGTAAAATTACTAAAGATGGACGAAGCAGGAGCGATATAAAATGCCGAATAGCACAAGCTAAACGAGCCTTCAGTAAGAAATATAATTTGTTTACATCAAAAATTAATTTAAATGTCAGGAAAAGATTTTTGAAAGTGTATGTTTGGAGTGTCGCTTTATATGGAAGTGAAACTTGGACGATCGGAGTATCTGAGAAGAAAAGATTAGAAGCTTTTGAAATGCGGTGCTATAGGAGAATGTTAAAAATCAGATGGGTGGATAAAGTGACAAATGAAGAGGTATTGCGGCAAATAGATGAAGAAAGAAGCATTTGGAAAAATATAGTTAAAAGAAGAGACAGACTTATAAGCCACATACTAAGACATCCTGGAATAGTCTCTTTAATATTGGAAGGACAGGTAGAAGGGAAAAATTGTGTAGACAGGCCACGTTTGGAGTATGTAAAACAAATTGTTGGGGATGTAGGATGTAGAGGGTATACTGAAATGAAACGACTAGCACTAGATAGGGAATCTTGGAGAGCTGCATCAAACCAGTCAAATGACTGAAGACAAAAAAAAAAAAAATATAATTAAATCCATCATGTTTATTACAGAGAATGACTGTAATTTTTATTAATGATTATTTAATTACATATATCTTTAACTTAATACAGTTGTAATACAACTCAATGAATTTCTGCTATTGTAGATAGATACCTGACAATCTTTTGTATTTAATGCCATTCAGAACAAAAAGGCACAAAAAATGTTTTTCAAAAATTATATTATTAAAGAATATTTTTTTGAATGAAAGCAAAAAGTCTGTATATATAAACTGTAGTAATAACAATAATTATTGTGAAAATAAATTTAAAAAATTAAAAAAAAAAAAATTAAATTTAATACAATTATATTATATTTTTTGTAAAAATTACATAGAAAAAAACAATAAATTATAGTTGTAGGTTAACAATAACGATAAAGAAAGCATGTAAAAATTAGATTTGCAAGAAAATTGAACAAAGTTTCATTTAGTAAATAGGGTGTCAAGGGTGTTTTTATTTTATATTGTGCTGATATTTGAAAAAGAGGACCCCTTGGGGGTCATTAAATTCTACTTGGCTTTGTTGCAGTAAAGTTTAGACTCATGGGAACTCTTTCAAAAAAGGTTTAAAAACAATTCCTACTTTTATGCCATTCATTATATTAATTATACATTTATATGGATGTTTATTTATTTATTCATATGGCATATATGCAGTGTGATTGATTATAAAGAAACATCTATAGATAAGATATGAAAAAAACAAGAATACAACAAGATAAGTTACAAGTAAAAGGTAAAAAAATATCAGTATCTAAGCTTCCAATACATGCTTGCACTGTAGCGTCAGCTCTCATAAAGTCGCTCCAACTTCTTTGGAAAGACCTGAGAGTGCATTCCCTGTTAATATTCCTATGTGTCTGGTTTGGAGCTCCACAATCGCATCCCGGATACTCTGCAATGCCCCACTTGAGGAGCGAGTCTGTACATCGGCCATGCCTAGAGCAAATTCTGTTTAATTAGATTTACAACTTCCTTTCGAGCTCTGTGCCAGCGGTGTTGTGGTTACACCCCCTCGAACCATCCCCTTTCCTCAGGAATTTCAATCTTACAGGTCTCTCATTTTGACATTACTGATAGCCAGTCACTCAGCTTTCCATAGCGGTGGATCCCTGGAACCGAATCTATTCCTTTGCAAGGTAGGTATGTCATCATTTATGAATAGTTCCAAGTTTTATCATAGCTTGCAGTACTCTCTAAGCACAGCCCAGTTCTTCTGATTGCAGATGGATAGAAGTTACTCAGCACAGTGAGCCAATAAGTAGGTGTTGGTCTAATTGTTCCAGTTATTAAATGCACGGTGTCGTTCAGCTGAACATCAATCAAGTTGGTATGGCAGCTTTTTAGCCAAAGTTGAGTACATTACTCAGCAGTTGAGAAAAACCACCACGATGGAATATGTACACATGGTGTCCACTGAAGCATCCCATGTCATACCACACAGTTTCTGGATAATATTATTATGTATTTTTTCCTTAGTACCAGTATTTTCAAGATTTTTCCTGAATGAAGAAGTGCAATCAAGATATTTGGGGTACTTGTTATGATGAAGATTATTGCTGTAAAATTGCACTTGGAGCTCCATGTTAGATTGTCATTTAGGTGAAATGCATAAAGTTCAGATTTATTGACACTGGATTTAAGTCACCACTTCTTAAAGTAAGAACTCAAAGTGGCCAAATCCTCTGTGAGAATGGACAATTCTCACAGACTGGGACACTTTCTGTCTCTCTAAGCAAGAACGATATCATTTGGGCAGCAGAATTTTGTTGATCTGGTATTAGTAAGATCAAATCACTTTGGAACCATGTATAGAGGAGTAAGAAGGATATATACAGAAAAAAGGGCTTTTGCAAAAGGTAAAAGGATTGCTGACAATGAGAAGGATCCAACTGAACTAAGGAAGAGATTTGATAAATGCTTTGTATGGAATGTGTTATATGAATCCGAATCATGTACAATCAGAGAAAAGGAAAAGATATTCCTGAATAATTTTGAAAGTTTGATTATGAAAAGAATGGAAAAAGTGAAATGGACCGACAAAAAAGTAAATAAGGAAGTATTGAGAACAACAAATAAATAATAGAATTTGATGAAGGTGATAAAGAAATGAAAAACATCTTGGATGGGCATATCAATGTAGAAATTATCATCAGCGAAGCATGATGAAGCGAAAAGCAGAAGTAAAAATAGGATGAAGGATTGGGATGCTTACAGAAGTTTTAAGAATGTAAAACAAAATGAAGGAAGACGCTCACGACCATGAAAAATAAAGAACTTTCATCTAAAAGAAACATTAACTAGAGAGAAGTGGAAGAAGAAGCGATTCTTAGAACATCTTGCAGAGATGGATCCTACATTAAGAAAGAATATACAGTATGGATGACATCAACAATTAAAAACTGTTCCCCAAATACTACAAAAGTTAAACAATACTGGAAGGTATTGCTGATATAAGAATGATGAAGTTCAGAGGATAACTTGTAAAATAGTAATGTCTTGAAAAAATAATTTTTTTAAAGGATTTTTTTTTAGTTGGAAGATCTAAAAAAAGCTTCAAAAAAGTTGCAACTTTATCATTCAAAATATTCTGAAGAATTTCCAAGAGTACAAACAGAATTTAATTTGAGTAGAACAGATTATATGTCATAATATTGTTGCATGTGGTATTATTGGTAAATTTTAAATTCTAATTTCAAAAAACAATTTTTTATTCAATGTTAGTCTGGTTTTGTTTAACGTAATCTTATTACAGTCGATAAAACAAAATTCGTGCCATTACTAGCATCTGACTAACAATCAAGTACAATGAATCACTAATTAGGGAAATGAATAATAAACACAATTCTTAAAGGCTCTGTTGAAGGTGAAAAAAAAAAGAGGAAGGAAGAGACTGAAGTTAATAAATGATATAAAGTGTAGTAAAGGATATGATGAAATGAAAATAAAAGCATGGGGATACAAACTGATGGAGACAACAGTGGTGCCAGGGTAGTTCACCGGGCTAGTCTAGTGGTTAACTTGTCATTGCAAATCACCTGATTTCAAAGTCGAGAGTTTTAAGGTTCAAATCCTAATAAAGGTAGGTACTATTATATAGATTTGAATTCTAGATCGTGGATATCGGTGTTCTTTGTTGGTTGGGTTTCAATTAACCACACATCTCAGGAATGGTCAACCTGAGACTGTACAAGACTACAACTTCATTCACACTCATACACATCATCCTCATTCATCCTCTGAAGTAATACGTTACGGTGGTTCCGGAGGCTAAACAAAAAAAATGAGTGTGGTGCCAGGGTCCTGCCAACAGGGATAACACACATGATGATGATAATGATATATCCTAGTAAAAGTTAGTTGATTTTATACGGATTTGAATACTAGACATTGGATACCAGTGTACTTTGGTTGGGGTTCAGTTAATCACATGTCTAATGAATGGTTAGCCTATGTCTGTATAAGACTATACCTCATTTACATGTCATTTTCATCTCATTGGTAGCTTATTGCTCTCAAGTTGAACAGATTTTTTTTTTTGTCTTCAGTCATTTGACTGGTTTGATGCAGCTCTCCAAGATTCCCTATCTAGTGCTAGTCGTTTCATTTCAGTATACCCTCTACATCCTACATCCCTAACAATTTGTTTTACATATCCCACATTTATCCTATCCATTTCCCTTTTTAAATTTTCTAGCCTACCAACCTTTTTTAAACTTCTAACATTCCACGCTCCGACTCGTAGAATGTTATTTTTTAATTTTCTGGTGACCCCTTCCTTAGTAGTCCCCACCCGGAGATCCGAACGGGGGACTAGTTTACCTCCGGAATATTTTACCAACAAAGGCGCCTCCATCATTGCTATATGAAAATGCAGAGAGCCACATTTTCTTGGAAAAAAAAGCTGTAGTTTTCCATTGCTTTCAGCTGCGCAGTACTCAGAGGACTGAGTGATGTTGATATGGCCGTTTAAGTCATTCTGACTCACGCCCCTAACAACTTCTGAAAGAGCTGCTGCCCTCTTTCAGGAATCATTCCTTAGTCTGGTTCTCAACAGATACCTCTCCGATATGGTTGCACCTTCGGTCCAGCTACTCTGTATCCCTGAGCACTCAAGCCCCCTCACCAACGGCAAGGTCTCATGATTCATAGAGGAGGTTGAACAGATTGCAATGTAAATTTTAGGGAAAAAAAAATTTTATATATATATATATATAGAATTTCCTTTCTTCAAATGTGTTTTTCTCCTCATCATATGTGTAATTATCTTAACGTTTCATCAATTTTTCTGCTTTTACATGACAAAGTAATAAAGATATTGAATTAATTTTTTTTTTTTTTAAATTATACAGATGTATGGTTATTATCTATATCACAATGAAGACAGTACTTGTAAATATGAAATAGTATGGTTGTTCAGACAATAAGACAATAGAAATTATATTACATAAAATTTTATTCAAAATGTTATTATATTGCCTTGAACTAAATTAAAATAGTATAATGCTGCATGCATCAACATTAAATTACATTTATCTGACAGAAAAATCAATTATTAAAATGACTATTACTGCAGTTAACTCGCTAACAGAATGAAATATATGTATTAACATTCATCTGTACAATATTGGTGTGTTACTACAGAGATATTAAAATAAATATAAATTTCATAATATTGCAGAAGGTTTGATGAGAGTAGCTTTTTATATCTCCTTCATGAGCATTTATTATGGGATAATAACAACGTAAATAAATGATGCAATGAATCCTGAAAATATAATTTAAAATAAATATTTCATCAATCACTTATTGGCAATAAAAAGGAAATAGATGAAGTTAATGGACAGAAAAAATGTGAAGAAATAATTTTTTTTTTTTTTTGTCTTCAGTTATTTGACTGGTTTGATGCAGCTCTCCAAGATTCCCTATCTAGTGCTAGTCGTTTCATTTCAGTATACCCTCTACATCCTACATCCCTAACAATTTGTTTTACATATTCCAAACGTGGCCTGCCTACACAATTTTTCCCTTCTACCTGTCCTTCCAATATTAAAGCGACTATTCCAGGATGTCTTAGTATGTGGCCTATAAGTCTGTCTCTTCTTTTAACTATATTTTTCCTAATGCTTCTTTCTTCATCTATTTGCCGCAATACCTCTTCATTTGTCACTTTATCCACCCGTCTGATTTTTAACATTCTCCTATAGCACCGCATTTCAAAAGCTTCTAATCTTTTCTTCTCAGATATTCCGATCGTCCAAGTTTCACTTCCGTATAAAGCGACACTCCAAACATACACTTTCAAAAATGTTTTCCTGACATTTAAATTAATTTTTGATGTAAACAAATTATATTTCTTACTGAAGGCTCGGTTAGGTTGTGCTATTCGGCATTTTATATCGCTCCTGCTTCGTCCATCTTTAGTAATTCTACTTCCCAAATAACCAAATTCTTCTACCTCCATAATCTTTTCTCCTCCTATTTTCACATTCAGTGGTCCATCTTTGTTATTTCTACTACAAGAAATAATGGAAAATTCAAATTTAACAAACTATGTGAATCATTGATAACACTACACTTTTCCCTTTTTTGTGTGCCTAAGCAACTACTCCAATCTATAGTTTCATTATACAAGTAGTGCAGATCTCTTTAATTAAACCAATGAATTTATATTAAGCAGTAAATAGAACCAAGCTGTTCTTATCGTTAAAACTAGCCATATTACTTTATCAATAACTTCGACATAATTATAAAATAGTGAATTAAATTATAATTGGATTAAAAGGGGGGTACTTTACATATTAACAACAAAGGGGTAAAAAATTCCTGTCCTGGTTCCCACGCCTTTACTTTTTATAATTATTATTTGATTTAATGAGAACAATGTCAAACAAAGAAACAAGATAATTTTTTATTATTAAAAAAAACAATTTTTCTTAATAAAATTATCTTTTTTAAATTAACTGCTTAAAATAGATTCACTAATTTTATTAAAATTAAATTAACAAAAAATATTGTACTTTTCACATGTATTACATAAAAACTCTTTTCTTTGTTTATTTTCATGATTATGGTTCCAGACATCTTAACATGAACATCCTGAAAATGAAAAATCATACAATATCTCATACAATAATTATCATCCCATCTCAGATTCAAAAGGTAAATTAAGAGTAAAATGGTTTTTTGTCTGTCTTTTACGTTGAACCAAATTTACTATAACAGATAGCAGATCAGTTACACGATATACGATGTTCAATTCTGCAAGTGACAATTTTGTTCTGTTCGTCACAGAGACTGGGTTTGTACATGACATCATTAATTTCATAGAAAGTAAATTGAACTAATATTTCTTGTAGATAAATACTTCGAGTGTGCCGCAACAATAAAAAAATTTAAAACATGATTTTAAACAAATCTAAAAAAAAAATAGATTACCCAGGAAAAAATAAATAGAAGATAATTTTATTTTCAACAAAACAATATGTATAAAATTGTCTATTTTCGCAAGACCACAATGAAAAGCACGGGGGCGACCTCAGTTCTATTTTGCGCCGTAACTTTAGTTCATTCAAGGAGATTTACTAGATATTGTATACTGAAGCTATCATTTCCATTTTACACCAAAACTTATGTATATTTAAAGAATTTATGTAGATATTGAATATGAAAGCTTTTTATTGTGGTCTTGCAAAAATAGACAATTTTATACATATTGTTTTGTTGAAAACAAAATTATCTTTTATCTATGTTTACTGGATAATCCACTTTTTAGATCTGTTTAAAAGTATGTTTAAACTTTTCTTATTGGTACGATGTTCAAAAATTTACGGAAGTTTTCGATATCTCGTACAAGGGTGTTGGAAGCGTTACGTTGGTTGATTGACTACATCGATGTTCATCCCAAAAACCTACAGCGGATATGTTCTATCTGTTAACCGTTAGCCGTGGAACGAAAGTGAACTAAAGAAAAGCATGTAAAATCCTAGAATATATAGTTTAAATCAAAACTCTATTTTTTTTTTTTGAAAAGAATTTACTGCCTCATCCCAATAAAATTAAAAATAAATATATAGTATATTTATATAAGAACATTATAATACAGCATACATTTTATATTTAAAATAAAGTAAGTAGAAGGAATCACAGCAAGGATTATGAACAAAACCCAGTTCTGCAACCTCAATTTTATTATTAAAGAAAGAAATTGATCTTTGTAAATGGCTACAAACCTACTGAACAAATAAATAAGTATGAAAAAATGTATGTATTTGTAAAGATTGCCTAATTAAAATTAAAATCTGTAAATTCAAAATTGTTTTTTGTAAAAGCAAAAATTATATGTACTTTCAAGAAAGAAATAGAAGGACTAAAGGCTGAAAGAAAATTTTGCGAAATATTTGAATACACACTGTAGGATTTACGAGTAATATAGTTCATATCCTTTTTTAATTCGTAGAAAGGAATACAACTTCTCGTTAAAAAAACTAATTTATATTCATTTCATGGTAGGATAATTCGTAAGATAGTATTTTAAAATAAAAAAATAAAAAACTTAAGGAAATTATTCTCTAAACTGAAGTAGGTAAAGAAGCATTTCAGAAAAAAAAGAGTTGTTCTAACGTTTTTTTTAAACATTAAAAACAGTTTTATTTTCGTTTAGGTTAAAGAAATTAGTAGGTTAATACACAGTAACGACTAAGAAAAGGCTTAATGAGTTTGAGGTTAACAAAGCGTAACTACTGAATCCCCAGAAGTTTATAAAAAGGTGAGGAGGAGATACAAGTAACTAAATTGTTGAGAATACTATTTTGACTATAACAACACATTAGGATGTACAACACATTCCAACTCATCTAAGGAAAATTTCAAAGACTTCAAAAGTTTTAAAATATAGAAAAAGATGGAAATATTTTCACCACACAAAAAAAAAAAAACGAAAAAGGTAAACGGTAAGAACTCTTTAAAATGTTTCTCTGGCCTATAAGTCTGAACTAGAATCATTACAGTATAACGTTATTGCATCCTGTTTAAATGATGTCCTGCTTAAAAACAATTTTAATTTTCTTTTTGTATAGCAATAGGATTTAAAAAAATCATAACTGATCGTAAATGAACCGTATTTGGATTTGATGGTTACAGTATTTTTTCTTACGTGCAACTGGCTAACAGAAAATATCTTATAAAATAAATTACTGTAAATCTTTTTCGTTAATTATGATAAAAGAATTAAAAATCACGTTAAAAATAAGTAAAATTATTACTAATCAAATTTTAGAGAGCGTAAACATATATATATATACATGGGGAATCGTTTTACCTAGGATGTTTGAAGCCGCGCTTCAAAAATTTCATCATCAAAATCCTTTTTTATACTATCTTCTTGTTTTACGCTTATATACGCAAGCTCTATTTGAAAATTAGAACGAGGGATGGCTTTACAAAAATCAAAGCAAATGAATAATAATGCCGTTTACTGCAAAATAACTGAAGATTATGCAGAAATGATACGTTCAGAAATTCAATCTTTCTTTGCTAATCTCTGTAGCATGTCTGCCCATATAGTGTGTAACGATACAGTAGAATTAAATAAACTACAAAAAATTAGATTGGGACGGAAAATCCCAATCTCAATCAAATCTCAAAAAATGAAGAAGAAAGTTAACACCGATAATTCTCAAAGTTTTGCGTTAAGAAATATTGTATTTTATTTTTATATACGGCAAAAAAACATTGTCGAAAAGACGTTCTTTTAGTGGTTAAAAAAAAAAACTTACATATCAATAGATAAATTGGAAGTACGAAGTTTAACGGAAAAATAAGAGAAGTACGAGTTTTATCACTGATGAAAACTGAAAATAATAGAAACATTTTGTTAGAAAAACTGATATACGTTTCAAAGGACAAAATTGTTTAAAGTAAATTAAAATTTATGGACGGAAAGGAAGGCCAATATGTTTTTTTTTTCAAAAGAATCTACAATCGTCGACACACGTAAAAACTTCTGGTTGTCTAATGAATTCTATCAATGGCTACAAAAACTCTGTATCCAAAGGATCAAGTCTGATATTGATCCACGACAGCAGGTTTAATTCCGAATGTACTTTTGACTTTTAAATTAGACCAGAAGCGAAGAAAATACAAGAATAATGTGTATGCTGAGAACTACGAAAAATGGTTGAAAACTAATTTTACATCCAATATCGTTCATTTTTGGTGATTGATATTGCTTGCCGTAATAACGTAAAATTCACATGGCGGAAAAAAACCAAAATTTTTAAATTTCTACAAAGCAGTAAAATTCAGTGCTCAGTATATATCTGAGTGTTATAGTGTTATAGTTATGATACCAAAGAAAGCAGGGGCAGATAAATGTGAAGAATACAGAACAATTAGTTTAACTAGTCATGCATCAAAAATCTTAACTAGAATTCTATACAGAAGAATTGAGAGGAGAGTGGAAGAAGTGTTAGGAGAAGACCAATTTGGTTTCAGGAAAAGTATAGGGACAAGGGAAGCAATTTTAGGCCTCAGATTAATAATAGAAGGAAGATTAAAGAAAAACAAACCGACATACTTGGCGTTTATAGACATAGAAAAGGCATTCGATAACGTAGACTGGAATAAAATGTTCAGCATTTAAAAAAAATTAGGGTTCAAATACAGAGATAGAAGAACAATTGCTAACATGTACAGGAACCAAACAGCAACAGTAACAATTGAAGAACATAAGAAAGAAGCCGTAATAAGAAAGGGAGTCCGACAAGGATGTTCCCTATCTCCGTTACTTTTTAATCTTTACATGGAACTAGCAGTTAATGATGTTAAAGAACAATTTAGATTCGGAGTAACAGTACAAGGTGAAAAGATAAAGATGCTACGATTTGCTGATGATATAGTAGTTCTAGCCGAGAGTAAAAAGGATTTAGAAGAAACAATGAACGGCATAGATGAAGTCCTACGCAAGAACTATCGCGTGAAAATAAACAAGAACAAAACAAAAGTAATGAAATGTAGTCGAAATAACAAAGATGGACCGCTGAATGTGAAAATAGGAGGAGAAAAGATTATGGAGGTAGAAGAATTTTGTTATTTGGGAAGTAAAATTACTAAAGATGGACGAAGCAGGAGCGATATAAAATGCCGAATAGCACAAGCTAAACGAGCCTTCAGTAAGAAATATAATTTGTTTACATCAAAAATTAATTTAAATGTCAGGAAAAGATTTTTGAAAGTATATAATTGGAGTATCGCTTTATATGGAAGTGAAACTTGGACGATCGGAGTATCTGAGAAGAAAAGATTAGAAGCTTTTGAAATGTGGTGCTAGAGGAGAATGTTAAAAATCAGATGGGTGGATAAAGTGACAAATGAAGAGGTATTGCGGCAAATAGATGAAGAAAGAAGCATTTTGAAAAAGTATAGTTAAAAGAGGAGATAGACTTATAGGCCACATACTAAGGCATCCTGGAATAGTCGCTTTAATATTGGAAGGACAGGTAGAAGGAAAAAATTGTGTAGGCAGGCAACGTTTGGAATATGTAAAACAAATTGTTAGGGATGTAAGATGTAGAGGGTATACCGAAATGAAACGACTAGCACTAGGTAGAGAATCTTGGAGAGCTGCATCAAACCAGTCAAATGACTGAAGACAAAAAAAAACGTTAATATTGGATATGTTTTTTTTTTTCAAATTTGGGAATTAATGTTTAATAAGAACTGATATTTTAAATACGAATCTCATTCATTTCCTTGTTTTCTGGAACTTAAATATTGATTTACTGGAGTAAAAAATTAGCCCAATTCAGTGAACTGTTACTCAACAAGGCTAAATAAGATTATAATTTACTAAAAAAAAAAAAGAAGAAACAGTTATATGGGTACCGTAATATCGCCTTGTCCTGTGCTAATCAGACCAAAGCTGGAATATATATGACCAAATATTCATGTCAAATTTTAACTTATTTGGTCAGTAGAATTTCGAGATGAGGAAAAATATTTAGGAATAATTTTTAATATCTCTAACTCCGACTAATTTAAAACTTCAGAATTCGAAATAACTGTTTCCACGGAAGTCAAATTCAGTTTTCTACGACCGCTATATAAAGCGCAAACTTTAGAAATAGCAAAAAAATATCCTTCCCACTTTTTTAATATTCTCCAAAATTTAATCCTTCCATATATAGAAATTTTTAAACCATTTTCGAATAATTTTTGTTGAGCAAATCCTGAAATATTTAATAACATGTGTACAAAATACACAAGTGCGTACGCACACGTAACACACGTGCGTGCATAATTCTTTCGGAAATTTCTATAACATGTTTTTTTTTTTTTTTGGTACAAGGGGTCTTGAATCGTCGAAATTTGCATAAAATCTGTACCCAGAATATTTTACCAATCGTTATACTTTCTCTAAAAAGAAGCAATACAGCTGGAGCCAGAAATGTAATAATTAAAACACATGAATACCTTTAATGTCAACTTACATAAAAACTAATTTTCGTTAACGTTTTCGAAAATTTTATTTATTTGAATTTATTTTATTCATTTAAAATTTTTATATTAAATTTTGTAATTTCTAAAGCTTAAATTCTAGTAAACGTTAGCTCCTTTTATACGGATTTGAATTCTAGTTAGTGAATACCGGTGTACATTGGGTGGGGTTCAATTAACCACACGTCTCAGGAATGGTGAGCCGGAGTGTGTACAAGGCTACACCTCATTTACATGACATACATATCATCTACATCTCATTAAGCCGTAGTGGGATTTGGTTATTGTTCACTAATTTAACAAATTGCAACGTACGCGTTAGGAAAATAAATAATTTACAATTTAATTTACTTGAATTTAAAATATTAATATTGAATTTATCCACTTCTACTTTTATTCTGCGATGCTACTTTGATTAAAGCCCTACTACTGTTTTTTTTCTGATCTCCAAGTAAGAGAAGGTGCAGTTTTATTACTTATACGTGAAGCGGTAGACCTATCAATTCCAGACGTGACCTATATAATTTATTGTTTTCTGCCTACCGATCTAAATAAAATATTTATTTATCCTTGTCTTTACTTTTTATTTATTTATTTCTATAACAATCGCTTTAAAATTTTTTTCTTTTGGAATTAAATTCAACGGGTGGAAACCGATTTCCTTCTTAAATATTATTTTAGAAGCAAAAGTCAATAGCAGTAACGAAGACACTTCACGTCCATGAGAAAAGCATTATTAAAATTATACTTTGAAACAGACATAAGAAATGCATTAAAGTAGGTTACAGACTGTTGGAAAAATGATAAAATATTATATCTTTAGAAATGTTTTTATTAAGTTGCTTTCCAATTCTACTCGTAAAAATAATTTCTTTTATTATTTATGATAATAAAATAAACCATTTAATTCGTTTTTCACTGAAATTTTTAAAATTTACATTTGATTTTTCTTAAAATAAGAATTAAAAAGCAATATAATTTTTTACAATAGTAATTTCTGGCTATCGTGACAGGCACCTACCATTTGTCTGATCTAATGATGTGTTATTAGATGGCAAAATTTATTAGTTTATCCAAACGAAGGAGCAGCATTGGTTCTGATTACGTGCAAGTGAGAGAAAAATAGAGCTGTAAAGTGTTTTCATATCCCAAATGAGGTTATATCTTAAATGCAGTTTATACTAAAATTACTGAAATAATAAAATTTGTCGTATAAAAACAATGTATCTTACAAAAACGATTTTTAAACACCTTTATTTAATTTAATTAACGGTAATTAAAATACGCCAAATTTATTAGGCATTAACGATATGTACATTTTATAAAAGTAACATCCACAATAAAAGAATTAAAAAAAAAAAGTACGGTAAGAATATTTCACATTTAATCAACTGTAATAATGCTATAAATTAATTATTAATTAATAAAAAAAGGTAATACACAATTACCTTACAAATACAATTAATGCCTAAATAGTAATGAAATACATATAAAGTTTCTCCCTTGGTCTGCTTGTTACCAAGAATTGTATTATTGATATCAGGTTCATAAAAATAAGTTTAGTTCACCGTACATTTAGATCTGTTCAAGAAAAAGCCGCTCTCCGTGGCGCGAGTGATAGCGTCTCAACCTTTCATCCGGAGGTCCCGGGTTCGAATCCCGGCCAGGCATGGCATTTTCACAGACGCTACAAATCATTCATCTCATCCTCTGACGCAATTCATAATGTTGATTCCGGAGGTTAAATAAATTTAAAAAACTGTCGGACTTTGAGCTCTAGACACACACGGCTGTGTTTTTCTATGCTCCGTACTTCCGCTGTTTTACCGTGGTTTTTTACTACTATTTAGTTGTTTCTTTTCGTTTTGAGATCGTTGTTTTATTTTCTGTAAAATAAATATTTTATATTTATTTTTCGGTTTTGGGCCTAGGGCAACTAAGGCCTGTTTACCTAGTTACGCAGCTGTTATAGACTATTTACATCCTAAGTTGAAGTTCACTTTTGATTTATTACTTTCAGTTTAATTATATTAATCTTTCTTTAATTTATTTTTCGTTTACTGAATTAATTTCTTTTGGATTAATTAATTTTGTTTCAATTTTGATATTACTCTTATAGCTGACCAACATCAATTAGAGGGAGTGCCTCCACCAAACGAAGGTTTCTCTCCTGTGGTGGGGCGACGATCTACTAGGAAGGAGTATTCTGGGGTTCAGGTGAGAGAAGTCCTATTGGACAGTAGTGGCAGTAATAGCTTGGCGGAAGCGGTGATGGAAGAACTTCGGCGCGCGGGTCGGTTGTTGACGAAGCGCAAAGGGAGGAAGATGGGTGAGAAGATGACTCGAAGGCAGCAGAGGCTGTCGGTCTGATTGCGTCGACGAGGACTTTCTGACTCTTCCTGTTCGGTCGGGAAGCGTCCTTTGAAACCTTGGAAGAAGCGAAGTCTCCGTGGTTCTCCACCGGCAGGTGAGGGGAAGAAAAAGTCAAAAGAAAGTTTCTGGAGTTCCTTATACTTGCCGGAGACAATCTCTGATCTAGCGAGGTCTGCATTTCTTATAGACGTCTCATGTACAGGAGAAGAGGTGCCAGAAGGAGGGAAGCGTACAGGTCGCATGAAAAAGATCGCACGGAAGAAATGTTTTGTACATAACACGACCCTTTTGCTGCATAAAGTTAGGGAGTTGAGCTCATTGGTTCGACTACATACTACCGCTAAAATTGAGATAAAACAGTGCTCCGAGCGTATGAACAGTCATGTTCGTATGTTGGAGGAGTTCGCAGATGTTTTAGGTGAAATACCTGTGGAGCTTCAGGAGAGGCCATCTACTCAGCTGACCACAGCGGATGAGACTACCCAAACATATTTTATTATCACTGATATGAAGTTGAAAACTTCGGATGGGGTCTACAACGGGTGGCAACTTCATCGTCAATTGGCGAGCTCTGGATCGCGATTGATTGCGGAATTGCGGAAGCAGACACTGAGCGGTTAGTTGTTAGAGGCTGGTCTCAGGAGGTCTACCTATCTTCAACTGTAGTGGAGGACACCGCTGAGTTGCCAGAGGATGTTGGGTCTGCTTGGATTATAGACATGGCGCTGGGAGTCGAACACCTGCAATATGCACTGGAGTTCCGTAAGGCTTCATGGATTTGGGGCTTGGCCCAAAGCGGGAAAATTGGAGGCGGACCAGATCCTTGTAGAGCCCGATATTCTAAAGCAGTTATGGAGAAATTTCGTTCTGCCGAAGAAAGCCGCAGGTTAAATAGAGGTCTTGGGGTCCCGGTGCAGGGGACAGGACCGCGGGCGAGTGTCTAGAGAGGCCCTTGATCTTGTGGGGGTCGGCTGGATGTAATGAAGCCGCGATCACTCCACCGGCTGGGGTCCCGGGGGTTTCCTCCACTTCCGAGCTAAACCTGATGGCATGTAAGTATGCGTATAGTAAGTATGAGTGTTTGCGAGAGTTGTTGGTGTGCGTGTATCTGTACGCGGGTGGTGTATACGTGTTGGTTCAAGTGTGTTTGGTGTTGTTTTGTGCTGGTTTTTTAGTTATGTGTGGATCTGTTTTTGTGTGTGCATGTGCTTGCTATTTGATTTGTTATCTGAATGTGTGTGGGCGCTTACCCCACATCTGAAGTAATACTTTACCGGCTATTTCCAGGAGGGGCGGGTCGCCAGGGGTGGAGGTTTAGTAAGTAGTGCGCAGGAATACATACGCCTTTTTTACTATCTTGCAGAACCTGTTAGCAGTCCGACATTGCTTCGGCGCCCGTAAATGGAGTTCCTCCACCAGCTCCTTGTAGAGCAGTCCACTATATGTGATCTATCCGGAGGCGACAATGGATGTAAAATTGATGTGGACCGGACTGACTAGGCTTTAGTGGTTGATTCGGCAGTTGAGGACTGCGAGGTGGCCTTGTTCATTTGCAGGTCCGTATCGCAAGTGATGCAAGATAGACAGGATCGACTAGCCTGCTTTTGTGGGCCCTCGGGTCGGCTTGCGCAGATTATACAGCGATCTGTGGAGTACGTGTGTAAGCGGGTGGAAAAGAAACATTGTGTGTGTCTTTCGCGAGTACCATCGGCAGTGTTGTTAAAGAGCAAGAGATTGCCCGTGGGTTCGCTGACAACAATGGCAGTGGTTAATGTAGAAGGTAAGAACTATGCTGACCTCCTTCGATCCGCCAAGGGAACAGTGTCACCAGGTGAGATCAGGGTCCTCTCCGCTCGAAAGGGGCAGGGGGAGTACCTACATCTCCGGGTGCGGCTGAACAACTGAGCAAGGCTATCACCGAAAAGGTAGAGGGCACCACTACGGCTCTGACGGGAAGAGGCGGCCGGAGGGTCCACGTTTTTGTTAAGGACGTGGACGTACTCGCTAGGAAGGACGAGTTACTAAAGGAACTTCATGAAGTTATAGAGGAGTCGAACTCGCTTGATATACTACCCATGCAGCAGGAATTTGGGGCGACACAAGTGGTCCCTGTAGCGAGCCTGGCCGCTTACGAAAAGACTGTATGCAGGAGCCTCGATGTCACATGGAAATTGCATGGACATGTCCCTGGAGGCCGTGAATGCAAGGCGATTTCGCCCACGTCATGAATCCGCTGGAGTTTGCACACAGAAGCTGCAGTAACTTAAGGGACAGCCCCATTCAGGAGGGTGGGACACTCCGGCGTCCATTACCAATGATCAGGTGAGGACTCCCTTGCAGACGCCATTGGAGAGGAATGCAAGACCGTAGTTCAGGTGGGAGATCCTTCGGGGGTTCTCCATTAGAAGCGGGGCGTCAAGACCGGAGTCCCGGCGGAATCTCTCGGGGTTCCCCCGCTAGAGGCACAGCATGTAACGCAAGACCGAGTCCCGGCTACCTGGGTGAGGCTTAGTGCTCTATCAAGGTAGTTTGAGGCGAAGGCACCCCTCGGAGCTAAGTTTATGCGTAATTACGATCCGGCTCCAGGGGGCGGAGAGATTACAGGCGAAAAAAAGAAGAAGCGAAAAAAAGCGAAAACATATATTTTACATCAAAGCCCAAGCGTCAATCGGTTAATAGTTAATATTATCGATATTATGTTAACATTATTAATAATTACCTATAAAACAAATAAACAATTAAGAATGTAAATCAACGGTTTATAGCAGTTGATTTATAAGATCATAAATCAAATCCTGGTAATAATATTATTTCTATTTGAACTCGAATAAACTAGGTACACAGATAAAGATTTAGAGTTCATTAATGCAATTAAATCCTGGATAAAATTTGCATATGTAAATTTTAGGATGTACACTAGAATCAATGAAGGGGATTGTTTCCCTCTCTTATTAATGACAATTTGAGTTCAGAAGACATAATGATTTTTTCATGTGCAACATAAATGAAAAAGGACGTTTTTAAAGAATTATATAAGTATATATATATATATATTACTAACCACTTCAGTGAAAATAATTAGTTTTCCTCACATTAAATTTTGTTTTTATTTTTACTTTATTGTAAAAACATATATTTATTTGAAGAAAACCTATAAGAATTATAAAAAGTTTTGAAAAAAATATTTTCTTTATTGGCCTGTTAACTCAGTTTTCAGGTTCATTATTTCATAACTTCGTAAACTAACTATAAAAGATTTCTTTATACTCCAATTAGAACATAATTTTTTATTTGTCATTTATTTAATAAAGAGATGGAATTCTAAAATTTATTTATTAAAATAATAAATAAAATGTTTATTTCTTTCTTTCTAAGATTTTATTTACTAAGAAGTTTCTACGTTTATTTTTATAAAAAAAAAAAAAAAAACTATTTTTCATTGCTACAAAACAATTTTTGTAATTATAAAAGTACCGGGTGATTCAAAAAGAACTTAACAACTTCAAAAGAATATAAAAATTTATTGAGATAACTCACAGCCTCCTAGCAGGAATACAATTTACTTTTAGCACTAAACCTTTCTTGACAGTTTTTTTCTTTTTCCAGACAGAACGGCCTATTCTTCTACCAAGAGGCAACCATAAATGGTATCTGTTATCTGGACTCCTTCAAAATTTTCTAATTCTTCAGTTAGACGATAATGACTAAGGTGGATGCTATTATTATCAGCATGATAGAATACCATCTCACTAAAGCCTAAAGTCCGAGATTTTCTCGATTCTCGATACCCAGGTCGGTGGATTGTTGTGAAGCTCCAATTGCACGGCCACCTCGTTCCCCAGATATGATCCCGCTAGATTTTTTCTTGTGGGGATTCATTAAAGATCGGGATTTTGTGCCATCTTTGCCTGCTGATCTTGTTCAGCTACGACTTCGAATTAACATCGCAGCTGCAGAGGTAACGCCCGACTTGCTGACTACAGAGTTTGGAATGAAATCGACTTCAGGTGGGATGTATGTCGCATTACAAACGAAATCCATATCGAACCAAAGTGAATATCAGGTGACAAACTAGATGTGTTTATCTACGAAACGAGATCTCAACCGAATCTGTTAGTTATATACTTTTATATAGTTGTAATTTATATACTTTTAAAGTTGTGAAGTTCTTTTTGAATTACCCGTTATATTTTAATTTTTTCAAGTAAAATGTATTTTTGGGTAGCTTTTTTTGTAGTTTTAAAATGGAAATGTTATCCCCTCTCCCAGAAAAATTTTAATTTTGTGTAAAAGTAATCCTGATTATAACGAATTATGTAATTTGGAAATTCGAATTTTTTGATAAATTATTGGAAAATCTTTGGCGATTTTGTAACCACCTAAATCGGTCAATAGCAATTAAGCTATTAAATTATATATTTAAATGACTTGGAAAGTTACCCTTTTCAATATAATCAGTGGATGAATAGATCATACAGGTTATTAAAGTTAACCCACTGGGTTGGTCTAGTGGTGAACGCGTCTTCCCAAATCAGCTGATTTGGAAGTCGAGAGTTCCAGCGTTCAAGTCCTAGTAAAGCCAGTTATTTTTACACGGATTTGAATACTAGATCGTGGATACCGGTGTTCTTTGGTGGTTGGGTTTCAATTAACCACACATCTCAGGAATGGTCGAACTGAGAATGTACAAGACTACACTTCATTTATACTCATACATATCATCCTCATTCATCCTCTGAAGAATTATCTAAACGGTAGTTACCGGAGGCTAAACAGTAAAGAAAGAGAGGTTATTAAAGTTATGTAAATAAGGATTAAAATCTCAAAAACAAATTTTACGGGACAGCCGTTTGGAAAATCTAAATTTAAAACTTTTTTATTATGTAATTTAAAGTTTCCAACTTCTGATATTTAATATTTATGAAAAATTTTGTTTTTATTATTTAAAAATTTGAATAATTCCGTTTTATTATATAACCAATTTTAAGTAATTAGTGAAATTACAATATATTTAAAATCTACTAAAATCATGTAATTATGTAAAATCATGTGATTAAATTAAAATCTTTGTTTTACAAGATAAAAGGGTTTTGTTTTTTTTGTAATACTGATAAATTTAAACCAAATAAAAACGAATTTTAATCAAGCTAAAGTAAAATTAAGTAATGTTAAAAATCTGATGAGGCACCAAATGACTTCCTTGTACAGCTATTAAATTACATATATGCATTCTTCTAAAATGAAAAGTACATAAAATTTTATTTCATTAATAACTTATGATCTATTTTTTAAAAATTATTATTTATCGCAGCTCTGAGGTGTAGCGGCATCTCGACGATGGTAGTAAGTGAAAGTCACGCGGACTCTGCCAAGGAGCTGAGTGGGAGTAGGAGGTCTGTCCGCCTCTCCCTGGTAGACCAGACCGGAGTCCATAATGAAACAAAGTCAGAGGTATGAACTGAATTTGAATTCACTAAGGGAACTAGTTGTTGCGAACAAAATTTTTGGTGGTATGTTATTAATCATTTGCCTCGAATTTTCTGAGACATTTACACACGAATTGGCTCTATGAAGTGTAGAACTAGGCGCGGGGTGCTTCCGCGAACTCAGTTAGCTAGTTCAGAGGGAAACGATGTAGGACATTCAAGATGTCCGGATGAGGCCTACAGCGAAGGCAAAAGCTCAATTTATAAAACACTGATGTGGCACTATGTAAAACACAGTGGCATCCCAAAGAGGACTGGCTTATTACTATGAGATGTAAAATGTTAGAGGACGAAAGACGACTCCCGTTAAAGCCCATCAGGGCTAAGAACGGGGAGGGTAGTGTGGCAAACGGAAGCGTCACAAGGCGGGGAGTCTTCCCCTATGGGGTTGGGATATTATTATTTATCGTAAAATTGTTTTTACAATCAGAGGTTAATTAATAAATCAATGTATTTAAATTAAAAAAAAAGTTAAAAAAAAGGAGATGAAGTCTGATTCGAACCGATGTGCCTTCCCCTTATAAAATCCAAATATTAAATTAATTAAAATTTTATTTAGCTATAACTCTGAAACCAATGAAAATAAGTACTACTTATCATATATAGTTGAAAATATCTTAATGAGGGCTTATAACTGCAGTTAAGAAAAATTACAAAATCCAAATTTTTTGGGTTTTGAGCAGTTTTGGACGCTTTTAGTCCAGTCGATTACAATCAAAAGGGTGCACAATTAGAAAAAATTACAATAGTCAGAAATCCATATGTGCGTACATACGTATAGACGTCACGCGAAACTAGTCAAAATAGATTCAACGATGGGCAAAATTAATATTTCCGTTGAAATCTGAAATTTTTCGCGACCATAATACTTTGTAAAAGTAAGTAAAAATCAAAATTTCAGCCATAAAAATTCAAAAATTTATTTCCATTGAATTTTATAATCGATGGACGATGCTTTTACTAAGTGAAAATCCATAATAAAACATTGGTAAATGAAAACAAAGTATGTTTTTTGACCAAGTCGAACTGACAAATTAAAATTAATTTAGTGAAAAATTAAACATGACAGCTGTTTCGTTCGGTACTCAGCACCTTCCTTCAATTAGACTCGAATAGTTCACCGTTGTTAAACTTATAAATTGCGAGATAAGCCTGGAATTTAAATATAAATACTACTCATTTTCTGAAATAGACCAATAGTATTAGCTGATAAATTTATGTATTGCTGATGAATGTGAACACTCCCTACTGTTTCTCTTTAACTATATATACTTTACTGATTTCATGTATTTTTGTATTTAACTTTTAAGGTTTAGTATCAACTGAAGGAGGTAGTGTATAGAAACAGATGTCATATTTAAATAGAAATAGTAAAATTCACAAAAATATGATTTGTTTTCATTTTTAAATTTTTAAAAGTTTTTGATAAAATATTGATCACAACATTTAAAAGTATTTTTCTAGATCTAGTGGGACATTAGCAAGTGTGAAACTGATAGCTGATATTTAGAAACTGCAAAAAATGTCTTACAATTGATAATTAGAAAATCTCTTAAAAATGTTGAATATTATTTTCCTATTGCTGAGGTTAAAGGTTGATTATCGATAAACATAAAAACGTATAGTGACAAATCTAGCGCTAGTAAAGACATAACTGTACGCATTTATGAAGCTTTTTTTCTTTCACTTTTCTGATTGTCTTATAGAAGAAAAAAATCCTTACACGGTACAATACATACAAAATAAAGTATTATAATTTTAAATCAGATTCTATTTCTCACGTCATAAGTGGGATAATATAAAATGTCGTCTGCCAGGCTGATGGTAATTAAAGAAAAATGTTTCTAAAAAAATATATATTAACAAAGGTACAAGTAAGCTAATGTAAAAGTACAATAATGCGTATAAGGTAAAAAAAAAAAACAGGGAGAATTTTTACCCAGATTCTAGCGTATACAGATTATCTGACGCTGCTACTTGAAACCGTAAAAGAACTTATTAAAATGGTGGAGCCCCTTGAAAAGAATGCAAAGAAAGCTTTATTAAACATCTACCAAGAAAAGGCAGAGTATTTCTCAATCTCAAAGAACAGCGGTAGTGAAAATTAACTTTACAGGTAGGAAAATACAAAAGGGTAAAAGAATTCAAATATTTGGGGGTCTGTCTTTACATAAACAGGAGTTTTAGAAACAGAAGTTGAAAGCAGAATCGCAACAACAAATAGAAAAATTTTATTTTAAATGAAGTGCTTAAAAGCAGAGCCTTCCATGAAATAATAAGCTGGACCTGCACAACATAATAGGATAATATTGCTCTACGTTTGTGAAACATGATCACTCGGAAAATAGCATGCAAAAAACTAAAACCGTAGAGTATTGAAAAAAATTTACCGTCCGATAAAAAAACACTATAATAGATGAATGGAGATAAAGAAAAAATGGTAATTATTTCAAACAGGACATCTATACGGATTTTTCAATGTAAAACTAAGATGTTCTTAGCTAATCCATTTGGAGAAAGACCCGTAGGGAGACCAAGACCAAAGTGGATGCATCATACTAGTTCTGACTTAGAAGTTCTGCGAGTGAAAAACTGGAAAGAAAAAGACTGGAGGGAAATTTGCGTGGTCTTTTAAGGTGTATCCGCGTGAAGATGCAGACAACTTGTGAAACATCACATATAGATTTTTTATTTTTTTTTGTCTTCAGTCATTTGACTGGTTTGATGCAGCTCTCCAAGATTCCCTATCTAGTGCTAGTCGTTTCATTTCAGTATTGTTTTACATATTCCCAACGTGGCCTGCCTACACAATATTTTCCTTCTACCTGTCCTTCCAATATTAAAGCGACTATTCCAGGATGCCTTAGTATGTGGCCTATAAGTCTGTCTCTTCTTTTAACTATATTTTTCCAAATGCTTCTTTCTTCATCTGTTTGCCGCAATACCTCTTCATTTGTCACTTTATCCACCCGTCTGATTTTTAACATTCTCCTATAGCACCGCATTTCAAAAGCTTCTAATCTTTTCTTCTCAGATACTCCGATTGTCCAAGTTTCACCTCCATATTAAGCGACACTCCAATCATATACTTTCAAAAATCATTCCCTGACATTTAAATTAGTTTTTCATGTAAACAAATTATATTTCTTACTGAAGGGTCGTTCCGCTTGTGCTATTCGGCATTTTATATCGCTCCTGCTTCGTCCATCTTTAGTAATTCTACTTCCTAAATAACAAAATTCTTTTACCTCCGTTATCTTTTCTCCTCCTATTTTCACATTCAGTGGTCCATCTTTAATAGATAAAGACTTAAATAAAGTTCTGATCTGTATAGTTTAATAGATACAACAAACATAATCTTATCAAATAAATTTGTCATTTAAAAGAATTTTAATCTATTTGAACCGTGGAAGATGGAAAATTTAATTCATTGGTACTCCGAACCAAGCTTTTAAAAAAATTATAATTATTATTATATATATGTACAACTTAAATGCACAATAAAAATAATAACAAATAAAAATAATAAATAAATAATAAAAATAATAATATGACTAATAAGATTTTTAATAATATCGTACATCTTTATAAATCCACATTATTATTTATTTTCAGTCAGAGTTCGATTTTTTAAACTACTACAAAGAACGTAACAGATTTAATAAATAAACTCTTATCTCGAAGTCATTGAATTGCAGTATAAAGAAGACAAAAATCGATAAAAAAAGTAGTATTTATCACATTGCAGGAGTGTCAGTTTATATCCAAGTATCCAAGATATCTTCTTATTTCAAATACTCGCCGTCATTCACCAACACTCACGCGCGCAAACGTGTAAACACATACACAAATGCACACATTCAATTTCCAGTTAATTTAGCTGGTTTATTCTCTTTTTCTCATTTTCCTTATTGCCAGTTATTATTTCTAAAAAAAAATAATAATAATAATAGAAATACTTTTTTCTTGAAGTATCTTCAATTCCAGTATGATCTATCAATATGATAGATCTATCCAATATGATTATTACGTCACGAATTTTTTTTTTATACATACAGTTTTTAAAATTATATTTTTTGCAGTTAAATATACAAATGGTGTAAAGGTTTATTTCAGGTATCTGCAATTACATAACAATCATGGTATGGTGTTTTCAGATATCTATGTTCAAGGAAATTCACATGCTTAGTGAATTGGAAATTACAAATTAGATTTCATTCTATTATTACAAAAATCACAATGATCTATTCAAAACGCTCTTTTAAACTATAAATTTATTGAAAAATCCTAAATTATCGAGACATTTTTATTTTTTCCCGTACAAGAGACCCAACACCCAATTTAAAAATCATAATAGAAGAATATACACTTGGAAAAAGCCAGGCGATACTGCAAGGTATCAGATAGATTATATCATGGTTAAGCAAAGATTTAGAAATCAACTCGTTGACTGCAAAACTTACCCTGGAGCAGACATTGATAGCGACCATAATTTGGTGATAATGAAATGTAGATTGGGGTTTAAAAACCTGAAGAAAAGTTGTCAGATGAATCGGTGGAATTTAGAGCAGCTTGAGGAAGAGGAGGTAAAGAAGATTTTTGAGGAGGACATCGCAAGAGGTCTGAGTAAAAAAGATAAGGTAGAAAATGTAGAAGAAGAATGGGAGAATGTTAAAAAGGAAATTCTTAAATCCGCAGAAGCAAACTTAGGCGGAATAAAGAGAACCGGTAGAAAACCTTGGGTTTCAGACGATATATTGCAGCTGATGGATGAACGTAGAAAATATAAGAATGCTAATGATGAAGAAAGTAAAAGGAACTATCGGCAATTAAGAAATGCTATAAATAGGAAGTGCAAACTGGCGAAAGAAGAGTGGATTAAAGAAAAGTGTTCAGAAGTGGAAAGAAAAATGAACATTGGTAAAATAGACGGAGCATACAGGAAACTTAAGGAAAATTTTGGGGTACATAAATTAAAATCTAATAATGTGTTAAACAAAGATGGTACACCAATATATAATACGAAAGGTAAAGTCGATAGATGGGTGGAATATATTGAAGAGTTATACGGAGGAAATGAATTAGAAAATGGTGTTATAGAGGAAGAAGAGGAAGTTGAGGAGGATGAAATGGGAGAAACAATACTGAGATCTGAATTTAAGAGAGCATTAAAAGATTTAAATGGCAGAAAGGCTCCTGGAATAGACGGAATACCTGTAGAATTACTGCGCAGTGCAGGTGAGGAAGCGATTGATAGATTATACAAACTGGTGTGTAATATTTATGAAAAAGGGGAATTTCCATCAAAAAAGTGTTATAGTTATGATACCAAAGAAAGCAGGGGCAGATAAATGTGAAGAATATAGAACAATTAGCTTACTAGTCACGCATCAAAAATCTTAACTAGAATTTTATACAGAAGAATTGAGAGGAGAGTGGAGGAAGTGTTAGGAGAAGACCAATTTGGTTTCAGGAAAAGTATAGGGACAAGGGAAGCAATTTTAGGCCTCAGATTAATAGTAGAAGGAAGATTAAAGAAAAACAAACCAACATACTTGGCGTTTATAGACCTAGGCTTTCGATAACGTAGATTGGAATAAAATGTTCAGCATTTTAAAAAAATTAGGGTTCAAATACAGAGATAGAAGAACAATTGCTAACGTGTACAGGAACCAAACAGCAACAATAACAATTGAAGAACATAAGAAAGAAGCCCTAATAAGAAAGGGAGTCCGACAAGGATGTTCCCTATCTCCGTTACTTTTTAATCTTTACATGGAACTAGCAGTTAATGATGTTAAAGAACAATTTAGATTCGGAGTAACAGTACAAGGTGAAAAGATAAAGATGCTACGATTTGCTGATGATATAGTGATTCTAGCCGAGAGTAAAAAGGATTTAGAAGAAACAATGAACGGCATAGATGAAGTCCTACGCAAGAACTATCGCATGAAAATAAACAAGAACAAAACAAAAGTAATGAAATGTAGTAGAAATAACAAAGATGGACCACTGAATGTGAAAATAGGAGGAGAAAAGATTATGGAGGTAGAAGAATTTTGTTATTTGGGAAGTAAAATTACTAAAGATGGACGAAGCAGAAGCGATATAAAATGCCGAATAGCACAAGCTAAACCTTCAGTAAGAAATATAATTTGTTTACATCAAAAATTAATTTAAATGTCAGGAAAAGATTTTTGAAAGTGTATGTTTGGAGTGTCGCTGTATATGGAAGTGAAACTTGGACGATCGGAGTATCTGAGAAGAAAAGATTAGAAGCTTTTGAAATGCGGTGCTATAGGAGAATGTTAAAAATCAGATGGGTGGATAAAGTGACAAATGAAGAGGTATTGCGGCAAATAGATGAAGAAAGAAGCATTTGGAAAAATATAGTTAAAAGAAGAGACAGACTTATAGGCCACATACTAAGGCATCCTGGAATAGTCGCTTTTATATTGGAAGGACAGGTAGAAGGGAAAAATTGTGTAGGCAGGCCACGTTTGGAGTATGTAAAACAAATTGTTGGGGATGTAGGATGTAGAGGGTATACTGAAATGAAACGACTAGCACTAGATAGGGAATCTTGGAGAGCTGCATCAAACCAGTCAAATGACTGAAGACAAAAAAAAAAAAAAAAAAAAAATTAATTTAAAAACTACAATAATATTATGATCCTAACACAAAAGTAAGTTAAGTATACAAAAAATCATATAAAACTAAAATTATCCTTTTCAAAAAATAGACAACCTTTAAATTATTTTTTATTCTTAAATTGTACACAGTAATAGATAAAAACCTCTTACAGAATCTTCTCCTTCTATGAATAATTTCAATGTACGGTTTACCTTTTAGTTATAAAGCTACAGAGTTAAGAATATCAAAAAATAAACTATTATAATTTTGTTTGAATATTCTGTCTTTTAATTTGTCGGTCAAAACTTGTTTAGTACAAAATAACAAAATTTTGTATTTAAGTTGAAATCGTAACCACGGTTGAATTGATGTAGTTGTCAGCATAATGATTTATCAGCTGGTTTTGGGTCGAATTCCCATACATTTTTCAATTTTACTCTGATTAAAAATTGTTCCACACAGACAAACAACCGGTAAGATAGAAAAGGTATCTATTAGATAATAAAATATCTGTTCAGTTATGGTACTACGGAATAACACTATACCTAAATTATAGTGTATATTTATTTAAATTCCGTTTCTGTAATTCCCTTTCTAATTCAAAGGAAAATAATTAAAAAATAACATTAAAAATCGACTGATGAAATATTCAAAAGTTAAAATATTTTATTAACTTACATTTTAATTCAACGAGGGTGATTTTATAAATAATTAACAAATAAATTTGAATCATATCAATTTAATTAATCGTTCATTATCTCCAATCTTCTTTGAAATACAGAGACCATATCGATATCCATATCTCTAAAAATCCGAAAAACCAATTCCCCGTTTCAGTAAACTAGATCGTGATTTTATGATAATCTGTTCCCGAGATAAAAAGCCAAAAAATCCTATATGTATTTTTTACCCGAAACCACATCTATATTGTATTCTAAAAGCTTAATATTTGTAACTTACCTGACATGAGTATAAGTTATTCCGAATTACTCGTAATAGCAATTTTCAAAAATATCAAACTTCCCGTGCCAGGCTTATGAGGAAAAGTGGACAATGAAGTGGTTTCTAATTATCTTTTTTGCTTAGCCAAATATATAGTTTTAAATTAAAAGGCCAATCTCATTGAAATTCATGTAATATATTGTGCCCTATAAGTAACACTGTCATTCTGTTTTACCACTAAGATTGGTTGTATAGAGAACATCATTACTGCCACAGAAAGCACACCCCTGATTAATTTCTCTTATATGTCAAGCGTTTTACGTACATCATAATCATAAAAAAGACTGGAAAAAGCAGTAGTTTAAAGCAACAGAAATTAATGTTCTTTTTTCTGTGAAAAATTCTTTATATCCAGTGCCTTAACTAAACGATACATAATTTAAAAAAATCTGATATGGGTACCACATGACTTTTTTTTTAAGATTTGGAGGAACCCCATTTACGGGTGCCTAAGCAGTGTCGGGTTCGCTAACAAGTTCCGCTAGTTATAACCAAGGATGTAAGGATCCTGCGCACTACCGACTAAACCTCCACCCTAGCTTCCACCTTCCTGGGACTGCTTATAAAAACATTTCATCAGAAGAAGTGGGAATCCCCCCCACACACACACAGTCATAACAATTCAACAATGTCACACACCCCAACGAATGTCACTGGAAGCAACACCCCAACGAAGCAACACGTCAAATATAGACACCGATAACAACACACAAGAACCTGCAGAAAGCTGGACACGCTAATAACATCCACAACACCCACGCGTTACACACCCACACAGCCGTTAAGACAGAAATATTAAATAGTCACACCACTTCAGCATCATCAGAGGCACAAGCAGAGTGTCCCCGGCCTCATCGCACCCAGGCGACCCCCTACGTACGGGGGGGCTCCCTAGGCGCTCAGCCGAGGACCTGTCCGCTCCCGCGCCCACCGGCGCCATTCTCTTCTGCGAGACTCCTCATGTAATTGGAGCTTCCTCATGACCGTCCTCACGAATCTTTCCACAGTCTTCCACTGTACCTCACATTGTAATAGGACTCGTAGGGAATCTTCAGTGCGGAACATATACTCACGTCTCAGGTTGCCGAGCATCTCTCTACGCACTACGGTGAATCGCGGACACAAAAAGGAAACATTTTGGGGGGTCTCTTCCACCTTGCACTCCGGACAATTTTCCGATTGATCGAGTCCGAATCTATACAAATAAGACCTGAATCCCCCATGACCCGCCTGGAATTGCGTTACTTCAAACCTCAGCGAGCCATGGGTCCTCCGGCACCACCCCCTGATGTCCCCAATAAAGCGGTGGGTCCACCTAATCTTCGTGGTTCGATCCCACCGCTCCTGCCATGTTTGTGCGATCTCTTCTTCTAGTTCTTCAGCAGAAAGCTTCCTTTCCTCTAATGGGAGAGTTCTCTAGTTCTGCTACGCCGCATTGTCATCAAGTCTACAGGCGGGAATCCAGTAATCACCTCAACCGCCTTCCTGGACACCATCTATAGGCGGCCGCTACTCTGATGCAACACCTCCTATGGATAGGTTCCAATTTACTCCTGTACTTCACAAATCTAACAGCGCCCTCTAACAACTCGGCGCGATATAGCAGGGCTGAATAGTACACCACATGATTTCCTAGTACGCCTATTAAATTACATATACACAATTTTTTTAAAATAAAAAGTAAATACAATTTTATTTCACTAATAACTTCTGATATTTTTTTCATATTTTTTTATTATTATTGAATTGTTATTTATGGTGAAACCATTTGTACAATCAGAGGTATATAATTATTAATAAATCAATATATTTCAATTTAAAAAAAGTAAAAAAAAGGACATGAAGTCTGATTCGAACCGATGTGCCTTTCCCTTGTAAGATCCAAATATTTCATTATTAAAATTTCATTTGGCTCTTAACACAGGAACCAATGAAAATAATTACCACGTGATATATCGTTGAAAAGCTGTTAATTAGGGCTTATTACTGCAGTTAAAAAAATATCCAAAATCCAAATTGTTTTGTATTTTGGGTTTTTTTGGAAACTTTTGGTTCAGTCGATTGCAATCAAAAAGGTAGGTGCATAACTAGATGTTACAACAGTCCTAAATCCAAAATTTCAACATCCTACGGTTAATCGATTTTGATTGCGAGATTCATACGTACGTACGTTTGGATATTTCCGTTGAAATCTAGAAACCGAAATTTTTCGCGATCACAATACTTCCTTTACCTTTTACAAGTAAGTAAAAAGATGTTCGGTTTCTTTGAAATCAAAAATTTTTAAACGTCTATAAATATAAACATCTGACGAATAAATTTTATTGTCAATGTCAATACCTACCTACTCTCATTAAATCGGTTCAGAAAGTAAAACCTTTTACTTTAAACAATTTATGTGAATGTTATAATATCTGGTGATACATTAATACAACGAAAGAGAACTGTCAACGCAATCATTTTTGGTTGTTAATACCACTTATATTTTATTTTTTAATTTTAATTAAATTAAAAATCAATTAAACATTTTATATACAGTAATAAAAATTATGGTTATTTTATTATATATATATATAAATATAATTATACACTACAGCTGCAAAAACTATAACAATATTAAAGCTTTTACAGATTTATTTGGTCTTTAAAAGCAGGTACAAACGATAAATAATTGTTAGTACTAAACGTACAGTAGACAGTTTTATAGTTGATACATGTGTTCTAGCAATGACGATAAGTACTGCACTTTCAAATTGTTCTAGCCTACATAACATTAATTTAATGATCAAACGTTTTGTACAAACCTGCTGTTACATCAATTTTTCTATTTTATTAATATCTATTCGATGAATACAAATCATCTAGTTTAAATTCAAATCAATTATTTAAATCGTTTTTACTGAATATTATTTATGAAATTGTTTTAATACTTGAATTCGGATAATGCTTTTCTTCTTAAGTAAAATATATTGTTATATTAAATTACAAGTAGAATATTAAATAAATTGGTTTTTTTCAGGTTAATAATAGGTAGGAATTTGATTTTATAACAATATCATTTTTTCAATTTTATAGAATAAAAAAATATTTTGTTAAACCGGAGCGTTCTCTACTTTCTGACTGTCGTCAGAAGAAGGATTTTGATTCTGTTGCTGGACGTATAAAATTGGAAATTTAAATGACGCCCTTTACAAAATATTTCTGTGTTTCCTTTCTTACACCAATTAATTTCATATGTGTAATTTCATCGTGTTACGGGACAAAAAAGTCGGCCTTTTACCAGCCTTCCACGTTTGAGCAAAAAAATGCTGCAAGGAAGAATAATTATATCTATCACAGTAAGGGTAATCGGACTAAGGCTGGAGCTGTACGCTACGATAGTAGTTTTACCTTCTAAAAAAATACGATTTCAAAAATATATGCTACACTGTTACTTAATAACAAAATGGTACGTGAGAGACGCATACAAAAGTTAAGATCGTTTATCAACAATATTGTTCCGTTCCATGTTGTGCCGGTCGGTGCTGCACTCTAGCGCTGGCCGGCGAGTTAATTTAATATGACTATTCTACGTTAGAGGTCGCATTATTCATTTCGTCCGGATGGACAATTAGTGTTAGTTATATTCTATGTCAGGATCCCGCACAGTGCGGTCGTGTTTTCATTTCAGTCCAAGGGGACTCAGTTTCAAGTTAAATTACGACTAAGGTGTCATACATTCTTAAGTTTAATGTAACTATTGTAATTCAATTAAAATGTCAAGGGTAACAAAAAATTAAATAT
Source organism: Lycorma delicatula (assembly GCF_047948215.1). Classification (NCBI taxonomy): domain Eukaryota; kingdom Metazoa; phylum Arthropoda; class Insecta; order Hemiptera; family Fulgoridae; genus Lycorma; species Lycorma delicatula. Next base: position 10,165,405 of record NC_134460.1, on the reverse strand, counting down.
AACGATTCAAGAAGAACATAGCGTTGCTTCATTTCATCATCTACCATCTCAACAAAAAATACAGTCCAAACTAACTCTAAATTCTACCAATATATTAAAACTGAAATAGAAATCATTTTAAAATATAGATTTGTATTGAAAAACATCTTTTTATAATTAAAACATTTTTTTGAGAGAATATTTGTTTTAAAATACAAAATATTTCAATTTTCATGTAAAGATATTAAAATTTTTCATAACTCCTGCCGATAACAACGACCAAACCTGAATTTAAATGCAACTTTAAAAACTTTGAAAATATTATTTAGTAGTTACGATATCCTCATAACATTTTACCAGTCTATAGAATCCTACCAGAAAAAGAGAGGTTGGTAACATAAATATGATGACAGAAACGTTGTGAACTTTCAAGTCCTTTGCTAAAAAAAAAAAATTATAGACAACCGGAAAAACTAAAAGTTTAACAAGATATGCTGTTATATATATTAACTAAAATGACATGCATACAGTAATATGGAATAAAATTTTAATCAACAGCGAATACCACTTCACTTTTAAAAAGCTAAAAATTCTGTGTTTTATTTAATTACATAGAGACAGAGAGAGATCAATTTCTCTTCTATCTTTCTCAAATAATTATAATAATAACAAGGGATAACTTTACAAAGCTCTCAATTAGAAATTAGATCAATACCCCTGTTTTGCTTCTTTTTGTAAATCATTGAAAAAAACTTAAAAATAAAAGACATTTCAAAAATTTAGTAAAAATGACAGAGTAATTCTATACAATTCTTCCATAAATATTAACTTTTCAACCCGATACCAAATTGAAAAAAAAAAAATTAGCTTACACTTTGTAATTCTAAATTTTGAAAAAAATTGAAGGTTCTAAGAAAAATTGTATATTTAAAAAAAAAAACAATTGTATTTAACAATTTTTGTTTAAAATACCTTTATTAATAGGTTTAAATTAAAATCATTAATAAACAATATTAAAAGAAAATATTTTATCCAGAGAACAGATTAATAAATAATAACTAGCTAGTTTAGAGGGCGATAAAAGAATAGTAATTGCTTGGAAAGGAGATGAAATGTAAATTTATAAACGATTGATGATTTTCCAAACCGAGAATTTATAGATTCACTTTTATAATTAACGACCTATCTGGTATAATTGCAACGACTAAATCTAATTATCTATTTTTTAATATATAATTAAATGAACAATTAGGGCTAAATAGATTAAAAAAGAAAGTAAATTATATTAAATAAAAACGAGTTACGTTGAGTAAGTTATAATTTGACTTTTGCGTGTCGAACTTCATTTTCTATTGATTAGATTGAACTATAGAAAAAAATTTTTCTACAGCGATATATGAGTAATAATAGAGCACGTCAAGTAACAGGAAATGGGGAATGGAAATGCATCATTTAAATAGTTATCTACAGTAAATTAATACACAAAAGAGACTATTGTATGGAATCACATCTTTCTCTGGTTTTTTAATAAAATTTTATCGATTAATTTTCTTCACAGAGTCACTAATAAAATAAAATATTCAATATAAAAGAGAATAACTTTTTATTTGCATTTTTTTATTTATAAAATACATATATTTTTAGTATTATATCGCTTCCTTGCTTGTGTGATTGTAATAATATTCTCTAATAATTATGAGCCTGAATGTCCTCAATTTTAATGTTTATCAAATTGAAGTATCTTATATAATTAATAAAAATACAAGTTTCAAAAATCGGAAGAATGAAATTACCTCATTATTCTTCATCAGAACTGTAATGGCAATAGCGTTGTTAACCCCTACTGAAATCCAATTGTTTTCGTATATAAAAATAAAATCGCCTATACGTATAACTTATTGTATATAATTTTTATTTTTAACGTTAATCAAACGAGGTTAGCGAGCGAAGCGAGCGTAAGTTATGTTTGATTTGATTATATTGATTCCGTGTGCAATGACGTATCGCGCACTATATCAATGTAATCTAACCAAACATAACCTTCACTCGCTAACTTCGTCTAATTAACGTTAAATATACAAATTTTATGTATATATGAGGTGTGTGAAAAAAGTAATGAGACTGACTTTTTACTTAAAGTTTTTATTTTTTTCAAACAACAATATTATCCCCTTCAAAGTAGTTCCCTTGGACAGTTATACACCGGTGATTCGTTGTTCCCACTCCTGGTATCAGCGCTCGAAGGCTTCAACTGGTAGGGCTTTTAACTGGTCGGTTGCAGTCTTTAAAATGTACTACAGAGTTCCAAAATGACGTCCTTTTAAGACACGTTTCAATTTCGAAAAAAGGAAAAAGTCACAAGGACTCGAATCATGTGAACAGGGGGATTCAGGAACCGTAGGAATGCATTTGAGGTCAAAAATTCCGTGATGGAAATGGCCGTGTGATACGGGGCATTGCCATGATGAAGCATCCACTTGTCTGCAATGTCTGGTCTCTTGCAAATCACTCTTTTCCTGAGCTATTCAAGGACACCTTTGTAAAACACTTCATTGACAGTTTGTTCTGGAGGGACAAAATCTTTACGCACGATATGCAACCCTACTGTCAAAAAAGCAAATCGTTTTGATCTTTGATTTGCTCTTCGATTGTCCTTCTGTTCCGTCGTGGGGTTTTCCGGCACCAATTTCGCACAAACCTTTCGCATGTCCAAATCGTCTGACAAAATTTGATGTACGGTGAAAGAGTTTAAATTTAACTGTTCACTCATCATCTTTATTGTTAAACGACGGTCTGATCTCATAACAACCCTCATCACTCGCTCAACGTTTTCGTCAGATTTTGAAGTTGAAGGTCTCCCTGAATGAGGTTGGATTTCAACGTGTTCTCGGCCTTCCAAAAATATTTGTGCCGGCGGAAAACTTGTGCTCTTGATAAGCAATGTTCCCCATAGGACTGTTTCAACTTTTCAAAGGTCACACTCGCGGATTCCCCAAGTTTAACACAAAACTTGATCGCACAACGTCGCTCTAAATTCCGATACTCCATTTTCGTAACACATAATAAAAACACAACTTGACTGATGGAGCTGTCAAAAGTAACGTGTTGGGTGAACGAAATTGAAACTCAAACTGAGCATGTAAAAGGGATGAACAGACCGGTAGACACAGCGTTGCCAGATCACTCGCAGTGTTACCAATCTCATTACTTTTCTCACACACCTCGTATATTTTACCGGTTTAAGTGTCCAGTAGACAGCTTCATTGCATCCTTACTATATGATGGAGTTGCCCAAAACAGCTGATAACGCTACTGCCATTGCAAATTCTGAGGAAGAATACTAAGGTAATTTCATTCTTCCGACTTTTGAAACTTGTATTTTTATTAATTATATAACATATTTTTCAACATACTTCAATTTGAAAAAGATTAAGGTTGAGGACGTTCAGGCTCACAATTACCTATTCTTTCCCTTTCAGTCTGTTCTAGATTTGAATCCCGGTATATATTTTATTAGTGCTAATTTGTTAAAGAACAATGCTAATATGTTAAAGAACAGTGCTAATGATGTTAAAGAACAATTTAGATTCGGAGTAACAGTACAAGGTGAAAAGATAAAGATGCTACGATTTGCTGATGATATAGTAATTCTAGCCGAGAATAAAAAGGATTTAGAAGAAACAATGAACAGCATAGATGAAGTCCTACGCAAGAACTATCGCATGAAAATAAACAAGAACAAAACAAAAGTAATGAAATGTAGTAGAAATAACAAAGATGGACCACTGAATGTGAAAATAGGAGGAGAAAAGATTATGGAGGTAGAAGAATTTTGTTATTTGGGAAGTACAATTACTAAAGATGGACGAAGCAGGAGCGATATAAAATGCCGAATAGCACAAGCTAAACGAGCCTTCAGTAAGAAATATAAGTTGTTTACATCAAAAATTAATTTAAATGTCAGGAAAAGATTTTTGAAAGCGTATGTTTGGAGTGTCGCTTTATATGGAAGTGAAACTTGCACAATCGGAGTATCTGAGAAGAAAAGGTTAGAAGCTTTTGAAAAGTGGTGCTATAGGAGAATGTTAAAAACCAGATGGGTGGATAAAGTGACAAATGAGGAGGTATTGCGGCAAATAGATGAAGAAAGAAGCATTTTGAAAAATATAGTTAAAAGAAGAGACAAACTTATAGGCCACATACTAAGGCATCCTGGAATAGTCGCTTTAATTTTGGAAGGACAGGTAGAAGGGAAAAATTGTGTAGGCAGGCCACGTTTGGAATATGTAAAACAAATTGTTAGGGATGTAGGATGTAGAGGGTATACTGAAATGAAACGACTAGCACTAGATAGGGAATCTTGGAGAGCTGCATCAAACCAGTCAAAGGACTGAAGACAAAAAAAAAAAATGTCTGTAATGTCCAGGGCTAGCAATTTCATTACCGGTTATCTTAATTGATATCAATATTTTCAGAAACTTATTTCTTGACATCACGCAAAATGTGAACTGTTAAGAAATTACTATAGTAAATTTGTCTTTGTAAATGTTTCGATCTGCGCATGCGCTGACGTTTGCAGGATTATGTTAGTCTATAAAGCTGTTTAATACCACCAATATGCGAAAATTATTGTTACACAATCAAAAAGTTAAAAATTTAACAATGAAAAAAAATGTAGCTGTTTGTATCACCTTCCTTAAGCAATTTAAAATTAATTATTCGCCGATTATTAGATTTAGCTGATCTTTAGTGACTGTGTCATATATTTCACTTAATAATCTTGGTATTTCTTTTATAAATATGATGAACATTATTATTCCATATGCGCCATGATGCCGTTGTTATAAATCTTATTTTATTGGATTGAACTGACTGGATTGCTAGTTTTTTCCGTATCATAAATTCGTATCCATAAATCAAATGGGTTTTAGAAATTATTTATGTGAAATAAATCTTTAGATACCTCTGAATGAAATTGTTGACCTATGAAATCGTAAAAAAAATTTATTGTATGTTTTTACAAACAATTTAAATGTTACAACCAAACCAATTGTATTGTTACATACAAAACAATTTGTATGTTTTTAACAATTAGTCTCTGGTTATGACACCAAGTATAAACACCAAGTATTTCACAGAATGTGATTGAAGATTTCGAATGTTATTTAAAAAGAAATATGCGCGAGTATCAAAAGTCAATCACATAAACAAATTTATTGGGTTTATTTTCATTTTCCATTTTTTTTTCTTTAGCCATTCACAATTTGGAGTTTTATTGTACTACAAAATAAGAGCCACGTTAAATGCATAAGTATTTATAGAAATAACTAGAAAATCATCAATTTATATATTTGTCAATATATATTGGGATTTTGGCATGCTACTTATTTAGATATTATGAAAGAGTACAAATAATACAGAAACTTGAGAAACTCTTCCTCTAATAGGGAAAATTAAGAATATGTTGATTTTTTCATTAACTTAAAAATATCTGAAAGGATAAATTTTTTAAAATCGATGAAGTGAATTTTTTTTTAAAATTTACCCAAGATTTTATCCCAAACGTAATCGGTGGTTGACTGACATCTAAAAAAAAACTCCAGTCAACAAATTTTGCGTTCAAAAATAAATACAAAATAATCGACTGCTCAGTGTGATATTGAAAAATTGAATGGTCAGATGTAAAACCGAATTTATTCTCAGAAATAATGTTAGATATTTTTTCACTATATTTTAAAGGCCACTGAAAAAAAGGTTTTTCAAGAATTTTAACAAATTTTACTAAACTTTAAAGTGCAGAAGAAAAATGGTCTAATAGAATCCGTTTTATGTGACTGTGTACTTAAATCTTGAAAATTTAGTTCAAAATAAGAGTTTTCCTTGAATAGATGGTGAAAAATTCTATGTATGGAGTTGACCTGAGCAGCAGTGTGATAAATTAAAGTTAAGTATGATAGCAACCCACCGGGTTGGTCTAGTGGTTAACGCGTCTTCCCAAATCAGCTGATTTGGAAGTCGAAAGTTACAGCGTTCAAGTCCTAGTAAAGCCAGATATTTTTACATGGATTTGAATACTAGATCGTGGATACCGGTGTTCTTTGGTGGTTGGGTTTCAATTAACCACACATCTCAGGAATGGTCGAACTGAGAATGTACAAGACTAACACTTCATTTACACTCACACATATCATCCTCATTCATCCTCTGAAGAATTATCTAAACGGTAGTTACCGGAGGCTAAACAGGAAAAAGAAGAAAGAAGAATTATGATAGCAGCTGCTTTAGAATTTCAATGATTAATTTGGCCAAGAGCTTTTTGTATTGAAGATATTTAATAAATAAGCGAACTTTGCCAAATGGCGTTAATAATTTCGTCATTGTTGTTATCAGATACGTCTGAATACGGTAATCCTATAAAGTACGCATTTCTGTAAATGCGTAATTTCTTGTGTGATCGGCAGGTCAGAATATATCTGCGGGCTAGAATGGTAAAATGTTTTGTGTTTCCTGTGCTACTATATGCAATGGAGGCTTGGATATTCAAAAAACTATACATTAAAAAGTTGGCTGCCTTTGAAATGCGGTACTATAGACGCATACTAAGGATATCTTGGAGGGATAAGGTATCAAAGATCAAGGTAATAGAGAGTATGAATAAACAACTCGAGATTACGTATACAGTACAACCAGGGAAATTATAGCATCTAGGTCACGTAACGAGGGGAGAGAAGTTCAAGTCGCTCCAATTGATCACGTAGGGGAAGATAGTGGGCAGGCGTAACGTTGGTAGGCGCAGAATTTCATGGTTGCGCATTCTGAGGGAATGATTCGGCACAACTCCACTGAACTGTTCCGAGCCGCCTACTCAAAGGTCAAAATAGCGACGATGATTGCAAACCTCCTGAAAGGAGATGCCACTTGAAGAAGAAGAAGAATAAAGTTATTATTTATTAATTTGTTATTTTTATAAAATATTCTCTTTTAAATACAAAGAAAACGTTCCAGCCGTTTGCAGTCAATTCGACACCAAGATACGTCGACTGTAGTGGGCTACTAATATCGTTACGCATCAGTCAGTACAAGTCGATTGCTTCGACGTGAAAAATAGAATTTTTAATTTTTTATAGTTTTTTTAATTTTTAGTTTTTATCTAAATATTAGTTTTATCTAAATGATATTACTTTTATTTATGAAAATGGGGAATTTCCATCAGACTTCAAAAAAAGTGTTATAGTGATGATACCAAAGAAAGCACGGGCAGATAAATGTGAAGAATACAGAACAATTAGTTTAACTAGTCATGCATCAATCATCTTAACTAGAATTTTATACAGAAGAATTGAGAGGAGAGTGGAAGAAGTGTTAGGAGAAGACCAATTTGGTTTCAGGAAAAGTATAGGGACAAGGGAAGCAATTTTAGGCCTCAGATTAATAGTAGAAGGAAGATTAAAGAAAAACAAACCGACATACTTGGCGTTTATAGACCTAGAAAAGGCTTTCGATAACGTAGACTGGAATAAAATGTTCAGCATTTTAAAAAAATTAGGGTTCAAATACAGAGATAGAAGAACAATCGCTAACATGTACAGGAACCAAACAGCAACAATAACAATTGAAGAACATAAGAAAGAAGCCCTAATAAGAAAGGGAGTCCGACAAGGATGTTCCCTATCTCCGTTACTTTTTAATCTTTACATGGAACTAGCAGTTAATGATGTTAAAGAACAATTTAGATTCGGAGTAACAGTACAAGGTGAAAAGATAAAGATGCTACGATTTGCTGATGATATAGTAATTCTAGCCGAGAGTAAAAAGGATTTAGAAGAAACAATGAACGGCATAGATGAAGTCCTACGCAAGAACTATCGCATGAAAATAAACAAGAACAAAACAAAAGTAATGAAATGTATTAGAAATAACAAAGATGGACCGCTGAATGTGAAAATAGGAGGAGAAAAGATTATGGAGGTAGAAGAATTTTGTTATTTGGGAAGTAAAATTACTAAAGATGGACGAAGCAGGAGCGATATAAAATGCCGAATAGCACAAGCTAAACGAGCCTTCAGTAAGAAATATAATTTGTTTACATCAAAAATGAATTTAAATGTCAGGAAAAGATTTTTGAAAGTGTATGTTTGGAGTGTCGCTTTATATGGAAGTGAAACTTGGACGATCGGAGTATCTGAGAAGAAAAGATTAGAAGCTTTTGAAATGCGGTGCTATAGGAGAATGTTAAAAATCAGACGGGTGGATAAAGTGACAAATGAAGAGGTATTGATTGCGGCAAATAGATGAAGAAAGAAGCATTTGGAAAAATATAGTTGAAAGAAGAGACAGACTTATAGGCCAGATACTAAGGAATCCTGGAATAGTCGCTTTAATATTGGAAGGACAGGTAGAAGGGAAAAATTGTGTAGGCAGGCCACGTTTGGAGTATGTAAAACAAATTGTTGGGGATGTAGGATGTAGAGGGTATACTGAAATGAAACGACTAGCACTAGATAGGGAATCTTGGAGAGCTGCATCAAACCAGTCAAATGACTGAAGACAAAAAAAAAAGATATTACTTTGTCTTAATAATGACTGTCTTTGGCGTCGATAGCTTAACTAAGATTTTTTAATAAATATTACATTCACTGCATAAATGATTAAAAGATAGTATTTTTTAATCGTCATGATTTATTAGCTGTGTACTGGTGTAGAATAACAAAAATCAGGTAGTAGATTGCCAATTTTGGTGGTAAATTTGTATAATGTAGCTTAAATGTTAAACAATTTGAAAATTTAATTGAAATAAATTTTTCGATTTTTAAATCTTTTCAAACAGTTTTTTTTTTTAAAGTGTAAGCTTAAAAAGTCAATATTTTAAATAAAAATTACACTAAACAATTTTAAATAAATTAAATTGATAAAACAGATTAAAAAACAATAAATTGTGAAAAAATAATAATATTTTTCAATTCGTCATTAATTTTTTAATTTTGAAGCCGATACCAAATTAAGGATTACTAAGAAAACTGTTTTGATTTTTAGTTGAAATAATTAAAATCTATCTTGTTAAAGAAAGAATGAGAGTCAAAGATGTCGGTATTCGTTCAATTATACTATGTGATATTTAATATCATTTTGAGGAACTTATATCCAACGACATAAACGCTTAAATGGTAAAAAAAATTAATTACAAGCTTCAAATAGGGTTTGCAATGTTTATTAAAATACTAAACAAATGAGTTTGCAGAATTCATATAAATATTTATTCGTTAATGAAGAAAACAATGCAATATTTAATTAAAATTTGTTATTTACAAATTAAATTAAATAACTGAGCAGTATTTTTCGGTTAAATACGTAAAAGCTTTGTAGACGTTTAAAATACTGTATTTCTTACTTCCATCTGTTTTATATAATATTAAACTGATTTCGTGCACGAGCATAAAAGTAATTTATTTTTACTTATTTAATTTAATTTATTTTACTTACTTTTCATAAGAAACAGTTTGGTTATTCTGATCACATACTTCACATAATAACCACCCATAAAATATTTAAAAACGTTTTCAAATTTTGTTAATTTAAACTGTAATAACATGTTTTAAACTATTTTTACTGTCATTTAGGTAGAATTCATAAGGAAGCTACGTATTGTATAGGTACCATGATTCGACTTCCGGAAAATTTCGATATAACTTCGCGTTTCACTTCCCTCAAACCCCAAAGCCACCGTCAGCTCAAAACTTTATATATATATATATATATTTATTTATTTATTTCACTTTCTTGTGGAGACGATAACTGCCGTAATTTTGCGCCAATCACTTTCAAATTGTTTCTTAAAAAAAGCTCGATCCAAAATCTCGGTCATGTTCGTTAACGGTCAAAATCGGATAATGGGGATGGAAAAATTGGGTGGGTTTCTCGAAAAAACAAAATATTGAATTAGTTTAAAGTGTGTGTGTGTGTGTGTGTGTGTGTGTGTGTGTGTGTGTGTGTGTGTGTGTGTGTGTGTGTGTGTGTGTGTGTTTAAAATGGTAGATTTATTTCTGAAGATTTATTATAAACTGGTACGTACAATGTACTTCGGTCTAGTATACTGTTTCTAAATTACTTTTCTTTGTTTTATTCAACTTATCTTATTTGTTCAGAATTAAATTCTCTGCAATTTTTTTAAAAATTTTTGTGTTTTTTAACCATTTAAAAAAAGTTATTGTACGTCAAACATAAAAAAAAGGGTTTTTACACCAATTTTTTGGTTTTCATCCCAGATTTCTCAAAACCTACTGCAGATACCATTCTGGGATCTATTTTAATCAATTTTTCAGGTCAAAACCCATAAGAAATCGCTAACTTTCTGCTTAATTAATAACCTAAAATTTTCAGTACGACCTCATTTCACCGGGGTAGCTAAAATCCGAGCGAAATCTTTCACTAAACTCGCAAGCGAAGCATTTTAGGATATATGTTTATATATACTTTTTCCATTACATTCTAACGTAGAATAGGTTATGAAAGTCCATGGAGAACTTTGTGGTACACCGTTATATATATATCTTTTTTTTTTGTCTTCAGTCATTTGACTGGTTTGATGCAGCTCTCCAAGATTCCCTATATAGTGCTAGTCGTTTCATTTCAGTATACCCTCTACATCCTACATCCCCAACAATTTGTTTTACATACTCCAAACGTGGCCTGCCTACACAATTTTTCCCTTCTACCTGTCCTTCCAATATTAAAGCGACTATTCCAGGATGCCTTAGTATGTGGCGTATAAGTCTGTCTCCTCTTTTAACTATATTTTTCCAAATGCTACTTTCTTCATCTATTTGCCGCAATACCTCTTCATTTGTCACTTTATCCACCCATCTGATTTTTAACATTCTCCTATAGCACCGCATTTCAAAAGCTTCTAATCTCTTCTTCTCAGATACTCCGATTGTCCAAGTTTCACTTCCATATAAAGCGACACTCCAAACATACACTTTCAAAAATCTTTTCCTGACATTTAAATTCATTTTTGATGTAAACAAATTATATTTCTTACTAAAGGCTCGTTTAGCTTGTGCTATTCGGCATTTTATATCGCTCCTGCTTCGTCCATCTTTAGTAATTTTACTTCCCAAATAACAAAATTCTTCTACCTCCGTAATCTTTTCTCCTCCTATTTTCACATTCAGCGGTCCATCTTTGTTATTTCTACTACATTTCATTACTTTTGTTTTGTTCTTGTTTATTTTCATGCGATAGTTTTTGCGTAGGACTTCATCTATGCCGTTCATTGTTTCTTCTAAATCCTTTTTACTCTCGGCTAGAATTACTATATCATCAGCAAATCGTAGCATCTTTATCTTTTCACCTTGTACTGTTACTCCGAATCTAAATTGTTCTTTAACATCATTAACTGCTAGTTCCATGTAAAGATTAAAAAGTAACGGCGATAGGGAACATCCTTGTCGTACTCCCTTTCTTATTAGGGCTTCTTTCTTATGTTCTTCAATTGTTATTGTTGCTGTTTGGTTCCTGTACATGTTAGCAATTGTTCTTCCATCTCTGTATTTGAACCCTAATTTTTTTTAAAATGCTGAACATTTTATTCCAGTCTACGTTATCGAAAGCCTTTTCTAGGTCTATAAACGCCAAGTATGTTGGTTTGTTTTTCTTTAATCTTCCTTCTACTATTAATCTGAGGCCTAAAATGATATATATATCATACCAGTATATAATACTGTTACTACATATATGATTAATATCGGCGGACGCAACGCAAGCAGCTCAGATTTCAGCGGAGTACGTACAGTATACGTACACATTTGTACAGCGTCACTCTTACCACGTAGCTGACCGCGCAGATCTCCCACGATAGAGGCGCTGCGGTCCTACCACTCGCAGGCTCCAACAAAAAAGCAAACACCAGAGCGAGTTTTCAGTTTTTCCTCGACCACCACCTGGAGAAGACCAAGAAGAAGAAGACAGAAGAAGTTCCTCGGCCGGCTCAACGTGGAACCTCCCGGCGGGTTCCAACATCCCCGCCGAAGCAGCAGGCCTGGATGGCCCGGTGAGGGAGCTACCTTCCCGCTCCAATTCGACGGGCTTTGATCACCCTGGCCGGCGGACTCAGCAGCAGAAGGCGGTCTAGCGTGGCATCGCTCGAGGAGAACCGCGCTGGCGGAAGACGACCGACGCCGACTCGATACTGCGGGGATTTGGGGGCCATGCTATAGTGGAAACCCAACTGCCGCTGAAGGGAAGCTCAGTCTGATTTCAATTGACGATCCGCAACTTCCGACTACAACCTAGTGGTCATCGCCGGAGACTAGCTTCCGGATCCAACAGCTCTTCTCAGAGCTAACGCAAAAACGTCCCTTTTCAGGGCTACCATAAGGTTTTAAAGTGCCACGTGCTATCGAAGCCATTCGGCGACAATATTTGAATGTCTGAGAAAAAATAGAAATAATTCTCAGGATATGTTTTACAAATAAGAATAAAGAAAACCGTTCATATAAACAGTTTAAACATAGAAACACTTCTTTTTCTAGTTCTAGTTTTTCTCCAAGTTCAAAATGAACTTTATGTTCAGTTCACGTTATTTACATATATTTTTAAAAAAGTAAATTCTGTACAAATTTTTTGCAAAATTTCATTTGTTTACTGCAAAGTTCAAAATCTAAAAATCGTGTTTTGCGACACCAATTATTTTTTTCTGATAATTTTCTCAATAATTAGTAGAATAGTAAGTACAATTCTAGAGCCTGCTTTATTCAATTTTTCATCTTAAAAACTATATGAAACTATAAAATTTACACCTCAATTTAAGTTCTAAGAATTTTAATCAAGATTCATTTTACCCTTGGATCAGAAATCAAGGCAAAATTATTCTCAAGTTATAACTCAAAATCAAAGCGTCTCCGGACCCATACTTATATAAAGTTTTGCTTTATTTTAATGAAATTCATTCCGTTTCTTTCTGAAATAATATTTATATTTAATGTTAAAAATTATTAATGAGAATGTTAAAAATCAGATGGGTGGATAAAGTGACAAATGAAGAGGTATTGCGGCAAATAGATGAAGAAAGAAGCATTTGGAAAAATATAGTTAAAAGAAGAGACAGACTTATAGGCCACATACTAAGGCATCCTGGAATAGTCGCTTTAATATTGGAAGGACAGGTAGAAGGGAAAAATTGTGTAGGTAGGCCACGTTTGGAATATGTAAAACAAATTGTTAGGGATGTAGGATGTAGAGGGTTTACTGAAATGAAACGACTAGCACTAGATAGGGAATCTTGGAGAGCTGCATCAAACCAGTCAAATGACTGAAGACAAAAAAAAAAAATGTCTAGTAATTTATAAACTTTGTAAAATGATTCAAAATTTTGAAAATAAATAAAAAAATATTTTCTATCTCATTTTGTTATCTGGCTGTCCGCCATTTACGTTTTTTCAATAAAATATTTTAAATCTCAATGAAAATTCAACAAAATTTTGTATATATGTTTTAAATTATGATACAGAAAAGAAAAATTAATTTCTGGATTTTTGTTTTTCAAATTTCAAAATGGTGGACATTAAAATGGTTTAATCCTCAATAGTTGTATGAAAATAATATCTCAATAGTTGTATGATTTAAAAAAATTGTTATCAAAATTATTAAGTACGATTTTGCGAATAAAACGACAACTATTTTGTACAAATACAATTTCAAACGACGGATTTAATGAGGAAAAAGATATTTATTTTATTTTTCAAACGTTTTGAATGTATTTACTCCTTTTATATAAAAACATTATACATGTATATTGACAAATGCATTTAGTTCGACTAATCATTTATTAATTAATTAATTTATTTATTATTTATTATTTATTATTTATTATTTATTATTTATTATTTATTATTTATTATTTATTATTTATTATTTATTATTTATTATTTATTATTTATTATTTATTATTTATTATTTATTATTTATTATTTATTATTTATTATTTATTATTTATTATTTATTATTTATTATTTATTATTTATTATTTATTATTTATTTAATCATTTATTACAACTAAATGCTTAAAAAAATTGTACTTCGTGGTACAATATTAATAAAAAGAATAAAAAGAAATTCTATGGAAACTAATATCCAGGAAATTAAGAAAATTAAATAACTTAGGCAGTAGAAAAAAAAATAAAATGAAGACGGCATATTAAAAAATAAAAGAACTGCTGATAGGGAAGATAATGCTTAATATTAATAGCAGCCAACCTCACGCAAAAACTGCTTAAATAGACAAATGAGAAGAATATGAAATCACTCGTTTGATGACAGATAAACTTGGCAGGTTATTTAACAGTCAGATGTAAAATATTGACAAACGTAAATTTTCTAATTTATTAGTTTTGTACAAGTACTCCTTACTTTAATTTAGATATATAATAAAGAATAAATCTGTTATGAATTAATAAAATACAATAAACATTTCTAATTAAGTAAGTAAAATTATTAAATAAATTATATTAAAGTTATATCAAATCTTAAATTTGGAAGAAATCGTTTTATGATTTACATGCTTTAAATTTAACCTGTTATTAACGTAATACAAAGTGTAATTAATATTAAAAAAATAATAATTTAGATATATTTCTAATCAGCATAACTGAAAATTGAAGAATGTAAACGAGTTAGTTAAACGATCTGGGGAATAAACGACTGACGATAATATTTGAAGAGAAAGTCAATAGAAATTTTGGAATGGGAAGTAAATTTTGGATATTTCAAGCTAACAAACTAACTTGGATGGCAAAACATATATTTACTCCTGATAGTGTGCTTTAAATTTATTTTGTTAACCAAACAATAGTCAACTGGTTTAATAGAATGGAGGGGCTATTTCAATCGAACGCTCTATGTTCATCAAGGGAATATTAATGCTCATTTTACAATACAAATGCATGTTAACGAAAACATGTACGTAAGAATTTAAAAAAAATACGTTCAAATATAAATATCTTTGAAATAAATTTAATATTGCTGAGTAACTAAATTAAGATATTGTAGTAAAATAATTTTTGTTAAAACTGTTTAAAACTTTAGTACCGGAATTTTAGTTTCAGTGTTTACAAAATGTACACAAAACTATTATTATAAAAACAAAATGAATTAAGTAGTCGAGCTTTATAGTTCAGTTGACAGGAAGTATAAATGCAAATTCTGTTCTTCAGTCTATACTTAAGTAAAAGTATTTTTAGTCTAATTTAGCATTTTTTTATCCATCACCTGCCTCATAATTTCTTCGGTTAATTTAAAATTCTTTCTTAAGCCCATCGAAAGTTGTGGATCCCTCTATATAAATTATAATATAAAATATCGTCACAGTATTCCAGTCTTTGAAAAGGTATATTTTACTAACTATCCCCAAGCAACTTTATTTAAGTTTATAATATATTAAAACATCAAAAATTAATTAAAACATCAAGAAAACATTTTTGAAACTACATTTTTGGAGCGTAGCTTTATATGGAAGTGAAACTTGAACGATCGGAGTACCTGAGAAGAAAAGATTAGAAGCTTTTGAAATATGGTGCTATAGGAGAATGTTAAAAATCAGAAAGGTAGATAAAATGACAATTGAAGAGGTGTTGCGGCAAATTTATGAAGAAAGAAGTATTTGGAAGAATAGAGTTAAAATATGCCACATATTAATGCATCCTGGAATAGTCGCTTTAATATTGAAGGGACAGGTAGAAGGAAAAAATTGTGCAGGCAGGCACGCAGATACGGTTTCAAATTGATGTGTTTTTAGGCTATTTTTTTCTTATAATTTATGTATACGCGTATACGTTTGACCGGCAGAAATTGTTCTTTGAATATCGGCTATGGCCTAACAAAAAGCTGCCTATTTCGTTTTGCGTTGGAAATCGACCGCCTGTACCTCGTTTTTAAATCGAACGTGTACGTTGGGAACACATTTTACTGGGATACTGGCATTCGGAAATTTTTCCACGAATATTTGACGCGAGTCTTGAAACAATCCAGAACTCACATAAGCTTTCACTATAGCAACCTCGATGGAATAAGGCCTTTTAAAAAACACAACTTCAAAGAATATTACTATACTGCCTGAAGCAGCTGAACCACGAATAGTCTACACTAGCAACAGACAAGAATAGTAACGTACACCCAATAGTAGCGCTACTAGTAACAGCGACAGTAGCACAGCATTAAAGTACGCTACCTTTAAAATCGAACCGGCTTGGTTCGATTTTAAGTTACTCACCCGGTATATTCATTTTTTATGCATATATGTTAAAATAAGAATAATTTACAAATCAAATGACAGAATAACTCAATCTAGTAATGACAACTTGTAACATGAGTAATTAATTAAACATATATAAATTATTGAATACAATTTTTCTCTAGTACTTGTTTTATATATATAAATATATATACCCTGTATTCGTATATAGGGTTGGGAAAAAGTCTGAAATTTATGTTTTATTTCAGCTTCAGACTTACGTAGTAAGGTGTTAGACAAGACGTCAATGATAAATCATTTAATCATCATTTAGAACCACAACCTCTTCTTTCGGAGGATACTGAATCGCTGTACATATTATAGACAATATAATTTAAAAAAAATAACCATTACATTCCAAAAAATATAAAAAGACACAACTAATATGAATACGAAAATTTTTAACTTAATAGCCATCACATAACACACTACATAAACTGTCAATAAACCCTTTTAAAAAAATATTAACCATATCATTCTGTCTCTTGCTTGTAAATACCGGAACACACCCAATCATTCCATTACTTCATGGTTCCATCTAAGGCAGGTCTTCAGCTCTCTTTTCTTGGTAGTAGGAACCCACTCCAACCAATAGCGCTACTATTGATTGTGTACGTTACTGTCTATTGTTTTTTAACAAATCAAATTTATCCATTCTGGCCACATTGCGAGTACATCTCCACTTTAGATATGATTCTCTCGCCAAATGGGATCTTTATCCTTTCCCTGTCATTCCTTATATAACAGTTACTTATAATCATCCTATATTTCTAGTCTCTAACCTAAACCGGTCGTAAATGCCCAAGTTTTACAACCCTATAAAATCACTGGTTATACGTAAGTACGTAGCAGTTAACTTTTAATTACAGTGAGAAATTCCCCAAAACGATTTTTATGAGAAAGAGATATTTCTTTCATTCTTTCCAGATTTATTACTTACAGATTATCTCCTTACTATTTGTCTGTTAAAAAGACAGAGTCTGACGTAAATACTTATATTTTTCTATAAACTTAGCACTTACCTTTAATAATATGGAGATTATAATATGTACTTCAATTTTTTTATATATTACTCTTTTGTAATTTCAAATACTGTTAATTTTAAGAGTGTTTTTTTATTATAGTGTTTGTTGTTTTAATTACAAACTGATTTACAGAGAGTTGAATTTTTTAAATGTATGGTGTTGCACAGTCTCGTTTTATCATATAAACTAACTCGAACAAAATTTAAAAAAGTTTTTTGCTTTATCTTTTAATATATTTAAATTAAATTTCATTTTCTACATAGAGTATCGTGAAATTTTTTATTATGCAGTTTTGTATCATTAAATCATGTTTTCTTTGTATTAATGCATAAAAAAGATCAAAGATTTTCTATTAATTATTGAATAAGTTACTTAATTCCGTAAAAAAATTAAGTAAAACAGGACATAATTAATGCAACAAATTGATCGTTGTTTTTAGATTACAGCTGACTAAATGTACACAAAAGTATTTTATAAATTTTACCTAACTTTCTATGAATGTTAGACGTGTTTACAGAATATGAAAACAAAAACTATTAGACTTTTTATATCTCATTTTTTTTTTAAGACAAAAGTTTCAAGTGGTATAAATAAACATACAACAAATAAAGGAAGTACATCACCCTGATCTGTATAAAATGTTATCAAAACGTAGCTTGAAAAAAACGAATGAATTAAAAGCAAGAAGAATAAAGAATGTATTCTTAGTTTTGAATAAACATCTTATGTTTACCATTAATTAGATAAATATTAACGCAAGCGACATATACAGACAATTATCTTTTCTCATTTAAACAACTGAAAAGGCCACAGCCCTCTACATTAAAATATAAAAACACAGCCACGAGCTTTCTTTATCAAGTACCATTTACAAAATTATATTTCCAACTATCCAAAGTTTATCTTAACTAGAATTTTATACAGAAAAATTGAGAGGAGAGTGGAAGAAGTGTTAGGAGAAGACCAATTTGGTTTCAGGAAAAGTATAGGGTCAAGGGAAGCAATTTTAGGCCTCAGATTAATAGTAGAAGGAAGATTAAAGAAAAACAAACCAACATACTTGGCGTTTATAGACCTAGAAAAGGCTTTCGATA
Organism: Lycorma delicatula; assembly: GCF_047948215.1. Taxonomy (NCBI): domain Eukaryota; kingdom Metazoa; phylum Arthropoda; class Insecta; order Hemiptera; family Fulgoridae; genus Lycorma; species Lycorma delicatula. The sequence goes on along the minus strand of NC_134460.1, from coordinate 10,147,022 downwards.
ACGTAGATTGGAATAAAATGTTCAGCATTTTAAAAAAATTAGGGTTCAAATACAGAGATAGAAGAACAATTGCTAACATGTACAGGTACCAAACAGCAACAATAACAATTGAAGAACATAAGAAAGAAGCCGTAATAAGAAAGGGAGTCCGACAAGGATGTTCCCTATCTCCGTTACTTTTTAATCTTTACATGGAACTAGCGGTTAATGATGTTAAAGAACAATTTAGATTCGGAGTAACAGTACAAGGTGAAAAGATAAAGATGCTACGATTTGCTGATGATATAGTAATTCTAGCCGAGAGTAAAAAGGATTTAGAAGAAACAATGAACGGCATAGATGAAGTCCTACGCAAGAACTATCGCGTGAAAATAAACAAGAACAAAACAAAAGTAATGAAATGTATTAGAAATAACAAAGATGGACCGCTGAATGTGAAAATAGGAGGAGAAAAGATTATGGAGGTAGAAGAATTTGTTATTTGGGAAGTAAAATTACTAAAGATGGACGAAGCAGGAGTGATATAAAATGCCGAATAGCACAAGCTAAACGAGCCTTCAGTAAGAAATATAATTTGTTTACATCAAAAATTAATTTAAATGTCAGGAAAAGATTTTTGAAAGTGTATGTTTGGAGTGTCGCTTTATATGGAAGTGAAACTTGGACAATGGGAGTATCTGAGAAGAAAAGATTAGAAGCTTTTGAAATATGGTGCTATAGGAGAATGTTAAAAATCAGATGGGTGGATAAAGTGACAAATGAAGAGGTATTGCGGCAAATAGATGAAGAAAGAAGCATTTGGAAAAATATAGTTAAAAGAAGAGACAGACTTATAGGCCACATACTAAGGCGTCTTGGAATAGTCGCTTTAATATTGGAAGGACAGGTAGAAGGGAAAAATTGTGTAGGCAGGCCACGTTTGGAGTATGTAAAACAAATTGTTGGGGATGTAGGATGTAGAGGGTATACTGAAATGAAACGACTAGCACTAGATAGGGAATCTTGGAGAGCTGCATCAAACCAGTCAAATGACTGAAGACAAAAAAAAAAAAAAAATCCAAAGTTTACAGCATAATAAAAATCAAGTTATGTAAAATAATTATTAAATTTCCCGAAAAATAGATGTGAAAATTAATTGAAGTTAAAATTTAATTTTAAAATCCTTTTTTAATAATAATAATAATATAAGAAAATATTTAAAAAGTACTGTAGTTAAATTAAAAAAGAAATTTTGCAATATATGTTTGCTTAATTCTTTTTTCTATTTAGCCTCCGAAAGGGCACCGTAAGGTATTACTTCAGAGGATAAATGAGGATGATATGTATGAATGTAAATGAAGTGTAGTCTTGTACAGTCTCAGGTCGATCATTCCTGAGACTGTGGTTAATCCAAACCCTACCACCAAAGAACACCGGTATCCACGATCTAGTATTCAAATTCGTATAAAGATTACTAGGATTTGTACCTTAGAACTCTCGACTTAAGAATAAATGTAGTTTTTTTTCTAAATACTATAAGGGATTTGTTTTTAATTTTGAAAAATAAAAAATTGTATTGCGTATAAAAAAGCTGACAACACAGTTGTTTCTGATGAACGGCTTACACACACAACTTAATTAAAAATATTTATCATTTATTTAAATATAATATTCTTCGTTTATTTAATTCAGTGATTCTAACTTAAGAGAGCGCGCACATACCGTATTTAATTCGCGCGGGTGTGGCGGTACTAGCGGCGGTACACCAACTAATCTTATGTAATTTTACAACTTAGAAACAACAAATTTCGCTTGTACGGTCGGCAAACTGGTGTAGCCTCGAGGCTTAACGCATCAGGTACCAAGTCAACCGGGCTATCGAGTTGGAGACCCAGCCAGACCGAATTACTTTTTTACACTTTAAATACTACTCATTAATTTAATTCTTCCGCTCACCTGTGACATTACAATATAGCAATAGTTTAGAGCATTTTTTGAGGTGGGGTGCGATTTTGCAAAAAGGTTTTTTGCAAATATTGTTATTTTTTAACTGTTACCTAAGAAAATGTGCCGAAGAAAAAAAATGACCTTAATTAGACAAAATGTCGAAATACTGAGGGTAACGCTCTACAGTCTCGTCTCCTTCACCTTTTAAGTTGAAAATTTAATGGCATCAATGCCCCCATATATAAAGTAATCTGATCAAGTTTAGTCAAAATCGGTCCAGTAGTTCTGCATATATAAGATGATTTAGAGGCCACAAGAAAGATACGAACGTTAACACCCGGAAAATTTCCATCAGTTTTTTAGGTTCCTTAGGTGTCAAAACGTCAATATCCTGCGAAAACCGCAAATGTCCAACTTTACTTTTCCTTACAGCTATAGCTTTAAGTAGACGGGAAAGTAATAAATTGCATATATTATGTTTGTATAATTTATATATATATATATATATATATATATAAAACACACACACACACACAGCTGATTTCAAATTGCCCGGCAATCTCTCGGGAGATGAGTCTATAATCAAAAATAAGAAAAAGGTTCATATAAACATAGGCCAGAAAAACTGTTTGTTAGCGAGTTTCAACTTTCAAAACATCTAGCCCTGTTTACTGCTCCCTCTGTGAAACTAAACCGTACTAAAATTCTTGAGGTAACAATCAAGGGTAAATTTCAAGGGTAAATATCTAAGAAACTGAATAAAAGTGGTCCCAGACCTCCACTTCACTTAGGTTTTAAGCAAACGGGGTAAAACGTTTTGAAAAATTAATATATGAAAATTACCTTCTGGATAAAACAGTTCATCATATTCATAACAAAAATTTTCTCAATAATGGATAGGTTTAAATATATGAGACCTCTTGCCTGCGTGACGCGAGTGGTAGCGTCTCGGCTTTTCATCCGGAGGTCCCGGGTTCGAATTCCGATCAGGCATGGCATTTTCACGCGCTAAAAAATTGTTCTCATTTCATCTCATCAACACAACACCTAACGGTGGTGTCAGAGGCCAAAGAAAAATAATTATATATATATATATATATATATATATGTATTATAAGAAGTTATTTTACCCATTCCATTGAGCAATATCCCCGCAATCCATAAAAATAAAATTTTACTCAAGAGTCCTTGAATGAACTGATTACTGTAGTAACTATACGACAGTTGCACATAACGACTCGTTACGTACACGATATTTGTGATATCAGGTTTTGTTATACGTAGGCATGATAAAGAGATTTGACCTAAAGAATTTATTGAAATTCTACAAACTATAAGCATTTAATAAAAATATAGTATTATAATGTAATATTAAAAAAAAATAATAATATAAACAGAAAAAAATATATACCCTATAATTACTCTGTGCTAAGATAATAAGTGTAGGCTAAGATATTACGTCTAGGTCTGCTAGACATTCTAGTTATGCAGAATTGTTTTTATGCATAAATGTCACGATATGGCAGTAATAAGGAAAAAAATCTATTATTTTCTCCATGAAAGAAATAAGTATATAAAGAAAATAAATACGTCTTATTTTAATCTACATTAAAATATTTCTTATAGTGGATTTTTTTTTTTTTTTTTTTTTTTTTTTTTTTACTTATGAAAATATTTATCAAATATTTTTATTATTCAATAATAAAATAAGATAAAACGACAACTTAAGATATTAAAGTTTTTCTTGGAAAGACGTTCTGAATCATTTCTATGTATTTGCGTTAACCAAACACTTTTCTTTTTCTTAAAAGAAAATTACATTTTTTATAATAGAAAAAAAATTCAATATAATTCAAGAAAAGAAATTAAATGAATAAAACAAGAAAAATGAATTATAAACGTTGAATAACTAAACGTTTATTTCGCAAATAATTTTCATAGTATTTTTTTCTCTTGCAATCTAGCCTTTTAGACGGACTATATAAATATTATTTTCAGGGTTATTGGGTTTTCATTATTATTTCTTTTGCCAATAAACTTTCATCTGTTCTGAGAAGTCTTACTTTCTCTCATTCGACCACTGTGTTCCTTCTTAGCGTCTTCTTTCGCTTGCAATGATTCTGATGTGTGCAGAGGTTTTTTCTGTATTCTGGTCTATTATTGCATTATTAATTCGTGATGTGTTTGTTTAATAGCTCTTTCATTGTTTTGGTGAAAGAATATTTGATTTTGGAGTTCATTATTTTGATATAAATTTCTTCGATCCACCTTTGTTTTTCATCCTTTTTTGTGAACGTGGAATTTGAGTTTTCGTCTGAGGATAGTTGAGTAAATATGTTCTATGCGTTCGTATAATTTTTGTGTGGGCATTCTTCCGAAGCCTTTGCCTGTTTGCAACGGCTCATATATTAGTATCTTCTTTTCTATTTGTTGAAGGTTTCTGGTTCTGTATTTAGTGAGGGTGTTTCTGATCTGATCCGTAGAGTATTATTGGTCTGATGATTGTGTTGTAATGCCTCAGTTTCTTGAAAGGTTTTAGTTTTATTACGTATATTTTTTTATTTTCATATTACTATTATTATTTTAAAAATTTATTTTTTATGATTTTATAAAACAAAACACAATAATTACAATGGATATTACATAACTGATAAAATCATCATGTTGGATTTATTTTTTCTGAATTTTACAATTGTTTTATTGAAATTCTCCTAACGTTTTTCCACAGGAGTTAATAGAATAATTTACATTATATCGGAATACATTAAACTTTTTGTATTTTTTTAAATTTCCCCGACAATAGTTCTATTGCAGTTGCAAGAGCATAACTATAAAGGGAAAATACAGCTATCGGCCAAAATTTTGGGTACCTGGGTTTTTTCAAATGTTGACGTTTCAAGAACTTTTATTCCAAAAAAATAATTATGAAACTTTCCGAAATATGTATGCACGTATATGTGTTAGCCTGAACGATGATTAATACTTCCAAACTGGATCAACATAATTGACGTTTCAAGAACTTTTATTCCAAAAAAATAATTATGAAACTTTCCGAAATATGTATGCACGTATATGTGTTAGCCTGAACGATGATTAATACTTCCAAACTGGATCAACATATATTTTTCGAAAATTTTTCACCAAACATTTGGGGATATTGATGGAAGTTTAGGATATTGGAGATATTGATGAAAAAAGGAGATTTTTTGCCGTTTTTTATTTTTGTATATCGGTCGTAGAAAACCGAGTTTTATTACATGAAAGTACTTATTAAGTTATTTAAAATTCTAAACTTCTAAGTCGATTGGATTTAGTGGTGCGGATATTCAAAATTATTTCTAAATAGTTTTTGCGTCATGTAGACCAGTATAGAAATAACAAAGATGGACCACTGAATTTGAAAATAGGAGGAGAAAAGATTATGGAGGTAGAAGAATTTTGTTATTTGGGAAGTAGAATTACTAAAGATGGACGAAGCAGGAGCGATATAAAATGCCGAATAGCACAAGCTAAACGAGCCTTCAGTAAGAAATATAATTTGTTTACATCAAAAATGAATTTAAATGTCAGGAAAAGATTTTTGAAAGTATATGTTTGGAGTGTCGCTTTATATGGAAGTGAAACTTGGAGGATCGGAGTATCTGAGAAGAAAAGATTAGAAGCTTTTGAAATGCGGTGCTATAGGAGAATGTTAAAAATCAGATGGGTGGATAAAGTGACAAATGAAGAGGTATTGCGGCAAATAGATGAAGAAAGTAGCATTTGGAAAAATATGGTTAAAAGAAGAAACAGACTTATAGGCCACATACATCCTGGAATAGTCGCTTTAATATTGGAAGGACAGGTAGAAGGGAAAAATTGTGTAGGCAGGCCACGTTTGGAGTATGTAAAACAAATTGTTGGGGATGTAGGATGTAGAGGGTATACTGAAATGAAACGACTAGCACTAGATAGGGAATCTTGGAGAGCTGCATCAAACCAGTCAAATGACTGAAGACAAAAAAAAAAAAGTAGACCAGTAGAACAAAAAAAGTCTTCGAGTTACTCAAACGTTTGTGCCAAATTTTACCGATTCGCTGCTACCCGACAAATTCGGGACCGGATTGCTGGTCTCCCCATTCGGTATGTTAAGACTCAAAAATACCTGGGTGTTATCCTTGATGAGAATTTTCGGTTCAAGGAACATCTACAGTATGCAGCAAAAAAGGCAGCTGATGCTTTTTATGGAATCCGTAGAGTAATTCATCCCGACTGGGGGTTGAATTACGGTAACGCGCGTATCCTTTACAAAGGTATCAGCGAAGCTATTATGCTGTACTCTCCGCCTCTCTGGGCTCACCGCATGGCTCGGACATTTTGCTGCGGGCCCAGCGACTCCTCTTGCTGTTATAAGCAGTTACAGAACAGTCTCGCGGGAGGCTATCGTCGTAATATCTTGGCTAATGACCGCAAGGAACGCTACATTTCCAAGGTAAATAACCTATTGACTTCAGAACGAAAGCAGGAGATTGAAGACCGGGGCTTTGGGTCTTGGCAGGTCAGTTGGGACGAATCCCTCACAGGTCGCTAGACGCATAGTATTTTTCCTATAGTTTCTGTGTTAGGTGCGACTGGATGGGTCTCCCCCAATCGGTATATCACGCAGTTTCTCTCCGGGGTTTGGCTAAGTTTCGTTTGGTGGATTCGAGTCAATGCCCGGATTGCGGGATTGATGATACGGTGGACCACGTCCACCGATGTCTGTTCCCGATGCGACGTCGAACGTTCACGAGCTGTTAGGGAATTTGAGAGAATACATTCCTTTCTGGATCTCCGTATTAACTGTAACTGGATGATTCGCGAGGAGTGGCTGGTTTTATTCGCGCCCGTGCTCTGTGTAGGTCTGCAGGGAGAGTTTAATCGAGATACTCGATCGTGGTAGGATCCCGGGTGGCTAGGGTTTCGGCTTAGGCATTGGATCGGTTGGTGGTAGGCGCATTGGCATCGTGCCACGGTTATATTGGTATTGTTTGTGATTCGATTTCGGGATCCCGCTGGTGGGGGTGACTGCGCTGCCGGGGTATGGTAGCCCGTGCGACCGGGAGCGTGGCTTCGTTCCGCCGGTAGCGGTCCTGATAGTGACTTAGTAATGCCACGCGGGACACAATGATGGGACCGGGTGGGGGTGGGCGGTTTGTCCCCGGCTCCTGCGCGGACCGGAATGAGATTGCGTTCCCCTTTTTAGGTGACCTCAACTGGTCGATTTATTTGGGTATAGGTCTGAATTTCGATGTTGCGTAAAACATAATTATGATTGGTATGAGTGTACCACTGATTTAACTTTAAACTGGTTCGTTTTCTGAGGCATTCACAATCACGAACGGTGTTGTCAAATCTGTACTAGGCGCTGGGTTCGCGTTTCCGCGGTTTCGGTCAGTTAGTTTGAGGGAATCATGTTAGGTTGAATGTGAAGATGTCCGTTTCAGGCCTACAATAAGGCGAAATTTGATATGTATTTTACTGATGCAACTGTCTGCCGAGGCATTTACATTGGGGGCATCCCAACCGAGCCCTGGCTGATGACTGTGACATGTAATCAGTTAGAGGGTCTAAAGACGACCTCCGGTAATGACCCTCACGGCTCGGGACGGAGGGAGTGGTGTGGACACCGGTAACGTCACAAGGTGGGTGTCTTCCCCCTACGGGGCTGGGATGCTAAATTTTACACAAAATTCATTACACAAATATTTGTACATATCCCACACATATTCATACATACCACTGTTTTGGCTTAATTTTCAACCCCATCGAATAAGGTAGCATCAAGTAACAATTTTTTAAAAAGTAAAATATAGACTTTTGGCTTATTAAATAACATTGCATCAAATTGAATCGATTTATTGATATTGAAGTAAATAATTTCTCCAATAAATAAACTTTGACGATCAAAAAGAAGAGAACAGAACAAAACTTGAACTTAAAAATAAAAATTGTTTAAACTTTAATTTTCAAGATTGATAATCCAACTGTATTTAATACTAATGCAGACAACAAGGGAAATTTTTTTTAGAAAAAAGGGGCTCTCAGAGGACACGACTTAAATTTTTCTGATTCCACATCTGCTTTTCTAGTTTAGATTTTACTAAAAAATGTTAGCTATATAAGGTATTAAATTAAAAAACTTCATTTTACAGAAATAATACTACAGCAGAGATGAATTATTAATTAATCTTTTGTCTTTTTTCGTTTAACATGTATTAAACGATTACTTAAATATCAATTCACATATTAATCAGTTTACAGTAGTCAATTTACATACATTTATTTACATCTTAAATGTGTTGAACCAATTTTATTTATTTCTTATCTTCTCATAATTGCATGCATAGTTGCATGCATGAATATTGCTTCACATAATAATTATAGCAACATGATCAAGATTCTTTCACAGCGCGGTTTCCCTTTTTCTTTCCACGCAAATGCTGAAGAAGTTCCTTTGTTTTTTGTCAAACAGTTCACCCTACTTTCTTAAAGTAATTATGCAATTTCTTTATAAATAGTATTATTTTTTCCCATTTTTATTACTTTTTTACAGATTTTTTAGAAAAAAAAAAACAAAAAAGACTAAAAGAAAAATAAAAGAAAAAAGAAACAAAAAATAAAGATCGTCAATTTAATATCATTATTATATCAAACTGAAACACCTGAGACTATCCAAAAACATTTTAAAAGTAATATCAGAAAATCTAAAAGTAATGACACAACATTATATAGAAAAATATCTTTTTAATAGAGGAATACCGTATCTAACAAATCAATTCAGTATTTTCTTACTAAAGAAACAAGTACAATTTTATCCCCGTAGCACTTAATACAACATTAGGTATTCACGATTAAACCTAATTGTAGACAAACATTTTTTCACTTATAAAATCATTGTGATAACTAAAGTGAATTTTATGAAGAAAAAATCAAGTAATTGTACAAAAAGAATAAAGTGATTATTTTAACAAATTTAACAATATTCATTATATTTATGCGGCAAATAGTAGAAAAATAACTTATAATAAAAAAAAACTAGTAAGTTTAAAAGGCCAGTTGATAACTCAGATCAATAAAATCGTTTCAGTACACACATAAAGGAGGCATGTGAAAAAGCCGAAAGAACAACTAAGTTAGTTGCTGTCCTTCTCCCGAACTGCCATGGCCCGAGGCAGCAAACTACTTGTAAGCGTAGTTTATTCAACGCTACTGTATGGAGCAGAGGTATGGGGGGGAGTAACGAAGTACCAAAAGTACAAATGCATGATGGAGTCCTTACACAGGAGGTGCTGCCTGAGAATGTTTTACGACAGAATACAGGACCGTGCCAAAGGATGCGATAGAAGTACTTGTGGGAATCCTTCCGATAGATCTGGTAATCAAAATGCAGATAAGATTACATGAGCTTGAGGACCTCTCTCTTCCAGACAGAAGAAGATGGACACGCACACTGACAGAGGAGATTGAGAACAAATGGCAAAAACGGTGGGACGGCAGCACAAAAGGCAGATGGACACTCCGCCTGGTGAGAGATGTAAGGCGCTACTGAGGGAGAGGTCATGGCTCGCTGGATTACTGCCTTACCCGTTTATGGCGGGCCATGGGGGATAGAGAGTATACCTTCATAAGTAAGGCCTCGACAATGAACAGAACTGCCCGGTATACGAGGAGGAGGAAACGCCATGCCACGTGTTCTTCCACTGTCCAAGATACGAAGGACCTAGGACAGAGCTACTTGACATACTAGGTAGGGAAGTGATGTTCCAGCCTGAGAAGCTGATGGACATAATGATAGAAAAGAAAGAAAACTGGAAGGCGATCACTACGTATATGAAAATCATGATGAAAGACCTCCAAGAATGAGAGGAGTCACGAAACAATAGGCGGCGGCAGGGAGTGCGGGGGCGGACAGGTTTGCGAGTGAGCGACTAGGGAGTCCCCCGTACATGTGGGGGTCGCCTTGACGTGAAGAGGCCGCGGGTAGTATAAGGGGTATGTATATGTCTTTGGTTAGTTTATGATGTAAGTTTGCTGTAATGATATTTTGATGTTTTTATTTCTGCTGTCCGAGGTATGCATTTTTAGTGTTGTATTGTTGCACTGATCATGTAATGTTAATGAATGCCTCATTTCAGACGTATTTCTATGTTCTTGCTGTATTGGATTTAATGAATTTTTTTATATGATGTTTATATTGTTGTGAGACTTGTTGTCATGAGTTTTCTTGTCTTGTATTTGTAGATATTGTATGGCTTTTTCTTTCTATATAGTTTCATAATCTGTTTTCTGTATCTTGATGTATGGTGATATATCTTGTTTGCTGTTGTTTTGCTGTAACTGATGTGTTTTTGTTGATATTCCTATTATGATGCCTGGACGCAAAGCATAGCGAGAAAGTAGAGGAATATGTATCATTGTCTCAGGAAATTAAGGAAATGTGGCAACAACAGTGTATTCACATTTCACATAGTACCGATCATCCTCTTGACTAATGGAATGATACCAAAGTAACCATTAGCAAACATCAAAAACTGCAACTCGACCTGTGAATCTAAGAAGCGTAATCATCAGTACCTGCAGCATAGTTAGGAGATTTCTACAACAAAGTAGTTGGATAGCTTGACGAAAAATGTTAGCACCAACTATACCATCAAACAAATGTTAGATTAAAAAAAAATTATTGCTCTAAAAATCTATACAAAAACTAAGATTGTATAATAAATATTATTGTTACAAAAATTATTTTAACAGACAAAGAAAAAGCTTCAACTTCCACGGTGGACTGTTTTCCATTTGGTAAATTTTGTTTTCGAATCCCGATTAGGCATTTCAGAAATTTAATATTACCACATTCCCACGCAGAAGCGTTCATTTTTCATGTAGAATGATTGTAATTTATCATTAACTTTTATAAAAAAATACATTTTTTATATTATTTTGCATAAAATAAAGAGATAAAACACTTTTTAATGCTATTAGAGTTATAAAAATCGAAATTGTAGATCATCAACAACAATATGGTAAAATTTTGTAGATTCTTTGTGTTTAATACTAATGAATCGGTTATCACAAACTTCATTGCATAATTCCATATTTTTTTTTAATTTGATTGACAATATAAATAATTCATGTGAAAAACTTAGCCATTACTATAATTTTTCATGAAAAAAGAAAGGCTGTTGTTTGCTGACATGGAAGATATTACATCTTTTTGAGAACATACTTCATAATAAAATACCTTTATTTAATATTATAGAATAATATTAGATTTAAATAAACCGTATTTTATGATTTAAAACATGTGTTAAAAAAAGATATTATTGAATTTTATTATATTTGGAAACATGATTTTTTTTTTGCCATACCAGTAAAAATTTTATCTAGTTGTAGAAGGAATTCACTCACATATGAAAGAGACACAAAAACACCACAAATTTGTTTTTAATATCTTTCACTAAATATGATGTTGGCATTTCCTGTTGAATTTCAATAATATTGTGATTTAAACGTTTTTCTATTCACTATTTTGTACACAAACATATATTAGAACGCATCATATGTATACCACACATCTACATAAATACTATTAGAAACACATACAAGCATATATATATACTCATGTATATTTATATATATATGTATATGTTACTAATAGATGCTATATATATGTATCTAGGATGAGATCTGTGTAAGGTTTGAATCGATGCCAAACTTCCAAGACTGTTTGGGTGTGAAATGAAAACCGAAGAAACAAAGTTAGAGCGAGAAAACTGCTTTGTTTGTTGAAGGAGCATCGTTCTTCTCATGAATTTCAAAAGAATCAGGCAAGAAGTATGAACGGGCTGAAAAATCATCCACTCCATATTAAATTTTAAAAGAGTAGGGTATTAAATGGGAATTTGGGAAAAAGATCAATAAAGAATTAGTTTTATAAGAATACTGATTTTTTTTTTTTTCAAAGTATTATTTTATAAAATTCTATTCAACTTCATCTAAAATATATATAAATTATTTTACTGACTCCCAAAATTCATGAAAATTGGAGTTGTAATTTTATTTTTCAAATAAAATTACATACAATCCTTCAATGCTTTTTGTAGCCAAGTGATATTTCTGATTATCAGCACTAACTGATTATGTTTACTGCAAATAAATAAATATATATACTGGTACTCTGCAAAAATTATGCAGTTGGGTGACAGAAGTTTCTTACAAATTTTCAATTGTTAACAACCAAAGTAATTGGAAATCTTAAAATATGTGACGTACGAACTATTATTTTGTTTAATTATTCAAACATTTTAAATAAAAAATAAAAATAAGTTTAAAATAATTTGGACACTAAGTGATACATAAACTGCATTTCCTTATAGCAAAAAAGTTCTGCAGTAGCTGGAATTTTTCAGCAGATAGCATTTTTAAAGTTAAGGATATATGCCAACAGCTATGTTTAACTTGTGGAATCGGCGTCTGTCCATCCTTGGGTGGGTGGCTGTTGATGACGAAAGAAGGGGACTTGTGGTGCTCCAGAGCTGATAAGACCGAATCCCGGCAGGTGTGACCTGTAGGTCGTGCTTATTAGAAGGAGGCGCTTGAGAAACCGGCGGAAGTGACCTTCGGGCTAGCTCTATTTGAGGCAGGCAATGTAAGACCGAGTCCTGGCTTCCAGGGTGGGGTCACTGGGCACGACTTTGTCAGACCTGGTAGCTTTGCACTGGTGTTAGAGGCAGGGCAAGGAAATTAAGATCCTACTAACAAAAAGAGAATAAATAAAATATGTATTTGATTTTCACAAAACTTATTTAAAAAATTATGACAGCTGTTGCAGTACACAGTGCAGTCCTCAGATGTCAGGAACAGAATACTCAATAATAGACACAATATAGAATAATAGTTGTTTTCTGTTCGTAAAATCCGAGGAAGGTACTGTGTTCTGAAACAGCTGTTGTGATTTTTTTAAATTAATCTTATGTAAATCAAATAAAACCTTTTTTTTATTTTCTTTTAGTAATAATTAATGAAATATATTATTTTACTATGTTTTGGTAAGATATTGACACAAAAGCTATGGTAAAGAAGGAAGAGTTATAAGATTGCTCCACATTACTCTATTATTATATTTATTTATAAAGAGTGTGGATGAGGTAATGGAAAAGAGAGAAAATTGGCTTAAGAGAAAATAAAATATAGACAGAGTGGTGGATATGTTTCAATTTGTAAATGATACTGAAGTAGTAACAAAGTGTAAAAAGCTGTTTACAAATATTCTGGAAGAAATGGAAATCATGTCAAGCAGTAGACAAAAAAGTGAAGAGTATAGCGAAGCAAAAATACATAAAAAAATCATGTGCAAGAAAGATCACTAGAAAATGTACAGGAATCTTTATATCTAAATAATAAAACAGCAAATTCTCCTTTACATGTCAGGTTACCTGTGTATTCAGTTTTCCTTCCTACAGTATACTCTTGCATTGCTGATTCTATAAATTTAATGTTTCCATATTATTTAACTGTTTGCAACATTATTTAACTATATTATTTAAAAGTACAAAAACTTGACTTTAAATTCTCTCTTTACATATTTATTGTTTTTTTTTTTTTTTTTTTTTTTGTCTTCAGTCATTTAACTGGTTTGATGCAGCTCTCCAAGATTCCCTATCTAGTGCTAGTCGTTTCATTTCAGTATACCCTCTACATCCTACATCCCTAACAATTTGTTTTACATACTCCAAGCGTGGCCTGCCTACACAATTTTTCCCTTCTACCTGTCCTTCCAATATTAAAGCGACTATTCCAGGATGCCTTAGTATGTGGCCTATAAGTCTGTCTCTTCTTTTAACTATATTTTTTCAAATGCTTCTTTCTTCATCTATTTGCCGCAATACCTCTTCATTTGTCACTTTATCCACCCATCTGATTTTTAACATTCTCCTATAGCACCACATTTCAAAAGCTTCTAATCTTTTCTTCTCAGATACTCCGATCGTCCAAGTTTCACTTCCATATAAAGCGACACTCCAAACATACACTTTCAAAAATCTTTTCCTGACATTTAAATTAATTTTTGATGTAAACAAATTATATTTCTTACTGAAGGCTCGTTTAGCTTGTGCTATTCGGCATTTTATATCGCTCCTGCTTCGTCCATCTTTAGTAATTTTACTTCCCAAATAACAAAATTCTTCTACCTCCATAATCTTTTCTCCTCCTATTTTCACATTCAGTGGTCCATCTTTGTTATTTCTACTACATTTCATTACTTTTGTTTTGTTCTTGTTTATTTTCATGCAATAGTTCTTGCGTTCGACTTCATGCCGTTCATTGTTTCTTCTAAATCCTTTTTACTCTCGGCTAGAATTACTATATCATCAGCAAATCGTAGCATCTTTATCTTTTCACCTTGTACTGTTACTCCGAATCTAAATTGTTCTTTAACATCATTAACTGCTAGTTCCATGTAAAGATTAAAAAGTAACGGAGATAGGGAACATCCTTGTCGGACTCCCTTTCTAATTAGGGCTTCTTTCTTATGTTCTTCAATTGTTATTGTTGCTGTTTGGTTCCTGTACATGTTAGCAATTGTTCTTCTATCTCTGTATTTGAACCCTAATTTTTTTAAAATGCTGAACATTTTATTCCAATCTATGTTATCGAAAGCCTTTTCTAGGTCTATAAACGCCAAGTATGTTGGTTTGTTTTTCTTTAATCTTTCTTCTACTATTAATCTGAGGCCTAAAATTGCTTCCCTTGTCCCTATACTTTTCCTGAAACTAAATTGGTCTTCTCCTAACACTTCTTCCACTCTCCTCTCAATTCTTCTGTATAAAATTCTAGTTAAGATTTTTGATGCATGACTAGTTAAACTAATTGTTCTATATTCTTCACATTTTTCTGCCCCTGCTTTCTTTGGTATCATAACTATAACACTTTTTTTGAAGTCTGACGGAAATTCCCCTTTTTCATAAATATTACACACCAGTTTGTATAATCTATCAATCGCTTCCTCACCTGCACTGCGCAGTAATTCTACAGGTATTCCGTCTATTCCAGGAGCCTTTCTGCCATTTAAATCTTTTAATGCTCTCTTAAATTCAGATCTCAGTATTGTTTCTCCCATTTCATCCTCCTCAACTTCCTCTTCTTCCTCTATAACACCATTTTCTAATTCATTTCCACCGTATAACTCTTCAATATATTCCACCCATCTATCGACTTTACCTTTCGTATTATATATTGGTGTACCATCTTTGTTTAACACATTATTAGATTTTAATTTATGTACCCCAAAATTTTCCTTAACTTTCCTGTATGCTCCGTCTATTTTACCAATGTTCATTTCTCTTTCCACTTCTGAACACTTTTCTTTAATCCACTCTTCTTTCGCCAGTTTGCACTTCCTATTTATAGCATTTCTTAATTGCCGATAGTTCCTTTTACTTTCTTCATCATTAGCATTCTTATATTTTCTATGTTCATCCATCAGCTGCAATATATCGTCTGAAACCCAAGGTTTTCTACCAGTTCTCTTTATTCCGCCTAAGTTTGCTTCTGCTGATTTAAGAATTTCCTTTTTAACATTCTCCCATTCTTCTTCTACATTTTCTACCTTATCTTTTTTACTCAGACCTCTTGCGATGTCCTCCTATTGTAAAGAATAAATCCTCCTATATTTATTGTAAAGAATAAATATGTAAAGAACATATCATCTCATTGAAAAAACAAAGGAATCTTATTATTTCATGCAATTATACTTTACATAATTCCTCTGTTCTGGAAAGCCAGTTTCACATTACTTTTTTGTTATAATTCACAGTAACTAGTGGTAATGTTTTCATCTGGCGTCAGCTGATTTTACTGATAATAGTTTTATAATTAGGAAACTGCATAATAAGATTGTGTTGAAAATTGTATAAGATTTAAATTATTATGTCTGTTCTTTATGTCATGTATGTGTATTTAATGTAACATTGTTGTATGTTATAAATAAATAGATTGATTCAGGAGGAAAGAGAAATAATTTGTGAACTGATACTAAAGCTTGAAATAAGGAAAAAAGTTCATGCAAACATATGTCTGAAAACACTTTGTTATCAAGTTACGAGTAGCAAAAAATTTTGCCCGGATTTCAGTTCCCCCAATGAAATGAGATCATACTGAAATTTTTAAGACGTTATATAAGGAGTAAAAACTTGATGACTTTTTAATGTTTTTTAACCTAAAAATCAAATACAACAGGTCCCAGAACAGTATTTCCCGTAGTTTTCATGACATACAACAGAAATATTTGGTGATGAAAAGCATTTTTTTTAGGTTTGAAGTATAATAACTTTTTGTTAAATAACTAATAGATGTGTAAATTTTATTATCAAAAATTATAGAGCATTTAGTGTTAAGAAAGCTGTTGTAAAAAAGTCATGAAAAAAAAACAACTTTTATTATTAAAAATAAATCAACAGAAAAATGTAATGAATTTGTAAGATTTAAAAACAGCTGTTTTTAATACAATAAATTAGACCTTTGAAAAATTAAATTGGCTAACTGTATGCTTCGAAATTAATCTGAATACTACTCATTGTTGTATAAAATTGCGGTTATGTGTTAATAATAAACTGGAGGTTTAGTTGCTTTTGTCATAATTTTGGTTGTGTTAAATTATTTTTGAAAATCATGTTATGTAGTGTTTTAAGTGTTGTTGTTCTTCTCTAAACTGTACCTTCATTTTTCTAATTGAATTTGAATTTGAAAATGTTAATTTCATTTTGAATTCTTTGTTATAAAAATGTAGCATCTCTTTACTTGTGCAGAATATAGTAATATGATTTTTGTGTATGGCTTCTGTTGATTAGTTGAAGTTTGAATAAGTATACGAATCCATATTGAGTTTATGTAGTATGAATACATTTTTGATTAGATATATCTGGTAGTCTTGTTTGTTGTAGTTTGATTTCAGTTTAGTAATAACACATTGAATATTAATAATACATATAATATTTTGAGTATTTGAAGTATATTGAATAGAATTAATGTAAATGATTGATTGAATTGCTTAATGCATTGTATGTTACCGTCCCACTACATATCGTCTTGTGTACTGAGTCTAGAATCGAATCAGCTGAGCTTTAGCGTTGAGAAAAAGAATTACAACAGTCAAGGCTGTCATTACAATATTTTAAATAAGAAGAAAACATGATATTAAAACTTAACATAACTGCCCGCCAGAATCGGCAGATTTTGAATATAAACTATTGAGGAATACATAAATAACTAAGAAATTCATAGTATAATGTAATACAAATATGATAAATTTGAACATAATATAACTTTGACAAATAATACAATATTAGGTAATATCATATAACAGTTAATGAGATATACATAAGTAATAAAATGAATACATATTAAAAAAAAAAAATTGAATAAAAACCATTAATGTTTTAATTATTTATCTGATAAAGGTAGCAGACACAATTTATGTACTGGTCTATGAAATACACCATTTGATGTACAAATGTCAACAACTCTAACTAAATTATCAGAACCCATGAAAGCATGAGTAACAATTCCAGATTTCAAGATGTATTGTCATCACAAATTAAAACTAAATCGCCTTCACAAAGATTTCTATTGGGAAAAACGCCATTTATTGCGTTGTTGCAGTTGATGCAAATAATCTTTAGACATTTTTTCCAAATAACTTGAATAAATTTCTGCAATAATTGCCACCTACCTAAACGATTTTCTGGAATTTCGAAAAAGTCTGGGTCAGGAAATGAAGTAAGAGGAGAGCCGAATAAGAAATAATCCTCCGCTTTCCCCGGAAGCTTCATCCTAAGGAGGCCATCGTACACCAAGTTCCAAAGTAACGGCCCTAGCACCAGCCCCTGCGGCACTCCACACGTCTTATCAAATTCTACGATCTTCTTCTTCCGTATTTGCTCTCACATACCGATCGTGGAGGTAGATGTTGATGATTGCTACGACGTAATAACTTAGGCCCCTGTCGCTAACAGCCTCCACGATCACCCTCAGGGAACGCTATTAAAAGCGTTTACCATGTCGAGGAGTATCACAAGGGAAATTGGCGTCAGCGCCAGGTACCAGCCGCACGTTCTTTTGTCCAGTTGATCACGTGCTTCACAACATCAACGGTTGATCTGCCTTGGACGAAGCCAAACTGGTTCGGTGAGAGTCCACCTACAGCGCGATTTCAGTCCAGATACGGTCCACGCGCATTCTCTCATACAATTTTGCCAGTTCCCTTTATCTGTACAGGATGAGCAGATGTCACACAAGTCACTGTCATGATTGCGGCAGGCTGGATACACCAGACCATTTGGTATTCTTTGACCCTAGATAGCATGACTTAAGAGTAGTACTCTGGATCAGGGTGTGGAGGGGGCCAACAATATAATCGAGGTGATGCTCAGAAATAGGTGACAAATGGTAATGTGTCTCGACTGCAATCTCAATGATAGGAGAGAAGGCCAACGAGGAGAGGCAACGATAGGCTGAGGAGATGGTGGATCGATAGAGACATGGAGTTCGATGGCAGGTGATCAAGGGCGGCCAGCTTCTGGGGGTGGGCAGTGGTGGTCGTTGGAGTCGTTGCTCATTGATCGCTCCCTGAGGACGCCTTCCGATCATCCAGATTTGGATAGTAGAGTGCCTGGGTGATCATGTAAGGGCTGTATATATCATATGGTTCAGATCTGGCACCTAAATGATAAGAGGGGAGGTTTTTTTAGCGGATGATAACCCCACACTGCCCTCAGTACAAGCCTGATGGTGGCTGGTAGAGCTTTATCCCTCCCCTATGAGAAAAAATAAAAAATAAAGCACATAGAATTTACAATTACAACCAAAAAGAGTGCTATATAAATAATGAACTTAACATTCTGCATGTTGTAAATGCATTATTTATGAAGTTTGTAACATTTGCTGTAGAAGATGTAACAAAATAATTTATGATTTAATGGAATTTGTACAACATTTAAATGTTAGTAGCTATTTTAAGAACAAAAGTTTAATTTTTAAATCAGAAGTTTTCTAGATGTTTTATTAATCTCCTTGTACAACAGTAATGATGATTAATAAAAATTTCCTAATTTCTTTTATATGAAGTAGAAGTGATATTAAAAGTATTTTAACAATACAATTAAGTTTTTCAAAAGATTGAATATCTTTTTAATTAATGAAAATATTAATCTAATGTTTCTAACATTAAATTTATGAAGATTATACATAGTATATTATATGTTATTTAATTTTGAAATCTAATAAAATATTTACATACTGACCAGTAATGAACAGAAGTACTTTTCAGACTATAATGGTCAGCTGCTTTGGGTAATTGTTCATCTTGCCACAGTTTCCACTCTGTAAATATAATGCAAATTTGTTAACTATGCAACAAACAATATGTGTTTTAGAAATATTTCTATTGTACCAATTATCGAAAAAGAAAAAAAAAAACAGAAACAAATTTTTTTTAAATAATTGAAAACAACAAAGAATTTGATGATTTTTTTTCATTTAATTTTAGTCAATGATTAATAGGTACATAATGATTAAGATAACAAACTAAACATATTTTAAACAACATAGCTTTCTAAAGTTACATCTTTCATTCAGCAAGTTCCTACAAGGATCATGAGTTGTTAACCAATTGTTGCATAGCAGTATCTACTATAATAGAAATGGCTATAATTATTTTACAGAGAAGGTTGTAGAATACAAAGATATTAATTTTTGTCTTTATGATTAATTAAAGTTTTTTTTTAAACATACAGATGATCAACATATTCATGATCATTACTTTAAAAAAAGATATTGATTTTTACAAATAATTTTTTGTAGTATAAATTAAGAAGAATTTTGTTAATGGAGTAAATAAAATAATAATATGTATCAGTTAATGCTAGCATTCAGCTGCTAAGTATTAGGTCTTGCCTATATTATCTCTTGCCTATAGTTTTCATGTTACTCTGTCCACCTCTTGATGCCATGAAATCAATTTCGTCTCCTCCCAGCAATTCCCTCTACATAAATGTTTCTCACACTCTATCCATTCTTCCTCCACTTCAAGTCTTAACTGTTTTTGCCTTCAGTAATTTTCCTTGCTAGATTCTTTATCCATGCAGACAACATACCCAAACCATTTCAACTCTTTCTTTTCAAAAATAGTATTCTTTAATGACATTTATTCAAGTTCCCTGAGAATTTCTACCTTAAGTAAACCTCAGCATAGAGATGGGTAAGATATGACCAACAGGAAATTAATCCTATGGATTAGTCTTAGGTTTAGCAGGGAACCTGCTAAGCTGGTAATTTAGTAATTGCCAACATCCAGTTTAAAAATCATAATAGAAGAATATAGACATGGAAAAAGCCAGGTGATACTGCAAGGTATCAGATAGATTACCTCATGGTTAAGCAAAGATATAGAAATCAACTCGTTGACTGCAAAACTTACCCTGGAGCAGACATTGATAGTGACCATAATTTAGTGATAATGAAATGTAGATTGGGGTTTAAAAACCTGAAGAAAAGATGTCAGATGAATCGGTGGAATTTAGAGAAGCTTGAAGAAAAGGAGGTAAAGAAGATTTTGAGGAGAACATCGCAAGAGATCTGAGTAAAAACAAAGGTACAAAATGTAGAAGAGGAATGGGAAAATGTTAAAAAAGAAATTCTTAAATCAGCAGAAGCGAACTTAGGCAGAACAAAGAGAATTGGTAGAAAACCTTGGATATATTGCAGCTGATGGATGAATGTAGAAAATATAAGAATGCTAGTGATGAAGGTAAAAGGAACTATCAACAATTAAGAAATACTACAAACAGGAAGAGTAAACTAGCAAAAGAAGAGTGGATTAAAGAAAAGTGTTCAGAAGTGGAAAGAGAAATGATCATTGGTAAAATAGATGGACTATGCAGGAAAATTAAGGAGTATTTTGTTGTACATAAGTTAAAATCTAATAATGTGTTGAACGAAGATGGTACACTGATTTATAATTAGAAAGGAAAGGTTGATAGGTGGGTGGAATATATTTAAGTTATATGGAGGAAATGAATCACAAAATAGTGTTATATAGGAAGAAAAGGAAGTTGAAGAGGATGGAAGGGGAGAAACAATATTGAGATCTGAATTTAAATGAGCGTTAAAAGATTAGAATGGTAGAAGGTTTCCTGGAATAAATGGAATACCTGCAGAATTACTGCACAGTGCAGGTGAGAAAGTGATATATAGATTATACAAACTGGTATATATTATTAACAAAAAAGGGGAAGTTCTGTCACACTTCAAAAAGAGTGTTACAGTCATGATACCGAAGAAAGCAAGAGCACATAAATGTGAAGAATGCAGAACAATTAGCTTAACTAGTCATGCGTCAAAAATCTTAACTTGAATTCTGTACAGAAGAATTGAGAGGAGAGTGGAGAAGTGTTAGGAGAAGACCAATTTTGTTTCAGGAAAATTATAGGGACAAAGGAAGCAATTTTGCGCTCAGTTTAATAGTAGAAGGAAGACTAAAGAAAATCAAACCAACATACTTGGTGTTTATAGACCTAGAAAAGGCTTTCGATAACGTAGACTGGAATAAAATGTTCAGCATTTTAAAAAAATTAGGGTTCAAATACAGAGATAGAAGAACAATTGCTAACATGTACAGGAACCAAACAGCAACAATAAGAATTGAAGAACATAAGAAAGAAGCCCTAATAAGAAAGGGAGTCCAACAAGGATGTTCCCTATCTCCGTTACTTTTTAATCTTTACATGGAACTAGCAGTTAATGATGTTAAAGAACAATTTAGATTCGGAGTAACAGTACAAGGTGAAAAGATAAAGATGCTATGATTTGCTGATGGTATAGTAATTCTAGCCGAGAGTAAAAAGGATTTAGAAGAAACAATGAACGGCATAGATGAAGTCTTACGCAAGAACTATTGCATGAAAATAAACAAGAACAAAACAAAAGTAATGAAATGTAGTAGAAATAACAAAAATGGACCGCTAAATGTGAAAATAGGAGGAGAAAAGTAAACCAAACAGTAACAGTAATAATTGAAGAACATAAAATAGAAGCTGTAATAAAAATGGGAGTTCGATAAGGATGTTCCCTATCCCTGTTACTATTTATTTAATCTTTACACAGAACTAGCAGTTAATGATGTTAAAGAACAATAATGATGCTGATGTTAATGATGTTGAATAATGATGTTATTGTGACAAGTTGATGAAGAGAGAAGCATTTGGAAAAATAAAGTTAAAAGAAGAGACAAACTTATAGGCCACATATTAAGACATCCTGGAATAGTTGCTTTAATATTGGAGGGACAGGTAGAAGGGAAAAATTGTGTAAAACAAATTGATATGGTTGTAGGATGTAGGGGGTACACTGAAAGGAAATGACTGGCAATATATAGGGGAACTTGGAGAGCTGCATCAAACCAGTCAAATGACTGAAGACAAAAAACACTTTCTTTGGAGTGTCTTGTGACTCATATGAAGTTATCTATGACATTTATGGTTGTGGTAATTATCTTTCATACTTGATAGTTATCATAATTATAATAAATAATTATAAAATATTACTAATTATAATGAGCCTATGTTTGAATACCTGTTTCAATTTTACCTTTCTAAAGAATGAATCACTAGCTCTTCCCAGTTAGTACAAAGACTCATTAATTTACTTTCACATGATATCTTATAGGTTTTTTAGTTATTTGGCTTACAATTTAAGCAAAGACTTTTGCTGTTCAGATGTATTATTTTTCCCTTACGAAGTTCCTATTGCCTAACTTTTCCGTCGAGTATTAAAATTCACAAAAAAATAGTGGTTTCAAGATGAAACTTCAAAATTAGAACAATGAAACAGGTTATATGAACAAATGAAAGAAAAAAATATTTCAAAAATAGATTTACTTTATTTTATTGGTGTTATTACTTAAATAAATAATCTTTAATAAGAAATCATTCAGTATTATTTACATGCATTCAACCAGAAATTGTAATCTTAATTTTCATATAACAATATACCCAACAAGTTCTTTAAAATTATAAATGATTTATTTAAAATGTTTTTAAATTTAATATTTTTGAAAACAATGTAATTTTTAAATTACTTAAGTAAAGGTACACAACTAACAACCATGGAAAATTCAAATTTATTCCAATAATAATTTTATGAATAAAAGCTTATTCATTCTTTAAAAATAATATTTACATTATCATATAAAACAGAGATGATAATAATTGTATATTTACACATTATGTAACAAGCAGGAAGATGATTTATATCATTATATTACATAAAGAAATTTGGCTTTTGGTTAATATTTACAGAATACCATGATTTCAACTCCATAATACAGAGTGTGAGGAAGTAGAGAAGTCTTCTGTAAGTTCTTATTGATCATAAGATATTATTTTATATGTATACGAGGGTATCTGAAGAGTTTTCTTTCAGCATCTGCTATAATGCAAATTCTCCCTCTTTTACGAGATTTGATGTGTAAATATCCAACTTAGGAGTTTAATTCTAATGCAATATACCATTAGCTATTACATTAAATCTATAGTGCTGAAATTAATTCATTTTGAGTAGCCTACCATTATTGTATACATACAGAGTTTTAATAAAGTATGAATGCACTGGAACCATAAACCATCTTGAATAGAAATGCATTAGTTATGTCACCAACTGCTAAAGTAGCGATCGAGGTACATTATGTAAAATCTTTGATTATGATATTAAATTGATGCTTAATATCTAAAAAATATTAATGTATAATATATCATTTGAAAGCTTAATTTTACTTTATAAACACCATTAATTACAATTCTTTAAAAGAAATATAAACTTATGAAAAAGTTATAGCTGGTGAAACTAGTTTCGCCAGCTATAACTTATGAACAGGAAGATTCGGTAGGTCGAAATCTTCCTGCCACTTAGCCAATTATGATCAAAATTAAATAACATCAATGTCCCATACGCAGAAATTGTCATACTAAATTTCAACCAAAGTAGTCTAACCAGTCTCAAAATATCAAACAAAAAACATGCCAACATAAAAGCAAAAATATGTAATATGTAAGTACATTATTATATGTAACCCATAAGAATTTTTCAGTGATAAAATTGTGTTTTTTGTTAGAGGGAATCATGAAACATTAAACGTTGAATAATTACACATTTAATTGGTTTGAAACATTTTTTTCTTAAGTTTATCTGAGAATAAAAATAAAAATGTACAGACTTTCAAATTTTTCTGCAGCAAATTTTTATTCTTATTATGGGATTCATTAAGAATGTGAGTCCTGTATACTGAAATTATGCTAATCTATATTAAATTTACTACCATTAAGCTTTAAAATGGAATAGATGGAATGAATATTTTACAAATTTAATTTTTTTATGCAACTCAGCACTTTAAAGACAGCCAGCCAACATGTTTTTCAGCTTTAAAAGATATTTTTACTTTATTAAAATTTCTCTTTTGTTTCCAGAACATATATGATAACTAAGTAATTTCCATGCAATTTTATTCAAGTTCTAGTCACTCACATCTTTTTACATTGTCACGACAGAATTTCATACTAATGTAATGAATTCTGTGGAGTAAGACAGTAAAATTCCTCTTTATATTTATTCATATGTACATATAAAAACTTACAATGTACTATAAGTATCTTTTTATATTCACTAGAAAATAAATGAGAAAATAAAAAAAATAAAAGCAACCTACTTATTACGTATAAGGAACTGTACAACTAGGTCTTTTCTAAGATATTGTTCAGTTCCTTTTAAAGTCATTAGGATAACCTATTTAGAATGTGATCCAATAATATGTTTGATTTTTGTTAAACTCGTTATTTAATTTGTTGTTTTGGATAATTTTAATATGGTTATATATTTTATATTATTGAAATAAGTATGATTTTTTATGCTATTTGTCAAATCTGTATGAAGTGTTTAATAATTCTGTCACACTTTTTTTTTGTGAGAGTAATATTTTCTGAAACATTACAGAAAATAATGCAGGTTAGTTAGTATAGTTTCTGAACCATTTTTTTTTCTTTTTGTTAGTATTTGTTTAGTTTTCATGTAATGTATTCTTTTTTAAAAACTTACAATCTTCTTTTTTTTGGCAGTTTATAAGGTAGTTGGGCAATGTATGTTTGGATTGTACATTTTGTTATTCGTGGTATCATTCTTATTCTGATTGGTAGGTAGGTAGTAATAAATTATATAGATCACGCCATATTAAAATAAATTATAAGTATGAAAACATTTATATAAGATAAAAAATAGAAGTGATAAAAGTCCAAATTAATTGTTTAAATACATTCATATGAAATAATGCTAAGGTAAAATAATTATATAATAAAACAACAAGGGTTTGTTCAGAAGAACACAAAAAAGCAAGATCTGACAGAATGAAGTATTGGGAAGCAATCAAGAAGAAAAATAAAAAGAAAAGGCAAACTAGAGTTGACTAAAGTGGTCCACTGAGACCTCAAAATCTTCAGAAAAAACTACTACAAAACAATTCAGAATTCAGAAGGCACTATAGAAAATTATTTTCAACACATATTATTGACAAGTTGAACAGGATAGAATAATTAGATTTTTTTGTTTTTAATTATTATTATTTAAAATTTTGAAAAAGAAATATTGTTTCCATAATAGAAAATCTTTAAATTGCATTTTAAGCAAATTAGTGGGAAGATATTTTAAATGGTTAATAAATTATTAAAAATTGTAATGGAGTTCATTAGGATATTTTTCATAAGCTAAATTGTGTTGAATTATAAAAATTACATTCTCTGGTTTGGTGGAGGTTGACGTTGTTACTTCTTAAGAATAAGTGATTATTCTTTTTAGCAAAGTTTCAAAAACATAAACCCAAGAAAGGTTTATTAAGGTAACTTATTTCATTTTCTAAATATGGTCTATTCATCATTCTTACAGCTCATTTTTGAATCTTAATTAACTCGTTTTGACTTTTTGAATGAGCCCAAAAGGTATGGTATTTTCTTTAGTTGGGAAATATATATAAATATAATAAATATTTATTAATTATGACAAGGGGCCATTTTATTAAGGCGTTTTGAAATAACACTATGGTTTGTAGTTAATCAATATGCTGTCTCTTAGTGAGGTTTATAGTTTTTTACACAACTAGGTATTTAATTGTGTTGAATTTACTGTAATGACTGAACAGACGTGTATGTATAAATTAGATGTTATATATCTAAAAATGTTGTATTTTTTGGTGTGTTGGGTGATTAAATAATTGTGAAAAAGAATCAAATTATACTACATTATATAATCATAATATACAAGTATACTACATTATACTACATTTTCAGTATATTTTGAAAATTTGTGCACTGTTTATTCTGGTTTTGATGAGATGTGGGAAGCTAACTAAACTTCTGCTCAGAATGCTATACATTATAAATTTTTACATAATGTGTAATAAAATCTGGAAATGGTGTTTTTTGTTACATAGATAGATATATATTTGATGTCATCAATACAATCAATGCCAGGATTTTGTCTGTATGGTTATTATTGTTATAAAAGCAGAATAGTTATTTCAAAATTATCATAGAAGAGCATAATAATGAGTCAACAATCAATATTATTTAAATAATATTATTTGTTTAATTTCAATATTTGTAAATCACGTTAATTTGTAAATGTACGGGTTAATTTAATGGTCTCCACAGTTTATTAAATGTTCTTTAGTAATTGTAGATTTACCTCACTTCACATTTATTGATTTCTAGTTAGCTTCTGCGGTATTACAAGGTAGTATTGACCTAAGGACATGGTTTACCAATTTACACAGGACCCATACATTTCTTGTAGAAAACCATGTGTGATGTATGTTCAAATGATATTTTTCCATCTATTAGCTTATAATAAGTTTAGAAAATGTTTATAAATAATATAATAATGTTTATAAATTAGTGACATCAACAAATAATTCAAAAAGATATATACATAGTGAGAGCTTAATTTTCTATAGGGCCAGCGAAGTTAAACTTGTTGATGGGTCAGACTAGAGGGATAATCTGATCTTTCAGTGTTAATGAAAGCTCTATTCAATATAAAAATCGATAATATATACAAAAATGTAAATCAAGCCAAATAAATTCTCATCAAAAGAGCAAAAACGAAGATATATTAGTTTAAGTTATCTATTTTAATGATTGTGATAATAATATAAAGATGTTGCTTCAGATGATTTTTCATGAAATAATTCAGAATGATATAATATCAACAAATTTAGATTTTAACCAGCTTATGTAAAAAAATAAACATTTGTTAATCCTAGACACTTTCTGTGTGATTTCAATTAAAAAACTATGGACTTCATTGTTGTAACTATAAATTCATATGTATTCATATCATTTCTTAGGTTTTGCAGGCAATTATTTATTTTACTGTTTGATGATCTGATTATTATTGCAGTATGTAAACAAAATTTAGAAAACAGTCTTCTAAAAGGACCTTCTTTTTTTTTAATGTGAGTTGAGGAATGCCATTTATGCACTGAGAGTCGCGATATGATAGTGATTTCACAACAGGTTCTGCAAGAAGTTATAAGTGTGCGTATGTGTGCCTGTGCCCTACCAACTAAACCTCCACCTCATGACTTCCCTCCCTGGGGCCAGACCCATGATTAAGCTTATTCAACCTTGCAGGGTGCTGTTGAGCTCAGGGGATCAGGAATCCCCACACATCATCACTGTGGCCCTTCCGCACAAGTTCAGATGAACCACAGCTCCACAGAGGGCTGTCCATTCCCCCTCGCTTGCTGGTCTGCTCTTCACCTAGGGTAGAGGCGACAGTTCTTGATACCTAGGACTTCTCATGATATTTCTGCAATCCTCGCCTCAGCCTCCTTGATACGAATAATGCTGCAGACAATGTGGAAATTGAGTCCCAGGTCCTCTCATCCCGCAGCATCATCAGCATGATATTATATGGTGTTATTGCACCCAGTTGACGTAGGGTATTCCTTTGTACCTTCCATCTCAGGCAGTAAAAGACTGTGTGTACATCATCACAATTCCTGCAGTACACACATGTGTTGTCATCGGCCCTTCTGCGTTGGTACAAGTAATTCTGGAAAGAGCTGTGGCCCATCAGGAACTGACTGAGCTCATAGCTGAGTTCACCAAATCCCCTAAGGACCCACAGCCTGACCTCCCTGACTGACGAGTCCATGCTCTAGTCAGTAAGGCATTCCAATGCTCTTGCCATCATTCCAGAAGAAGGTCATACGCTTCCTTCTTGTTCATACCCGACTATGTCTCGCACCGTTGTTTTGCAAGCAGTTCGACAGGTGGTGTACCTGACAAGATGAAGACTGTCTCTACAGAGGCAGTGTTCTATACCTTGAACAGACTCGTAGACCCATGCATGCTGGACTCTTTCTAACCTACGTCTGTTCTTTGCCGCGTTCATGTCCTTCTGCCAGACGGGGATCACATAGAGGAGGATTGAAGCAATGACATTAGAGTAAACCCTATGCTTTGAGGATTTAGGCCCTCCAACATTAGCGAGCAACCTACTGAAGGCTCAAGCGGTCCTCTCCGCCTGCATTCTGACTTGACAGATGTGCACAGTAAAGGAGCGATGTCGATCAAGCCAGAAGCCCAGGTACTTCACCTAGTGTTTGTTGATCATGAAACGAATAGGTTCCAGCATCCTTCCACCAGCCAGCACAACCGCCCTGGTTTTCAGGGGGCCCAAAACCAGACCCAGTCCTGACAGCCACTAGTGTACCAAGGCAATAGATCGGTTTGCCTTTGAGATTATTTCCGCCTCGTCCCTGGCGACAACGACGAGCGCCCAGTCGTTCACAAAAGCTATGGCGGAAACTACCTTAGGATACTGTAGGCTAAGCACCCCATCATAGACAAGTTTCCACAGGGTAGGTCCATTGAATGGAATCTTCTGTTCACCTTGCTCATAAATTACTTTTCTGGCTTGTAGGTATCTCTGTAATATCCTACGGAGGTAGGGGGATATGCCTTTTTCCTTAAATGCACCGATGATAGCCATCCAGGACACAGAATTAAAAGCATTCCGGACATCCAGGAGGATCACTACAGGGATCCTCCTGCTCCGCCAGGTGCCATTGACCGCTTGCTCCATCAGAGTGATTAGCTGCATCTCTTGTAGAAGAGCCCACTCTAAAACTGTATTGCCTGTCATTTAGGCAACTGCTTGCTTCCAGCTCTGATAGTAGTTGTTTGACAAGAAGGTTTTCAAACAGCTTAAGGAAGCTGTTAATCAAACACAGTACTCTAAAAGGACCCCTAGTTGATGAAATCTATATATAATTTTGAGATTCAATCTGATTAAATACATTTTTTACTACATAAGTTTAATTTTTGGAAAGAATCATAGTGTTTAAACAGTTAAAAGAAATAAAGGTTAAACAGTAACTATTATTTTTTTTTTATCCTAAACTGATGAAATACAAAAATATAAATCATAATTCATGCTGTGTAAGTATTAAATTACTAGTTTAATTTAAAGAAATTACATATTATAGAGCAATATTCTTTCTGCAAAAGAAAATATTTTAAATAAACTGGTGGAAATTTTATCACTTACAAAAAAAAAAAACAAAAAAAAACATTAAAACTAAAATTAAATTGGTGAAAGCTTCATTTACATTCATACATCTCATCCTCCCTTCATCCTCTGAAATAATACCTTACATTAGTTTTAGAGGCTGAACAGAAAAATAAAGAAGGTAATGTAATTAAGTAATGAACAATTTTGTTTTAAAAATTTATGCTGTTTTCTTAAAACCCGATTGCAGGAATATTTTGACATAAATCACTACGATTTTATAATATTCTACTTTCAAAAAGGAGAATTGCTGACTTTAATAAAAATAAAAAAATGGATTTTGCTGACTGCTTTCCAGCAAACAGAATTTTTTTGTTTGCTCCAAACACCACTTATTGAACATACAAATAACCTGAATTGGGAAAGTTAGAAATTGGATTTAAACTTAACTTAAAAGTAATTGAGAGAAGCAGTAAGAACAAGCCAAATAATTCTATATTCAGAACAATTATAATTCAACTTTTAAATACCAAAAAAATTTGTAATTAAAATTAAGTATTTCTATGTATTAATGAAGAATAATTATCCAAACTAAACTCAACTTCTTAGCAACATTCTGTTACCATTTATGAGTTCATGTACGATTTTAAAAATATTTTATAGAGTTGCTTATAGAGGAGAAATGTTTTAATTTTTCTTAAGTAATAAAAAAAAAATAAAAATTTTATCGTTAAAATACCACAGAGCAAACAGTCAAATGCCTTTAAACTTTATTAAATAAGCCTTACCCTCAACTGGCCGGCCAAATGGTAGCTAGTGATTGGCTATAATGAAGATTTGTTTATGCACAAAAATATCTTAATTTGAAAAAAAAAAATAGTTCAATTTGCAACCAAGTACAATATTAATACTAAAAAAAAATACATTGTAGCTTTTGTGTCGAAGATAAAAAATCATTTAATAAATGAGTTATTTTATGGAGAAAATAAATCATTTTCAAAAAAAATTTCTTTGCTTACTTTGCTTGACGAACTCTTTATTAAAACTTACAGAAGGATCTATAATAATACATTATATTTATTACATTACCATTACTTGAAATTTAACTTATTTTAACTTGATCTGTTGAATAAAATACACTTATGAGTTATTAATATTTATTTTTATTTATCTTCTTTTAAAATTAATAGTTTCTTATAAATAACTTCGTAAATTTTATGTTTTTGAAAAATAACTTAAAACTTATGAAACAAAGATAATTTTTTAAGTTATACTACCTGCATTTACTATTATTGTTATAATTATTCTGAACTAACCCCAATTTCCTGGGTCAGGTTAATGAACTCCCTCTATTTATGTCTTCCTTACAATTCATTTTCCCTATTATATCTCAGCAAAGTTTCTTATCTAGAACATCTTTTTCACTACATTTTTGTCATTCTTTTTTCCAGCAGATCTTTTATCGACTTTCTTTTCAAGCAGTTTTTCAATGGTTTTTTTTTTCACTGATGTAACTGATATGTTCAAATTATCACCATCTAGGTCTTTTGACAGTAGTAGGTACTTTTTACTAAATATTATCCTGGGCTTTTGATGTCCAAATACTCCATGTGTCATCTGTAATACACTACAAAAAAATGTAATCTTGTAGATTGAAGTCTTTTTATCCTTTTTTTTTCTAAATAAATCTTTTCATATACTTTTATTACATTTTTTCCTGTTACTTTGTCTTTCAATGAACTCTTTTTAGTTTTATTTTACAATACACAATTTTTTTGTTTTAATCTGTAATACTTTAGACATAATAATTAATTTAAAAAATAATAACGAAGTAACATCATAATGTGAAACAAAGTTTTGTTTAATTCACGATTTAAACAGTATTAACAATAATTCATGATTTTCAGCTGATTGGATTACACAGGGAGATTCATGAAGAATATGAAAAACTTTCAGTTCATGTTCTCTTGAAAATAAACAAAACATTCACATAAACATAGGCTGAAAATGCTTCGTTAGCAGTTATCAGCTGGCAAAATATTTCATCCTGATATCTGCGACTTTGATAAAATTAAGCCCATCTGTAATTCTTGGAATGAAAATTAAAGAGTAAATTTTGTAATTTAATATGAAATTTGGTATAAACGTTTTTTTAATAAGTCCCAGTACTTGTATTTTTTAGTTGTTCGAGATATCTGGGGTAAAAGACAAAAAATTAGGGTTGAAAAACACACTATTTTATGTTTGGTGTAAAATAAATTTATTAAATGGGCAATAAACATGTAGAGAATTTGATTCCGAGTAAAATGGTATACCCAACGAACAATGTTTTTGGTGATTTTCCATATTTCGTCCTCTTTTCTTTTTCCTATTTAGCCTCCAGTAATTACCTTCCAGATAATACTTAGAGGATGAATGAGGATGATATGTATGCATGTAAATGAAGTGTAGTCTTGTACAATCTCATTTCGACCATTCCTGAGATGTGTAGTTAATTGAAACCCAACCACCAAAGAATAGACTCGTGAATACCAGTGGTATTCACGATCTAGTATTCAAATTCATGTAAAAGTAACTGACATTACTAGGACTTGAATGCTGGAACTCTCGACTACCAAATCAGCTGATTTGGGAAGATACGTTCACCACTAGACCAACCCGGTGGGTGCTATATTTCAGCCTAACCTCAAAGAGGTTTACCTCTGGAGTATTGATTTATACCTTATTTCTTTCATGTATTATTAACTTAATACCTCTGGAGTGATAATACTTCCACATGTATTATTAGGTGACCTGGGAAGCCAGTTGATAAGTCTGTCATGGCCAATCCACTTGTTTAAAAGTCACATTTTATTGTCTAACTGCTCGAGAAAAAGGTGTGGAGTTGCTCCATCAAGCTGAAAAATCAGAGCCTTTGTTTATCAGAGAAAAAAATTTTATCTGTATTCTTTATAAGAGAACTTATAAGGAATTTTTAGATATTACATTATTCTCTTTACTTATTTAAATGTTTAATGCAACAGAGTCCAAACTGATGACTGTGATGTGTTATCAAGAGGTTCTAAAAGACGACCTACGATAAAGCCCATGTGATGTGGCGACAGTTTCGCCACAAGACAGGATGTTTAAATGCAATACAAAAAACTTAATTGTTGAAATAAACTGTTAGTGTTGCCAACTTATGAAATAAATATTTCAAACAAATTTTGGTAAAATTAATTTTTAATTCGCTTCAACGTTTTGTAATAAATCTTTTTTCTCATGCGTTGTTTTATTTGATTTTTTAAAATGTTGATTACCTAATTTTATAAAATATTTAATTCTTTTGTTTTTTAATACTGAAAATTTTGTTTCGTGTAATACTAGTTATAAATTGTACCAAATTTTTATTCGTTTTGATATTAATAAACTTGCATTTAGTTCCTCTAGACTTTATTATACTACTTTACTTAAAATGAAATTCTCTACAAGTATTGTTTAAAAACTTTACGAATTTATTATCCATTTAACAAAATTATTTTACGCCAAACAGTTGTTTTTCGACTCCGATATTTTATCTTTTGCCCCAGATTTCTCGAAAATTAATAAAAATACTCGTACTGGGACACATTTTTTCAATTTTTCAGTTCATATTTTATTAAAAATATATTTAAAAATTCGAGAATCACTCTACGTATTAAATTTAAAACTATTTAAACTGTGCAATATTTTTAAATTGTGTATTATTTTTTACTTTTTCTATCATTTAAAAAAAGTATAGAGTGACCACAAATTACACGGTAATCTCTCGGGACCAAAAATAAGAAAAAAGTCAGAAAACGGTTCTTTAGCAAGTTTCGGCTCGCGAAACATTTAGCTCTGCTTTCTGCTCCCTCTGTGAAATTAAACAATATTAAAATTCTTGCGGTGCAAATCGAGTAGTAAATCCGGTGCTTTCTTATGGTTTTTTCCAATAAATTTAATAAAAGTGGTCTCAGACTTCTATCTCACTTAAGTTTTAAGAAGAACGGGGTTAAACAAGAAAAGTTTTTGGTTTGAATAAAATAACTTTGTTACTTCACCAATAAACAAATAAAAATGTCTATTTAACTTTGTATAGAGTTTAATTCTGATAAAATTAATGTAAATAACGACTAGTGAATAAAACTGAGAAAATTAAACGCAAATTTGAGAAGTTCAACTTTAATTAGAAAAAAAAACATACAATCTGGATCGGAAAAGTGATATGATTTTAAACTGAACAATTTACTCGTATATGCAGATGCTAAAAATTATAAATAAATTTGAAAAACATCCATCTAAAATATTAAAAATGTTTATTTTTTCATAGGTTGGCAAATAACAGCTAATCAACAATTAAATTTAGTGTACAGCGTTTGAATATTCATTTGAGCGGTGTTTGTGTTGTTATTGTTCGGTCAGTCATTCAGAATGGGCGATACCACAATTTTTTTTTCATTTGAAGAGTTGAGGGACGTGTTAATTTATGGTAAAATAAATAAACATGGATCGGCTCCTGGGCATGAATACCGGGAAAATTATCCAGATGAAAGAATACCGGATCGTAAAATATTTGAACCTTTGGAGAGGCCAGTTCGACAGGTACTTAAACCACTATTCGATGCTCGTCGTTAAAGTTTTGTGAGAAATGTTGACGCTGAAGAAACAATATTGAATGCGGTACAATTATTTGCCACCTTAAGCATCAGAAGGTTGTCACATCGCTTTCATGTTTCACACTCAAGTGTATGGCGAACGTACGGAGCAAAAATTACACCCATTCTATACAACACGTGTACAAGAGTTCTTCACCCCTGATTTTGATAAACGGATAAAATTCTGTCGACGGTTAATTAGAAAATCATCCCGATTATTATTAAGTAATATTCTAATTATTAGTGAATCCTGTTTCACAAAAAACGGCATTATAAATTATCAAAATATTCACACTTGGACAGAAGAAAATTCCCGAGAGACTACTACAAGTCATTTCCAACTCACGTTTTCGTTTAATGTGTGGTTTGGTCTTCTTGGTGATAATCTCATAGCTCCTTCTTTCTTACCGCTAAGGCTCAATGGAGAGCGGGACTTGTATTTTTTACAAACAAATGTGATGGAAGTCTTGGCAGATATTTCACTTACAGTTAATAAGTGCAGATGTGGTTTTTCAATGATGGGGCACCTGCTCACTACTGTCGTGACGTGATTAATCAGTAAGCAATAGATTACTCGAAAGGGACCAACAAAATGGCCAACTCGATCTTCCGATCTCACGCCAGCGGACGTTTACCTTTCGGGTTGGATGAAGTCGTTAGTCTGTTCCGCTCGTATTGACACACAAGAAGAATTGAGACATCGTATAATAGAAGCTGCAGCTACTATTAGTAATAATAAAGATTTGCCCCTAACTCTGCGTTCAACAGAATGGCGGCCACATTGAGCAACTGTTTTCAAGAAATGTTTGCAGTTTTATCAAGTAACCAATTTGGTATTTAATAATTTTTAGAAAAAAACGAAAACGTATGTAATTTTTATTTTTAAAATTTATTTTTTATTAATTTCCTCCTCTATGTTTTTGAATAACAAAGATGGACCGCTGAATGTGAAAATAGGAGGAGAAAAGATTATGGAGGTAGAAGAATTTTGTTAGTTGGGAAGTAAAATTACTAAAGATGGACGAAGCAGGAGCGATATAAAATGCCGAATAGCACAAGCTAAACGAACCTTCAGTAAGAAATATAATTTGTTTACATCAAAAATTAATTTAAATGTCAGGAAAAGATTTTTGAAAGTGTATGTTTGGAGTGTCGCTTTATATGGAAGTGAAACTCGGACGATCGGAGTATCTGTAAAGAAAAGATTAGAAGCTTTTGAAATGCGGTGCTATAAGAAATGTTAAAAATCAGACGGGTGGATAAAGTGACAAATGAAGAGGTATTGCGGCAAATAGATGAAGAAAGAAGCATTTGGAAAAATATAGTTAAAAGAAGAGACAGACTTATAGGCCACATACTAAGGCATCCTGGAATAGTCGCTTTAATATTGGAAGGACAGGTAGAAGGGAAAAATTGTGTAGGCAGGCCACGTTTGGAGTATGTAAAACAAATTGTTGGGGATGTAGGATGTAGAGGGTATACTGAAATGAAACGACTAGCACTAGATAGGGAATCTTGGAGAGCTGCATCAAACCAGTCAAATGACTGAAGAGAAAAAAAAAAAAAATTAATTTGTGTCTGTAATAGATAAGTTTTCTATTTCGTTTTCATTTGCATTATGTTATTCAAACATTGATGAATATTGATATGTTCAAAATCGTATCACTTTTCCGATCCATTTTGTGTGTTTTATTTTTAATTAAAACTGAAATTCTCAAGTTTGAATAAATGTTATTTATATACGTAAATTTTCTCAAAATTAAATTCTCTACAATGTTAACTAGAAATGTTTATTATAAATTAACAGTTATTTTATTCCAAACTTAAAAACGTTTTTCTTAAAACTTAAGTAAGATAGAGATCTAGAATCACTTTTATTAAATTTATTGGAACAAAAATTATAAGGAAGCACCAGATTTATTACTTGGTTTGCACCGCAAGAATTTTAGTATAGTTCAATTTCACAGAGGGAGCAGAAAGCAGGACTAAATGTTTCGCGAGCCGAAACTCGCTAACGAACCGTTTTCTGTTATTTTATATAACTTTTTTCTTATTTTCAGCTGCAAAATCATCTCCCGAGGGATATGTGTGTGTATATAGTCGTGTATATTATATATATATATATATATATATATATATATATATATATATATATATATATATATATATATTCTCGTCGATTGGCTTCGACGGCTCGTTGTAATTAGTAACCTTGTGGTAGCCCTGAAAAGGGCAATTTTTTGCGTTAGCTCTGAGAAAAGCTTTTGGGTCCGGAAGCTGGTTTCCAGGAGTTGCGGCTCGTCTACTGAAATCAGACCAGGCTTCTCCTCAGCGGCAGTTGGGTCCCCCACTACAGCGTAGCAGTGGTGGACCTCAGAGCCCCGCAGTATCGGGTCGACGTCTGTCGTCCTTCGCCGGCGAAGTCGAGGTGGTTCACTACGAGTGATCCCACGCTGGGCCGGCTCCTGTTGCTGAGTCCGCGCACCAGGGCGATTGAAGCCCGGCGAGCTGGAGCGGGAAGGTAGCGTCCGCGTCCAGCGGCTCCCTCAGCGGGCCGGCCAGGCCTGCTGCTCCGGCGGGGATGTTGGCATCCGCTGGGAGGTCCTACGTTGAAGCGGCCAGAGAACTTCTTCTGTATTCTTCTTCCTCCTATGTTTTAAAAAAAACCTCCTACGAGGCTACCACCGTATTGGGAAACGCTGTCCCAATCGATTTAGTGGTGTAAGTTCAGGTAGCCATGTGGAAATTGCGAAGAGGTCGGGAGGCCTAGGTATTTAGGATGCTGTTTCGAGTCGGGGCAGTACTGGAGCGGAACAGCGATCACAATGCACCGGATCTAAATTTCGTTCAGTTACCCACCTCCCGTCTCGCGATGAATGCATGGCAGCTGGAATGACACACCAAGACTAAGGGAAGATCCTCGTATAAATTTATACAGGATTTGGGGGGATGGATGCCTCAAGCTCGTTTTTAAGGGTAACGGGTGCCCAGGTGCTAACCAACCGTGTTAATTTAAACCAATATCTGTTTCGATTCCGCCTGGCAGCTGATGAACTGTACGTCTGTGGGAAGGTCCAGTCAAATGAACACCTGATGTTTGACTGCCCTGCTCTTGGAAAGGCCAGAGACCGAGCCACTCTGGAACTTAGAGATCAAGGGGAAAATTGGCCACTCCCAAGCGGCGAGTCAATGTGCCGAGAGCCGCAAGTGCTTTAATATGGTGGACCGGTACTTGCTGGCATTCAGCGATCTAGGTGTAGCAGCGAATTGCTGTCTAGACAAAGTAAATTTTAATTTACGGATGTCATATATATTTTTAATAGTTGATGGGGTGCGCCTACCCAATTTAGTAAATATATGACAAGTGAGCGGTTGGGACACGTAAGTCGGTGGTGCATGGCACCGCGCTTAGTCCGCTCACCCTGTTAGGTAATCTCTAGGAGCTATTTAGGACACTGGTCGCTGAACTGTTTCGAGGCTCAGTAGCCGTTTGTGGCACAGACATTCGGTCTTATGCTTTAGGGCGACCGAATGGGGTGGTGGTGGGAGAAATCCAAGCAAACCAATATAATTCAATCTTCTTCTTGGTCTCTCCAGGTGGTGGTCGACGATGAATTAAAAATTCACTCTTGTGCACGCTCTCTTATTGGAGCCTGAGAGTGGTGGAGCCGCAGCGCCGCTATGTGGGAGAACTGCGCAGCGGGAGTAGCGCGTACGTATACTGTGCTCCCCCTCATATCTTAGATGCTACCGATGTCGTCCACCGATATTAAATTAGGCATATATGTGGTAACAATATATATATCGTATTTACTTTCGTAATTCACGAACTTTTTTTGTGGTTGATGAATTAATCCACCACAAAAGGTTACAGAGAAGCTTGTACGAAGTAATATGAAAATAGAATTTTGTAGAATATGAAAAATTTTATGCCTGAGCAGGATTCAAACCCGGAACCCCCAGATGAAGACCACTCACCACGGAGATCGGCAACTATTTTGACCAAGAATTTTTATCTAAAAATAGGGGCGTGATTTATGCGAGGAGGTTTATAATGGAACTAAAATGTGATGAGAAAATTATATTTATTTGACGGAATATTTTATTTTTGAATGTTTAAAAAACAAATTTTGTTTAAAAATTCAGATGCTTGAATTACACGAGCAAATATATTGTTGAGTAGTATATATTGTTACTTGCATATCTATGGATTATACCGTTTATGTATCAGTCTGGTAGTTACGATAATCGCACTATAGTAACACAAATCTTTATATTTAAAAAAAAAAAAAAAGGTAAATTACTACAGAAAAATTAATTGTAATAAAAATAAAAAGTTTAGTTAGACAAAACAACTGATTAGTTTCATTTAATGCTAATTTTATTTATAAATTCCCTTTTTCCCAT
Source organism: Lycorma delicatula (assembly GCF_047948215.1). Lineage (NCBI taxonomy): Eukaryota > Metazoa > Arthropoda > Insecta > Hemiptera > Fulgoridae > Lycorma > Lycorma delicatula. The sequence goes on along the minus strand of NC_134460.1, from coordinate 10,108,404 downwards.
TTCCAGTTTTCCATTAGTTTTATTAGATATGAATCTTCATTTCCGCGTATTCTTTGATCGTTAAAATAATTTTTTCATATACCCTGAAATAATATTCTAAAATTGAAACATAAATATTTTTAATAAAAACCCAACTCTTTTTATTATTTACAATTTACTTTTGATTGAAAAACTTAAGTTATTTCTCGTAACGAAAAATAGAAAAAATTACACGACGTACAATATATCTGCAATTTTTTTTTTTTCAATAATAAAGTTTTTTTTTTTTTTTTGTCTTCAGTCATTTGACTGGTTTGATGCAGCTCTCCAAGATTCCCTATCTAGTGCTAGTCGTTTCATTTCAGTATACCCTCTACATCCTACATCCCCAACAATTTGTTTTACATACTCCAAACGTGGCCTGCCTACACAATTTTTCCCTTCTACCTGTCCTTCCAATATTAAAGCGACTATTCCAGGATGCCTTAGTATGTGGCCTATAAGTCTGTCTCTTCTTTTAACTATATTTTTCCAAATGCTTCTTTCTTCATCTATTTGCCGCAATACCTCTTCATTTGTCACTTTATCCACCCGTCTGATTTTTAACATTCTCCTATAGCACCGCATTTCAAAAGCTTCTAATCTTTTCTTCTCAGATACTCCGATCGTCCAAGTTTCACTTCCATATAAAACGACACTCCAAACATACACTTTCAAAAATCTTTTCCTGACATTTAAATTCATTTTTGATGTAAACAAATTATATTTCTTACTGAAGGCTCGTTTAGCTTGTGCTATTCGGCATTTTATATCGCTCCTGCTTCGTACATCTTTAGTAATTTTACTTCCCAAATAACAAAATTCTTCTACCTCCATAATCTTTTCTCCTCCTATTTTCACATTCAGCGGTCCATCTTTGTTATTTCTACTACATTTCATTACTTTTGTTTTGTTCTTGTTTATTTTCATGCGATAGTTCTTGCGTAGGACTTCATCTATGCCGTTCATTGTTTCTTCTAAATCCTTATTAGTCTCGGCTAGAATTACTATATCATCAGCAAATCGTAGCATCTTTATCTTTTCACCTTGTACTGTTACTCCGAATCTAAATTGTTCTTTAACATCATTAACTGCTAGTTCCATGTAAAGATTAAAAAGTAACGGAGATAGGGAACATCCTTGTCGGACTCCCTTTCTTATTAGGGCTTCTTTCTTATGTTCTTCAATTGTTATTGTTGCTGTTTGGTTCCTGTACATGTTAGCAATTGTTCTTCTATCTCTGTATTTGAACCCTAATTTTTTTTAAATGCTGAACATTTTATTCCAATCTACGTTATCCAATGCCTTTTCTAGGTCTATAAACGCCAAGTATGTTGGTTGGTAATATTAACGTAACAAAAAATATTTCCAAACAAAAGAAAATATACTTATAAACCTCAGATTATTTAGTAATTTATACATAACAGATTAGTGGAATTTATCCGTCTTGTTTTCTTTAGAAATTTATCTTGTGGAATCGTATTAATTTTGAATATGAATTTAAATATAACGTATAGTATTTACATAATTACAAATTATTATGCAAGTATAATTTAATATTAATAAAATTTCATATTCATATACATTTATAAAAGACGGTTGTATGAACCATAAAAAATTAGATTGAAAATAAAAATAATTCTCTTCGTTTAATTGAAACATTTTATGTATTACATGAAAAAAAAAAATGAATTGTAAGTTGAACGGAATGAAGTATTTTTTGTTGATTGTATTATTTAGCCGTAATTAAATGACTTAGTTCAACCGTTAAGGAGAAGCATTTCTGTACTGAGGAGGAAACTACCAACAACACGGTTTAGTTTGTATGTACATTTATATACGTGCAAGAGAGTCGCAACGCGTTGTCGGGTAGGGAATATCGTTGAAGCTTTAATGCGGACGTGATATGGTGCCGCAATATACTCCATACCGACTACTGAATTTCAGTAATGACTATGACCATCCCTAGGGACTTTCTCATCGCCAAGTAATCTCGAATACATAAACCTTCCTGGACTAGAATAAATAAATATCATTTCCTGTATAGTTGTATATATATATATATATATATATATATATATATGTATATATAATATTGTTTAAAAAATGTGTAAATATTTTTGTTTTTTTGTATCTGTAAAACCAGAGTAATTACGTAATTAATCATAATAGTAAACTGAAGCTTAAGATTACCACCAATTGCATTAAATAATTATATATTACTTTTTTTTATAAATTCTTCCTTAGATATCTAATCTACCGCTAAAGATATATAAGTTTGTGGTTGGGGATACACTATGGAAACTTTGTTACGTAATATTATACTAATCTTGACCTAGATTCGAAACCCTCCGGATGAAAGGCAGACTTGTACACTACAACACACTCGGATTTACATACGGAAATCATAGTTTTTTTTTGTTTTTTTTTATATTCCACTTACTCCTTTGGAACGGATCTACAATCAAGTTTGACTCGCGCCAGAGGAGTGTCCTTTACTCTAGCTCGCCTCCCCGCCCGCCGGCTGTATGTCCGGCACGGCAGGTCAGTTCACCGGTTAGCTCTTTTATTTCGTAGGTGGAAATTCCACCTACGACAAGCCGTCATCAGCGAGCGGTTTCTTCTTGACGAGCTTTCTCATCTTTCTTCTTTATAACTGCGGTTATAAACGACGAGATCACATTAAAGTTATCCTCGTTAAGTAGCATTTTATCCACCACATTCTCCGTAGATAATGGCCCTATACGTCTTACACAGGATTGCCTGCTTTCAGTCCAACGGTTACATTCAAATACTACATGTTCAGGGGAATCATAAGCCCCACAGTAAGGACAGTTATTGTTATCTACCCTTAGTCTCGCACATAAATAGGACCTGAACGACCCATGCCCTGTAAAAAATTGCGTTATCCAGTAATTTATGTCCCCGAACTTCCTTTCTATCCACGGTCGGATCAAAGGTATCAAACGATGTGTCCATCGTCCCGTGTTGGCTACATCCCAACGATGTTGCCAATTACGCAGCATCTCTTCATATGCTTCTTTAGAAGGTTGTCCACATGCTATACTCACTCGCATCTCCGCCAGTTGTTTAAGCGGAGGAACTCCTGCAATTACGAGTACTGCCTCGGTGGAGACTGAAGAATATGCGCACTCTTAAGCCCATGCGCCGTTGAATTCCTTCAAGGGCTCTTCTGTTCTTGTCGGCACGTAGAGCTCTTTCCCAGACTTGTATACCGTAAAGTAAGATGGAATTAACTACGTGAGCGTAAATCTTACGCTTCGCAGTTCTGTCATATTACCGAGTAAGCTGCTAAGATTTTTGACCGTGCATTCAGCTCGTTTACGTATTTCATTCACGTGTGCCGTAAAACTTCTCCTCTTGTCAAGCCAGATCCCTAAATATTTGGCTGAAGTCTGCTGCTGGACAAGATTACCCCCTACTCGAATTAGGATGTCAGATATTCTCCTACGACCTGTCATGACTACGTATTTTGTTTTACCGTGCGAAAGTTTTAAGCCTTTAGTAGACATCCAGACTTCTGCCATTCGTATCGCTGCGTTTGCCTTCTCCGATACCTCTACTTCAGTTTTTCCAGTAACAACCAAGGCCAGGTCGTCAGCAAAAGCCACTGGGAAAACACCCAGAGGATAACTCAGCCCGAGAACGGAAATCATAGTTACCTATTTTAAACCTCACCACTGTGAAGACACGGCAGTAATGTTCGTATGATTCAACCCATTCAAGCGACAGCAGTCGCTTATTGAAGTATGTATGTGGGGATATGAAGAAATCCGTGGGCTAAGTGAAATCGACTGTAGAAAACTCCTTTTTCTGTTATAATCAAACAAAGAATTTATTATATTCATTTCAAAAATGATGCTACATTTTAATCAAATAGAAACTTTATCACAACGTTCCGATAACGTAGACGGCGAATTTATAAGAAAATAAATAAATTAAAAAAAATCTGATGTGGACACCACATGATTTCCTTGCATTCCTATTAAATTACATATGCATATTTTTTCTCTACTTCATTTAAACTTATTACATTTGAAAGTGAGATACGATTCTCCAGTTCTTTAATAAAAGTAGACAGTTACACAATCGCTAAAATATTTTATTAACATCAAATATTTATCAAGAAGTTCGTTCGAACTTCGCCGGTAAGACATCGTAGAACTCAACGTCACAGCGAACTCAACGAACTATATTTACAATCCTAAACAAGGCCTAACCTAAAACTAAAATGAAAATGGGAAAGAAAATAAAAAAATACGCGTGAAAATATTATATTTTAGTTCAATTACATTTTAATAAAAAATACTTTCAAAATATACCTGAATTTTGTTAGACAACGTTTTTTTTCTTCCAGTCGATGAACCGCCGGACTCGAATATGTCACTTGTTCCTCAAAAATATGGCTTTACGAATCGCGCCGCTAGGTAGCAGTACTTGATAGTATTATGTAGCGTACAAGAACTTCATAATATACTTGAAATAAATAATAAAATTTAAAAGAAAATATACTATAGCTTGTTTTAATAGTAAATGATCCTATGTAAATGAAAATACTGAAGATGAAACAATTTTTTTTTTAATTCCCATTACTTCAGTAAAAAAAAAAAAATATATATATATAATATTAATATATATATTAGTTTACAATAGATATAGCTTCTACTGAAGCACGAACAGTAAGAAAGTGTTACATATGTGACACCAAAGATTTGTTATATAAAACAGAAATAAATTCGATTGGTAAAATTTTTATTTTACAATTAGTATTATTTTTTGTAACCCACCGGGTTGGTCTAGTGGTGAACGCGTCTTCCTAAATCAGCTGATTTGGAAGTCGAGAGTTCCAGCGTTCAAGTCCTAGTAAAGCCAGCTATTTTTACACGGATATGAATACTAGATCGTGGATACCGGTGTTCTTTGGTGGTTGGGTTTCAATTAACCACAACATCTCAGGAACGGTCGAACTGAGAATGTACAAGACTAGACTTCATTTACACTCATACAATATCATCCTCATTCACCCTCTGAAGAATTATCTAAACGGTAGTTACCGGAGGCTAAACAGTAAAGAAAGAAGTATTATTTTTTGTAAGTTTATATTTAATGTGATTGAACCGAATATGTAATGTTACGTTGAGCCCGTGAAGGCTGTTGAAATAACCCTGAATGAATGTAGTGTGGAGCCTGATTATATAGCGTGTACGGAGCCGAGTGAACCGTCAGGAGCTGTGTGCAGCCGACAGGAGCCGAGTGCATACGAAAGAAGCTGTGTGAACTGATCAAAAAACCTTTAAATTTTAAAGTCCTTAAATAAATTTTTAATAACATGCAATGAAACTCAGTCTGAACAATTAGAACTATTTCAACGAATTGTTGGAGAAATAAAAAAAAGTATATTTAATAATAATATAAAAAGTATGCCCACGGATACGATAAAAATCGAGGTTTACACTTACAAAGTAATAACTGCAATATTGCATTACGGGTCTTCGATTCGTGAAGGTCATTACATTAGTTTTATTAAAAAAGGAAAAATATGGTATGAAGTGAATGATATGACTATCAACAAAAAAAAGTGGCCGAGAAAAAAAAAGTATATTTGTTTGTTCTAGAAAGGCAATAAATTTTAATAATAAATCCACAAGATAACAATCAGTAATTCATAAAAAAAAAATAAAAGAATAATCTAACAAAACGCAATGATATCCAACAAAAATTACAATGAAATTGTAAACCGTACGGTAAGAACAAAATGATTTAGAAGTCGAGAGTTCCAGGGTTCAAGTCCTAGTAAAATAGGTTATTTTTATACGGATTTGAATACTAGATCGTGGATACCGGTGTTCTTTGGTGGTTGGGTTTCAATTAACCACACATCTCAGGAAAGGTCTGAAACTGTACATGACTAAACTTTATTTACACTCATACATATCATCCTCATTCATCCTCTGAAGTAATAACTGAACGGTAATTCCCGTAGGCTAAACAGGAGAAAGAAAGAAGATAACAAAACGATACTGATATCAAAAAAGGTGAAAGACTACATTTCTATTATTAAAAGCTGTTATTAATTTAGAATTTCGTTTAAAAAACATATATGTTAAATATATAGACAATAGATATGCAATAATAGATAAAAAATGTTCAAGCGTTCCATATAACAAGAAAAATAGAAATACTTGTTCCAAAACTCTTACCGGCCCAGATTTCATTTACTAACCAACAAATAATCATAAGAATTCACTATTTCTGTAAATTTGATATGTATTACATATCATAACACATTCAGAACGTTAAAGAAGCTACGCTAAATTGTATTTTTATTATTTTTACATAAAAAAAAGGTAATTAACGAAGTAAGAATAGATTAATAAATAATCAATACGTCTGTTGACAAATAAAAAGATCAGAATATGAAAGAAAGTAATGCAAAACGCATTTAACTGATTTTTCTATCTATATCCTTTAATAAAAATATTTCGTTAAAACATACATTAATGAAAATACCGAATTTTCATCACGTTGAAAAGTTAAAACTTGAAATAATGTTGAATGCTTAAAGTAAAGACATTACGAATCGTATTGAAATATACAGTGAAAATTACATTCAAAACAAATATCTAACTGAAGAATAGATGTTGACTCACTAGTAAGTCAACATGCAATATAAACGCTAATGATGATAAATTTATGACAGCAAATTTATAATTGTCAAATTTAACCAAAACTATAATACTACTCCTGCTAATTATGAGTTTGTTTAATAAATATAATCCGGCCGGTAAGAGTTTTGTAACAAATTTTTCTATTTTTTGCTTATTATATGAAACGCTTAAACATTTTTTTTGTTATCATCATTGTATATTTTTCAGACTTTTTTTAAACACAACAAGGAGTGACCGGTAACCGCCTGAAAGACGTTACCTCGGCCGCACCCGTGTGTCATGGCGTAGAAACGCTCCCCTGTCTTCGGATTCTTCTTCTGACCACTCCTCGGAGGTCCCTCCTGGTTCACCAGGGCATCCCGACATTCCCTTCTGGATTACCAAAATGCCCCTCCACGGGAGGGCTACCCATCCCGGTCTTATCCTACTAAAGGTCCGGATATGCTTTGCACGCATAGTCCCCCGTCACGCGCGCCCACCTCTCACACCTTAAGGGTCATTAATTCGTCATCAGAGCGCCCCGACCCAGTCACTCTTTTGTGTGACCGAGCCCGAACGCCCTCAGCAAAAAGGCTACCTCCCTTGACCTATACGGGTTCACGTTTCGACCCCGATTATTGTATATCTGTTGTCTATATATTTAACATGGTATTTTTTTTAAACAAAATTGTAAATTAATACCAAATTTTGATAATAGAAATGTAGTCTCTCACCTTTTTTGATATCAATATCATTTTGTTATTTGCGAAACTCTTACGGTTTACTATGTCATTGTAATTTTTTTGGATATAATTATTAATTCAACAATTTTACCTGAAATGTTAGGACAGAGTAAAAGTCCCTTTATTACTCTTTAAATAAATATAAGCCATATCTATCTAATTCTTTTTTTTTTTTTTTTTTGTCTTCAGTCATTTGACTGGTTTGATGCAGCTCTCCAAGATTCCCTATCTAGTGCTAGTCGTTTCATTTCAGTATACCCTCTACATCCTACATCCCCAACAATTTGTTTTACATACTCCAAACGTGGCCTGCCTACACAATTTTTCCCTTCTACCTGTCCTTCCAATATTAAAGCGACTATTCCAGGATGCCTTAGTATGTGGCCTATAAGTCTGTCTCTTCTTTTAACTATATTCTTCCAAATGCTTCTTTCTTCATCTATTTGCCGCAATACCTCTTCATTTGTCACTTTATCCACCCATCTGATTTTTAACATTCTCCTATAGCACCACATTTCAAAAGCTTCTAATCTTTTCTTCTCAGATACTCCGATTGTCCAAGTTTCACTTCCATATAAAGCGACACTCCAAACATACACTTTCAAAAATCTTTTCCTGACATTTAAATTCATTTTTGATGTAAACAAATTATATTTCTTACTGAAGGCTCGTTTAGCTTGTGCTATTCGGCATTTTATATCGCTCCTGCTTCGTCCATCTTTAGTAATTTTACTTCCCAAATAACAAAATTCTTCTACCTCCATAATCTTTTCTCCTCCTATTTTCACATTCAGGGGTCCATCTTTGTTATTTCTACTACATTTCATTACTTTTGTTTTGTTCTTGTTTATTTTCATGCGATAGTTCTTGCGTAGGACTTCATCTATGCCATTCATTGTTTCTTCTAAATCCTTTTTACTCTCGGCTAGAATTACTATATCATCAGCAAATCGTAGCATCTTTATCTTTTCACCTTGTACTGTTACTCCGAATCTAAATTGTTCTTTAATATCATTAACTGCTAGTTCCATGTAAAGATTAAAAAGTAACGGAGATAGGGAACATCCTTGTCGGACTCCCTTTCTTATTAGGGCTTCTTTCTTATGTTCTTCAATTGTTATTGTTGCTGTTTGGTTCCTGTACATGTTAGCAATTGTTCTTCTATCTCTGTATTTGAACCCTAATTTTTTTAAAATGCTGAACATTTTATTCCAATCTACGTTATCGAAAGCCTTTTCTAGGTCTATAAACGCCAAGTATGTTGGTTTGTTTTTCTTTAATCTTCCTTCTACTATTAATCTGAGGCCTAAAATTGCTTCCCTTGTCCCTATACTTTTCCTGAAACCAAATTGGTCTTCTCCTAACACTTCTTCCACTCTCCTCTCAATTCTTCTGTATAAAATTCTAGTTAAGATTTTTGATGCATGACTAGTTAAACTAATTGTTCTGTATTCTTCACATTTATCTGCCCCTGCTTTCTTTGGTATCATAACTATAACACTTTTTTTGAAGTCTGACGGAAATTCCCCTTTTTTATAAATATTACACACCAGTTTGTATAATCTATCAATCGCTTCCTCACCTGCACTGCGCAGTAATTCTACAGGTATTCCGTCTATTCCAGGAGCCTTTCTGCCATTTAAATCTTTTAATGCTCTCTTAAATTCAGATCTCAGTATTGTTTCTCCCATTTCATCCTCCTCAACTTCCTCTTCTTCCTCTATAACACCATTTTCTAATTCATTTCCTCCGTATAACTCTTCAATATATTCCACCCATCTATCGACTTTACCTTTCGTATTATATATTGGTGTACCATCTTTGTTTAACACATTATTAGATTTTAATTTATGTACCCCAAAATTTTCCTTAACTTTCCTGTATGCTCCGTCAATTTTACCAATGTTCATTTCTCTTTCCACTTCTGAACACTTTTCTTTAATCCACTCTTCTTTCGCCAGTTTGCATTTCCTATTTATAGCATTTCTTAATTGCCGATAGTTCCTTTTACTTTCTTCATCATTAGCATTCTTATATTTTCTACGTTCATCCATCAGCTGCAATATATCGTCTGAAACCCAAGGTTTTCTACCAGTTCTCTTTATTCCGCCTAAGTTTGCTTCAGCTGATTTAAGAATTTCCTTTTTAACATTCTCCCATTCTTCTTCTACATTTTCTACCATATCTTTTTTACTCAGACCTCTTGCGATGTCCTCCTCAAAAATCTTCTTTACCTCCTCTTCCTCAAGCTTCTCTAAATTCCACCGATTCATCTGACAACTTTTCTTCAGGTTTTTAAACCCCAATCTACATTTCATTATCACCAAATTATGGTCGCTATCAATGTCTGCTCCAGGGTAAGTTTTGCAGTCAACGAGTTGATTTCTAAATCTTTGCTTAACCATGATATAATCTATCTGATACCTTCCAGTATCGCCTGGCTTTTTCCAAGTGTATATTCTTCTATTATGATTTTTAAATTGGGTGTTGGCAATTACTAAATTATACTTCGTGCAAAATTCTATAAGTCGGTCCCCTCTTTCATTCCTTTTGCCCAGCCCATATTCACCCACTATATTTCCTTCCTTGCCTTTTCCAATGCTTGCATTCCAATCTCCAACTATTATTAAATTTTCATCTCCCTTTACGTGTTTAATTGCTTCATCAATCTCTTCGTATACACACTCTACCTCATCATCATCATGGGCGCTTGTAGGCATATAAACGTTAACAATCGTTGTCGGTTTAGGTTTTGATTTTATCCTTATTACAATGATTCTATCGCTATGCGTTTTGAAATACTCCACTCTCCTCCCTATCTTCTTGTTCATCACGAAACCTACTCCTGCCTGCCCATTATTTGACGCTGAGTTAATTACTCTAAAATCACCTGACCAAAAGTCGCCTTCCTCTTCCCACCGAACCTCACTAATTCCTACTATATCCACATTCACCCTATCCATTTCCCTTTTTAAATTTTCTAGCCTACCAACCTTTTTTAAGCTTCTAACATTCCACGCTCCGACTCGTAGAATGTTATTTTTTAATTTTCTGGTGACCCCTTCCTTAGTAGTCCCCACCCGGAGGGTGGGGACTACTAAGTTTATCTAATTCTAAGTTTTTAAAATTATTATGATGTAAACATCAACAAAATGAAAACAAAAACGAAAAAGGAGAAGGTTACTAAATTTTATAGCGATATTTTTTATCAAGTAGATTGAAACAAATGCATAAATAAAAATAATATGATTCTAAATTATAATTTTCAATATTAAATAATCAGATATTTCACCAAATCTGATGTGGACACTACATGATTTCCTTGTACGCCTATTAAATAACATATACGTATTTTTAAAAGCACATAAAATTTTATTTCGCTATAACTTCTGATTTTTTTTCGTTGCTACTGTTGAATTATTATTTATCGTAATACTTCTTTTACAATTACAGGTTAATAATTATTAATAAATCAATATATTTAAATTTTTAAAAAGGTCGGAAATAAAGTCGAATTCGTACCGATGTAAGACCAAATATTTCATTAATTAAAATGTTATTTGGCTATAATTCTGGAACCAATGAAAATAAGTACCACATCGTTGAAAAACTCTCAATGAGGGCTTATTACTGCAGTTAAGAAAAAGTCTAAAATCCAATTTTTTTTGGATTTTGGGTTTTTTTGGATACTTTTGGTCCAGTCGATTGCAATCAAAACGGGAGGTGCACAACTAAATGTTACTACAGTCCTAAATCCAAAATTTCAACATCCTACGGCTTATCGTTTTTGAATACGACATACACACGTACGTATGTATCACAATATTTCCTTTACTTCGTACAAGGAAGTAAAAATAAATAAATTGGCAAAAGTCAACCTCTTTTATCTTTTCCTCCTGAGGCTTCAAAAGTGTTTACAAAAAACTGAACAGATTTTAGAGTCTATATGCCGATAAGTTTTTCAAAAAAATTATATGAAAAAAGAAAACGATTATTTCATAGGTTATAATCCTCTTGTCTTAATTTAACATTAATTGTACATAATTACTCTTAGTAATTTAATTAAATTAAACTTACAGCTCTTTAGCGGTAAATTAAATATCTAACAAAGAATTTATAAAAAAAGTAATAAATAAAAAATTAATTAATGCAGTTGGTAATCTTAAGCTTCAGTTTACTATTAATATTATTAATTTTAAACATGAAAGGAGATTCTTTATGGGTTTTGTACTTTGTTTTAATTACAAATCAGAAAATGATACCATATACAGATCTTAATTTATACTTTTAGCATTATTTTTGTTAGCTGGGGTTTACTGGTTTTAAAACAGAAGGTTCTATTTAAATTTTAAACCTTTACATTGTCATTTCCAATTTCTCTACCTAATCTACGGTTAAAAAAATAAAATTAGTCTGTTAATTAGATCATAAAATATTGAAAATATATATAAATTTCTATTTTTTTCTTTTTACTTTGGAAAAAAGAAGATACTTTTTCTTTAAAGAGACAGCAGAAAAAGTAAAAAAAAGTGTCACTGTACATTTTCCGGAATGATGGATTGATATTAAGCGATTAACTTACAGGCTTTCATGCTAAGGATGTGTTTGTGTACGTATATGTGTGTGAATTTATGTGATTGTGCCCTAAAACAACAAGTAAAGAAAATTAATCCAAACACAACGATTTTCAGTTATATTAAAAGAAAGGAGTTTATATTTAGATATATTTATGAAAATTTAATAAATTTCTTCATTCTTAAAGGAAATTCAAAACTGTTCTCTATCAACTTTTTGGCTCCCCTTTCATCACACACCTATTACTAAGATCGCAAGGGACAGATTCTTTTATCTTTGTATTTCTGTGATTATGAATTCCGTTCGGGTAATCAAAAAAAAGTGCTACTGCAGTTTTGAGATTCACAAAAGAGCAAAATTTCATATTGTAACCAAAAACGACAAAAATAAAATCGAATTTCATAAACAATTGCCAAGGGCTAAAATGAATAAGCGGAAATTTCGTTTGCATACAAAACTAATAAACCAAAACAAAGAAAAACTAATTAATTAAATAATCATCTTCAATAATGTACAACAAATTGTTTGTAATAAACGAAAATTAAAAGATTTATAAATTTACATGCTTTCGTATTACAAATGAAATTGTAAGAATTAAATAAAATTGTAATCGGTGGGTTATGAGAATAATAAAATTTTATTTATCCTGATGGGAAACTGTGTTTATCAATGGTATGGTAATTCCACCTCAAGGTTGATGAAGACTTAATGTTTTCTAAATGGTCAAATATAGGGGTGGCTCGTTAGAGTATTGGACACTCCCCCGGGCTGTGTTATACTTAACTGTGGGTCCGGCCCGGTGACGGAGGTGGAAAAAATGGTCCAGTACATACTTTCTTGATAAATAATTATGGTTTTGTGATCGGTTAGGATATGTTGTTAACAGCGTTCAGTACCGGAATTGGTCAATAAAGTTACATATTGCGACTCTGTAACAGTTGGTGCATTCCGAGTAGTACAAAATTTATTTAATAGTTTAAAAAACGAAGAATTGTAATCGGTTATAATTCAGTGCATTCTAATTGGTCAGAACCACTTAGTGTTGTTATTGGGACGAATATGGTCTTTTCTGATGGGTCAGATATATTCATTCTTGTGAATGATGGAACTGTTTGCTATAATCTGATTTTATGAATGAATCAATAAGCGGATTATTCGGAAGAGTTCTTTGTTGGGGGTGGAGAAACTGAAATAGAATCTGTGACACATTAGGATAGATATTTATCACCCATTACGTTTCTATTTTCTATATAATTGTGCACGCTTCCAAAATATAAAGAATACATGACAAAAGCCACTTGTTCAATAATTTATAAATGATGAATTCTAGACAATTACCTATCACATTATCATAAAAGTGTAAAACTACAGTAGACCATAAACAATCCAACTAGGGTACAATTATTACCAGGGTACCAGGTATTACAGTCAGCTGTAATACAGATTATTTTAAATTATCTTTTTAACACATTACTGTTTAAGATATTACTTGTTATCAGCATGTGCCAAACAGTTTTATTGCTGAGTATATTTTCCTACAAAAAATAATAGATTGATAATTCATTTATCGTTACTAAAAACTCATTTTAATCGATAAATTATATATTGTTAACAATTAACAAATTATTAACAGCAATGTTATACTTCCGTTTTCACATTTAATTAAATCTAAACCGGAATGTCTAGGAATATGTTTTGTAAGTCAGTTAATGATATATTACAGTATCACGTAAAGTGATGCTGTAAAATACCATTAATTAAGGACATTAAATGCTAGATCGGAGAAATTCGATTGTGACTTTCCGTAGTCATTTTTCACCATAAAGGATAAATTTATTCAATTAAAATTTGTTTACTGTATAAATAACAATAATAACAGTATACTTATTATTTGCAGGCACACGGGCATTACATTTTTCTCAGTGTAAAATCAATCTTTGGGTTATCCAAATACCTCCGGTAAGGGTTTCAAGTATGCATCAGCCTTCGGCTGTGTCCATCGATGAAAATGGGTATGCAACCGGTAGTTCCAGTTCCGGTGCAATGTCATCCAGTAAACGTGGATCCTTGTCAGCCTGTAGTAGAAATCCTACATGTCAGTCTCGACATGAGGACTATTATATCGTCCCTTATAAGTCTGATATAAGATTTTATAAGGGACGATATAAAATTTTATGAATCTAATGACAGCGAAACTGAATTTTAAACACAGACCTGCATGTAATACCTGTAACATGGTAGAATGTACCGGGTTAGCGTGGATGTTACACATCTTATTCCCTTACATCAACTGGTGATTTTTCCCTATTGAATAGTTTTCAAGCTCTCCCGTTGGAGAAAACTGATCGGAAGGAAGCAGTTAAGCTACCACTGGTATTAATGATATTATGAAGCTATACGAATTAATTAAAAAAAAAGTCATAAATGCGACTAAAATATTAGAACATTCGTCTATAATCAACTATGCATTACTTCAAAGGATGTGGCAGCCTACAAAAATATGATTGGCTTTATAAGAGAACACCAACTGATCGGTCAGACGGTCACCAGGAAGATTGAAAGAGCCTTCTGTACAGTAGTACGGAACCTTAAGTTTCTCTATTCCAATTGAGCTCATCAGAAAACTTGAGAGTCACGGTCATACAGTCCATAACATTGTCAAAGCGAGACACAGAATTACAAAAGAGCCATTATCAACTTTCTTTTTAAATTTTGAGCCCAGAGATAACAAGAAGGTTGAAATATATCGTCAATTGTGGGATTGTCATTGAGACACCCCCTTGATCTCCAGGACTGGTGGAGTGTATGTGCTGCCAACAGTACGACCATACGAAAAATAATTGCCAGGTTATCAATCCGTGAGATGCGGTGATGAATGTAGAACTGCTGATTTCACTAAAGACCGGAATATTCCAGCCGTTTATGCGCTATATTGTCGTTGTAATTACCCGGAAAACTATTGGGATGTAAGGCTTACAAAGAGATTATGGAGAGTAAACAGGCACAAAGGGCTACATCGACTAGGAGACTAAATATTTCTATTGGAAATCAAGATAGGCAGGCTACCTCCTTCAACCTGGATTATGATAATGATAATTATCCTTTTATCATTCGATAGGAAAACGATGCTTCTACTCGTACAAGATATTACGCTGCAGCTGTTGGTCAAGATATCCAAAATATTTCTGAGGACATGGTAGGTAAGCTAACATCGAATATAGAGTTTCTCGTGCAATAGAAGACCTAATAGGATTTCTTACGAAAGTGATTACCAAACTCCGTTTGTTGGCTAAGTTCCTGAGATTTGTAACGTGAAATATTATTGGACTAGCAGGTAGGAAAGAAGAACTAGAAGCTTTATTCATTAGTGAAGCCTTAAACACTGTTTTGCTTTCAGAAACGCATTTCACGGATCTGTAATAACTATTCTGATGACAGAACACACGGAGGTACAAAGGTCTATAACCGTGGTAAGAATATAAAACATCATAAGACGTCATAAAACATCAGCAACTGCCAGAGAGAACAAACAGATCACATTTAGGTGAGCGCAGTAGAGATCCAGGATTAGCTTAGACCGCTTATATGTCTGCAGTACATTGTCCTCGACACTTGACGACTGTTTCCAAGTTTTCTGGTTCCTTCTCAACTCTTAAGTTCATATTTTACTGTGGGCAGCGGTCGGAATGTTAAGCTTTTACATATATAATTATTCCTTTTGGAGGAACAAAAGGAGCTAACGTCGACCACAATCCTTACAAACTACTTTGAAAACGTCTGAAGGTCTTGGGTTAAGAGTGAAAAGGAGAAGACTTAGATATTTGCCACGTACTTGAGCGATGTCTTTCAACCATTTGAAACACGAAGTCTTCGTGAGGAAGAAATTTTTTGTTTCTTAGATAGTCCGATACTTTCCTAACAGGAAAGGGTTTCCTGTTAAACCTTTTTCTGCAGGTGAAGTTATTCATGTGATCAAGATGGGAAAACCTCACTAAGGAGCCCTGGTTTTGATTTAATCACAAACAAAATGCTCTTTATGATGCTTTGCAAGCCATTGCGTATACATAATATACCTATTTAATGGAATTCTCCAGACAACATACTTCCCAACAGAGTGGAAATCTTCGCAAATACTCATGGTCGCCAGACCAGACAAACAGACCATGATGTGGCTTCATACAGGCCAATTAGCCTATTACCTATTCTATTGAAAACTGTTTCTTCGGAGGATGTGGTCTGTATTGGAGCATGGTCATGTAATTCTGACCGTCAGTTTGGTTTCCGTTCTGGGTATTCCACTACAGAGCAAACATACAGACTCATGCATGTAATCAGCAGAAACACTGAAGAGAAAAAACACTGTTCGGCAACCTTCTTAGACATCCAATAGGCCTTTGACAAAGACTGGCATTCTGGCTGTTTATATATATTGAAGATGAACCTTCCTCAACTTTATTGTATGCTGCTACCTAGAACAATTTTTTCCTCAGGTAAAATATACCAGGAATTGCATACGTTTTTCGAAATCAAGTCAGGGGTTCATCTTTACCTTTGATAAAGTTCAAGGAAATGTTCTGGTTGTTGGGCAGAGGTTCTCAATTATCTTTATCTTAAGCATACCTCCTTGCATACTCAACAATTCTAAAACCAGTTTAGACCTATGGGATCAAACCTAGGGGTACTGCGAACAAGTCCAGTGTCAAAATCTTACTGGTTTCAATATAAACTAGTGAAGAGTATAACAGAGGCACCTTGGTTTGCAAAAAAAACAGTGAAATAAATGAATATTTAGGTTTACAATATGTCCGGGTAGAAGTACATTTCAGTTAAAGTATGAGCTGCAACTTAATCACATGAATCACTTAACGTTGAACCTCCTGGACAATTGGGAAAACATAAGAAGATTGAAATGGTTACACATTCTGGACCTCAGTGACTCTTATAGTGTCAACTTTAACTTCAGCTGTGAGTGCTGTGCATTATCTCTTCAATTTTTATTTTCAAATTTATTACACATCCTTTCCTTATTTGATTGTTTCATCGTTTTTCTAGCAATTTATGACTTCTTTTATTTTGCTTTCTCTTGCTCTATAGGTGCTAAATGTTGTTCATAATTAGTACATGCACTGCTTGCCACAAAAGTTCTTTGTAATACTAGTGTGTAATTTTTGAGAAGTTTTGCTCCTTACAATGTGATTGTTAGGAGCTTGGTCTTATTTACTCAAGGATAATACAAATGTAACTGAATGTAAATAAACTCTGAAACCATAAAAAAAGATAAATATATTTTAATGTATGATCTTTACCGAGTATATATATATGGGACACCAAACTTTTTTTAAGTACTTAGGGTCACTATGGGTCTTAATCCGGTCCTGGTCAGAATGGAGAATACCACAATGGAGTTTACACCAGACTTGGAAAGCCACCACTATAGATCAATTTAAGAACTTAATTTCCTGTGCATAATTAGGCGTTATTATTATCCTGTAAAAAGTAGGCCTGTCAGTCACTCCTAATGTATAAATTTCAATGTTATTCTTAAAATTATGAGACCTTTTAATGAGATTATATGACAAAAGATGAATATAATAATATTGGAAGTGGCTTGAAACAAAACTGTTAGCAGGTTTAAATTTGCTTCGATTATAAAATTACCACAATTAAATAATACTACCAAAGAGGGATTCAATTGCTTTATGAATGATTTTAGTTCAGAAATTTTTCGTAATCATGTTGGCAAAAGTCAATTTGATAAATATGAGTTAGTGAACTTTTCATTACAGACTCTACTACACGCTGTAACTGGGAATTATGCAAAGTTAAAAAAAATTAATGTTCCACGATTACCCAATTAGTAATCAAACATTAAAAAAAATAAAATTTTATTTATTATTAATATAACAATAAAAATTATACAATTCATTTTCATAACAACGGTAACTATATAAAAATTATATTTTAAACATTTATTTAAATCTGTCATAAAGTATTCAATAGTGCCTTGACATGTACTTAATTAAAACCCACAGGATCTGTTGAATACTGCAATCTTGAAAAAGTCAACTACTATGAAATTTCTACTTGGGTGAGTGAGGATATGTATACATTTATATTTCTTCACGTCTATTTCATTATTGAATATTTTTTTTTTAAATATGTAATAAATTAGTAGTAATTTCATAATATATAATCATTGAAATGTATGCCCACATATAAGTTTTTTTTAGGTTTGTTGTAAAAGGAAAACAAAAATGATCAATTTAATTTGACATGATTGCTTTTTTGGATTGTAGAAAGCTCCAAATAATGACGTAACTTAATAAGAATCATAAACTTCTAAAAATCCAAAAACCAGCTTGGGAACTTAGATTTTCTTTTACATATTTTCCTTATATTTTAATTATGATTTTGTATATTATAAGATAATATTTGTTGATTTTCCTTAAAAGTACATTTTATAGGTTTTTTCATATGTAAACTACAAGCTGAAAAGAATTTAAAAAGTAATGAAATACTAAGTGATAAATATCATCATATGAATAGAAATAATTACATCGTAAAAAAAAATATTGTAATAAGTATATAAATTATATAATTATTGTAACTGATAAAATATAAATTGATAAAAGGGTGAGCAACATTTTACATTGTTTAACAAATTTTTTTTCAGGTTATTAATAATTTTCTTTCAGGTATATATATGGAATTAATGTAAAATAGAAAAATGTTATTTAATGTAAATGTGAAAGAATTATGAATGAAATAAAAATGATAAATTTTGAATTGATAAAATAAAATGGTGAGCAACATCTTACATATGTTTATTTAAAAAAAATTTTTTTTTCAGGTTATCAATTTTCTTTCAGGGTATATGTGAAATGAATTTAACATAATAAAATTGCTATTTAAAGTAAATGTGGAAGAATTCTAACTTATGTTTAGGTTGAACAAATTTTTTTTAGATTAACAATTTTCTTTCAAGTAGATATAAAAATAATGTAACAGAAAAACATGTTACACAATATAAAATTGTTGTGTAGTAAATGTGAAAGAATTATAAACGAAATAAAAATGATATAAATTATAAATAAATGTTATAAATTAATAACATGCAGCTTGCATTATGTTTATGTTTAGCATAATTCTTTTTCAGGTTATTAACAATTTTCTTTCAGGTATATATATGAAATGAATGTAACATAGAAACATGTTATTTAATATTATTCTGCTATTTAAATTAAATGTGAAAGAATTATGAATGAAATAAGAAAGATAAACTGTATATTAATAAAAGAAAAGGGTGAGTATCAAGTTATAATATGTTGAACTAATTTTTCTATAGGTTAACAATTTTCTTTCAGGTATATATATAAAATGAATGTAACATAAAAACATGTTTTAAGTAAGCGTGAAATAATTAATACTTATATTATGTTTATGTTTAACAAAAATTTTTTAGGTTATTAAGAGTTCTCTTTCAGGTGGTATAACAATAATGTAACATAAAAACATGTTACACAATATAAAAGCTATTTAAAGTAAATGTGAAAGAATTATGAACAAAATAAAAATGATAAATTATATATTGATTAAAGGGTGAGCAACATATCTTGCATTATGTTTATGTTTAGGATAAATTTTTTTTCAGGTTACTAACCATTTTCTTTCAGGTATATATATGAAATGAAACATGTTACATAATATACATCTGCTATTTAAAGTAAAGGTGAAAGAATTAATACTTATATTATGTATATGTTTAACAAAAATTTATTAGGTTATTAAAAATTCTCTTTCAGGTGGTATAAAAATAATGTAACATAAAAATATGTTACACAATATAAAAGCTATTTAAAGTAAATGTGAAAGAATTATGAACAAAATAAAAATGATAAATTATATATTGATTAAAGGGTGAGCAACATATCTTGCATTATGTTTATGTTTAGGATAAATTTTTTTTCAGGTTACTAACCATTTTCTTTCAGGTATATATATGAAATGAATGTAGCATAGAAAGATGTTATTTAATATAAATCTGCTATTTAAAGTAAATGTGAAAGAATTATGAATGAAATAAAAAAGATAAATTATAAATTGATAAACGAGTGAGCAACATGTTGCATTATGTTTGTTTAACATAATTTTTTTCAGGTTATTAACAATTTTCTTTCAGGTATATATATGAAATGAAACATGTTACATAATATACATCTGCTATTTAAAGTAAAGGTGAAAGAATTAATACTTATATTATGTATATGTTTAACAAAAATTTATTAGGTTATTAAAAATTCTCTTTCAGGTGGTATAAAAATAATGTAACATAAAAATATGTTACACAATATAAAAGCTATTTAAAGTAAATGTGAAAGAATTATGAACAAAATAAAAATGATAAATTATATATTGATAAAAGGGTTAGCAACATATCTTGCATTATGTTTATGTTTAGCATAATTTTTTTTTCAGGTTACTAACCATTTTCTTTCAAGTATATATATGAAATGAATGTAACATAGAAAGATGTTATTTAATATACATCTGCTATTTAAAGTAAATGTGAAAGAATTATGAATGAAATAAAAAAGATAAATTATAAATTGATAAACGAGTGAGCAACATGTTGCATTATGTTTGTTTAACATAATTATTTTCAGGTTATTAACAATTTTCTTTCAGGTATATATATGAAATGAAACATGTTACATAATATACATCTGCTATTTAAAGTAAATGTGAAAGAATTAATACTTATATTATGTTTATGTTTAACAAAAATTTTTTAGGTTATTAAGAGTTCTCTTTCAGGTGGTATAAAAATAATGTAACATAAAAACTTGTTACACAATATTAAAGCTATTTAAAGTAAATGTGAAAGAATTATGAATGAAATTAAGATGATAAAAGGGTGAGCAACATCTTGCATTATTTTTGTTTAACATAATTTTTTTCAGGTTATTAACATTTTTCTTTCAGGTATATATGTGAAATGAATGTAACATAGAAACATGTTATTTAATATTATTCTGCTATTTAAAGTAGATGTGAAAGAATTATGAATGAAATTAAAATGATAAATTATAAATTGATAAAAGGGTGAGTAACATGTTGCATTATGTTTGTTTAACATAATTTTTCTCCGGTTATTAACAATTTTCTTTCAGGTATATATATGAAATGAATAGATAACATAGAAAGATGTTATTTAATATAAATCTGCTATTTAAAGTAAATGTGAAAGAATTATGAATGAAATAAAAAAGATAAACTGTATATTAATAAAAAAAAGGGTGAGCGTCAATTTATATTATGTTTGTTGACCAAATTTTTTTTTATTAAGAATTTCCTTTAGGTTAATATATAAATAATGTAACGCAAATACATGTTATCTAATATAAAATTGCTATTTAAAGTAAATGTGAATTAATTATTACTTCTATTATGTTTATGTTTAACAAAATTTTTTGTTTGGTTATTAACAATTTTCTTTCAGGTAGATATAACAATAATGTAATATTAAAACACGCTATTTAATATAAAATTGCTATTTAAAGTAAATGTGAAAGAATTATAAATGAAATAACAATGATAAATTTTAAATTTATAAAAGGGTGAGCAACATACAGCTCGCATTATGTTTGTTTAGCATAATTTTTTTTCATGTTACTAACAATTTTCTTTCAGGTATATATATGAAATGAATGTAACATAGAAACATGTTATTTAATATTAATCTGCTATTTAAGGTAAATGTTAAAGAATTATGAATGAAATTAAAATGATAAAAGGGTGAGCAACATCTTGCCTTGTTTGTTTAACATAATTTTTTTCAGGTTAACTATTTTCTTTCAGGTATATATATGAAATGAATATAACATAGAAACATGTTACATAATATACATCTGCTATTTAAATTAAATGTGAAAGAATTATGATTGAAATAAAAATGATAAATTATAAGTTGATAAAAGGGTGAGCAAAATCTTGCATGCATTATGTTTATGTTCAGCATAATTTTTTTTCATGTTACTAACAATTTTCTTTCAGGTATATATATAAAATAAATGTAACATAACATGTTACACAATATAAAATTGCTATTTAAAGTAAATGTGAAAGAATTATGAATGAAATTAAAATGATAAATTATAAATTGATAAAAGGGTGAGTAACATGTTGCATTATGTTTAACATAATTTTTCTCAGGTTATTAACAATTTTCTTTCAGGTATATATATGAAATGAATAGATAACATAGAAAGATGTTATTTAATATAAATCTGCTATTTAAAGTAAATGTGAAAGAATTATGAATGAAATAAAAAAGATAAACTGTATATTAATAAAAAAAAGGGTGAGCGTCAATTTATATTATGTTTGTTGAACAAATTTTTTTTTATTAACAATTTCCTTAAGGTTAATATATAAATAATGCAATGTAAATACATGTTATCTAATATAAAATTGCTATTTAAAGTAAATGTGAAATAATTTTTACTTCTATTATGTTTATGTTTAACAAAATGTTTTGTTTGGTTATTAACAATTTTCTTTTGGGTAGATATAACAATAATGTAATATTAAAACACGCTATTTAATATAAAATTGCTATTTAAAGTAAATGTGAAAGAATTATAAAAGAAATAACAATGATAAATTAAAAATTTATAAAAGGGTGAGCAACATACAGCTTGCATTATGTTTATGTTTAGCATAATTATTTTTTCATGTTACTAACAATTTTCTTTCAGGTATATATATGAAATGAATGTAACATAGAAACATGTTATTTAATATTAATCTGCTATTTAAGGTAAATGTTAAAGAATTATGAATGAAATTAAAATGATAAAAGGGTGAGCAACATCTTGCCTTATGTTTGTTTAACATAATTTTTTTCAGGTTAACTTTTTTCTTTCAGGTGTATATATATGAAATGAATATAACATAGAAACATGTTACATAATATACATCTGCTATTTAAATTAAATGTGAAAGAATTATGATTGAAATAAAAATGATAAATTATAAATTGATAAAAGGGTGAGCAACATCTTGCATGCATTATGTTTATGTTCAGCATAATTTTTTTCATGTTACTAACAATTTTCTTTCAGGTATATATATAAAATGATTGTAACATAACATGTTACACAATATAAAATTGCTATTTAAAGTAAATGTGAAAGAATTATGAATGGAATAATAACGATAAATTATAAATTGATAAATGGGTGAGCAACATCTTGCATTATGTTTGTTTAATAAAATTATTTTTTCAGGTTATTAACAATTTTCTTTCAGGTATATATATATGAATCTAATGTAACTTAGAAACATATTATTTTATATAAAATTGCTATTTAATGTAAAGGTGATAGAATTATGAATGAAACAAAAATGATAAAAGGGTGAGCAACATCTTGTATTATGTTTAACAAAATTTTTTTTCAGGTTAATAACAATTTTCTTTCAGGTGATATAAAAATAATGTAACATAAAAACATGTTATTTAATATAATATTTCTATTTAAAGTAAAGGTGAAAGAATTATGAATGAAATAAAATTTATATAAACTATTAATTAATAAATGCAAAGGTTTACTATCATATGAGGTTTTTATGAAATTTTTACTTTTCTGGAATTAACAATTTTTGTTTCAGGTACATATGAAAAGAATGTAATATAAAAACAAATTATTCAATATTAATTGCTACTCAAAAGTAAACGTGATGAATTATGAATGAAATAAGAGGCAATTATGACAAAAGCAAAAATATAATTATACATTTTTATAATTCTTTATATAGATGCAAAATATTTGTAGATAAAGAAATGATTTTTTTTTAATTCTTTTTTCAGACTATTTAAAACTTCATTACAACTGTTTCTTCAATTTTCATCTGAAGAGGTAGAGGAAGGATTGTGGAATGTCTTTAACTAACAAGATGGAGGACTCGTCTTATACTCCCAGGGTGACCTTCTAGATGAGAAGATTCTTCAGTCACTTCTAGTTTGAGCGGGATTGCAGTGTATTTATTAAGTAGACGAGAGGATTGTCTTATACTCCCAGGGTGACCCCGAGATGAGAAGATATCTTCTGTCACATCGAATTTGATTGGGATCTCAAAAAATAATGTAAATACAGGATTTCTTCTATTTTATTCTTCACATAGAATTATCAGATTTGTGTGTGTGTGTGTGTGTGTGTGTGTGTGTGTGTGTGTGTGTGTGTGTGTGTATATATATATAATAAATGAATGTGTATTTGATTTATTTTTTTACCAATATAATAATGTAATTATAACATTAATTTTTGTTACAGGAAAATGAAGAAATATACATTAAAATAAATCAGAGTAATAATGAAATTTATGTAAATCTGTAAAGTTATATAAAAATTAATGAAATTGATTAAATATTAATATTAAATATTAATATTAAATATTAAATATTTAATATAATATTAAATATTAAATATTAATATTAATATTAAATATTAAATATTAAATATTAATAATAATATTAAATATTAGCTGCTGTTATTAATTGTGATATTTTATTTTTTTTAATTTTAATGTAATATTTTAAAACTTGAAATCTAACACCACCATATAAATATTGATGAGTATTAGATGTAATTAGCGTATAATGCCACAATAACTGTAATTCTTTATCGATATTCAATAATAGAAGACATGAGCACGCCACCTGATACTATAACTAATATTTTGTAAAAAAACAATTTTACAATTGTTGATGTTACACATCTTTTATTCCCTTACATCAACTGGTGATTTTTCCCTATTGAATAGTTTTCAAGCTCTCCCGTTGGAGAAAACTGATCGGAAGGAAGCAGTTAAGCTACCACTGGTATTGATATTATGAAGCTATACGAATTAATTAAAAGTCATAAATGGGACTAAAATATTAGAACATTCGTCTATAATCAACTATGCATTACTTCAAAGGATATGGCAGCCTACAAAAATATGATTGGCTTTATGAGGGAACACCAACTGATCGGCCAGACGGTCACCAGGAAGATTGAAAGAGCCTTCCGTACAGTAGTACGGAACCTTAAGTTTCTCTATTCCAATTGAGCTCATCAGAGAACTTGAGAGTCACGGTCATACAGTCCGTAACATTGTCTCTTTCTTTCTAAATTTTGAGCCGAGAGATAACAAGAAGGTTGAAATATATCGTCAATTGGTGAAATATATCTCCAGAACTGGTGGAGTGTATGCGCTGCCAACAGTACGGCCATACGAAAAATAATTGCGAGCTTATCAATCCGTGAGATGCGGTGATGAATATAGAACTGCTGATTTCACTAAAAACCGGAATATTCCAGCCGTTTATGCGCTATATTGTCGTTGTAACCACCCGGAAAACTATCGGGATGTAAGGCTTACAAAGAGATTATGGAGAGTAAACAGGCACAAAGGGCTACATCGACTAGGAGACTAAATATTTCTATTGGAAATCAAGATAGGCAGGCAACCTCCTTCAATCTGGATTACGAGAATGATAATTATCCTTTTATCATTCGATAGGAAAACGATGCTTCTACTCGTCCAAGATATTACGCTGCAGCTGTTGGTCACGATATCCAAAATATTTCTGAGGACAAGCTAACATCGAATATAGAGTTTCTCGTGCAATAAATAGAAGACTGATTACCGAAGTCCGTTTGTTGGCTAAGTTCCTGAGATTTGCAACGTGAAATATTATTGGATTAGCAGGTAGGAAAGAAGAACTAGAAGCAGAATAACAGTAAACTGTATTCGAGGTATAAACTATTAGACAGTTTTATTTTACCACTGTTTCCAGAAGGATTTTTTTCGAAGCGAGCGATATCAATAAACTGTAAATACGTAAGTTCCATTATTTCTGTAAATAATTGAGATTGATTTTATTTCGTTTTCAAAAAATCAACACGACTATCCTTTTTATTCAAAGGTTGTTTTGTATTTATTTGCTTGTTTTTAACCCGATTGAGGTAATATTAAATTATCTATCTACATTATTACATTTTAATATGTAAAAGGAAAGTGTTTTGATGAATAGTAAAATTTGTCATTAATTCTCTTTCAGGGTGGAATTTCCTAAAAAAATAGGTAGTACTTTTGCAGGAAAAGTGTTAATTCCGCTCTCCGTTAGAAGAAAAAATAAATTTATATACATATGTAAAAGGTAGAATCCGAACAGTCAAATTAACTTTAAATTATTTGAACTGATAGTAAAGAAATATGTAGTATAAATATATGTTCAATAAGTTTCTTTTTCAAGAATTTATTTTTAAGTTTTAAAACTGAACATCACTTCTCAAGTGCATTTTGTGTTTATTTATTGACCGGAAATTTTTTAACCAAAAAAACTATTAAACCGTGGTTCATGCCCCGTTGTATGTGCGTGCGTACGTACATGTGTTCAAAAAATTTATCTACATGAATGTTATCCCCCTCAAAATAGTCCCCATTACATATTATACACTTATGGAACTCGATCTTTGGAACAGTGTTTAGCTCTTTCAGCGAATCGCTTTTAATCTCCTCTATGCTTATAAAACAGGGCCACGTCTGGCAAATCATTACAGTGTTATTTTTGGCTAAAAATTGACGAACCAGCAGTGAAGTGTGAGCAAGCGCATTATCGTGATGCAAAAGCCATCAATTGTTTCGCCACAAATCCGGGAGTTTTTTCGAATTGCTTCACGCAAACAACCAACTGATATCCCAACATCATTAGCGACTTCTCTGATTATGGTTCGGCGATCATTCGTAATCGTTTCTTTCACTTAATAAAAATTCTGATTCATTATTTATATAAATAAAAAATCGCAAATCGTACCAAAACACGTGATATCCTCTTGACAGCTGACAACAGACTAAACATCCAATATGGCTAAAAATATACAGATACTTTTCAGATATATAGAACAATGAAAAAATCCCAATAATCCGACTAATATAACCCGCGAAATTTCAAAATTCTTTTACTTTTTGAACACACCTCGTATACCCTTAATTAAATCTTATGAAAAGTTTTGCGAAAATTTTTTTTTTCAGAAATATGTATGAAGAAGAATCAATAAAGGTAAATTAAAATTTTTAAAAGATAAGTTCAACCACGTAATTTTCTACTTACAAACGCCCTGTCATTCTTTTCTGTGATAATTTATACTTTTCATACATTGCACGCTAAAGAGCTGCATTACAGTAAATTTAAAATTCTTTTTCAGTACCAATTTCTAGGCATTAATAGATAATTTATTTTTTGCCTCACGCGTTTAGTAAACATTAAATACGATAACTTCGAAAAATAAAGCTTGAAAATGACGTCATAACATGCAGTATTACGAGTGCAAGTACTTAAAAATTCCCTTTTAAACTTAGAAAAAACATAAAACGTATGTTACATTTTACTAAGCAAAAATCTTTATTATTTTGCACCCTCAGCAATAACAACTTATACAGAATTCTAGAATATTTTAGCTTTTTTAATTTACGGGAAAATCTTTAAATAGATCTCTTATGACGCTGTTAATATTGTAAATAGATTATTTTGAATTGAACTGTGAAAATACTATGAAAATTAAAATCATCAAATAAATATTAGTCAGTGTACTATAGTAGGCAATACTGACGATTCCTGATTAACAGGAATGTGCATCCTAAAAGTATTTATGCCCACAGAATTACGCTTTTGTATCCACGCTAAATATAAATATACAAACTCGTGGAAGTAGAATCCGTACAAATTTTTATTTTCTATGTTTTTCATTTCAGTGTGTACATATTTTTTAATTGCTTAATCTCACGAGAGAAAAATTTGGTTTAAACTAGTGACTTGCTGGGGAACTAAAACGTAAATATTTGACGGAAACTGACATCATTGTTCATCTCTAACCGTTATGTAAACACAATACATTAACATAAAAGCCTCTAATAAATAATAATTATTCTGTAACTTGATGATATAAATTAATTCAAACTTTTATTTTTACTGCATTAATGAGATTGTTATAAATTTACGGTTTTAATACATTAGCAAAGAAAGATATGAAGCAACTACAACTAGTGTGGTACAAACAATACCGTTAAAAAAAAAAGAAGTGGAACCGCAGAGAACCAATCAAAGACATAAATCATTCGTCTTAAAAACAATGAGTCATCTCTTATAGTAGACAAAATAACGACAGCTGTCCAGTATATTACTAAAAAAAAATCAAGGATTGATGTTCTCTATCTCATTTACACGTGTTCATACGTTTTAATATATATACATATATATATAAATATATATATATATGTATATATATATTTGTGCAAAGAGAGAGAGAGTGAGAGAGAGAGAGAGAGAGAGAGAGAGAGAGAGATAATAAGTGAGTAAGCAAGCTCTGTAACATAAACGATTTATTATAAATAACTAACAAATCAGTTCATCTTCTTTTATGTACTTTTTGGTTTTTTGTCTATGCGATCTAAGTGTGCGTCCATTATGTTTCAATACGTACACACACACACGCGCGCGCGCAAAGCAAATAAAGTATTTAGACTGCAGAAATAATTAAAGGAAAGAACTATTATAATAATTTTATAAATGTGTCTTTGATTAAATATTATTAAAATTTTTGCATTTCCAAGCATACAAGGTAGAAGGGATAAAATATTAAAAGCTGATAATATTTAAAATAATAATTTACAATTATTATTTGTTATTAATAATTGTTATTATATTTAATCGAGGAAATAGAAACAGACAAAAAAATTATTAGCTTGCATTACGGTGCAAAAGCGTATTGCCGGGTTGTCTCCTATAATTTACAAATGAGGTGTCATTTTCTTCAAAATAAAATGCTTAATAAATTTTGTAATTAGTAAAAATTTTATCAAATAAACAATCACAAAGATATTGAAGAATAAAATATTAAGATGGCCGCCATTTTTAAGGTGACGTTTTCAAAATTTTAATTTCTGTAGGTTTACCCACTCCTGAGAAATAATTTTTTTGTTGAAAATCACAAAATGGCGTCCAGAAGGAAAACAAAGAAAACAAAGTAGAACTTATGTGAATATGAACTTTTTTTCACATTTTGGTGTCCTGAATCACTTTCTGGAGTTCGGCGAATACATCTAGCAACACTGTACTATGGTCTAATTATAAATATAATATTAAAATTATAGAGAGCTGTATGTTTGCTATTTCAGTCGCTGATAAAAAAAATTAACTAACCTGTGCTCATCATTAAAATATGAATTTTTATATTCTATCCGACGTGAATACATTTTTCAAATAAAATACATTTAACTAATTACGCAATCCATCTTACAATTATAAATAAAATAATTAATAACGAATCTTAATTCTAATATATTTATAATAAATGTAATGTTTATAAACTATAATTTGAAGATAAAAATTATAAAAAGCGATATGACAAAATACCGCTTTCAGAATCATTTACAAAAATTTCGTACATGTAATATATAAATAGATTTTTTTTTTGCTGACACATGAAAAAATAATTACATATTTTGTAGTAAAATATCAAGAAAATATTTTAAATAAATGGCAAGAAATTTAAACCCTTTACTGTTGAAGAATATACATAAGAGAAAAAATATAATTAACCTCAGTTCTACACATATTGACGTCTTTTTCGTTTGTTCCCGATAACCGCAAAAACTACTGAACCAGTCATTAGGAAATTTTACATGTAGCTTTCTTATGACACCTGGAAAGTTAATCTCAGTTTAAATCTCATCGATCTCACTACTATGTAAATCGTAAAATAAAAAAGCATATAAATAAAAATCTATAACTTCTTTTACCAAGATTTAATGTCGTTGTCTATGTTAATATCGACTTCTTCAGACAGTAATTGTGTGATTTACTAAATTTAATTCGTTGTCTATAAAATATCAGTTTGTATTAGTACGATAATATACGTAAAAATAAATTAATTTGATAATAAAATTATAGGAAATTACGACCGTTTACAAATTTACAGAATATCACTGTATATTTTCAGTTCCTGAACTAAGAACATCAGGGTAACCCATACTCGTAATCGGCATAGATTTGACTTTCAATTTGGTATTAATATTTTCATAACGCCTTGGTCACAGATAAGAAGAATTTCTAGGGTTATTAGAATTTACGATCTCAGACAACGCGAATCTACGCAAGAACGTTCTCAAAGACTTGAAGAGCAACGCATACGCTCGGCTCAAAATCGAATTCAAACTTTGAAAAATATGATAAGTTTCAAATCAGTTTTTGATTATTAAGCTGAAATTGACCGCCCGAATTTGAAAGATATTCAAATAGGTAACGCGATTATAATATGTAACCATTGCGACACCAAAAAATGAAACGATTAAACTGTTGGAAATTGCTGTGCCGGGAGCAAAGTTCTTGAATAACTTCAACATCGTTCTGATTTCATTAAAAATTTAAATTTGGGAATTTGGAATTTGAATCTTACCTAAAATTCTACTTTATCAGGAAATTGTGAACAGCGATAAATCTTGATATCAACAGCCCACACATAATTACTAAAAAACTATTCCAAATTTTTAAAGTTACCAAATTTTTAAAGTATTCCAAGTTTTTTAAAGTACGCATATAGCGCGGGCGAAGCCGCGACGAGGGATGCTAGCGATCAAATAAATTTTGAATATGATGAATTTTTTAAGGAAACAATATATCTTATAAAATGTTCTGACGAAGCAGACGTCCGTGAAAATACTAACATCGAAGAACAAAAACTAAATTATAGTACTTTTAACTCAGGAGTCGAGAAATTCGAGAAAAAATACGGAATGGTGTCATTTTTTGACTGATATAGCAGTACTTTCCTTCTGTTGTACATTTAACAATAAGTAAAATAAAATTGCTCCAACTACCTGCAAAACTCGACTAAATAAAGCTACATCACATGTAAAGCTACTAATTTTTTTTTTTTTTTTTTTTGTCTTCAGTCATTTGACTGGTCTGATGCAGCTCTCCAAGATTCCCTATCTAGTGCTAGTCGTTTCATTTCAGTATACCCTCTACATCCTACATCCCCAACAATTTGTTTTACATACTCCAAACGTGGCCTGCCTACACAATTTTTCCCTTCTACCTGTCCTTCCAATATTAAAGCGACTATTCCAGGATGCCTTAGTATGTGGCCTATAAGTCTGTCTCTTCTTTTAACTATATTTTTCCAAATGCTACTTTCTTCATCTATTTGCCGCAATACCTCTTATTTGTCACTTTATCCACCCGTCTGATTTTTAACATTCTCCTATAGCACCGCATTTCAAAAGCTTCTAATCTTTTCTTCTCAGATACTCCGATTGTCCAAGTTTCACTTCCATATAAAGCGATACTCCAAACATATACTTTCAAAAATATTTCCTGACATTTAAATTAATTTTTGATGTAAACAAATTATATTTCTTACTGAAGGCTCGTTTAGCTTGTGCTATTCGTCATTTTATATCGCTCCTGTTTCGTCCATCTTTAGTAACTTTACTTCCCAAATAACAAAATTCTTCTACCTCCATAATCTTTTCTCCTCCTATTTTCACATTCAGCGGTCCATCTTTGTTATTTCTACTACATTTTATTACTTTTGTTTTGTTCTTGTTTATTTTCATGCAATAGTTTTTGCATAGGACTTCATCTATGCCGTTCATTGTTTCTTCTTTATCCTTTTTACTCTCGGCTAGAATTACTATATCATCAGCAAATCGTAGCATCTTTATCTTTTCACCTTGTACTGTTTCACCTTGTATTGTTACTCCGAATCTAAATTGTTCTTTAACATCATTAACTGCTAGTTCCATGTAAAGATTAAAAAGTAACGGCGATAGGGAACATCCTTGTCGGACTCCCTTTCTTATTACAGCTTTTTCTTATGTTCTTCAATTGTTATTGTTGCTGTTTGGTTCCTGTACATGTTAGCAATTGTTCTTCTATCTCTGTATTTGAACCCTAATTTTTTTAAAATGCTGAACATTTTATTCCAGTCTACGTTATCGAAAGCCTTTTCTAGGTCTATAAACGCCAAGTATGTTGGTTTGTTTTTCTTTAATCTTCCTTCTACTATTAAACTGAGCGCTAAAATTGCTTCCTTTGTCCCTATAATTTTCCTGAAACAAAATTGGTCTTCTCCTTACACTTCTTCCACTCTCCTCTCAATTCTTCTGTAAGATTCTGTAAAATTCTAGTTAAGATTTTTGATGCATGACTAGTTAAACTAATTGTTCTGTATTCTTCACATTTATCTGCCCCTGCTTTCTTTGGTATCATAACTATAACACTTTTTTTGAAGTCTGATGGAAATTCCCCATTTTCATAAATATTACACACCAGTTTGTATAATCTATCAATCGCTTCCTCACCTGCACTGCGCAGTAATTCTACAGGTATTCCGTCTATTCCAGGAGCCTTTCTGCCATTTAAATCTACTAAAATAATATTAGAAAATTTTTAGTATTAAAAACAAGAGATTAAAGACTTATGTTTTCAAGGGCAAATTACAAGATTATAAGTCTACCACCCTGGTGTAAATGAAAGGATGCAGGGGTGGTAACAATCAGTTGATCATAATTTGTTTTTTTTTTTGCTCTCTAATGAGTCGTACTAGGATTAACGTAGTTTAAAATTAAGGTTATTGTTTCATCTATTAATATTATTAAAGTAGTGTCACCTGATGAAATAATACTATATGCAACAATTACTTAATTAAAAATGTTGATAGTGGTTTGGATTTTTTAGTATAAGAATTAACTTTTTTTTATTCGGTGTACTTTCTTTTATTAATCTGTCTTACTGTAAAATGTTTATAAAACTTTATAAATGTATTTTAAGCAACACTTCAAATAAATTCAGACATCCGATTTGGTAATGTTTTTAACAAAATTAGAACCTACATTTTCTAAATTAGAACCTACATCATTTTCTAGATTGTTTAAACACTAAGATTTTCCTAAATATAGAAAATTAATAAAAGGTATGTTTTCTTTCAGAATAATTTTCAATCCTTTATTTTTTTATGATTTATTTCAAAAGTAGTCTCAAATTAAAAAAATTAAAAATTTACCTCGCAGATCAATGGATTTATTTAACAGTCTTCTTCTTAATTAATAAATCGCAGTTTTTGATCTTTAACTTTTCAGACTGTTATAACAGATAGCGAACTGCCATCAGAAACAAAATTATCTCATCTCTAGTATTTTTATACTTTTGTATGTTTTATGTTTATTTATAATATTAAACAATTCTACGTATACCTCATTTGTGTTGGTGTCTTTATGACAGTAAATCTTAAGATTTTGTTTAATAGTTTGTGATTTTTTGTTTTTTTTTTTTTGATACGGAGAGAGAATATTGAAGGGGCGTAAATACATTTTCTTTTACATAGACCAAAATATTGTAATTTAGACTCATTTCACCTCAGGGTTGAAATTATTCAAATTATGTAAATTTTTACTACTGACCGATCAAACCTTGAATATTATTTTATTATCTTTTATTTAAGAAAATAAACAAATAGCATATGACCAGAGCCGAGCACTAGTTTCTGCTTATTGTTAAAAAAAAAATAATACTACTAATAAAGACAATACTTACCGAGATATTACTTCACTTCGATATTTCATCAGTCATCTAAACGCCTATTAAAATCATACGTAGTCTGATAATTTGGTAATAATAAGATTCACTCTAACTGTAGCGCTGCAACTATCAATTTTGTTTGAATCGTTAAGAAAAAACTCTTAACACTGACAGAAGTTCTTCAAAAGGTACATGAAGCCAACCCCAATATATATATATATATATATATATATATATATAGATTATATATAGTGATTATATACATTTCAAGTGCATAACAAATTGACAAAGTATAACTCGTATATTAACGCATCGAAAAAGATCAATGCATTATTAAAGGTAAAAATATATATTAATTTTGATTATAATTTAATTACCAATAAATATTTGTTGAAATAATATTGTTCATCTCTGAACAGAACAACAGAGCTATTGACCAAAATGTAAAACCGATTTTCACTGAAATGAAGTGTCGTATATTGCTATTTTTTATTTTTTTTATTTTGTTGTTTCACAATGACTCGTATCAGAATAATGTCATTACAATTGGGGTGAAAAAAGAATTTCCAATTTTTTAACTGTGGACTAAAAAACATATCGACAATTGAATTACAAATTTACATCCGATCCAAATGTTTTTTTTGTAACGTATTAATTTTTGTTATATCGTCTGTTTACGGTTAATTTATACGCTGTACGTATATTATTGTTTTATTGTTTTTGTTTTATTTAAGTATAAAATACCGTTTTAAAAATATTTCATTCTACGGTTTTCTTTTTATAATTTGTTAATTTAGAAGAAAATTTACCAGTAAAACTAAAACTTTTTACTGTGAAACTGTATTAAAGTATTTTACACCTTTAGGAAATAATAAAGAACGGGAAGGAAGTATAGTTTATTTAAACTTTAATAAGACAAAATATACGTAAATTTGTTGACCAAAGTTTATAAATTATAACTGGTAAAGTATATTAAATGTAGCTTACCATTTTACAAAACGAAACTTCTAAATAAAGAATCTTCAAAAAAAATGATCAAAATATATTTATTTAAGATAAATAAGAAAATAAAATTAAAACAAACCTGTTCAATTATACAATTATAATACTTTTAAGACTTATAGACGTTTAGTTACTTATAGACCTAGAAAAGGCATTCGATAACGTAGACTGGAATAAAATGTTCAGCATTTTAAAAAAATTAGGGTTCAAATACAGAGATAGAAGAACAATTGCTAACATGTACAGGAACCAAACAGCAACAGTAATAATTGAAGAACATAAGAAAGAAGCCGTAATAAGAAAGGGAGTCCGACAAGGATGTTCCCTATCTCCGTTACTTTTTAATCTTTACATGGAACTAGCAGTTAATGATGTTAAAGAACAATTTAGATTCGGAGTAACAGTACAAGGTGAAAAGATAAAGATGCTACGATTTGCTGATGATATAGTAATTCTAGCCGAGAGTAAAAAGGATTTAGAAGAAACAATGAACGGCACAGACGAAGTCCTACGCAAGAACTATCGCGTGAAAATAAACAAGAAGAAAACAAAAGTAATGAAATGTAGTAGAAATAACAAAGATGGACCGCTGAATGTGAAAATAGGAGGAGAAAAGATTATGGAGGTAGAAGAATTTTGTTATTTGGGAAGTAAAGTTACTAAAGATGGACGAAACAGGAGCGATATAAAATGCCGAATAGCACAAGCTAAACGAGCCTTCAGTAAGAAATATAATTTGTTTACATCAAAAATTAATTTAAATGTCAGGAAATATTTTTGAAAGTATATGTTTGGAGTATCGCTTTATATGGAAGTGAAACTTGGACGATCGGAGTATCTGAGAAGAAAAGATTAGAAGCTTTTGAAATGCGGTGCTATAGGAAAATGTTAAAAATCAGACGGGTGGATAAAGTGAAAAATGAAGAGGTATTTCGGAAAATAGATGAAGAAAGAAGCATTTGGAAAAATATAATTAAAAGGAGAGACAGACTTATAGGCCAGATACTAAGGCATCCTGGAATAGTCGCTTTAATATTGGAAGGACAGGTAGAAGGAAAAAATTGTGTAGGCAGGCCACGTTTTGAATATGTAAAACAAATTGTTAGGGATGTAGGATTAGAGGGTATACTGAAATGTAACGACTAGCACTAGATAGGGAATCTTGGTGAGCTGCATCAATCCAGGCAAATGACTGGACAAAAAAAAAACAAAAAAAAATTACAATTTAAATGCAGTGAGTAACTTTTGGGTTGAATTTAAATTTAAAATAAATTTAAAAAAAAATCTGTTTCCGCACATCATTGCAGTGGGACGGGCAAAACGTTTTTATAGTGGTCTGGAGGTCTATTGATGTGGAAAATACAGATGCAAAAACAACTCCCTTTAACTCCTTGGTATTCTTTCGGAATTTCCCCCCTCAAATGTTTTTCTACTTTTGAGAATCGTATGTATATCAACATAACCTAACCAAACATAACCTACGCTCGCTTCTCGTCTAATTAACTAACGTTAAATATATAAATCAATGCACCAGGTTGGTCTAGTGGTGAACGCGTTTTCGCAAATCAACTGATTTCGAAGTCGAGAGTTCCAAAGAGGTCACGTTTTGAATATGTAAAACAAATTGTTAGGGATGTAGGATGTAGGGGGTATACTGAAATGAAACGACTAGCACTAGATAGGGAATCTTGGAGAGCTGCATAAAACCAGTCAAATGACTGAAGACAAAAAAAAAATACTTTTAACAAAATTCTACGCATACAAATTAGACGCATACATAGATACAACGAAATGTTGGAAAGAAGAATATTTTACTGAATTTTTGAATTCTATGATATTCCAGACGTCTCCAGTTATTTTGTCCAGCTTTGTTAAATCGGTAGCCATAGACAAATAGTTCCCTCCCTCGTTCGTGTAACCAATTTGTATATCTGTATACAAAGGGGGGATAAAAATATCTTTCATCCCCGCTTTACCACTTCAGTTCATGTTGTTAATTAGAACCCAACTATAAAATGGTGGTCAGATTTTTTTTTACATTATCTTAAACTAATTTTAGGTGTATTAATATTTT
This sequence comes from Lycorma delicatula, assembly GCF_047948215.1. Lineage (NCBI taxonomy): Eukaryota > Metazoa > Arthropoda > Insecta > Hemiptera > Fulgoridae > Lycorma > Lycorma delicatula. Next base: position 10,071,699 of record NC_134460.1, on the reverse strand, counting down.
GAATAACAGTCATTTATAGCTTAAAATAAATACGCAATATCCTGCGCTAAGTTAATTTTTCCAACTAGTTTTCCAGCTACTGCCATGTGTGTGTGTGTGTGTGTGTATATACAAATGCAGTTACTGCTACCTGGTTGCCATGCTTAACGTAGCTGCAGATATAGCGCAATGTAAGTGTAGTTGTATCGGTAAACATGCAGTATGAAACAGATGCCAGTCGATCACTCCTAAGCGGTGTGGTTAACTGAAACCTAATCACCAATGAATCCCGATCTAACATTCAATACCAGAGTCTAGCGTTCAAATCAATATAAAATGAACTGTCTTTACAAGTCTCTAACCTCAGAACAAAACCTCATTTACAAAGTAATAAAAATGAATCGAGATACAAAAGGACCTAACGAACATAACAATAAGAAGGAACAAACACTGGAGAGAGAAACCTAAAAAAAAAACAAAAAAAAAACTGTACAATGTTCGCGGGATTCTAAGAGATCGAAAACAGAAAAACCAAAAAAAATATGATCAGAGAAAAGGAAAAAAGAGTTGTCCTTGAAGATGAAAAATTCTGGGAAGAGAACAAGAAAGAAAATTAAAAAAAACAACGATATTTAGCGTGGTCCGTTGTCCTCGAAACGAGAAAAATGAAACACTGAAATGGATGCATTTGTCAATGTTCAATTTACGCTTGAACATAAAGTAAAAAAAAATATTTCAAACTGAAAACCTCTTCAATTATTGAAAATCTGGGAAAACATCTTTTAAATAATTATTTAAAGAAAACTTTCCGGTAATTCTGCATCGAAAAATTACTGTCTTCTAAGGAATACTTTTTTAGGAACTGTTTTCTTAAAATATTAATAATGTTATCATAAATATAATAAAATCTAAACTAACAAAATTAGGGGAAAAAATTGCATAATTATATAAAAAAAGAAAAATATATGTATTTTGGACACAACAAAGAAGATTACGGTTTAAAAAAGAAACACCATTCGGACATTTAGAATCCCGTTAATAAGAAAGAATATATTTCTTTTTCTTCTAGCTTAATATGCATTAAAATTGAATTAATGTACAACTAAATAGAATGGGATGAATATGATTAATTTTTCTGACACAAATATTAAAGAATTTCTCAATCATTTAGAGCTAAAAATTATATAATGATAATGACAGCCCTGATAATTTGACTTTCTGTAGGTTTATTTATTAATTCAGTAATTTATTCATTAATTAAGTAAATTATTACCGAAAAATTACAGTTCCATATCTGTACACACATCGTAAAATATTTTTATTTATAATAAGTTTTCTGTCAAATTCTTTAACCGCATGGAAATTAAGATTTTTAATATTAAACCGTTATTCTAAATTGAGTCTAGACGTTTGTCGGATAAAAGGAAAGAAAAAAAGAAGAACCGCTGTAAAAGAAGGTGAAAAAGAAGGTATATAAGTAACACTGATAGAAGGAAGGAGCGTGTGGTGAAAGGAATTATTTTTGTGAAGGGTTTAGAACGTTAACAGCTTGTCTGAAAATATCACAGCTATAAGGTGAGAATGAGCCGAGAGATTCAGAGGGAACTTGAGAAATGACTGACCCGCTTCAAGGCAACGTTAAGTTAAGATAGCTTTACGAATGTCCCTAATGTTTCACTCGCAAAGCCTGACTTATTTCAAGTGCCATTCCTCTGCTAACACTTTCAAATCACTCGTTAATATATTTTTTTTATTAAAACCACTTATATCCGTTTTAACATCCAAAAGAATATTCAATTAATTTTTTCCTATTTTTTAATTTTTCTTTGTTAAAAAGTAACGTTAAACAAATTTACTTAATTACACTGGTCAACATGATTTTTGTCTCACGAGTACCAATAGGTGTACTTAATGCAGTTTTTTATCCTGCATTCAAATATGTTATCACTCACAGTTTTTTTGTTATTTTAATTTTTTTACATGCTTTAAAAGGTTTTTCATCCATTTGTCCATTGCCAAGTAAATGCTCCTAGAGCATTGTAAATATGATGGAACCAAATGAGCTAACTCAAACGGTAGCACTGCTACTGTTGTGTTTGTTCAGACGTGTATAGACATATACAAACGTGATCTAGTGTAGCACACATTCATCAGAACGATGAGTTTTGAGACAGTAGTGAACCAGTAAACACGTCATTGTGAGTGCATGGTGTGTGTCTGAATTATTGTGTATCGCATATATACAACTATTTCTTTTAATTAGTCGTTAGTCACAAAATGCCTTGAGTTTGTTTAAATCATCCTAATAATTTTTGTTGTGTATGTAGTGAAGTGAAGCTCAATCCTAAAAGCGAAACCTTACTCCATTAGTAAAGAAGTGTCATGAAATTTATTTTGGGTGTAAAGTCGGGGCGAAACAAGGGCCTGGATCCCACATAGCTGTTGTTTATCGTGTTCTATGCTTTTCACTGCAGGAAAAAACGACACACGCCACATGCCATTTGCTATCCCTATGATTTGGAGGGAACTTAAATATCACTCTTCTAACTGTTATTTCTGCTTAACAAACATTTACGGGATTACGTCAAAACCAAAAAACAGCGATGTACCCTAACTTGCAATCTGCAATGAGACCAGTTCCACGCTGCGAATAATTGCCCATACCAAAGGTTCCAGAACATGTGACATTAGGTGAAGAGAGCACAGAGTCTGATGGAAGTAAGGAAGGAAAAGGAACAGATTCTGGTGATACAACTTTTGAATAAAGCAGTTCATCATCTGAGTCTCATTTACAGACTCATGAAAATCTTAACGATCTTATACGAGATTTAAAGTTATCCAAAAATCGGTTTGAAATGCTTGCTTCCCGGCTAAAAGGATGGAATCTTCATCAAAAGAATACAAAGATAAGTACTTATGGCAATCGTCATTCTGAATTTAAAGACTATTTTTCTGAAGAAAATGGCTTAATTTTTTGTAATGAGATTTTTTCTCTTATGGAGACACTTTGTAATGAACATAACCCAACAGAATGGCGCTTGTTCATTAATTCTTCTAAAGTTAGTTGAAAAGCTGTGCTTCTGCTTAATGGCAATAAATTCCGATCGGTACCTCGGGCTCACTCTTCTAGTGTGAAAGAAACATATGAAAACTTTAAATTTATATTGAAAAAGTTTCAATATGCAGTGTACGAATGTGGAATATTTGTGGTGATTTGAAGGTAATTGCACTTATTCTTGACCTGCAGTTATACAAAGTACCGTTGTTTTTTTGTGTGAATGGGCTAGTAGGGTCAGAAAAATACCATTTCTTTAGTAAAGAATGGCCTAACTAAATGTAAATCACTCATTCCTGAACAGAAAAATGTGAAACATGACCTACTGCGTAATTCTAAAAATGTGTATCTACCTCCGTTACATATAAACTAGGATTAATGAAGAATTTCGCCAAGGCCATGGACAATACTTCTTACTGGTTTCATCTACTTAAAATAGAGGTTTCCTAAAATTAGTGATGCAAAATTAAAGAAGGAATTTTTGTGGGTCCACAAATACGATCACTAATGATGAAAAGTTTGAGGAATTATTGAATCTAGTGAAGAAAGCAGATTGGCAAGCATTAAAAAATGTTAGTCAGAGTTTTTTGGGAAATTGAAAGGCGTAAAATTACCGTGATATTGTCAACGATCTTATAACATCTTATAAAAATTTGGGTAGTAATATATTCTTAAAATTACACTTCCTGTACTCGCACCTAGATTTCTTACCGGAAAAACTTGACGCATTGAGCGATGAGCACGGGGAACACTTTCATCAGGAGATTTTAGCTAAGGAAAAGAAGTATCAAGGCGAATGGAATTCTAATAAGCTGGCCGATTATTGTTGGACCATCAAGAGGGATGTTCCACAGGCGAAATACAGCAGAAAATCGTCATTTCTTAGTTTCTAGGTTAAATGTTGGAATATTGTGTAGTTAAGAATGCAACCAATAGAATATTAAAATGTTTGAAATTATAAATGTCTGCCACTCGGAAACCTTGAGTGATGGGGAAAAAACCGATATCATATTTGAATTAAGGAGAAAAAATGCTAAAAGAATCACAAATTTTTCTTCCTGAAACAAAAAAAAATTTTTTTCTATTCTCCAGTGTTATAAAATTTGGTTTACGTAAATAATTAGATGATATTTTTAGAGATAAAGAAATTAATTTTCAAAACAGTAATTGTTTTTTTTTTTTACTGGTTCTATAAATAAGGAAGTATATTTCCTTAATACTAAAACGTCTTTTCGGTTACCTAATTATGCACCGGATTAAACGACTAAAATCTATCCAATATGCTTATAAAGCTGCGCTTAAACTACACCCGGTAGTGTTTCTTGCTTCCTAGTACATATCCAAGGGCTTTGCTGAAAGAAATAATTGCTAAAAAGATTTTCTGGTTTAAACGTTAGAATAATTTCAGCTGGAGTGTAATAATTCCTACTGACTGATTTACAGCTAAAGATTTTAAGATAAATTACATACTGAACCTTATAAGTTCACCTTGGAACACTTAGAGAATTCCAAATTATCAATGTGTTCAGTATATAAAAAGCTGGATTTTAATGCTTAGTACAGCGGTACAGTTTGCAAGTTTTCCTTAATTAAATGGAATTTTTAAAAATAAGGTAGAGAACCGATTTGTTAGAATAAATATAACTATTCTGTGGAAAATAATAACAGTACAAGGTGAAAAGATAAAGATGCTACGATTTGCTGATGATATAGTAATTCTAGCCGAGAATAAAAAGGATTTAGAAGAAACAATGAACGGCATAGATGAAGTCCTACGCAAGAACTATCGCGTGAAAATAAACAAGAACAAAACAAAAGTAATGAAATGTAGTAGAAATAACAAAGATGGACCGCTGAATGTGAAAATAGGAGGAGAAAAGATTATGGAGGTAGAAGAATTTTGTTATTTGGGAAGTAGAATTACTAAAGATGGACGAAGCAGGAGCGATATAAAATGCCGAATAGCACAAGCTAAACGAGCCTTCAGTAAGAAATATAATTTGTTTACATCAAAAATTAATTTAAATGTCAGGAAAAGATTTTTGAAAGTCTATGTTTGGAGTGTCGTTTTATATGGAAGTGAAACTTGGACAATCGGAGTATCTGAGAAGAAAAGGTTAGAAGCTTTTGAAATGCGGTGCTATAGGAGAATGTTAAAAATCAGATGGGTGGATAAAGTGACAAATGAGGAGGTATTGCGGCAAATAGATGAAGAAAGAAGCATTTGGAAAAATATAGTTAAAAGAAGAGACAGACTTATAGGCCACATACTAAGGCATCCTGGAATAGTCGCTTTAATTTTGGAAGGACAGGTAGAAGGGAAAAATTGTGTAGGCAGACCACGTTTGGAATATGTAAAACAAATTGTTAGGGATGTAGGATGTAGAGGGTATACTGAAATGAAACGACTAGCACTAGATAGGGAATCTTGGAGAGCTGCATCAAACCAGTCAAATGACTGAAGACAAAAAAAAAGTGGAAAATAAAATGTTCTTTGTGTAATGAATAGGGATAAAGATGTATTTCATTTTATCTGTGTAAGCCCTGCCTTTGGGAAATTTTGAATGAGATACTTGGATAAAAGCTAATTGATTTTCTGATGAACTGATGTAAAGTTTTATTGCTAACGAACTGGACAGCTTGGTTTGCAAATTTGTATGGAAATCTCGTTATAAATTGTGTAAAAAGTTTAGTTATAAAGTAGAACTTCGGTGTTTTAATAAACGTGCGTGTGAATTAGGTTCCAGAATTGTATACCGAGTAGCAACTTAAAACCGAGCTGCAACAGACTAAACACACTTGCAACATGCAACAACTTATCAATAAAATTTTTTAACCAAGGATATTTCGATTGAGCGCCCCGCACAGCGAACTTTTTCTGAGCTCGCGTATTTATAATGAGTCACCTAACGCAAAATGTTTTAATCAATACCAACGATTTCTTGTTGATTATTTGCTTTCAGTTCATAAATAGTCTGAAGATTGGATACAAAAAATATACCCTTCAAGTATCCTAAAAGGAAAAGATCGCAACTAGGAAAACTGTGTAACGAAGTTCCCCAGTTCCTGACAGTTCGTTCTTCTCGCATGAACAAGTGCTAAAGAATCGTTTTACGTGTGACACATTGTTCCATATGTTGGAAGAAGCCATGCTCCTTTTCACGCTCTGTTAACCGAGCGAAAAATTCTTTGAAATTTGTACGGTTCACATCTGCATTGACAGTCTAGTTAAGATGTTATGCCCAGCTGTACGATTACAATAAACAACACAACATACACCAATTTCTAATCGTGAACTGAACACTCAAATATCCGGTGAGGATTTCAGTCTTCTAATATCTGGAGTTTTGCGAATTAATAAGCCCAGATAATTGGAACCGTGTGTTATCTGATACACAATGCAACAAAGGATTTATCTGTTCGTTAAAAAAGCTTTTGAAAAGTCGTTCGCAATAATTAAGATATTTCAGTTTGTCTATTTTCTTAAATTGTAGCACAGTTGTTACACAATATGATTTCAAATTTAAACCGTGTAGAAGCAATGTTGATATTTTACAAAACTTTATTGCGATAAGTTACGAACAAATGTTTTAGAACCTGCAGAAAACCCACCGGGTTGGTCTAGTGGTGAACGCGTCTTCCCGAATCAGCTGATTTGGAAGTCAAGAATTCCAGCGTTCAAGTCCTAGTAAATGCAATTACTTTTATACAGATTTGAATATTAAATCGTGGATACCGATGTTCTTCGGTGGTTGGGTTTTAAATAATCACACATCTCAAAAATGGTCGAACTGAGACGGTACAAGATTACACTTCACTTACATTCATACATGTCATTCTCATTCATCCTCTGAAGTAATACATGAACAGTAATTCCCGGAGGCTAAACAAGAAAAAGAAAGAAAGGTCCTGCAGAAATTCTTTTCTTTATACCTCGACTATGACCTCTGTTGGCCTAAGATAAGGTTGTCTATTTCGGTTTGCGTTTGAAACCGAAAATATTGCACGACATTTCTATCCAAATCATGTAAGCTACACTTTGCTGAAATACTTTTTTCTTTTTTTTTCTCTCAGCTCCCCTGGGCCGGACCGACTTGTTGGTATTACGCCGCCCAGGGGAATGTCTTTAAACTCAAATAGGCCTCCCCACCTATCGGCTACATACCGGCAAGGCAGGTCGGCCTACCGGTTAGCTCTTTATGAGAGTTCTTTATCAATATTGCCCCCTTGGGGACCCAAAAGGGCAATACTAATACACCACGCCAGACCCAGTTCGCCGCGACGCGGTACCGGGCCCCTTCAGTATTCAGTGTGCTGTTGCCTGACTGTTACCCGTGGAGTCCTTGGTGGCTCATCAGTGCCAACACACCGCAGCATGCTGGACCTCACCCGCAAGGCTGTCCACCCAGTCCTATTCTAGCCAACACCTTGTCTTCTCTCATCGGAGTATTTCTGTAGAACAACTTGTCTAACAAAACTAGCAAAATTATTCCAGTTTGACTCGTTTCTTAGCATGCAGTCTATTGTTGTCTCTGGAGTTATACCTGTGAGTGCCTTACTATGTCTAAGTGCGTCCCACCTATTGCACTCAAAAAAGGTGTGCTCAGCATCATCTATCTCGTTGCAGTAGTCGCAAATTGGCTCTTCTCTCTTGCCTATTTTGTGCAGGTAGTTATTAAAGGAACCATGTCCTGTAAAAAACCGCGATAGGTGACGATCAACCTCACCAAATCTTCTCGACAACCATGGCTTGATGTTGGGGATGAGGGTTCTCGTCCATCGACCCACAGCTTCCTGCGACCATCTTTCCTGCCAGATATTATAAACGGCATCCCTGACCTCTTGTTCTGGCTTGCCTTGTGCCCTCTCCACCCTCTTTTTTGCGATTAGGTCAATAGGAGGTGTACCCGATAACTTTTACGTGAATATTTGAGGCGTTTCTTGAAAGTATTCAGAACGCATATAATCTTTCACCTCTAGCAATCATTTCCTCTATCGAATAAGGTATTTTAGAAAATCACAACTGCAAACAATCAAACTACACTGCACTGAAGAGTGAAGGAGTTTAAAACTGGCCAAAATAGTCGACAGTAGTAACATAAAACAACCAATAGTTGTGCTAGTAATAGATGTGACAGTAACAGTATTAAAGTGACAAATAATTGCAATTCGAACCGGCAGTTTTTGTACATAAATGAACTGTGTAATACTGTTAGGAAAAAGATTAAAAATACAGTGACTACAATTATATTTAATAAAATAAATTTTTTTTCAGAAATGATTTATTCGAAAAATTAGACCGTATTTATGTTTTAAAATTATTTTCTTTTTGTATTGTCTTATTTCTTCTTTTCTTTTCTAGTTTATCAATGTTTTACATGTTTTTATTTCAAGGTCAATCCTTCCAATGATTTATAAGTTGTGTATAGTGTGAAATTATTTTTATTTATTTAATTTTTTTTGTTTGGTTTCTGTTTAATTACGACTTTATAATATTTTTACTATTATTACTAATTAACACTTAACCGGTCACGCTCTTTTTATAGCATTACTAGTCGCGTCAAGACACTACGAACCGAACATTCGTAAATTAAATTAATAATACTTAAATTCGAAAAAGAAACTATTTTTTATTCAAATAAAAATAAATATTTCCTTGTTTAAAACAAAATAATCAAAGAAAAACAGAAATTACAAAACCTTGTAAAAAATAAAGATCTTCATTTTAGATGAACTTTGCTGGGGTAAAAATATAATTATTCCCGATTGATTATTGAACACAAACTTACAACACATCTGTAAAGATGTTTTCAAATAAAAATATTTGAACTGAGCCGAAACATCAATGCACAATTTGCCTGGCAGTCAAATTGATGTCCTGAACTGTACATTTGTATCATTTTTTCTTAAATTTATTATTTCAGAGTAAGAAATTCTTTATTCCAACATTAATCGCAATCTTTACAAATAAAAGAAATATGATTTTTAAAAATATGGTGCCCACATTTCACACAAACAATTTTATATTTATTATCGTTGGTGCTCGGGCAAAGGTGACCGTTTACGTTTCTTTCTAACTTCCACACCTCGCTCCACTGGTTGCTGAACTTCAACTACAATAATGACGTGTTCTTCAAAATATATTTCTATTTTGTTTAAGTTTTTTTCGGTTTCCCGGGGTGAGATACCTTTTAACAAGTAAATGTTTTACTAAAATGTGGCCTAAATTTTTAAGAAAATCTTTCGCAATAGTGTAACATAACTACTAGTCGTATCGGGTCAAATAGTTTATTTTTGTTACTTATATTACACAAACCAAAGGAAGCTGGATACTGACTGATAGAACGGACTACGATACGAGATTAGCAGGCTTGCCAACCTAATACCGTTGAGGTATATATTAAACTTTAAATATAAAATAGTGCTTCGGGCCATATAGACCCGACGCGACAAGTTAAGGGTTAATTACTTGCTTTATTTAAATTAAATTAAAATATGTTTTAAATACATTAATATAAACAGAATTATGTATGTTAAGTACTATTATCGTACGATTGTAGACTATATGAACGAGTCATCATCTAAAAATTATAAAAGTGGTCTTTTTGGTAAAGTGACTTTTCATCTGAATTTTGGCAGAATTCGCATTCCGTTATGTAATAATGTATCGGGATCAGTAAAGACGATTAAGTAAAACTTCTAAATTCCTATTTCCTCAGTAGACCCGGTTTAGAATGCTTATTATTCTTAAGAATAACTTTATCTCACGTTAGGACTTTTTTTTTTTCTCTCAGCTCCCCTGGGCCGGACCGACTTGTTGGTATTACGCCGCCCAGGGGAGTGTCTTTAAACTCAAATAGGCCTCCCCACCTACCGGCTATATACCTGCATGGCAGGTCGGCCTACCGGTTAGCTCTTTTTGAGAGTTCTTTATTAATATTGCCCTTTTGGACACCACGCCAGACCCAGTTCGCCGCGACGCGGCGCCGGGTCCCTTCAGTATTCAGTGTGCTGTTACCTGACTGTTACCCGTGGAGTCCTTGGTGGCTCATCAGTGCCAACACACCGCAGCATGCTGTGGACCTCACCAGCAAGGCTGTCCACCCAGTGCTATTCTAGCCAACACCTTGTCTTCTCTCATCGGAGTATTTCTGTACAACAACTTGTCTAACAAAACTAGCAAAATTATTCCAGTTTGACTCGCTTCTTAGCATGTAGTCTATTGTTGTCTCTGGAGTTATACCTGTGACTGCCTTACTATGTCTAAGTGTGTCCCACCTATTGCACTCAAAAAAGGTGTGCTCAGCATCATCTATCTCGTTGCAGTAGTTGCAAATTGGCTCTTCTCTCTTGCCTATTTTGTGCAGGTAGTTATTGAAGGAACCATGTCCTGTAAAAAACTGCGATAGGTGATGATCAACCTCACCAAATCTTCTCGACAACTATGGCTTGATGTTAGGGATGAGGGTTCTCGTCCATCGACCCACAGCTTCCTGCGACCAACTTTCCTGCCAGATATTATAAACGGCATCCCTGACCTCTTGTTCTGGCTTGCCTTGTGCCCTCTCCACCCTCTTTTTTGCGATTAGGTCAATAGGAGGTGTACCCGATAACACGCACAGGGCGGCATAGGACACTGTCCTGTATGCGGACACAACACCTAGGAGCACACACCTGTGCGTCCTCGCCAGTCTCTCTTTGTTGCGCCTGATGGCGATAGAGCGCCACCAGGCCGGAACGGCATACATAAGCGAAGACACAACGGTGGTCGCCAGTAAACGGCGCTTTGAGGCCCGATGGGCATTCTGCGATGACATAATGATGTTTAGACTTTTTATCTTTTCTGCCTTGTTGCATACATCGACTATGTGCTCGGTGTATCTACCGTTTTTCTGGAGGATAACTCCTAAGTACTTGATGTTATTCGCTTCTTCTATAGCATGACCGTTGATGGAAATATTGAACGGTTCTAGCACTCTTCTACCCGTAAAGGCAATACACCGGCATTTTTCCGTAGACAGTTGCAGACCCCTGGACCTCAACCACTCCTGTATAGTGTCGATGGCTGCATACACCCTCTCCCGCACCTCCAAGGCCGTCCTTCCCTCTACGAGGACTGCAAGGACATCTGCATAAGCCAGGACCTGGACGCCGACAGGAAACTCCTTCTGAAGGAGTTCATTTATAATCACCAGCCACAACAACTGCCCCAGAACAAAGCCCTGCGGAACTCCACCGTGCATTTGAAAATGTACTGTTTCTTCCTGTGCTTCTACCAGACATCCTCTGTTGGACAAGTAACATTCAATTTGCCTACGCAGGTACGGGCTGAGGCCCCTAGCCGCAATTGCGTCATTAATATGACCCCAACCAATAGCCCCGAACGCGTTTTTTATGTCTAGTGACAGCATCAGTGGAATTCACCTGGTTCGCCAAGTGCCTCTCTTCACCTCGTCGGCCCATCCCGAAATTCGGCAGATAGCCTGCACGGTGGATCGCCCCCGCATAAACCCGTACTGGTTAGGACTGATTCCGGCTCCCTCTTCTAGTTCTTTGATTATGCGGCCAGCATCTTTTCTACTAGCTTCCCCATCATGTTAAGGAGGCTCAGGGGTCTATAGGTTATATCTTCCTCCGAAGAGGTGCCTTTAGGTAGGAATACCACTCTGGCCTCCTTCCAGCAGTCGGGGAAGTCTCCGTTCTCCATGCCGTGGCTGGCAATCTCGAGCATCTCCCAGGGAGCCCTCTGAACCAGCCCCTTGATCACTGCCGCGGGAATCTTGTCCGGGCCAGGGCTCTTTTTGGTTGCCAAACTCCTCGCCGCAAGTTGTAGCTCTTCCATGGTGAATCTTCTATTGTCGCAAGGTGTGGATCTCACGATATCAGGCACTGTATGCGGGAACAACCTGACTACCTCGCTTGCAACACTGGTCTTATTGAGGATAGGCATACGTCTCCCGAACTTTTTGGTCACAATACGATATGCCTGGCTCCAGGGATTGCTGTCAAGCTCTTCGCAGAGCCTGATCCAGCAATCCTTTTTACGTCTCTTAATAGCCTTATTGAGCGTTCTTCTTGCCTCGAGGTATCTATTGGCTATTTCCTGGTACCCTTCTCTGTTATTTCTAAGAATACGTTGTTTCCTTCTCCTAAGGGACTGGAGCTCTTCTCTCATTGCTTCAATTTCAGCAGTCCACCAATATACGGAGCGCCTCCTTGTATTGTTAGCTGCCATTCTGTCCATTTCCTGCTTTATTATATTAGATAAAGCCTCAGGTGATTGTTGATGTCTATCAGACAGCCTACTTGCAGTCCTGTTGACGATTTGTTCTATTTGTACTGATGAGAATCTCGGTGGGGGGGAGTGCACTTCACGCCTGAAATCTACGTCTTTCAGATCCAAGATAGAGACGCGGTGATCGCTCGCTATATCTTTTGAGAGAACATCCACTGGTACTGATTCCTCCTCCACCTACAGTCCAGGATGGTGAGGTGAAGCACCAACCGATGACCTCTCGCTACGTACGAGGGCGTGTCGTCATTAATGCAGATGCAGCCGGCAGTTTCCAGGAGATTGGCAAGGATCTGTCTCCTCCTGTTGGTGTGTCGACTGCCAGCCGCCACCATTTTGCTGTTAAAATCACCCAACATTACGATCCTCTTGGTTGAATTGGTAATCACACCTTGTAAAGTATCGATGAAGTTAGTAAAGTCCGCGATCGCAATGTTGGACTTACAAAACGTTACGTTAGGACTTACAAAACCGTTATGATCCTGAATGGGAATTAGATAAACAATGGCGTTTAAATTTTTATTCTGACAAAATAGCCACATGAATGTGAAGTTTTTGACTAGCAAGTATTGTTTTCTGTACTAGTTAAAAAATGTTTATTTATTAAAAAATATATATAAATACTTTAGCATATCTACGAGTTATTTTGGATAAGTATTCAGCTTTCTAGGTTTCACAAAATGTTGTTACAACGTACTGTGACTCGCTGTTCTTGTTTTAATTAAATAACCAGTCAACGATGGATAATTTTATTACAGTTACATCATATTTCAAAATAAACATTACGTAAAGAACTAAACAATTTACGAATAGCGCATTTTATTTTGTATATAAAAAAAAATGGAAATACGCTTTAACCATACCTAATATTTCATTGTTAAATTATATTTTTATTTACATTTATTAATGAATAATTATTCCTACGGTGAAATCAGTAATTACAATTTTACTTTCCTTTTCTTTATATCAATTTTTAGTTTAAAATGAGGTAATTTAAAGTAAAAGTTTATATTATTCGTAAAAGTGACCGAAATAAGGGAACTGACCGATTTGTATTACAAAATTGAACAAGGTGGTAAAATATCCGTTCCGTTCCAAATAGTGTAAACATAGGGCACAGATATAATCGTGTACTGTAGATTTTTTATAGTTAATGTTTTTAAAAAGTCATATATTTTTATTCCCGTCACGTGGCCATAAAACGTCGTATCTCGGATAAGCGGGATCACAGTTAATGTTGAATTAGGGAGAATAGCGTCGGTGTAGTAATAGAATGTATAAGAAGACAGTAAAGAGTACGACCTTACAAGCCGGCGTTATATTTTATAAAGACTGGGAAGATTGCAATAAAGTAGAATTAAGTTTCTCTCTAACAAGAAATGCTAAAGGAAATGAAACGACACGAGTAATCGATTAGTACGAGATGAAGAGCAAAACTTAACCGAATTGAAGTGTAAAGAAAAGTACCTTTGCTTTAATAATAAAAAAAGAAGTTTTTTCTATATATATACTTATCCTTTTCTTAAACCCTTATTCTCTTTAATACGAAAAATTAACTGGACTACAAGTCATTTACAGGGTTTTCGATTTTTCATTTGATTCTATTTATTCTAAAAAATATGGAGTTCAAGAAAACATATTTTTCAACTCTTAATATACGAATGTAGCTAAATTATTTTTCTTATAATTTTTTTATTTTTATATATTTGATATCTTGATTTCTCTCGCGTATTTTTTCATTATTTTAAAAGAATCCACTATTTGATAATAGAATTATTACAAAAAAAAATCCACAGAAATAATTATTAGGTATTAAAATTGTTTAATCAAAATGTAACTGAAAAATAATGAGCAAAATGTGTTAGAATAAATCGATAATGCACAAAAGTTTCTGCGTACTTCAGAGACTTTAGGTCAATCCACAAATTGCTGGAATAAATTAATTATTCACTTATTCAGTATGGAGCTCGACAAAAAAACATTTTCTGAATGGGAATCCACCATTAACGAGGATATTTCCAGAACGAAATATTCTCGTTAAATAACTTAATTAAATTTTTAGGACAACGTAGCCAAATATTAACAACGTAATAACAATGTAGCCAAATAACAAATAAACTTTGAAGAGCGAAACAGTTTCAAGCATTCGCGGTCGCCATATAAAGTTGACCGCATTCTATCGCCTAATCCAGGCTTCTAAATAAAATTTTCCCGTCATTAAATTATTCAGAATTTACTAATAAGGGAAGCAATTTTAGGCCTCAGATTAATAGTAGAAGGAAGATTAAAGAAAAACAAACCAACATACTTGGCGCTTATAGACTTAGAAAAGGCATTCGATAACGTAGACTGGAATAAAATGTTCAGCATTTTAAAAAAATTAGGGTTCAAATACAGAGATAGAAGAACAATTGCTAACATGTACAGGAACCAAACAGCAACAATAACAATTGAAGAACATAAGAAAGAAGCCCTAATAAGAAAGGGAGTCCGACAAGGATGTTCCCTATCTCCGTTACTTTTTAATCTTTACATGGAACTAGCAGTTAATGATGTTAAAGAACAATTTAGATTCGGAGTAACAGTACAAGGTGAAAAGATAAAGATGCTACGATTTGCTGATGATATAGTAATTCTAGCCGAGAGTAAAACGGATTTAGAAGAAACAATGAACGGCATAGATGAAGTCCTACGCAAGAACTATCGCATGAAAATAAACAAGAATAAAACAAAAGTAATGAAATGTAGTAGAAATAACAAAGATGGACCGCTGAATGTGAAAATAGGAGGAGAAAAGATTATGGAGGTAGAAGAATTTTGTTATTTGGGAAGTAAAATTACTAAAGATGGACGAAGCAGGAGCGATATAAAATGCCGAATAGCACAAGCTAAACGAGCATTCAGTAAGAAATATAATTTGTTTACATCAAAAATTAATTTAAATGTCAGGAAAAGATTTTTGAAAGTATATGTTTGGAGTGTCACTTTATATGGAAGTGAAACTTGGACGATCGGAGTATCTGAGAAGAAAAGATTAGAAGCTTTTGAAATGCGGTGCTATAGGAGAATGTTAAAAATCAGATGGGTGGATAAAGTGACAAATGAAGAGGTATTGCGGCAAATAGATGAAGAAAGAAGCATTTGGAAAATTATAGTTAAAAGAAGAGACAGACTTATGGCCACATACTAAGGCATCCTGGAATAGTCGTTTTAATATTGGAAGGACAGGTAGAAGGGAAAAATTGTGTAGGCAGGCCACGTTTGGAATATGTAAAACAAATTGTTAGAGATGTAGGATGTAGAGGGTATACTGAAATGAAACGACTAGACTAGATAGGGAATCTTGGAGAGCTGCATCAAACCAGTCAAATGACTGAAGACAAAAAAAAAAAAAACTAATAAGTGCCAGTTGTGTGAAACATGTGCTTTAAAAATTGCTGACAACCGTGGAGGAAGAAATTAAAATGGAAATAAAGAAAATACAAGATTTAATAGTAAGGATAAATTAAGAAAATATAAAAAAGGAAAGAATCACAGGTATTGGGTTCTTCGGTGACGTAGGTTTGGAAGAGTTTAATGAAGATAATAGAAAGAATAGCGAGAGTAAAGGAAACTTTTCAGTAAGATGAGGAAATTATTATGTCGTAAACGTCTGACCTTAGAATTAAGGAAGAGGTTAGTCAAATTTCGGTACGGATTTTCGTGTTGAATGGAAGTGAAGCGTGGGCGATGATGAAGAGGAAAAGGGACTGGATAGAGGCTTTTGAGATGTAATACAAAGAAGAAAGACACGCGGCAAGTACAGAGAAGAAAAGGAAATTGTTAAGAGATTTAGTTAAATCTTTTTAACTAAATGTGAAGTTCATAAAAGAAAAAATAAAACGAGAAGGAAGATGGATGAAGTTAGTCGATTAGGTGAAAATTGGAAACTAAAAGGGGACGAAGGAGAAGACTTGGGATACAAATAGATGGAGACAGCGGTAGTGTAAGTGACCTCTTTCTTTTTCCTGTTTAGCCTCCGGTAACTACCGTTTAGATAATTCTTCAGAGGATGAATGAGGATGATATGTATGAGTGTTAATGAAGTGTTAGTCTTGTATATTCTCAGTTCGACCATTCCTGAGATGTGCCGTTAATTGAAACCCAACCACCAAAGAACACCGGTGTATCCACGATCTATTATTCAAATCCATGTAAAGGTGTAAGTGACCTGCCGCCAGGCAGGTTGTATGATAATGTCCATCTTAAACTTTTCTGCCATTCATTTAAATCCGTAACTGTGTAAGAGAGAGAGAAACAGAAAGAGAGACAGTGAGAGAGAGAGAAAGAAGTTGAAAATATAAGGTTTGTGTTTCAATTGTTTGTCAGGAAAACATAAAAGCTAGCAATAAAGCATCTTAGTTCTTGCAAAATTTGTAGCAAGAAGTACAATACCTTGATACAGTTTCCACAAAATGCAAAAATGATGGACAGCGTAAAAACTATTAAAGGAAATCAGAACTCGGTGTTTAGTGTAACGTCCTATTTAAGCGCAAATAAGTTTAGTTTTGCTGTGGTTTTGTCAGCAGCAATCGTCTCAGTATTAAACCCCGGTGTACCTCACTTATGCAGAATTCTTTTGGACTCTGGTTCACAATAGAATTTTATCATTTAAAGACCGGTTCGAAAATTGAGTCCAATGACAATAATTATTACACGCAAGCTGAAATTTTAGTTTAACTTGAAAAACTAACCTAAAAGATTAGTTTCCCAAAAAAAAAGTGTATTTAATTGAAAATTAAAACAATTAAAATATACTGTAATAGTAAAACAAACTTGAAATTATATTTAAATCAATTTTTATTAATTAACTAAAAAATAATAATTTATTTTGAACCGGAATCCAGTAAAATCATAAACCAGTTCATACACAACAAATTAAGTATTTTTAAATCAACCGAATTCAAATAAAATGTATAAAATAAATTTTAAGAAATGAAAAATATTAATACAGCATTAAAATAGTTTGACCGTTAATAATTCGACATTCGAAGCAAATATCCAATTTTCAGAGTGTTTATGGTTGTAATTAATAAATACTTTTTAAAAATGATCCAATAATTTATAATTTCTTAATTTAGTATTTCAAATGCAAATCCGCTGAATCAAAAAAAAAGAAAACAATTATGAATTTGATACCACAGGATTCTCTGTCTTTGGCTTCAATTTTTGCAATATTATAAAAGTTAAAATTTCATTATTTACCCTGTTTAACCCTTCATCCAGTCAGATTGATGTAGGGTAAAATTTGCGTCGTAAATCAGCTGATTACGAAGTCGAGAGTTCTCAAGTTAGAATCCTAATAAAAGGTGGTTTCTTTTATTTGGATTTGAATACTAAATCGTGGATACTGGTGTTCTTTAGTGGTTGGGTTTCAATTAACTACACGTCTTAAATATGATCGGCCTGAGTCTGTGTAAGAACATACCTCAATTACACATTAAAAGGGTTCCTTTTAATGAAAAGGAACCCTTTTGCCTTCGGGCTCTGAATCCAGAAAGTTGCGTGGGATATTTGGAGACTTCCAAAATATTCATAAGAAATGAATGAATGACCCTTCATCCAAATACAGAACCAGTTTTTTGGAAATCATAATTTAACAGTTTTTTTTTAATAATCGGTATTCGTGATTATTAAAAAAAGTGAATAGCAGATATAACTAATTTTACCCGATTAATTTTTTTACGCAATGCACTGAAACTACAGATTATATTAATAAACTACAAAACACAGAAGGTAGCCAGAAGGTAGAAAATAGCCTTCAGTAGTAGCATCTTTCCTAGTAGCGCTGTCAAGCGGAAAGCTAGAAAAGCAAACTACAGTCATGCGCGTAACTAAAAGTATTCTTTCACCCGACTACGTCCAAAGGAAGAGTAGTAATATATTTAACTGTTATGTATATTTATTTGTTTCCTTCCATAGCTTCACAGATCCAACCAATTACAACCAACTTTATGGTAGTAACAGGTCTCTTCTGTCTACCCCACCGGCTTAGTCTATTGGTGAACTCGTCATCGCAAATCAGCTGATTTAGAAGTCGGGAGTTCTAAGCATCAAATCCTAGTAAAGGCAGTTAATTTTATATGGATTTGAATAGTAGATCGTGGATAACAGTGTTCTTTGGTGGTTAGGTTTCAATTAACTACACATCTCAGGAACGGTCGAACTGAGACTGTACAAGACTACACTTCATTTACGTTCATCCTCATTCATCCTCTGAAGTAATATCTTTTTTACGGTGATTCCGGAGGCTAAAATAGAAAGAGAGAAGACATGTTTTCGGTCTGGAAGTAATATAAGCTATCTTAAACTGTCTTAACTTGAAGGAGGTGCGCTACACTGGAAAACATTTTCAAATTTTAACGATAAAAAAAGAAGCATTTTTTTCAAAATTCATCGTTCTCTAGGTGAAAGCGAAAAATATGATAAGCAACAGAAAGTAGAAATGCATCCCGGCTAGCGCCCGCCTGCGCACTGCGTGTTACCGGTTTGCGTCGTATTGCATTGCTGTTAATGATGGAGTACGACAGGTCAGAACCTATGTGCGATATTTATCTGTTACCATTATACGGCAAGTTACAATCTGAGCGACAACCCTACTTCTCGTCAAATATTGAATTTAATTAAAATAATTTTTCAGATATTATTAAAACCCCGATATGCTTTTATATACAGCCGGTATTATTTATATTTTCTTTGAATTAAAATCCGAATTATAGACATAAATGAGCAGAATAATTTAAGAATTTTTATATTTCAAATATAAAAAAGGCGTAATAATTTAATAATATCACCTACATTATGTCAATAAAATAACCCACAAAGGTTAATTTGTAAATAATACATCTTATTAGTATTCAATAAAAGGCGTATTTAACTACGCCTACTTAAAAGGCGTAAAACAACTTATAATCACCTTCGTCGACTTTAAAAGGGCCTATGATTGTATACACCGACCATCCATGCTGAATATTCTGAGAAACCTGGGCCTTCACCCTAAACTCGTAAACATGATAAAATTAACTTTAACCAATACCCAGTCCAGAGTGAAATTCAGAGGTGAACTCTCTCAACCCTTCTACATAAAAACTGGGTTGAGGCAAGGAGACGGCCTCTCACCACTCCTTTTTAACTGCGCCCTTGAATTTGCCATGAGAAAATGGTATGAAATAAATCCCAAAAATATAAAAATGGGTACTAAGAAAAACTCCATCACACTAAATTGCCTAGGATTTGCAGATGACCTCGCTCTTTTAGCAAATAATATTCAAGAAGCCAAAACACAAATCATGAGCCTTCAAAACCTAGCACAAAAGATAGGGCTTCATATCTCTTCGAAAAAACTGAACTAATGGCCATAGATCCTCTGGTAATAGAGCACATTACGGTAAACAATCAGAAAATTAAAATAGTAACACAATTTAAATATCTAGGGGAAATAATAACTTATAATTTAAATGAAAAAGTGACATGGCAAAACAGGACAAATAAAATGATTAAATCCCAAAAATTAACTCGGTCAACATATAACAAAAAATGCCTTTCTGCTAAAACAAAACTTAAACATTATAAAACTGTAGTACAGCCAGAAGTCACCTACGGAAGCGAGACCCTTTTCAAAATCACTCAGAAAAACCGAATTGAAAAATTCTGAAAATAGAGAGGAGAATTGTCAGAACGTGTATCAATAAAAAACACCAAAAAGAAGGCCGATGGTGGATTGTGCCAAATGAGGTGGTGTATCGAGAAATAGAGCCTGTTACTGATACTATGCGGAAAAAAAGAATCTCTTTCTTCGGTCATCTCATAAGGACACCGCAAACAAGACCGTCAAGAAATATCATTGAAAAGCTCTGGTTCCAAAAGCTAGAAGTAGGATGGATCAAAGAAATTAGAGAAGATATGAAAGAATTGGGAATTTCCCTGACTGACCTACAGAATAAAACTGGAAAAATTACAAAGCTAAAAGATAAAAGCATTAGATTTAAACAAAAGACAGACAAACGACAAAATACAACGAAGAGGGTGTTTACGGATGAAGAAAAGAAAGCAAGATCTGAACGGATGAAGAAATACTGGGCAGCTCGAAAGAGTAAAATAACACGCTTTTCTCAGAAAAGATCCAACTAAAATTGACTTAAGTGGTCCCATGTTGGCCGTAAAAGCATAATAATAATAATAATAATAATAATAAAAAGGCGTATTTTCGCTAGGAAGTATTTTAGAATTTAAACAAAGAGGCGAAATGCAACCGGATGAGCGTTCTACAGTAAAAGAATTATCACCATTGTAATATGACGTCACAGACAATGCCAATTCACAATAATACAAAGAAATTATGTTTACTAAGCTAACAGTAACGCTGAAATCATACATCTGTTCAATTCTGTCACTGTCTTCTTCTCATTCCATCAGTGTGGTGTAGAAGGTTAGCGTTTGTCTTAGAACGAAAGAAGCAGTAGACAGTAAGGCGCCCTATCAGACTTATTAACGCAAACGGCGACTCCTCGATACTATATCTGAGCCAATAATTATGTTGTTGGTTTGTAATAATAACACATCCTGACTTGCCTGTCCAGATATACATAAAAAGGTATTGTACAATCTTTACAAGAAAACATCTATCTGCAAATACCGAGTAATAAAGCTACACCAAACGTTTGGAAACTTTTGAAATATCCTTCCAAATTCCTATCAGATTCAGTCACTCTCTCTTTCACAAATTATTGTAATACGGCTGTACTGTCTTAAATTAAATTATTTTAGGGTGTATAGTTTAATTAATACATTACGAACTACTGAACCAGTTTGTAAAATTCCTTTCTGTGACGAAGGGTGTAAAACTTAATTTTACCTATTTCTTTAATATTATTCTCTTTGATATAATAATGTTATCATTATTTTTATTAATAAATTATAAATATACAACATAATCTGATAATTTATGAGATCGTTTATAGAAAATCCACATAAAACTTCATGGAGATTTAATTCATTAGATCCAGGAAGCGAATCATCATCAAGTTTAGTAAGAGAAAAAATTCCAATAAAAACTCCTCCTCCAAACTTCATTGATTAACATAAAGGAGGAACTATTGAAATATTTTGATATTTCAGCCATTTTTTTATAAAGATATTTTACTACTGAAATAAGTAAGTTACCAAATAGTTTTTAAGCGATTAAATTCATCTTTACCTCCCTATTTGAAATAAATAGGAGTATTACTCACATTGTTTTAAGGACTTTTATCATACTCTGATATCGTAGTTTGAGACCCTTTACAACATTCACACCTGATTCCTAGATACCTTTATTTTGAAAAAAGTACTGTTTTATTCGAACCGTATTCTAATTTCAAGGAGACCTAATAAACCTAAATGGTTTTCAAAGACGTTCAAGCCATCTTGTTCTTAACACGTTCTAGTCGCCTAGGAACTATAAGCGATTCTAATTTTAAAAAAAATTATTTTAATGAAAAATTCAAATTGTTCATTTTAAAATTGATTTTCGCTTCCAGTAACCAGTAAAACAAATTTACTGATATCAAAACTTTGGGCCTCCCTTATGCACGCAGATACTCTTGCCTGCTTTAAAAAAAAAAACAAAAAAAAAACATGAAATACTGTGATATTCGAAAAAGTTCATCTTCACAACGAATTTTACCATCAAGGAAAATTTTTGCCGTTTTAATACTATTTCATCACTAATTAATTTAAAATAATAAGATATTGTTATCTTCAAAAAGTTACTTGTCATACATATTCTTGTCCTTTTGGAGTGGAAAAATCCCATTAGTGTCAAAGCGGTTTTAGCACTTTTTAGTCCCTCCCTGTTCCCCAGACATCCTTCACTTAATGGAATCTGATGGGTTAGCGGTCATTTATAAAATTTAATGAGACTAAAGATAATATTTGATCTATTATTTTATTTTATATTCCTAATTTGTACGTCGCAATTTGTTCAACTATTGAACAATAAGCAACATAAATGACAATAATTTTCATTATTTTAAAATAATCCACTGTTTTATTATAGAATTTATTACAAGAAAAATCCACAGAAATAATTATTAGGTATTAGAATTGTTTAATCAAAATAATCGATTTTTATTATTTCATTTATTATTTTTATCATCTCATTGGGCCCCTCTACGGCCCAATGAGAAGAGGATGATATGTGTGACATACAAATGAGATAGTTTTGTATAGACTCAGACCGACCATTTCTGAGAGGTGTGGTTAATTGAACCCCAGCCACCAAATTACATCGGTATCCACTGTGTAGATTCAAAACCGTATAAAAGCAACTACCTTTTACTAGGATTTGAACCTCAGAACCTTCGACTTCAAAAATCAGCTGTTAAGCAATTGATATAGATGCAAGATGAGTTAACCACTAGATAAGCCCGGTGGGCTAAGTTAATATTTGAATAATTTTTTGTATATTGAAATATGTACATATAAAATTACTATTTACAATATTAAATACAGAATATTGTTTTAACAAAAGTGAAAATATTAAATGTACTCCAATTACTTTTTGCTATTTCTTTCCTTATTACTCATTAGCGGAAAAATGTTTAATGAAACTTGCTAGCAGAGTTAATTTTCATAATAGAGATATATTCTACTTGAAATTAAACCAATTAATCTTTTAATATAGTTAAATTTAAAGGTGCATTCTACTACTTAAAATTTATTTTTAATTTTTTAATTATTAACCTAAAACAAATAATAAAATACAGTTACAACTGTAAAAATAAAGCTCATTAAATTTCCTCTTAATAATGTTAGGAAACTTTTTGTTTGTTGAATTGTCAAAAGTGGCTTTTCCCTTTTCTCTTTTATTAAACTTTTTGTTTCTTATTTTCTTTTTACTCATCACTTCGTCATTCATTTAAGAAAAAAAAATAATTAAGAAACATTAAAACAAATTATTTACGGGAAAAGTTAAAAAATATTACACCAAGCAAAAGTTATTCAAAATTTTATTTTTCATCTACCGATTTTATGTAGTGATACTGATTAATTATTTATTTTTTGTTGTGTTATATAAAAGTATAATGTTTTTTTTTTATTTGGTCTAGGTAATCACGAACTATTCTGACAATTTGTAAAACTTCTTATTAGTTAAAAAAAAGCATAATTTTTACTGCGTCATGTGGTGTTTATGTTAATTATTTCATATCGCCTCTTCCTTCCTAATTTCACCTTTTTGATATTTCTTCCTAATTATTAACATATACAGTGTGAACGATGAATATTAGAAGACAATGAATAAACTTCACCGGTAATTATGCATAATCACTAGATTAATCAAATTTACCGTAACATATATACAGGGTCCGGGATATAAATCTGATGATTTTGTAGTAATTGTTATGTTGGCACCACTGTCAATGAGAAGGCGGGAGTGTTGTACGTCGACAGGTCTACTCATGCTATTTCAGTGGCCAGTATGTCGTGGTCGGGTGAACAACGAGCGTTTGTGATCGAAGACTATTTCAAAAATAACGACTCGGTTATTATAACACAGCGTTTATTTCGCAGACATTTCAATTTAAATCGACACGCGTCTGTTCCTAGTAGGAATACGATATTGTTGTGGGTGAAGAATTTTATGAACAAATCGTCTGCTTTAAAAATGAAACCAACAGGACGAAAACGGACTGTGAGAACGCCTGAAAACATTAACGCTGTAAGGTTAGCTGTTACGCGGTCTCCACGACGTTCAGCAGCGAGACATCCTGCTGCGCTAGCTATTTCTGATCGAAGTGTACGACGAATTCTTCATGCCGACCTGAAATTCCATCCGTATAAGATGATGTTAGTGCAGCAAATTAATGCAAATGATTGGGCGTCTCGCAAAGCGAGATCATCCTCGAAAATGTCCACCAAGATGCCGTTATTCTTTTAAGTGACGAGGCGCATTTTCATCTGTCAGGATTTGTGAATAAACAAAATTACCGTTATTGGGCTTCGCATTATCCACGGAAAATTCTTGAAAACCACTTCACAGTCAATATGTTACAGTGTGGTGTGCGGTTTCAAAGTTCGGCATAATTGGCCCGTATTTTTTTGAGGAGTTAAATCGCAGAATAACAGTAACATCTCATCGATAAGTAAACATGTCGAATGAATTTCTGCGACCGAAACGGAATGACTTTCAAGGACATGAAATTTGGTTCCAAGAGGATGGTGCCACCGCCCGTACGGCGAGAATCCCAATGGATGTTCTGCGAGAAACCTTTCCTGGACGTTTGATTTCCCGATTTGGCGACATTCCCTGGCCAGCGCGTTCACCTGATCTGGCTGTTTGTGATTTTTTTCTGTGGGGTTATCCTAAACATAAAGTCTTCAATAGTAATTGCAGAACTTAAGGAGGCCATTCAACGAGAAATTGAAGCAGTTCCACAACTGATGACTCAGCGGGCAATGTCAAATTTTAGAATGAGGTTAAGCGAGTGTGTGAAGAGTAATGGAATCATTTGGACAACCTAATATTCAAATAAAAAAAATCTATGTAAATCTAATTCAGTAAGTAATTCACTATAAATTGCAAAAATTGATCTTAATTTGATGTATTAAATGTTTTAATAGTACGAAACACAGTTTAATTATTATCCCTCAAAAATCGTCAGGTTTATATGCCGGACTCTGTATATATATATATATATATTTTTTTTTTTTTTTGTCTTCAGTCATTTGACTGGTTTGATGCAGCTCTCCAAGATTCCTTATCTAGTGCTAGTCGTTTCATTTCAGTATACCCTCTACATCCTACATCCCCAACAATTTGTTTTACATACTCCAAACGTGGCCTGCCTACACAATTTTTCCCTTCTACCTGTCCTTCCAATATTAAAGCGACTATTCCAGGATGTCTTAGTATGTGGCCTATAAGTCTGTCTCTTCTTTTAACTATATTTTTCCTAATGCTTCTTTCTTCATCTATTTCCCGCAATACCTCTTCATTTGTCACTTTATCCACCCGTCTGATTTTTAACATTCTCCTATAGCACCGCATTTCAAAAGCTTCTAATCTTTTCTTCTCAGATACTCCGATCGTCCAAGTTTCACTTCCATATAAAGCGACACTCCAAACATACACTTTCAAAAATCTTTTCCTGACATTTAAATTAATTTTTGATGTAAACAAATTTATATATATATATATATATATATATATATATATATCTTCGTATACAACTTATGACTTCTGTCAATAACATCTTTCTCAATGCTCACGGCAGGATTAATCCATAATTAAATTAAATTTAAAAAAAAATTAATTAATTTATTGCACTATATATTGTTTAAAATATTAATAGAATGTTCTTTCTTCAAAACTCCCCACGTTTTCATTGAGATCGTACTATTGTAAGATAATAAATAGAGTAGATATGAAAGATTTAATTCAAAAAGAAGAAATTTAAAGGAGTTTTCTGGTTGTTGCGGAAAGTTAGTGACAATTTTTGTAAAAAAGAAATGGATTTTTTTATAAAGAAATTATGATCTCGAACAACGCTGCTATGTAAGCCAGTATATATAATAAATTAATAGAACAATATAAAGGAATGTTTGAATTCTTTTTAAACACAATATTTTTAAATATTAATACAATGGTGGGTTGGAGTGACATCGATAGTTAGCCCGCGCGGAAAACAGATAAAAATCCAGCTGTCAAATTACACGGTAACAATATACGTATCTCGATTTGGCGTTTATTTATGAAACAAGTTATATTAGGTGTAATTCATACAACAATAAAGGATTCAGCTACGTACGGAACTCTGATTAAATACATATATTTGTGAACTTACAGAGTATCGTTAAAAAATAGTAAAATTAAAAAAATGGGTGATTTACTTCTTATAGAACAAATTTTGCTAATTTTATGAGAACATTTTTAAATCAGTTTTACTCTCACGGACTCTGACATACACTTTAAAGTCTGTTAACCTTATAATCATATACAAATATGTTTTGTTTACCCTGTATGCTATGTTTCAATATAATATCAAGCTTTATCAATTGTAAAAATGGAAAACATGCAATTGTATAAATACTGCCTTTAAAATAGCCTACTTTATTTATTCTTAAATGAAATTTACCACATTATTTTAGTAGGAAATAGTACGGTATTTTATAAGTACAAGAATATATATATATATATATATATATATATTGCTTTATAATACTTTACACTTACGAGCAGAAAGACGTAAATTAGTTTTGTATCAGGAATAGTCAGTTCACTTTCGAGGTGTCAGGTATATCGTTCCGTGAATAGACATAATGGAAAGCTGCCCTTCATGTGGCTCATCAAAGGGATCCCGAGATTATTGTGGCGATCCTTTGTAGTTAGGTTAGCGGCGACCAACCGACCACATGTTCTACATTGTCCCCGTTTTCCTCGTAACGACAGATTATATACTCTCGTCTAGTTCGATCACAATAGTCTATATATATATAATATTGATAAGTTATGATTTTGACGGAATATTTTTGAAAATGATAAAATATTACATTTAGCGTCAAATTAATTTCTGTTAATAAAAGAAAATTCTTTACTTTGATATTCTCATATCTGCTATCCCCAATTATGAAATATCTTTTACATAAAAATATTTTCTGGATAAATATTTTCTATTAAGACCAAAATATCTTATTACAGTATTCTAATTAACGTTTTTTGCACGCATCATATAATTATTATTTTTAAATTTTATTAATAAAGATATGATTTTTGATTTATGCTGTTTCAAACCCTCTAAAAAAATACTAATTTCTTTAATGTTATAAAACATAAGAATAAAATATCATTAAATTAATTCTATTATTTCAAATATTGATGAAATGACCATTAAAAGTAACCACCGATCTCTTAAGTTTGTTTCCTTTGTTACTAGTGAAATAATTTTATTGTATCAAATATTTGGTTTAAATTTTAGACAACTGAGCAGTTTAATTTGACATGCATACTATCTGTAAGTGTAAAATAATTGCTAATTATTAATTAGCAAGTATTTAAAGAAAACACAAACCAAATCTAAGTTAATGAGTCTAATCAAAATAATTTTGCCTTTAACGGTACAACATTAACAAGCACGGCAATTTACCAGCCTTCTAATGTAATCTGAAGAATGGTAAAAGGAAAAGTCATAGGAATCTTACCGCTACAGTAGAGATCCATTGTGCCACATTTAAATATTGTACGGGCCTAGAATTAAATCAGTTCCACCCAGCAAACAATGCTGTGTTGTAGGAAAGAACACACACAGAACCATACCAAGCATTCTAGCGTACTACATTTACTGACACCTGGTAGGGAAATACCGTACCAGGTAATAAGAATCCCAGATGTAAAAAATGATATCAATCTGCTAATTGACAGGGGTCCACATTCTTTTATTATACTTTTTTAGGATATTGCCTATTATTTAGTAAGAAGAAGGCAAACATAAGTGTTATTTATTTTCATTGGTTCCAGAGTTGTAGCAAAATAAAATTTTAATTAAAGAAAGTTTGGATCTTAGGCGAAGGTACATAGGTTCGAATCAGAATAATCTCATTTTTTTTAACTTTCTTTTCTTTTAAGTTAAATATATTGATATATTAATAATTATTAACCCGTGTTTGTAAAAAGTTTTACAATAATTAATAATTCAATTGTAAAAATATGATAAAATATTCAAAAAAAATATGAAAAAAATCAGAAGTTATCAGTGAAATAAAATGTTATGTACTTTTAAAAATGTGTATAAGTAATTTTTAATAAGTATATATGTGCATATGTAATAGATTTGGTGAAACATCTTGTTATTTAATATTAATTAAAAATTATAATTTAAAATATAAAATATTTTTGGATTTTCTAGTTTAATTTTATTTAACTATTCTGGAATTTTTGTTTAATTTCATCTTCATTAAAGTTACCTACAGAATAACTGAAAAAAGGCCCTCACAAGAACAACATATACCCTGACGTATACAAATCTTAATAAATTACAAAAAAACTTTAACTTTTAGTTCATTACTCCTCTGAATTGTTGGACCATATTCTCCCTAAGTCGGAGTTTATCATCATTTTATTTATTTGCTTTTTGCTGCCTATGATTATTTAGTCGCTCTTTGGTTTGAAATAATACTTCTGATCTTAATTTGTGTACAAGTTCTCTAGTTTTTAAAATATTCTCTCTCTTTATATTCATCATCCCCTCTTAATATTTTTATTCTTACCTTGGCTTCCTCTTTATATTTATCACATTCTCTTAATGTTTTTATTCTTACTTTGTTTGCAGCATTTCTTCGTGTTTATTTTTTTTTGTTTTGCAACATTTTCTTCCTTTGTTTTCTTTTTTTGGTTTTAACATTTTCTGATCTAGTAATAGAATATAACATGTAAAAAAAAAAAATATATATATATATATATATATATATATATATATATATATATATATATATAACACAATAATACGAATAATCAAGGGACTTTTACCTTATCCTAATATTTCATGTAAGATTGTTGAATTAATAATTGCATAAATATTTGATGTTAATAAAAAAATAATATTTCAGCAATTGTGTAACTGTCCACTTTATTAAAGAATTGGAGGATCGTATCTCACTTGCAAATGAAATAAGTTTAAATGAGGTGCAGCAAAAATGTGTATTTGTAATTTAGTAAGGGGTACAAGGAAGTCATGTGGTATCCAATTCATATTTTTTGGTTTTATTTTTAGTTTCTGTAAGTAATTCACAACAAAAATTACGGTCTAGAAACAGCTATGTTATACCTAAATTATTATTTTTAAATCAGTACTCAAAGTCTAAAAATCTTGGTAAAAAATGAGATTTATTTAATAAAATGCTACACGTGTTACTCGTGTTCTAAAAATGTCTTTAAAGAAAGATTTTTTTTAGAACTATTTATAAATTGTGTGTAACAATAAAATTACACAAAGAATTACTGTTTTGATTTTAGTATTCAATGATTTTAAATTAATTCAACTTATATATACGCATACTGAATATAAAGTGCGTGTAACAAAAAGTAAGAGGAAAGAAGTTACGTATAACATTTTACATTGTTACCTTGTACCAGTTTTTTTAATTCAAAAATTTTATTGCGTAGGCAATAATTAAGTAAATCTGTTGATTAATAATAATTCATTTTGAAAAATGCATCCAGCAGCAAATCGATAAAGTGAAAAATTAAATTGTACCAATAAAAAAGTAGGCTAATCAATTTACCTTAATGCTGTTATTAAATTGCATTAATTGTCATTTATTCTTAATGCCGTTATTTTAATTGCATTTGATTAATTAGATCACATTTTTCCGTAAGGTGAAATAATTAATTATTATTACGCAATTAATTAACATTAGAAATACCAATATTTCATACATGTCTCAATAATGACTATTTAAAGATAAATAACAGAAAAAGACTTGATCTTTCTAACTGCTAATCAGGTAAGAAAATAATTTTCAAAATTCACATAATTAGACAGTTCAGTCTGAACTCTTGTTTGCAACAGCAATAATGAGAACTCATACAATTGCATAAGAACTTAATGAACATACATAATTCACAATCAACACTTTGTTTCACCATATTTTAAATACACATCTATCTGAAAATAACTGCTAACATTAAGATCAATTGATGAAAACAAAAAATTAAAAGCTGAAACATTGACTGAAAAATGATTATGTAACTATTATCAGAATACTGAAAAAGTTACATTTATTAAATTTGGTTTGATTTATCATTTATAAAATTTGTTAGAGTTTTACTTAATTGATAATATGATTGTTCTTCTAATGTGGTATGAACATTCTATTTGTATTTTTTTTTTTAGGACATTTATGATGTTATTCTATTTATTCTGCTATGGCTGAAATTATAAGTTTTACAGTAAAAAAATAATTCCAGCAGCTTAATATAGTTTAATTTTGTAAAATATTAATAAAAAAAAATATAGTTTTTTGATTGTTGTAAAACACTAGGAAATGAATAAAAACTGTGTAAAATTTTTCCCAGAAAAATGGATGATGAGTAACATTACCAGGTGCTGAATAGAAACAATTCCATACATGTTTTCAGGAAGAGCGGAATGGGACAAGGTAGTACACCTAGCAACAAGTATCCTGAAAACTAAAGCGAGAGAAGCTAGAGAATGGGATAGAGCCTGATTTAGAACCCAGATCAATAAGAGGACTGAAGATCACCCAGCAAGGAATCAGAATTGCATAGACCTGAGATTCAAGCAAAGAAAGTGACTTGAAGGTGAAGAGGCAAAGGATAGCCCCTGTGGAGTCGTCGTGCGTCTAGACTTGTGCGAATGGGTGACGGTGATGAAGCACGTGGACTTTGGACCATAAAGGTTCCTCCTGGGACCACTCAATGCTTAATTGCAGGACCAGCCCTAATATGGGAGAAACGATGAGATAGGGGTTTTAATCGGTACGATGCAGGTACACAT
Source organism: Lycorma delicatula (assembly GCF_047948215.1). Classification (NCBI taxonomy): domain Eukaryota; kingdom Metazoa; phylum Arthropoda; class Insecta; order Hemiptera; family Fulgoridae; genus Lycorma; species Lycorma delicatula. The sequence goes on along the minus strand of NC_134460.1, from coordinate 10,040,843 downwards.
AGGGTCTTAATAACATCACCGAACCAGTGTGAGTCCAACATTCTCCCATTTATGGGGGTGCATAAATGGCACTTCTCAGACTAATCTACAATAAAAAAAAAAAATGGTACCAAACTTAACTATCATAATTAATTATTGTTGAAAGAAAAATATGTGGGAGCCATCTTTAGGAAATTGGTAAGAGGAGTAAAAGGAAATAACTGATTACATCTCTCCTACATAAATTTTAATGGGCAAAGAAAAAATAATTGTCTCTTCATGCCCTCATTTCATTCTTTGTCCAGTAGAAAGTGATTCTGATTTTAGTTCACCCCTTCCAGATGTAATACTAACTGTCTGTCCACTTTTGCAATAAACAAATTAGTACTTGTCATAGATACATGTGATTGATTATAGGCAATTTATGTATTTAATATACCACCACAATATATATATATATATATTAACAGCTGTTTCATTTTTAAAAATAAGATTAATTAAGAATTATTTTATCAAAAAATTCATCTATTGGTGGAAGTAGATTTGCATAAGGTGAGAAATGCTGATTGAATTGTGCGTGACACATGAGAATATGATAATGAAGCAAAGTAGTTTTACCTTTGTACAAAGGTGTTTCACCGCCTTAGTGTGAACTGAAAATATGATTTTGTTGGTATTTATTCTATTAGTTCTGAGATTTGATAAAAAAATCTTATTCCTCATCACCATCTTGATGGTGATCCATCTTATTGAAGCACTAGTTCATTCAGGTGAATTAATAGGTATAAGAAGATGAGATGAAAAATCCTGAACAAAGATTCAGCTTACAGTTTTTTCCATCATTAAACTCTAATGTTATGCGGTTAGACTGTTATTTAAAACATTCATTAATTAAACTAAGTTAAATTTCTAATATGATTATATATTTTTTCAAATAAAAACCAACTAACCACTTCAATGAATTCATTAACAATTATCATTTATTTGAATGCATAAATAAGAAAACAAGGGATTAATAACCACTGGAAACAATTAATTACTATGAATAATTGAAAAAAAAAGAAAATCTTATGTTCTGAAGGTCATATATGTCTTTACTTATTTTTGTATAATTGGAGAAATAAGAAATTATATTAGGCCTACGTGGCATAGCACTATAAAAAAACAGCGCCAATTGCTGTATCTCAAAGATGATCTGAAAATCAACTATCGAAATAGATTCTTACTCATTTAATTGAATATTCCAGTACCATTCACTTGTTTTAATTTTCTATTCTTTTAAATTTAAATTAGTAACAACATAATTTTTTATAGTTCATATTAAGCAGTATCCCGGGTAAGATAGTAAAGATCATTCCTGGTAATAAATGACCCGATTAAAACATAGAAACTGAAGTGATAAAATTCCTATCTCTAAACTGATATTTAATAAACCTCCTTCGATAGGCAATAAAATTAATAAATTATATACCAATGCATTTTTTGTTATTTGTTATTATTACTATAACAGACTTTCTAAAAAGAAGAAAACTAAGTATGAGTGTTTTGATGTGACAATATTTTATGTATGGAATTAACATAACAAATGATAACATAAAAATAATTTTTTTTTTCTGGAAAATTTATTTACGTAAGCCATTAAAATACATTACTGTAAAAAATCAACATTCAGTGTGTATGCAATGACACTTTGAAAAGGATGTGATTTTTAATAAATATTTTGTCATGTGCTTTTCTGATTATTCCTAATGTGTACAGTACAATCTTTTAATAATTAGCGAACAGTAAGCAACCCCCACAATGGTCCAATGAGATGAGCATGATACGTATGACATGTAAATGAGGTGTAGTCTTGTACAAACTCAGACCAACCGTTCCTGAGACATGTGGCTAATAAAATTTCAACCACTAAAGTATCCACATCCACTGTTTAGTATTAAAATGCATATAAAAACAACTAACTTTTACTAGGAACCTAAGAAACTTCGACTTTGAAAATCACCTATTAAAGAACTGATTTGTGACGATAAGTTAACCCAATAGAGCTGTCCAGTAAGCTACTTTACTGATGCAATTCATTTTTTTATCTATTTATGAAGTCATAATTAATGATAGACAGATTTTTTTTTTAATTTAAAAGTTCATAATTATAACTCAGGAAACAAAACAGGTAGGTATGTGAAAATTCATAGAAAAAAATTCTTTAAATATAGGGCAAAACTTCAGAGGGGATTACCATATGACAATAGTACTGAGTATCTGTTATGACAAAAAAGGATAAAGAAATTTTTAATTAAATAATTTTAAAATGTTTTAATCTATTGAAGAATTCCTGTCCACCTCCATATCATATGTAAATTAGTCATAAATACCGGTATGTAGTATTAGATTAAGTTAAACTTTTCATTCACCTACATTCAGTACTAAATACCTAGTATAATAAATGCATGAAGTTTAAACAGTTTTGTAATAATTGTTTATTTAGCCATTTTTTTAAGGAAAATTTTACCAATGTAAGCAGCTTAAACATTTATAGAAAAAAATCACGTAATGTTCAATATCTGATTTTTCAATATCTTTTCACTCATTTCTTAGGACCAGTGTAATAAAAATCCATGCCTGTGGATGATTTGAGTAAATAGTTACTATAAAATATTTTGAATTGTTAGAATTTTAACAGGTTTGCTTGCTATGTATAGGTAGCATGGGTACACCCCAGTTACTAATCACAAAGATATTGAAATTTCAATATGACTTCGTATGTAACATTTATTTTATAAGATACTAGAAAAAAGGGGATGGATAATGGGCCATAGGCCTATGGACCATCATCCATCCCAACTCCAAAAGGGAAGACCTGATGGGTTTTATCGGGAGTCATCGTTGCCTTCTAACTTTTTACATCTAAAAATAGAAGTATATAGATACAAAAATTGGGATGCCACTGATATAAATGGCTCGGTAGACATTTACATCGATGTTTTATAAACTCAGCTTTTGCCTTCACTGCAGGCCTCATCCGGACATCTTGAATGTCTTACATTGTTGCCCTCTAAACTAGTTAACCGATTTCACGGAAGCAAGAACCCCACGCCTAGTTATACATTTCACAGAGCCAATTCATGTGTAAATGTCTCATAAATTTCGAGGCAAATGAATAATAACATACCACCAAAAATGTTGTACGCAACAATGAAATTTATTCCTAGTTCCCTTAATGAACTCAACTTCAGTTCATACCCCTGACTTTTTTTCATTATGGACACCGGTCTGGTCTACCAGGGTGAGGCGGACAGACCTCCTACTTTCACTAAGCTCCATCGCAGAGTCCCGCGTGACATTTATTTTCACTTACTACCATCGTCGAGATGCCGCTACAACTCACGGCTGCATGGGAATCTACGCCCTCGGCAGTGCAGTCGCCATCCCGCCGACAGAGATGTTTGCTCAAACCCACCGAGTTGGTCTAATGGTGAACGCGTCTTCCCAAATCAGCTGATTTCGAAGTCGAGAGTTCCAACGTTCAAGTCCTAGTAAAGTCAGTTATTTTTACACGCATTTGAATACTAGATCGTGGATACCGGTGTTCTTTGGTGGTTGGATTTCAATTAACCACACATCTCAGGAACGGTCGACCTGAGACTTTACAAGACTACACTTATTTACACTCATACATATCATCCTCATTCATCCTCTGAAGTATTATCTGAACAGGTAATTATCATAGGCTAAACAGGAAAAAGAAAGAAAGAAAAGAAAAGAGATGCTTGCTCAGTCAAAAACTGTTCTCGTCCAAACGACGCTACGGCTGCATGGTTACCCATACCCTCGGCAGCGCAGTCATCGTTCCGCCAACAGCTAAAATTAACAATATGGTCCACCACGAATATGTTACATGGTTTAAATGTTTCGTTATACATGATTTGTTAAAAGTTTTTGCTACTATAAATAACGTTCATAAATTAGGGTACTAACAACAACAAAATTTTTACAACAAAAAGTTTCAAAATCCTGAACATTTTTAGCTGTTTCTTGACTACTGATTTTTTAACACATACCTAACCCCAATATTTTCCTTTATCTCCAAGACACAAATATAATTTTAGTCAAATAAAGAAGTATAAATTGTTCGAACGAATGATCCATTCGTGCTCTGCATTCGACGCACACGTGGTCACTTTGCGTAAATAGCAGCTAAAATAAAAATGTGAGCACATACACAAAACTAACAAATCCAACGCACCATCCGTTTTTATGAGAAAGAAAATACAGAAATCTTTATTTTTAGAAAATATATTTGAACTGAGAAAAACAGATTATAAGAGAATTGATAACATAAGTAGAGAAGAACAATAATTGAATAATGTAACAAAGTAAGAAATAAATAAAATTTTCAAAATTACATTTGTAATTTAGCCTCAGATATCAGTGCAGAGATATCATCGGCTAAGAATATACGATAATGGGCAGATCCTTCTGTCAAATAATAATCATTTAAAGATATTCGGCACAAAATATTAAATATTTAAATGAATTATATGATGAAGGTACGTATTAAATGATAAATTATATACAAAATAACATTAATTTAATTTCCAAGCTGTATAGTAGTCTTAAAATAATAACTGTAAAGATAAAAACCTCAGCTTTAATACGTAGCTCGTATTAAAGCGCAACCAAATCATACGACTATTGTCATGGTGTTCTCTTACCCGCATCTTAATCGATAGATACATTTTGTGGCTTGCTCATCGAAGGTATTACGGAAATCACAAAAGCATTCAAAATATTAATCCCTTTGTGACGAAGGTTTTTCGTCTGTGTTTAGGCACTAAACTAAATATAGTAATCGTCTTTTATCACTTGAAAAAAATGTGCTTTTCTAAAATACGACTAGATCCACGTTAGGAGAAACTTATTTATTTTATTTACATATGTATTTATAAATGTAAGTAAAATGTTTATAAAAATATTTTTTTCCTCATAAAATGATTTCATTATTAAGAATAAAGTTGTAAGTTAATTTCGCTACGCCCTTTCATATGAAAGCGACCCCCATGGGGGTTACGACTCCTAGGTTGAGAAACGCTGATCTAGAACAAAAAAAAAAAAAATACAAACATACATATGTACTTATGTGTGTTACATAAGCCCTTATATCTCAGGATTTACAAAACCGATTTTCTTCAAATTTTTCTCAAATATTTCTTCTATATACGGGGTACTGATCATATTAATTTTTTTCAAAATTCGTTAACGTAGTGGGGGGATATCACACAAAAAATTTGATTTTCTTCAAAGACATTTTAGAGGAAACTTTATTAAAGCAAATTTTTTACCTATAATGCATACGTAATCAAAAAAATTCTTTTTAAAAAATCACCCCCACTTCTTAAAATTTATTTATCTCCCTTCGTTTTAGATATCTTTCAGAACATTTTTGAAAGTTAATACTTCACATATAGAACTATCAAGAAATATCTACCATTTTTTTAATTTTATCAGTTTTTTTTTTAGTACATTAATAATGTTATTACGAGTATTAAGAAAACACTAGTTAATTTCAGTACACTTTACTACAATAAGAGTTTATTTACTAAATTTATGTAATATATATCTTAAATTACAAACTAAATTTTGGTTTTCTTCTGGAAACGAATGCTACATTTACAAATACGAGTATACTTATAACGTTTTTAATATGTCATCTAAGAGTAACAATTTTAATATATCGAATAAGAGAAACAGTCATAAAAAAATAATAAAGCACGGATACGGTTTGTAAAACAATATGCGTGGCTATTTATAAGTGCAATTAATGTTAGATTCTACATATAAAAGGAAAACATTATCCTAGAAACAAAATTAATGTATCATGTGATAAGAGGAACGTATTAACTTAATGATCCGCGAGGAGTAGACTATAGTGGCTGATTTTCTTCCCGCCCTTGCGGTGTGTAAGTCTGCAGAGGGAGTTTAATCGAGGTATTTGATCGTGGTAGAATCCCGGGTGGCTAGGGTTCCGGCCCAGGCATTGGATTGGTTGGAGGTAGGCGCATTGACATCGTGGTAGCACGATGCCAACAACCACGAATCACAACAATATTGGTATTGTTTGTGATTCGATTTAGGGCTCCCGCTGGCGGGGCTGGCCGCGCTGCCTTGGTATGCTAGCCCGTGCGACCGGGAGTGTGGCTTCTTTCCGCAAGTGGTGGTCCCTGATCGTCGCAATACATATTGATATTCCCGCGCGAGACTCCATGATGGAACTTAGTGGGAGTGCGAGGCTTGTTCCCGGCTCCTGCGCGGACCGGAATGAGGTTACGTTCCCATTGTTAGGTGACCTAATTTGGTCGACTTATTTGGGTGTAGGTCTGAATTTCAACAGTGTCATACGACGCGTTGTGTATACTAACGAAGGTTCTACCCATTGATTTACAAATTAAACAAAGAACATTTAGATATAGGGGTATGTCCAAAGATGAGATTGAACGGCTAATTGAACAAGAGTGGCAGGATACATGGACACACTCTAGAGTTGGGGATTGGACCAGGCGACTAATCCCCAACATAAATATGTGGACTAGTAATAGAATAGGTAATGTAGATTTTTATACGACACAACTGTTGACGGGGCATGGCTCGTTCGGCCATTATCTGTTTAGAATTGGAAAAAGACCTACCCCACAATGTGTGTACTGCCCAGAGACTGATGATGCGGAACACACTGTGTTTGTATGCACAAGATGGGCTCAAAATAGAAGAGAAATTTCGGACAACGGACTTACACCTGAAAACCTCTTAAATTGGATGGTCTATAGTGACGATAACCGGGATTGGTTCCGTAGGTTTGCCGGGGAAATCTTACGCACCAAGGAAGAAGAGGACAGAAGAAGGGGTTTATGAAATTAGGGTAGGGAGGACAGTCCCTCCGTGGAGGGCCCGTACGCCGTGATGTGCGGGTTCCTGAGAAGGGGGGGAACTCCTGGGGAGTGTGGGACAAATAAAAGACCGAGTCCCGGTTGGCGGTGCCGCTCTTGCGGGTGCCTCGGCGCTTAGTGGGGGCGGTACCGCTGATTAGAGGCAAAGACATAATGACCGAGACCCGGTTCCCTGCTGAGGGGATGGGAGGTGGCGTAGCCATACCCCGTCTCCGAGGCGGGGGATTAGAGGCAGGCGAATAAAATAAAATTAAAGATCCGAGACCGGGGAAGCTAACCTGCTGTGCCGGGTGTACAACCGGTGGGCGGGGGACACTCCCTTAGAGTAAAAGGACACTCTCCCCGACTGAGTATACTTAAATGGATATCCGGTCGGGGAGAGTAGGGAAAAAAAAAAAAAAAAAAAAAAAGGTCTGAATTTCTATGTTGCGTAAAACATAATTTTGATTGGTATTAATGTAGCATTGATGAACTGAACTGAACTTACAACTCGTTTGCTTTCTGAGGCATTCACAATCAAATTTGGACTAGGCGCAAGGTACGCGCTTCCGCGGTCTCGGTTTGTCCTCAGATAGTTTGAGGGAATCATGCTAGGTTGGATGTAAAGATGTCCGTTTGAGGCCTATGCGAAGGCGAAATTTGATTTGTATTTTACTGATGCAAATGTCTACCGAGGGATTTACATCGGTAGCATCCCGACCGAGGCCTGGCTGATGACTGAGTGATGTAATCAGTTAGAGGGTCTAAAGACGACCTTCAGTAAAGCCCCTTACAGCTCGCAACGGAGGGGGTGGTGTGGCGACCGGTAACGTCACATGGTTGCTGTTTTCCCCCTACGGGGTTAGGATAAGAGGACCAGTCGAGTGAGAGTTAGAATGTATTTAAAATAAAAAATCGTCTAGCGGTTAACAATAAATTGTAAAATGCTTAATAATCATACTTTGAAAAGATTTTAATCGTTTTCCGTTGCTTTCTTTGAGCTGAATAAAGAAGCAGCGGAATTTAAAGCAGTTTATTTTGTTGATTTGTAGTATTTTACTGCAAATCAACATGCTAGGATTACCACAATGCAGATAATATTCACCACAAGTAATATATTAACTCTGTTCACCTAAAGTAACTTGTGTAATCAGCATCAGAACTGTCAAAAAAAAACTACTCTGATTGCTGTACTTTGTATCTAATATAATTTACATAGGTTATAGTGATAAGAAATATTGGCAAAGATATTGTAAAACAAAATAATGTTAAAAAAATTATTTGTATATAAATATAAATTGTATAAAACGAATAAAAATAATTTTAAATTTTAATATATGCTGAAAAAATTATATCTATTGATTAATAATAAACCTTAATTTAAATCAAGTGTACAGATTTTTGCTGCAGTACACTTTAATAGATTTTTTTATTCTATAACATTTTTAATAATATACTCTGCCACTTAAATAAAAAAAAAAAATTTAAACATCTTGTACAGTTTTTACGTAGATAAAATCAGAAGAGATCTTTGATTCTGACTTAGAACTGGGACTGGCTAGCGAGTTTATATATGATGTAACGGGTGACGTCAACCTCGGCCGTTATATGCACTTATATGCACTATTTTTTGGTTAATCTGCATGTTTGTAGCCAGGAAATACATAAATCCATTATTGATCTGGCTGCAGAGTCGCTCTATCTCATTTAACGTTATCCAGCGTGCACGCATATTATTCTTCTACGAACGCGAGCTATTCATCGTCTATTTATATGTTTTTGTAATCATACTCCGTGTAGGTCATACGAATAAATAATAAATAAATATGCACCATGACATTTTGCATTCCTTGGGTACGAGCTGTCAAATGGAAGACAGCTCGTGCATTCTTTTATGGAAAGGGGTGATATGTCCACACTAATTAGGAGTTATGCAGTAGAAGGTAGAAGGGCCAGTAGTAAGTCATATGTGTGAACGGAATGAGAAGTTATTATTTTCAATAGAGTGAGAATGCCAAGGATGATGAGCTTCTTGATTATACAATTATTTAGTCGGGATATCACATAAAAAATAAACTTTGAATATATATTACGTTCATGATAGTAAGCTTGTAACTTACAATACATTGTACGAAATTGAACGTAAGTATATCGGAAGAATATTTATCTCCCTACAACTTTCCAGAGCCGGATCATTTCTCCCTTGCTGCCGGATCTTTCTTAGGTGGCGTGTTCTTTATTTTTATTGACGTAAAATTAAATTTTTATTAGCCGTTTAATAGCATTATCTATATTTTTAGGTTACTGAGAAGTGGTTTTTGTAATAACAACTAAGAAACTGAAATTTAAGAAAACCACGTTAAGGCTTGAAAACCAGCTAGAGATAGAATGAATTAAAGATTTAGTATTATACACAGATTCGGTGGTGTTTAATTTTAGCTGGGAGAATTACTGACTTCAATTCATATAACATAAGCGGGGTGTGAAACTTAATCACATTTTCCACCCCGGCCTTGTGGGAAAAATTATAACCTTGCACAGTTCTGCTGTTCTCTATTTATGTTTTAACTACATTATACACCGCTCTACCTTTTTGCACCAATTCCGTTACTCTTCTCCATTAATAATTTATGCTTTTCTTTTTTAAGTTTTACGCCTTAAAGAGAAATTATTTTTTTTTTTAAATACAAAAATAAATTATAAATAATCTGGACAAAAATTTATTATTTCAATGCTCCCAAGTCAAAAAAAAATATTGTTGTCAGAACTACGTTTGTGTGTATGTACGTATCTATTTTGTATTTAGTCTTATAACTTAGACCCCGTAAATTAATTTACTTGAAACTTAGTAGACAGGTATCACCTTTTCTACCAAGGGAAGAAAGATATATTAAATTTTTTCAGAAATCTGAAAAAGTGGTGGGGTGTTTTGGCTGAAATAAAATTTCAAATTTTTACTTGGGCAGTTTAGTATTTCTTACAAAAGTTGAAGTTTTTTTATCAAGATTTCTTATAAAAAAATTTAATTTAATATTCATTCCCTCCACCAAGAAAAATTGACTATATAATTTTTCTTTTTTTAGCTATTCGTATATCGTACTTCATATAAGGAGTTGACGGGAGGATTTGCATGTATATTTTCTACATCATTAGACCTTCAAACCACAAAAAAAATAAATTTTCCCTTCCCATTCCAATACCCAGTGGTATCAAGAAATTTTTTTTTTAGAGTCCTTATTCTAGTATTTCTTGGAAAAATAATGCCCAAAAATGTTCACCCCTTCCAAGAAAATTACAATTCTGTTTATTTAGAATTATGATTATATCTTTTAAGTGGCACAACTACAGTATAGTGACAACGCCCTCTATTGCTGTGGTTTACATTTTTTAAACAATTTTAAAAAGTTCTGTATTAAATTTATTATTAGCGGATCAGACATACGATGTCCAGTTCAAACGTTGTAAATACAAAAATTAAAAAAAAATTCAAATAAACAATAAATTGTTTGGACCGTTTTGATGAAAAACTATATAAAAAAAAAAATATTTTTATAATACCTGACGCCACCACGCGTACAGTTATCACGACTCGACCTATGAGATCTTTCAGCGTTCTATCAAGAGCTTCAAATGAATGCTTGTGAGCCATAATGCATTCATCCCAGATAATAATTTTGGATTTTTTCAAAACTTCAGCCATGTCTAAATGCTTCTTCAATGGCAACTTGTGTGCTGAATACGCAGTCCGACTTCAAGCAAGGTCGCTGCTATGCCTGATGAAGTAATTGCTAACGCAAAAACGTTTCCAAAGTTGTCACTATTTCTCGGTCCTCCATCTGCTCGATGTGGCTGTATTGGCAGGCTGTGATAATTTGTTGCTCCTCATTGCTCATAAAGTAGATTTGCAAAAATTTTGGACAGGCATCAGGCATTGAAAACAAAGAACCAATTTGACGATACACTTAGCCCTGAATCTTAAATGTTGATTCAAAATTACGACCGTCCTCATTCTGAACGATTTTTGTCATTTGGAAGCGAGAATTGAATTTATAAATTTTACGCAAAAACAATTTCGATTGAAATGTGGCTCCAGCCAATAGTTTTTTCAATGGTTCTGGCGGAGAATTCAGTGGTTGAAGTGAAACTTTTCCCGATGCGCAGCAAAAGACCGGCCGATTCACCTTTGTATTTAAATGCAAGGCAGTGTTGGTATTCTTTGTCCGTATTGCCGATGACAATTAGTGCATGTGACGAATAGTTTATTTCCGGCTCATATTCGAACGCAAGGCGGTGAAGTGATGCGCGTGTCAATGCACGACCTTCTTGCACGCGCTGTCGATCATGTGTTCTGTGTGCGTCGGTGACTCTTTGACGTGCCTCTCTTTGTCTCAATGCATTAGCTCGAAGACGTTCATTGTGATGCTCTCGACTTTCATTTGCACGTGTGTTTGCAATCTGGTCTCTTAAATTTACATTATCCATCCTATTTCTGCCGTTCTATTTAATTGACGGTTATGGACTATTTGTGCATGTCGTGTACGGCGTAAAATTAATAATTAGTGTAATTAATAAATTTTCATCCACATTACTACTAATTTTCACTTAACATCATTCTAAAAAAGTACCTCCAACTTTTTTATTTTTATTTAATAATATTGAAGATTCATAACCATGTGACAGCTCAATTAATTAATTAATAAAAAAATTAAAGCACTGCAAAAAAAGCAACGTAGTTAAAATTTTAGTAGAAATTTTTATCATTTTTTTCATTCTTTATTTTAACATCTATTTTACCAAATTTTAGATAATTGTAAATTAAAAACAATTTTAGAAAACTTTTTATAAAATTAATCAGCTACAAAAATTATAACTTCAATTTTTTAAATATACTTTAAACTACAATAATCATTATCAGTAACTTATATTTTAATTTTATAAATGTTATAATTTATTTTACAAACTTAAATTTTTATTTTCAAAGAGCCGTTCAATACTTCATAAGTTGCATAGAATCAAATGAGAACTGACAATTTAAATTTGTAGGTTAAGTTGATTATTATTGAATGCACGTGTATACATCATTAAAATTCATGAAAAATCATGTAAAATATTCACTTCAATACCTTACAAATTTGTACAATGTACATTTTTTAATTAAACTTTAAAACATTATTTCAATAAATAATAATATAATATAATATTCTGAATAAACGCGCAATTCTAGCAGACTCGGCAATGCTTCGCTATTGCTAGATCTGAGTATACATACAGATTAAATGACAACAATTGAAAGTTTCATAAAACCTTAAAAAACTGAACATTAGCAATTTAACAAAATTTAACCTTTCACTTTATAAAAGTCAGAATGTAAATAAAGCCAAATGGCAAAACAACAGCACTACCTATCGGATTTAATTCACACCACTCTCTAATCACAGTATTCGGTGGAAAATATTTTTTTAACGAAAAGTGTTGTGGCTGCAAAATCGTTACAATTAATACTGAATATTATTAAGAAACTTACAAAACATTACGGAACCTTATAAAATTTCACCTTTAACTTTATAAAATTCAGAATGTAAATAAATCCAATTGTCAGAACAGCACTACCTATCGGATTTAATTTAAAATATTCTCTAAATACGCTAAACATTAAGCTACGACGCAAGTAACTATGCGAAAGAGCAACAAAATAAAAAAAATTCCTAGAATCCGATCGCAGCACCAACTACCGGGTTTGACTGATAAAACAAAAATTAAAAAAAAAACTTCTAAAACGCGATCGCAGCTCTGCCTACCGGACCCAATTGTGAACCTTAACCATCCGAAGATCAACAACACATAAATAAATTAAAAAAACATTTTCACTTCAATACTGTACCTTACAAATTTGCACAATGTGTATTTTTTAATTACACTTTAAAACGTTATTTCAATAAATAATAATATAATATTTCTCAATACGCGCACAATTCTAAACGCGATCGCAGCGCTGCCTACCGGATCCAGTTGTGAATCTTAACCATCCCTAGAACAACAACATAAATAAATAAATAAATTAAAAAAACATTTTCTCTCGGATCAAACTGTGAATCTATACCATTCTCGAATCAACTTAATCACACACACAAAATTTCATCAAAATCAGTCCAACCGTTTAGGAGTTCAGTCACGTACACACGGACATAAGAAATATATACATAAAGATAACCACTTAGGGATTTTACCCGAATGCTTCCCCCTGACTATGGGAGCCTCCAAAATGGAAAAAAACGAATTGCATAACTTGACCGGGAAGCTGGAAAAGTTATGAATTTTATTTCGGCTTTTTTGTGTTACAGAAGTTGTTTTACTGTCATTTATATATTTTTGTAACACTGTATTTTTTATATTCTGTTTGTTTTAATGAAATATTCAGCAAAGTTACAACTTTTCATTCTTTATAATTTTACGTTACAATTTTTTTTTTTATTATTCTGAAATATTTAAAAATTCTGTCTGTCTAGCCGATTTATAAAAGCTAAAACATTAATGTACATATGTTAAATACCCTTTCAAATCTAAATCTACATTTCAGCAATTAACAATACAGATTTTAATTTATTGATAATCTACCAATCAATTATTTATTTTTGTTTTATAGTTTGAAGGAAAGCTGTAAATTACACGACTAAAACTGCTGAATAATATTTTATAATAATACGATACACACAATATGTAATGTAATTTCTCTTTAGAATATTAAATATAACAAGTATTCACAGTTTTGCCGTACGTTTGTGAATTTAGGATGTGTTTATAGATATAATAAGGAGATGATAGTAATAATTAATACTCAAGAATGATAACGCAATCTGATAAGTGATAAAGCAACAGTGGAAAGGAGTATGATATTATATGAATATTAATGAGGCGTGTGCAGCTGTGTGCGCGTGTGAGTGTGTAAGCGAAGGAAGAGTGCGTTGCAGAAATGGCCCGTAAAGTAGTTATTTTAAATGCTGATCACGTCCTTTAGTACTTCTAATCAAGTGATTATGTCACCTGTTCTAATACAACAACTTAACCTAAACTATCTCCCATAACATTTAATGCAGGTCGAGGAAGAGAGAACGGTAGAGAAAGAGAGATAAAGAGTAAGAAAGAGGGACTATGAGAGGTATGAGAAAGAGGCGAAGAATCCTCTGCTGAAATTATACTACGTTAAACCTCGTTAACACCGCAAAACCTCGCTTGTTTCTTTACCGTTTGTTACTTTAAATTAAGTATTGTTAACTTGTTAAAATTAAACAGAATTTTAACAAGTTAACAGTATTTAATTTAAAGAATGATAACCTTCACAGGTTAAAAGACCCAAGTTTTGACACTGTAATACGTAACTAATTGCAAATTATTCACGGTATATCGAGTAGAATTTTTTGAAAAAAACTTTTGTTAACATAGGTCAGCAATTTTCATACAAAAAAGTATGATATAAGGTAATTCATATATCAAAAATGTGGAAGATATCTGTTTGTACACTGTATTACTGTACAGTTTATTGCAGGTGGCTTATTACAGATAACTTTAAATAATTCTCCCCACTGCTGAATAAGACTGTTAAAAATAAAGACGATATGTGGGCGGATACCAATGCGCACACATGTGTAAAAATGAACATATGAATAAAGTTCAAGGGAAAATAGAATTTAGATATGCCAAGACGTAACAATAACTGATACGTAGTGCTGAAAAGAGTAGACTTTATTAACTTTTTATTGAATTTAAGAGAACTGAGTTCTTGAATTAATTAAGTCAACGTTAAAAAATTTACAAAACTGAATTGCTGATCGTAAATTATTATAAAAGGTTCAGCCAACGCCAAATATAGAATTACAGAATTAGCAGCATCGTTCATTATTATCAGGAACATATTCCCAGAAAAATACCAAGGATACATCCATTGTACTCCAGTGTGAGTACAGAGCAGTGTTTATACTACTCAAAGACAGGTATGCAGCAGTCAAGCAGTTATCACAACTGGAGGGAAGAGACTAGTTGAGTTCAGTCTGTCAGCACTGGTGGTTTGACGACGGAAACTATCCTCCGACAAAAGATAACTGTAAGATTTCCAACAAAATTATTCACTAGCATCTTTTCTAATTTCAGCAGTTCATATTTTATCCATATATTAAATAAAAGTAATATTTATGAAAATGGGGAATTTCCATCAGACTTCAAAAAAAGTGTTATAGTTATGATACCAAAGAAAGCAGGGGCAGATAAATGTGAAGAATACAGAACAATTAGTTTAACTAGTCATGCATCAAAAATCTTAACTAGAATTTTATACAGAAGAATTGAGAGGAGAGTGGAAGAAGTGTTAGGAGAAGACCAATTTGGTTTCAGGAAAAGTATAGGGACAAGGGAAGCAATTTTAGGCCTCAGATTAATAGTAGAAGGAAGATTAAAGAAAAACAAACCAACATACTTGGCGTTTATAGACCTAGAAAAGGCTTTCGATAACGTAGACTGGAATAAAATGTTCAGCATTTTAAAAAAATTAGGGTTCAAATACAGAGATAGAAGAACAATTGCTAACATGTACAGGAACCAAACAGCAAGAATAACAATTGAAGAACATAAGAAAGAAGTCCTAATAAGAAAGGGAGTCCGACAAGGATGTTCCCTATGTCCGTTACTTTTTAATCTTTACATGGAACTAGCAGTTAATGATGTTAAAGAACAATTCAGTTTCGGAGTAACAGTACAAGGTGAAAAGATAAAGATGCTACGATTTGCTGATGATATAGTAATTCTAGCCGAGAGTAAAAAGGATTTAGAAGAAACAATGAACGGCATATATGAAGTCCTACGCAAGAACTATCGCATGAAAATAAACAAGAACAAAACAAAAGTAATGAAATGTAGTAGAAATAACAAAGATGGACCGTTGAATGTGAAAATAGGAGAAGAAAAGATTATGGAGGTAGAAGAATTTTGTTATTTGGGAAGTAAAATTACTAAAGATGGACGAAGCAGGAGCGATATAAAATGCCGAATAGCACAAGCTAAACGAGCCTTCAGTAAGAAATATAATTTGTTTACATCAAAAATGAATTTAAATGTCAGGAAATATTTTTGAAAGTATATGTTTGGAGTGTCGCTTTATATGGAAGTGAAACTTGGACGATCGGAGTATCTGAGAAGAAAAGATTAGAAGCTTTTGAAATGCGGTGCTATAGGAGAATGTTAAAAATCAGATGGGTGGATAAAGTGACAAATGAAGAGGTATTGCGGCAAATAGATGAAGAAAGAAGCATTTGGAAAAATATAGTTAAAAGAAGAGACAGACTTATAGGCCACATACTAAGGCATCCTGGAATAGTCGCTTTAATATTGGAAGGACAGGTAGAAGGGAAAAATTGTGTAGGCAGGCCACGTTTGGAGTATGTAAAACAAATTGTTGGGGATGTAGGATGTAGAGGGTATACTGAAATGAAACGACTAGCACTAGATAGGGAATCTTGGAGAGCTGCATCAAACCAGTCAAATGACTGAAGACAAAAAAAAAAAAAAAAAAAAATTAAATAAAAATTTTTCTTAAAATATGGCTAATGTTATATTATACAAAATTATTATTTCAATATTTTTATTAAAAAATATACTTGTAAATTGGTAGTACGTTCAAAAGTTACGAACAGATAATTTGCCAAGCCTTTATATTTAAAATTAATAGAGATAGATCTGTACCGGTTGCAATTTTGAAACAAAAAAATTTCTACGCATAACTGTTACAACTATTCGTTCTATTAATAATAGAGAAAACTATTTAATAAAAAACAAAAACTGTGTTCGTCCTCCAGCTACGTCAAAAACATACACGCAACCATAAGGCCTAATTAAAGTAGGACCTCGCTTTACTTAGTAATTACTAGTAGTTCTCTGAACACTAAACAAGCCGAAGAGTTGAATTTTGAAAAAAAAAAAGTAATATATTTACTGCACCATTCCCGTAGTACTGTCCCTATATACCCTTTACGGGAATGTGGTACAGTACATACATTATATTTTGGTTTCCCAAAATTCAAATTTCGTTATTAACCAGACGTTTTCTTGAACGATAGATGTTTAAGATGTTTTGAAAATTTATGTCATCATATATTCATAAAGTAAAATTATTAATTAATAGTAAAAGGTATTATTGCATTTATAATTTTACTAATATAAAATTTCTTTTTTGCCTTTTCTATTTTTATATACCTGATCTACCACTCTCTCCAGTAAATGACCTACTGAATTATTATCAATAAACTGAATTGAAATATTGAAGAAAAAAATATTTTAATTTTTTTTCTTTGAACCTAAATAACAATCGGTTTCGGGGCTAATACGAATAAATCTATTGAAGTACAATCTGTGATGTGTTCAAATTGCCGGCCTTCAGGATTTACACATTCCTTGAAGTCTAGTTTCTACACTCAAGCACACATTTTCACAAAGGCTTTTATCATTATTAATTTCTTGGCATACGTCTGGTATGAAGATTCTTCTTACGTAATAAACGTAGTTATGCCTATTCATTTTTTTTTTTTTGTCTTCAGTCATTTGACTGGTTTGATGCAGCTCTCCAAGATTCCCTATCTAGTGCTAGTCGTTTCATTTCAGTATACCCTCTACATCCTACATCCCCAACAATTTGTTTTACATACTCCAAACGTGGCCTGCCTACACAATTTTTCCCTTCTACCTGTCCTTCCAATATTAAAGCGACTATTCCAGGATGCCTTAGTATGTGGCCTATAAGTCTGTCTCTTCTTTTAACTATATTTTTCCAAATGCTACTTTCTTCATCTATTTGCCACAATACCTCTTCATTTGTCACTTTATCCACCCATCTGATTTTTAACATTCTCCTATAGCACCGCATTTCAAAAGCTTCTAATCTTTTCTTCTCAGATACTCCGATCGTCCAAGTTTCACTTCCATATAAAGCGATACTCCAAACATATACTTTCAAAAATATTTCCTGACATTTAAATTCATTTTTAATGTTAACAAATTATATTTCTTACTGAAGGCTCGTTTAGCTTGTGCTATTCGGCATTTTATATCGCTCCTGCTTCGTCCATCTTTAGTAATTTTACTTCCCAAATAACAAAATTCTTCTACCTCCATAATCTTTTCTTCTCCTATTTTCACATTCAACGGTCCATCTTTGTTATTTCTACTACATTTCATTACTTTTGTTTTGTTCTTGTTTATTTTCATGCGATAGTTCTTGCGTAGGACTTCATCTATGCCGTTCATTGTTTCTTCTAAATCCTTTTTACTCTCGGCTAGAATTACTATATCATCAGCAAATCGTAGCATCTTTATCTTTTCACCTTGTACTGTTACTCCGAAACTGAATTGTTCTTTAACATCATTAACTGCTAGTTCCATGTAAAGATTAAAAAGTAACGGACATAGGGAACATCCTTGTCGGACTCCCTTTCTTATTAGGACTTCTTTCTTATGTTCTTCAATTGTTATTGTTGCTGTTTGGTTCCTGTACATGTTAGCAATTGTTCTTCTATCTCTGTATTTGAACCCTAATTTTTTTAAAATGCTGAACATTTTATTCCAGTCTACGTTATCGAAAGCCTTTTCTAGGTCTATAAACGCCAAGTATGTGGGTTTGTTTTTCTTTAATCTTCCTTCTACTATTAATCTGAGGCCTAAAATTGCTTCCCTTGTCCCTATACTTTTCCTGAAACCAAATTGGTCTTCTCCTAACACTTCTTCCACTCTCCTCTCAATTCTTCTGTATAAAATTCTAGTTAAGATTTTTGATGCATGACTAGTTAAACTAATTGTTCTGTATTCTTCACATTTATGCCTATTAACAGCGCCTGAAATTTAAAAAATCGCTTTGTCGGAATAAGAAGCTTTGCAAATAATGCCATCCCCTTATCTTTCTGCATTCAACATTACCTCGCAAGAATTGTCTTCTAATAATCCACGAAGTAATCTTGGCCGATACGTTTTCAAACCTAAACGTTGCATTAGACGCTGCAAAGATCTTCGTGTAATGATTAACTTAAGAAACTCTCCTCTTTTAGGTAGATTTCATAAGAAAGTTATCTATTGTAGTGCGTACCATGATTCGACTTGCCGAAAATTTCGACACATTTTCGCGTTTCACATCCCCAAAACCCAAAACCATCGTCAACTCAAAAGTTATTGTATACATTTATATATATATTTCACTTTCTTCTGGACACGCCTTAGCACCGGTGAAATCTTTTTTCCAACTTTTTATTAAATTTAATATTGATTTATTAATATTTTATTTGGCTATAACTCTCAAACGAATGAAAATAAGTACCGCTTATGACACATTGTTGAAAAGCTGTCAATGAGAGCTTATTTATTACTACAGTTAAGAAAAACTCCAAAATCCAAATGTTTTAGATTTTGAGCTTTTTTGGACACTTTTCAAATTCAAAAACTCGATTGCAATCAAAAAGAGAGGTGCTCAATTAGATGTTACAACAGTTGTAAGTCCAAAATTTGAACATTCTACGCCTAATTGTTTTTGAGTTATGCGAGATACTTAGGCATATACGTACGCATAGACTTCATGCCGAAAATAGACAAAATGGATTCAAGGATGGTCAAATGGAAATTTGTAAACCCTTACGGCAAGGGATGACCAAAACTTTTGCTGGAATTATAAGGAGATGGGCTTGTCGTATGGTAAACATGTGAAACTTCTTTTTTCATACAACCATTGTCGTATTGAGTAAATTTGAAGTTTTTCATAATTATAAGTTGGATATCTTTTTTATCCCCTACTTAGCACTGGTGAAATCTACCTCTGCCTTCCGGCAAGCCTAAAGGGATTTTTTGGGGGCTTTGGATAAATGCCTGCGCAACTAACATTTCGTTATTATCTTGGGTAGCAAGGTAGCAGCACTGACCGGATGACCATTCTTTGGCACATCAGAGATGGAGCCAGTTACATAAAATTAATTGCGTAATCTGTAAATTGTTAGTCTACTTGGTGGAGGTGTATGAAATTCTGTAGCCCATTTTCGTCGAACTATTTCTGCATTCTCAGTCTTCCAGTATTGATTGACTATCCACTTACGTTGTTCGATGGTTAAATTACAAACCATTATTATCTAAAAAATACTAATATGAAAGTAATTAAATAACTTACTAATTAAGTAATAATTAAGTAACAAATAATAAATCAAGTAAAAATATCTATACATACTTTTGCATCCCCTGCATAATAGACGAATATTTTATTTTTCCATGTAGTGAAATTACTAAATTATTTGAAATATTAGTAAACTACATTTAGTATGACTATTGAATATATATAAAAAAAAAATAAATTCATAAATTTCTTCGTGCATTAAGGAAAACGTTTAATTGAAATTAAAATTTTATCTACGATAGAAAAAATATTGTAAAAACTATAATGTAATAATAATTTAATTTCTTATAAAATTTATATTTGCACATTTAAAGAATAAAAACTAGAAAAATAAAAATGTACTCCTTATAAACTGAAACGCTCTTTTCATAGATAATAAAACTCCTCAGTGCTTGGAATGAGATGGTCTGATACCTAATAATAAATCGTTTTAGCTAGGAGGATTTTCTCTATTTTATTTCTATATGTTTAACTGTTGAAGATTTATTTAAGGGTTGTCTCCTTTGTAAACACTACATAAAATAAACTTTATGTATATATACAGTAAATAATGAGTTTAAGAGATTGCATCTTAGTAGCAAAATATAACTAATTTTATTTAGTTTCTGAATTGCGTATGGTTATTGTCTATTATAATTTTCTATTATTGTATATTTAGAAATTCCAATTATCTCTCCTTCATCAGAACGTTGTTGTATAAATTTTAATTAGATTCAATTTAAATTTACGTCAGAAGTTTTAATCTTTTCAAATTTAGATATTACCATGCCGAAATAAAAGTTATTTAATTGTGACGTTTTAAATATCTTTACGTGTTACGGTAAAAACATCAAAGATTATCGCAATAAAACTTTAAACATAATAAAAAAAAGCTGACAACTCAGTTTTGTAAAACTGTGGGTTGTTTTTGATACACGGATTACACATACGTACTCACACAACTTAATTAAAATTATTTATCATTTTATTTACATACAGTATTTTTTCGTTTATTTAATTTAACGATTCTAAGTAAATCGCGTGCGCATACCGTATTTAATTCGCGCGGATGTGGCGGGACTAGCGGCGACGGTCAGTACTAACTAAAATAATTTACAAAACCTACATGAAACAAATTTCGCTGGTACGGCAGGCAGACTGGTGTAGCCGCGAGGCTTAACCCATCAGGTACCGAGTCGAGACCGGGCGATCGAGTTTGAGACCCACCCAGACCGAGTTACTTTTTAAAATTTAAATATGATTCATTTATTTTATTGTACCGCTCACTTGAGACGTCACAAAATAGCAGACGGCTAAAACAGCTGTACGTCAATGCTACCAAACCTTTGAAATATTAAAAAAAAAAAATAATAATAATAAATAATTAATATTTAAAGTGTAAAAAATAATTTGGCCGGCAAGCCTGTAGAATTTAAGATTTTCCGGTCAAGCCATCCCAATTCCAACCCAAAAAAACCGGATGGTTTTTTGGGTTGTTTACGTGTCAAAACGTCAAGATTCGATGAAAACCGCATATGCCCAAATTGTAACAGATTACAGTAATTTTCCTTCTAGAGCTATAGGCCTGCTATATAGCTGCCTAGGCAGAAAGTATTTCCAGAAAAAAATCGCTTCTTTTTTAATATTCGTTCAAAATAATTTATAAATTTAAGCGTGATATTAAATTATTCCATAATTTAATGGAAGAGATGCCTGTAGGCAACCTGTTAGCAGTCGATCGGTTTGTTCTTAGAATTTTTTGAGATGAATTATCTCAAAAAAAACCTTCTCAGATAAAGAAACACGGGTAAAAATGTATTTTTGATTGATCCAGTAATTTTTTTTATTTAAGTCGAACAAACTACCCTGTTCGCCTTTGTAAATATAATAGTGTAGATATTGGTAAGCGAGAAAGTATTAACTATCTAGGTCGAATCTTAATTGAGAATTTTATGTTAATTTAAATTTAAATCGGAAATAATTTCAGATTTAAGAATGTTTTATTATTTTATGTTATTTGTGTTTTTCTGCTCTTGTAAATTCAGGATTACAGTATGAGCTATCCTACTGGGTAAGGAGTTCGAATCAACATCGGGGATTTTAATAACAGCTCAAAACAGTATACAGCAAACTACTCGTCGGTAGGCGTAAACCAACTTTTCCTTTCTTTTTTAAACTGACGTCAGAAGTTTAAAAAAGGTTTTAAGGTTCTCTATGATTTTTTTTTTAATACGCCTTATTCTACACAACGTTGACTGATAAGAATGAATCTCGTAATATTTTATTTATTTTTTTATTATTAATATTATTTTTTTGTTGAGAAAGTCACTATGGCGGTCCGACTGTAAGGTTTCTTTTTATAGATGATAACAGGAAAACATTTTAAAAGAAAAATTACATAGTCTAAATATTTAGTACGAAAATTCTTCTAATTTGTTTTCATCGTCATTCATTAATTTAATATTGGATTATTTCAGCCCAATTTAATTCCAATATTTATATGTATTTTCATGGGAAATTTTAAGAATAGAATAAACTTAAAAATGTTGTTTAAAAGAATTTCACTAAAGAGTAAAAATATTATATTCATTCAAATTTTTTTTTTAAAATTCCCACTTTATGAAATCGGCGAAAATTAATAACAGTTAACAACTTATTGAACTTTAGATTAACCAATTTTTTAAAATTCGAAGTTTAAAAAAGAACTAAAAGTATTAATTTTTACTTATAAATCTGAGCTTTTTTATATTATTAACTTTGTTTTTAATTAATTCAATTTATTTTTAAAATCTCACCATTAAAAAAGTGTTCTCTTTTATGTAATATAAATATATATATATTTTTTTTTTCTCTCTACTCCCCTGGGCAGATCCGACTGTTTGGTATTACGCCTAGCAGAGAAGTATTTGGTATTACCCAGAGAAGTGTCTGTTGACTCTAACGAGCCTCCCCACCTATCGGCTGGAAATGCGGCATGGCAGGTCGGCTCGCCAGTCAGCTGTTATTTTTTTCTGCTCTTTTTACACCACACCCAAACATTTCTGTCGAGACGCGATGTCGGGTCTTTTCTCATTTTTCTTTTAGTGTCCTAACATTCCCTGGAGTCCCCAAGCCGACACACCAAGGCATGTCGGCCCTTACCACTGAGGCTATCGGGCGGATAGCCTTAGTAGGGTAGGGCGTACCCTACTCTAAAACCCCCTTCGCCGCTCCTCTATGTCCTTTTGCTTGATCACTTGTCTTACATAGTCATCCACCCGTTTCCACTGCAATTCATTGCCGAGCATGTAAGTTATCAGTTCTACCGGCCTTTTCCCTGCTTCATATCTCAAGATGTTCTATTTACCGAAATCAAAAAAGGTACGTTCAGCGGTGTCATCCTCGTTGCAGTACATGCATTTGGGTTCTGATCTTCTTCCGATCCTATATAGATAATCATTGAAGTTACCGTGGCCAGTAAACAGCTGTGACGTATAGTAATTGATCTCGCCAAACCTTCTGCTATGCCAAGGTAGTAAGTCCGGTATTAGATCCTTAGTTCGTCTAGCAAATCCTTTTCTCTCCATCTATTCTTATATATATATATATATATATATATGTAATATAAATATATATAAGTTAAAAACAATAAGAACAGGTTAAAAGTCAATAAAAACTAATATATTAGACCGGATTCAGACAAGGTAATGGACTTTACTCACTGCTATTCAGTAAAATTTGGCAAAAGCAAATTCAGTTAAAATAATAATAGAAACAGGTAAAAATTCAATAAAAACTGATATATTAGAATTTTCTGATGATTTGGCCTTAGTTGCACTAAATATGGAAGAGGTTAAAAAACAAATCACCTGTCTAGAAAAAATTTCCCAAAGGATTAGCCTGAATATGTCTTATGAAAAGACAGAATAACGGCCGTGGATAATCTCTGTATAAGCGAAATCAAAGTTAACGATAAGGAAATAAAAACAGTTGAACAATTTAAATACTTAGGTGAACCCGTTCACTGCAGATTGAAGGAAAAACAAACATGGAAAAAACTAAAATTAAATGGCACAAAGTCTAACTTGGGAAACATACAATAAAAAATATCTCTCAATAAAATCCAAAATTCACCATTATAACACAGTAGTTCTTCCGGCGGCGATTTATGCTTGTGATACTATCTTTCAAATTCAGAATGAAAGTAAAACGGACCGATTACTTAAAACAGAAAGGCGAATTATCAGAACTTCTTTAAATAAAAGTTATCAAAATGATGGAGTCTGGCGCACTGTCACAAATGAAACAGTCTACAAGCAAGTAGATGAAAAAAATTAAGGATTTCCCATTTTTTCCACGTATTAAGAATTCCTGAGAACCGAATTCTAAAACAACTGGTCACAAGGAATATTAACAAAAAAACCTGTAGAAAATATGTTGGAGAAATCCAAAGAGGTTTTCCAGAAGTTGGCTTGTGGGTTGAGAACGCCTTTGATAAAATGAAAATTAACTTTAACTGCGCACTTCAAAAAAATAGATTCAAGGATTAAAAATTAGAAAGACATAACAAAGTTGAAGACACAGACGAGATCAGGAGGCAACGATCCGATAGAATGAAGAAAAACGAAAGGACAGACTAATACAGAAATTCAAGAGGAACTGAAATATGGATGTCTAAAGTGATACATGTGGCTTCAAAACTAAAAAAATAAAAAATAAAAAAAATAAAAATTTATATATATAATACGACTAGATTAAGAAATGTTAACAGGTCCCTGCAGGCATCGTTTTACATTGAATTATGGAATAATTTAATATCACGCTAAAATTTATAAATCATTATGAACGAATATTAAAAAAAACTAAGATTTTTTCTAGAAATACTTTCCTGCCTAGATAGCTCTATAGCAGAGCTATAGATCTAAAAGGGAAAATATTGTAATCGTTCCAATTAGGGCATATGCGGTTTTCACCGGATCTTGACGGTATGACACCTAATCAACCCAAAAAACCCTTGGGTTGGGTTGGACCGGGAAATCTAACCCACCGGGTTGGTCTAGTGGTGAACGCGTCTTCCCAAATCAGCTGATTTGGAAGCCGAGAGTTCCAGCGTTCAAGTCCTAGTAAAGCCAGTTATTTTTACACGGATTTGAATGCTAGATCGTGGATACCGGTGTTCTTTGGTGGTTGGGTTTCAATTAGCCACACATCTCAGGATTGGTCGAACTGAGAATGTACAAGACTACACTTCATTTACACTCATACATATCATCGTCATTCATCCTCTGAAGAATTATCTAAAGGGTAGTTACCGGAGGCTAAACAGGAAAAAGAGAGGGGGACCGGGAAATCTGAAATTCCACAGGGTTGCTAACCAAATTATTTTTTTACACTTTAAATATTAATTATTTATTTTATTTAATTTAGTTCGAGTATTTTGTTCGCACTGTTAGGGAATAGCGACCGAACAGCCGTAGTAGACGGGAATGGTGACCGAAGCGAGCTGTGTGGGTATCCAGGGCGTGTCACCCTGCAACACGGGAATGGCGAGCTCTGTGGCTCTGAGATAGGCCCAGTGGCCCAGGGAGGTACCGAAGAGCCCCTGAGTTGGCTTCAGGGTTCACCTTTCCCTACCTGGGCACTGTGGGTCCAGGTTCCGGCTGGACTGGCCGGAACCCGGCCATATATATATATATGTATAATTATTATATTTATTAGTTAAATTATTTACAAAATATCTGAAAAAAATAACTTCTGGATTGACCTACAGAGTTTCAGGATAATCTACATAAGATAAACTGATTATTTTAAGGGCTAAATATACATTACAAGTAATCTTTTTTTTTTTAGGGCCTCCACTTATAGCCCTTCGGTCCTCTCCACAACGCCAAGAAAACAGAGTAAACGGAGTTTTTGTGCAACAATCAACACACCATCTTTTGCGTTGTAGTCATCAGTATATAATTATTGATAAAACAGTCATACACTTGCTTAAAGTAGAGGTGTTATTGGTCTCACATTGTGCCATAAGAGTAGTATAGAAACGTCGAGTTTAAACGTCATGTTAATCTTTGACCCCCTGACAAAAAAATGAGGTTGAATCTATAACTTGTATTTTGCGGTGCGAGCCGCTAAATGCAGTAAATTTATCGATCAAACAGACTTTATATGAAATTATTTTCATATAAATAATATGAAGGAACATATACAACAAAAGAATCATTAACTTGAAAAATGATGTTTACACCCGTTTTCGATGAAAGTAATGATGACTGATTGATGCAGAACCTTATCATAATTTTTTCTAAAATTTACAAGATAAAGGAGTAGATTTATTGATAATTAAGCCTTTCAAAATCGCGTTAAACATGACCTAGGACGCACCGTTTTCGAGATAGACCCTTTTTTTATTTAATGAAAGATATGTCTAAGAAATCCCGTTTCTTATGTATAATATAAATAAAAATAACATCAGCTGTCAATAATTAGCTATCATTAGTATAAAAAATTAAAAATCCAAAACACCCGCTTTCGCTGAAAGTAATGATGACTTATTGATGCATATCATCATTATAAATTTACAGCGTTGACTCAGTAGCCGTTAATTATAAAAGCCAACAATGATTTTGAAGTTTGAATAGTAAATAATGATCATTGTATATATTAAATAATGATCGATAATATAACACCCATATCGCTGAAAGTAATGATGACCTACATCTTCATAATCATAAATTTAAAATTAATCATACCTTTTGCAGTTAAAACATACGTTTTACTATGAATTTTCCAGTATATGAACTGTTTTAACATGTAAATTTAACGTGAACCCACATTCATCATTAAAAGTAGGCGTTCTTTAATGTATTCGAATAAACCCGTGAAAAGAAACCCTCGAGTTCAAATGTCATTTGATTGTCGGTTATTTGTTGTAATTTTAGAGGTACCTCAATTCCGTGTTTTACTATGTATTTTACTGTAAATCCACCCTTTCAGCTTGTAAATTTAACTGGAAACACATGTTCATCCTAGAAAACATGATCTCAGTTTCAACCGTCAAATTTTTGTCAGGGGTAAAAGATCAACATGACGTTTAAACCCGACGTTTCTACACTTCTCATTAGTAATATATCAACGAAGATTATTTAAAAAAAAAAGTAAATATGAAATGACAAAATATCAAATAACGGAGCAAGCCCAATTTCGTTCAGGCTTTCTCTACAATAGATCAATCATATCCGGCTTATTAATCAGGTTATCGAAAATGCAATATAATTTCAAGATCAGAACCATCAACTCCTACACTAAGCATTAAGCTCTTAAAATGTGCCCTTTACATATCTCAAATTAATAAAAAAAGATATATTCATCGAGTACGGCCGGAATAGTTTCGGACCAAGTCGATTCGTATTTTAAAATAGAAAAAGAAATAAAGTAGGAAGATCCTTTATCACCGGTTTTATTCAGTGCAGTTTTGAAGTATGTATTTATAAAACTGAAATGAACAGAATTCAAATTTGTGATTAATAGTAGCGATAGAAGATTAACAAATCTAAGTTTAATAGATGATCTGGTATTATTGGCTTCATCTCGTGAAATGATAGAAGAAATATTGAACGAATTGGAAAAACAAGACCGGGCAGCTGATTTAATAATTAATGAAAACAGACTGTTGTTCGCATAAGTAGAGCTAAGAAAGAAATAAAGCTGCTAGGAAAAAAAACCAAATTGGAAAAATTAAATAATTTATTTAGGGTAACCGATAAGCTTTGAAAACAGGACAGATAAGGAGATCCAGATAAGATATCAGCTTCCCAGAAAAAATATTGGTCTTTAATTCATTATGAAAAACAACCGTGTGAACAATATAGAGAAAGGAAAAATTATTAAATTTGTTTCACTTACGGTTCACAAACTTGGTGGTTGCCGAAGAAATTCGTAGAAAATATGATTGTTACCCGACAATCAACAAAAAAATGTATACTTAATGCTAAAAAAGTAAGACAGTGTTAAATGTGAAAAGACAACACAGTACACCGAAGTGGCAGATTTGGTTAAAGTAATCAAGAAATTGAAGTCTAAACGAGCCGGCCACCTGACTAGGAAATCACGAAGGTGGAAAACAAGTTACTCGAGGTTTAAAACAAGTTACTTTTTAAGAAACTTTCTACGGCAAAAACGGTGGGAGGATGATATTTATGTGGCTGGATGGGCCATTGCCTGCATTTTGGAAGGTTTTCCCAGTACTTATATGTAACAGTACATTAGACTTACTGGAGAAGTTAAACGAAAATTTCAACCTCTATGTTAACTAACAATTTTGGCACGATGGTATTCTTTTTTTTTTTTTAATGGTTATTTCGTACTTGTATTAACAGTTTTTCTTAGGTTTTCTTTTTCAACAGGTCGGATATGGCATCCAATAGACAGTTTATTATCATCATAAATAAAGAAAACGACTTATAAAAATCTGTTTTTATAATATAATTAAAAATTATGAACCTTACGAGATATAAAAATAAATATGAAATTTTCATGACTTACATGTTCTAAATAATTCCTTAATAAAAACAAATTTATTTTTTTAATTATTGTGCATGCAGTAAAAAAAATTAAATTTAATTGATAAAAGTATTTTTTTTTTTAAATAAAAGTAGTAAAAGTATAATAAAATGGTGAGCAAGTACTACAGGGTAGAAGGGTGAAGTAACGAGAGAAGTAAAAAGTAAATATTAACATGAAATTACGCTGATAAAATCATTTTTATGTTAGTAATCAGAAAGTACAGATTAAAAACTTTTAGAGATTTATTGAGGTGCGAGTTTCTTCTTTCATTGTTACTTTATCTCCAAGTTATTTTTTATGTGGCAATTAATAAGCGAAAAATTCTACAGAGAAGAAGAATCCTTCCTGTTAGAATTTACTTTACTTTTAAAATTAACTATTTATTACGCTACCCAGTTTATACTACACTTAAAACCTTTAATAAAGTAACAGAATTAGGAAAATTATACTTCTAGAGCACCACCTTTAAAACAAATACACACGCATGCGCACGCATAATAGACATAACGGTTGGTGTGTGATCGTCTAGTAATAACAAGTGTTACGTGAGGGTTTGAGAGCTATTGTGAAAAAAGGGGAAATGTTAGATCCTTAAAACCGTTACGTGGTTGAAGCACAAAACCCGTAAGTAAAGTGGTTCTGATGAACAATTGGCTGAAGGGCACAATTTTATTTCTTTTAATTTTAATAAAATAAAATATATTTTTAATAATAATACTGCATTTTTTCACAATATTTTATAATTCCGCTAGGATTTTCATAATTGATTTATATTATTTTCTGCCCTTCCTAGCGCTGTCATTCAACATTCGTAGTTTACGTGTTTCGGAGTACCTCCATTCTCAAAACTACTTTTAGCAAGAGTGTTAAAAGTAGTGCGTTTTACATATATATATATATATATATATATATATGTTATATAGTGCCGGGTATACGACAATTGTCTAACAACTTTGATTAGTTATGAGAAAAGAGTAATAGTCCTATTAATGAATGGTTGAGCTCTCTGTAACAGATAAACTCATAAAGTTTTCCTCAGCAAATACTAGATAGCGCTGTGATTGCTACGTAACCGCATATGTCAGTAGCCATGAAAATAGTGATGAAACCGCAATGGAGTGATTTTTTGAAACAAAATCAGACGCAGTTTTAGAACTCGATATAACTTATAGCCACTTTGTAGAACAACTATTCGTTCGTGGTATGATAAATTTTCAGAAACTGGCAGTGTTGAACATAAGAATGGTGCAGGCAGTCCTAGAACATCAGATGAAAAATTGGAGTTCAATCGTCAGTCTTTTGTTTCCAGCCCTGGGAAGCCGACTCGGAGTGCAGCGCGCGAGTTAAATCTTCCCCAATCTACCGTTGATAATGTTATAAAGAAAGGATTGAAATTGCCTTTTTATAAATTACAAATAACATTAAAAGATTCATTACACCAAAAAATCACACTGTTACAAAGGAATTTGCTGTGGAAATGAAAAAAATTGAAAATGACTAACCTTAAAAAAGTTATGTTTTCAGTCGAAGCTATATTTCACGCGGAAATAAATGAACACTCAGAACGTTCGAATATGGGGATCAGAGAATTTACACGTTACACTTGACCGTATTAGAGAGATCCCAAAAATTAATGTTTGTTACGGACTGCTTCACGATCGTTTGACTGGACCTTTTTTCTTTGCGGAAAGGGCAGTTAACACGAATATCTATCTATACTTGTTAGAAGGGTTTATTTATCCGCAGCTTGAAGAAATATAACCCGAAATCACACTCCAACAAGGTGAAGCGCCACCAGATTGGGGTTTATTAGTGCGTTAACCCCTCAACAACAAATTCGCAATTCGCTGGATTGGACGTGATGGACGTGGTGGCCCTTGGCCACCACGTCATCGGATCCATGTGATTTTTTCCTATGAGGTTTCATTAAGGATTCAAAACTGTTGTAGTAAATTTTGATAACCTCAAGGAGAGAACTGTTAACGCATTCGAACTCTAAGATATGGATATGTTACAACAAACAAGGCATAAAATTGATTACCAATTTGATATTTTGCGAATTACTAATGATGCGCACATCGAATATATATTTTTTTAGAGGTGGAGGAACCCTATTTACGGACGCCTAAGCAGTTTCGGGTTCGCTAACAGGTTCCACAGGATGTTATTAAGTGCGTATGTATACCTGCGCACTACCGACTAAAACTTCATTACTTTAGGGGGTTTAACAATCCCACACACATATTGGTCACATCAAAGCCATATCATCACGCGCATCACAAAACACGGCCCATCACAAAAGGATATCAAACACAGTTCCAACCAAGCACACACACACACACACACACACACACACACACACACACACACACATACACACACACACACACAAACACACACACACACACACATACAGGGAGAGTGAGAGAGAGAGAGAATGAGAGAGAGAGGTACAGACCTCGCCAACGCACACACACAGACATCGCAAGAACTCAAGTGGAGAGAAACACGAACCACGAAAGGCACTCTCGAAAGAGGCGCCCATCAACCACACATGCACTCGCCGCGCACAACCCGTTTTTGCGTCTTAATAAATAGATTATTTACTCAATATCAAAGTTGTTCGGATAATTCTCAGACGCTGTATTATTTATAAATATATATATATATAAATTTAATATATAAATAAATTGGTAAATATATTAATATGATTGGAGAGGAACTGCAATTAATAAAATATATTATAAAAATGTAAATTACCATAATTTTAATACCATAAAAAGCAATCTTTTCTTATTGTTCTAGCCAATTTTGGCGTTTTTCAAGTTATAGTTAAATTATTTAATAAAATTAAAAAAAAAATTATTCAATCGTATTCATTAGCTCAATAATAAAACTATTTATAGTATATTAAATTAAGCACTAATACAACAAGAATGAAGTTATATTTTTTAAAAATACGTTTTATTTAAATAACTGCTGCAGTATGCATAGTGAGAGAAAACTTTTTTGTTCTGATCGTCGTAACACAGAATGTACAAGTGTGTTGTGGAAAAATAATGCTAAATCAATCTGGGGTTTAATTTTTACTTTTTACTTTTTACTTCCTTGTATGAAGTAAAGGAAGTATTTATAATCGTCAAAAATTTCGGTTTTCAGATTTCAAAAGAAATATATCTGCTTTTACTGTCCCTGAATCAATTTTGAATCCATTTTTTGTACGGCGTGACGTCTGTACGTACATATGTACGTATGTATCTCTCATAACTCAAAAACGATTAGCCGTAGAATGTTGAAATTTTGGATTTACAACGGTTGTGACATGCAGTTGTGCACCTCCCATTTTGATTGCAATCGCTGAACCAAAAGTGTTCTTAAAAGTCCAAAATCCAAAAAATTTGGATTTTGGACTTTTTCTTAACTGCAGTAATAAGTCCTGATTGAGAGATTTTCAACGATATATCATATGTGGTGCTTATTTTCATCCAAAATTATAAGTTAAAGCCAAATAAAATTTTAATTAATGAAATATTTGGATCTTACAAGGGGAAGGCACATCAGTTCGAATTCGACTTCATCTCCGTTTTTTTAACTAACATATATTGATTTATTAATAATTTTATAAGCCTTTGATTGAAAAAAAAAGTTATTTGTGAAATAAAATTTTATGTACTTTTCATTTTAACTCAAAACGTTTTACAGAGGTAAACCAATTTATCAATAAGTAAATATCTTTAAATTAAAAAAAAAAGTTATAAAAAATATATATATATGAAGTCGGATTCGAAGCGATGTGTGCCTGGTTATGGATCGGACACGTTCTCACTTACACGACAAAAATACTTGAGCGACGTGAAATAAAATTAACATATAAAGTAATATAAAATGCTGATACGGACACCACAAAAAAATGTTATGCAATGTGGTGTCTACCACAATGCAGTTGTATAACTGACCACTTTATTAAAGAACTGGAGGATCGTATCCCACTTTTTTAATGAAATAAGTTTAAATGAAGAGAAGCAAAAAATGTGTAATGTAATTTTATAAGCGTAGAAGGAAGTTATGTTGTGTCCACGTTAGATTTTTTCTGAGATTTATTGTAAAGAATCCTTCATTAGTGAAAAATATTAATAGAATTTTTATTAATAAAAAATAAATCAATTCATTCACGATGTAATAATACAGTTTTCATCAAATTTCAAAGAATTTTCAGTAATGATATGAAATTGTATACGTTAACAGAAAAATGATTGAGAAATAAAATACAGAGTGTAAAAAACACATCGAGGTTTTAAAGCAATTTAATATCTCTTAATTTTAACTTAGTAATGAATCATATAAAACAGTAATTCTTTTCCTTATAAACGTTCAATGAGAGCCCTTTCGTCTCGCGACACAACTCCAACCGATAGGAGAGTTCACCCCGTACTCTAATCATCATGTTTAATGGAAACCACACCTGCTTCAATCCTATATCCCAAATCGAGTAGATCAATAGGTAATGGAGAGACACACACACACAAGATCCTTTATAAAAACTCATAGGAAAAGATCGCAAGTAGTCAGATCAGTTGACCTTGGATGCCAACCCAAACTAGCTCTGTCATAGGATCCATTACAACAAATCCAGCGATATCATTCAACCGATCCCGCTCAAAGTTATGCCGGTGAGGAGGCGTAGTAATTTGTCAAATAAAATTCTATGGTCCTTCTGGCAGTTGAGGAAAGAATTGTGTACGCATAATACCCATATAAGAGACTCGAGTTACGCTTGTTTCAGCGGAAAAGAACAGCCCGTAAATTTGCAGTCAGATATTGTACAGAATATATTTAATTTTGAGAGACTCTTTCACTGTAAGACCACATGGGTATTTTCTAACACCCGGATACGGAATTATGTGTTAACTTTTCTACTAAAATGAAATGTTGATTCATGCTAAGCACAATACAATTAAGAAAGCGGTCATTTTCTACTGCGACTTTGGATCGAATTGAAACATGCTGACTACGCACAACGTAGTCAGTATCCTTCATAACCTGTAACAGCTGTAACAATATGGACGCAAATTTAAGCGTTCTCTTAAAGCGCTCCAACTCTCATCACCGGTATTGCTAGTTCGCGGTTGGCCTTTCCAAGAAAATTTTTATGACTTCCCAGGAAAGACTCCCCGTAAGGTTCAGTAATATCTTGTCATCCTGTACTCTTCTCTTTACGCAGTCATCCGGACGTTTCCAACTGATTATGCCAACGATGAATGCCATTATCATTTGAAGGAACACGATTAAACTTTCTACGGAACCCATGTTGAAGTGCAACTAAAGATTTACATTTAGCAAACTACAAAAGTCAGAAGGATTTCTGTTCAGAAATCGCCTTCTTTGCCATCGGTGTTGTCAAGCGGAAAGAGCAAGAATCATGGTAGGACCATCTGCGGTACTGTCTTTTTCCTCTTTGATTTTAACCTTAAAACTGTAGACATCATCCAAGAGGTATTATAACAAAACTCCGATATTGTTTTATAGACACGCGATACCAACCTACTTATTTTTTAAAATTTTTATTATTAATCCTTTAATTTATCGGCTAAAATATGAAATGGATAGTATAATTCTGTGTTAATGAGATGAATATTAATCATGCAAATAATTACGTTTTGTGTGGTAAGCCAGTGAATTTATTTTCGAGACCCATAAATAAATCATTCTTATATAATAACTGTTAATTTTACTATTATTATTATTATCACTATTAAGTTATAATTTAATATGTGGTATTATAGGGTAACATGAATACACAACGATGTACTGCCTTTGTGTGTATATGTGGGTTACTGTGACAATTATTTTTAAATGATTTTTGAATTTTTTTTCAGAAAGATCAGAAATAAACTGAGCAAACGTATTAAAAAATTAATTTCTTATACTAAAATTAATAAAAAAGATTATAAATCGATAATAATAGTAATAAATAATACATTAAAAAACACAAACCATTCCTCCGATATTTATAGCGTAGTAGTTTGCCTGCGTTTTCCTTACGGAAAGTTCTGGTTTTGAATCCTGATAAGGTTTGATATTTTTCTTATATCATTTTTTCATGAATAAGGGCTTAATGAGGGAATTTTTTTATTAATATATATATAATTTGCTGTACATATCATTATATACATATTTCTTGTGTGCGTGTGTATGAAAGTGAACTCCTCCTAAACGGCTGGACTGATTTTGATGAAATTTTGTGTGTGTGTTCAAGGGGATTCGAGAATGATTTCATTCACAATTTGGTCCACTGGAAAATGTTTTTTTAATTTATAAGTAGTTGTTGATTTTGGAATGTTTTACATTGGATCCGGCAGACCGCACTACCATCGCAGTATCGAATATTCAATAATATTTTATTTTAATTTTAGTTTTTCCCGATAGTTGGTGCTGCGATCAAATTGAGAAAAATATTTCGTAATTTTGTATTATTATTGTGTTACAAAAAATCGCGAGAAAACAGTTTTTTAATAAATAAGTGGCTAATAAATCAGATGGAAATGTAAACAAAGGAAAACCAATCAGATCAATGCAAGGTGGCCGCTGTCAAACACAACGACCAATCACAAAGAGCCCGTATGGCCGTTGCCAATGTAAACAAAATCACAACTGGTTAAGTAACAAGTAGGCAGCACTGTGATCGCGTTTAGAATTGTGCGCGTATTGAGAAGTATTATATTATTATTTATTGAATTAACGTTTTAAAGTGTAATTAAAAAATACACATTGTGCAAATTTGTAAGGTACAGTATTGAAGTGAAAATGTTTTTTTAATTTATTTATGTGTTGTTGATCTTCGGATGGTTAAGGTTCACAATTGGGTCCGGTAGGCAGAGCTGCGATCGCGTTTTAGAAGTTTTTTTTTTAATTTTTGTTTTATCAGTCAAACCCGGTAGTTGGTGCTGCGATAGGATTCTAGGAATTTTTTTTATTTTGTTGCTTTTTCGCATAGTTACTTGCGTCGTAGCTTAATGTTTAGCGTATTTAGAGAATAGTTTAAATTAAATCCGATAGGTAGTGCTGTTCTGACAATTGGATTTATTTACATTCTGAATTTTATAAAGTTAACGGTGAAATTTTATAAGGTTCCGTAATGTTTTGTAAGTTTCTTAATATTCAGTATTAATTGTAACGATTTTGCAGCCACAACACTTTTCGTTAAAAAAATATTTTCCACCGAATACTGTAATTAGAGAGTGGTGTGAATTAAATCCGATAGGTAGTGCTGTTGTTTTGCCATTTGGCTTTATTTACATTCTGACTTTTATAAGGTGAAAGGTTAAATTTTGTTAAATTGCTAATGTTCAGTTTTTTAAGGTTTTATGAAACTTTCAATTGTTGTCATTTAATCTGTATGTATACTCAGATCTAGCAATAGCGAAGCATTGCCGAGTCTGCTAGAATTGCGCGTTTATTGAGAATATTATATTATAATTTATTGAAATAATGTTTTAAAGTTAAAAAATGTACATTGTACAAATTTGTAAGGTATTGAAGTGAATATTTTACATGATTTTTCATGAATTTTAGTGATGTATACACGTGCATTCAATAATAATCAACTTAACCTACAAATTTAAATTGTCAGTTCTCATTTGATTCTATGCAACTTATGAAGTATTGAACGGCTCTTTGAAAATAAAAATTTAAGTTTGTAAAATAAATTATAACATTTATAAAATTAAAATATAAGTTACTGATAATGATTATTATAATAATTGTAGTTTAAAGTATATTTAAAAAATTGAAGTTATAATTTTTGTAGCTGATTAATTTTATAAAAAGTTTTCTAAAATTGTTTTTAATTTACAATTATCTAAAATTTGGTAAAATAGATGTTAAAATAAAGAATGAGAAAAATGTTAAAAATTTCTACTAAAATTTTAACTACGTTGCTCTTTTACAGTGCTTTAATTTTTTTATTAATTGATTAATGTTACATGGTTATGAAACATCAAGATTATTAAATTTAAAAAAAAAATATGTGGGAGGTACTTTTTTAGAATGATGTTAAGTGAAAATTAGTAGTAATGTGGATGAAAATTTATTAATTACACTAATTATTAATTTTACGACGATTCGATTTTTTAATTCAATTTTCATCGGACATCTCAATATTTAGTGAAAATAAATATTAGCTATACTACACATAATTAATCAATAAACCCATTACAATAATACAACAATCACAAACTGATAATATCATACTAATAGTCATTTTAATGAAATTTAGAACACATTCCTGCTAATTTGAACTTAATTAAGTTACTTATATTTATGTGTGTGCATTTATTACAGAATAATGCCGCGTCAGGACAACGTCTGTCGGTTCCGCTAGTATATATATATATATATATAAATAATTTTTAAGAAATTTGCTTAAAAAACAAATTAAACAAGTTGAATGGAAAATTAATTTTCCATTATAAAATTAAATTACTAATAACAAATTTAAGTTATAAAAAATTGAATTTAAAAGAATTCTTTGAAATAAATATTTCAATTTCCAAAAATTTTTTTATTACCTTAAATAACTTTGCTGATATAAAACTGTAATAGCAGATAAATAAATATTTGAAAGATTTTCTTGAATAAGATAATCCTATACCGAGATATATATATATATAATATTTTTTAAATTATTAAACGATGTTTAATTAAAAAAAAAAAATTTTTATTGACAAAGGAAATGGAATAGTCATTTTTTACCGTGAAACCGTTTTCTAATATCTTTTGATTAGATCCGACTGATTAAAAATCTTCTACTCTTAAAAGTAAATAAATTTAGTTACTTTAGGTTGAACTCTGTTTATTAATCTACTGATCAATTTAAAAAAAAAAAAAAAAAGTTTAAATTAGGTATTAGCGTTGCTCTCTTTTCACCCTTTATAAATTTCATTTGACTGTTACAGGATTTCCTTTCTATATTAATTTTTGAAAAACAATTATTAACACTGACAACAAAAGAATATAAATGTAAAGTTTTAAATATTAAAGAAAATTTAATTGCGAAACTGTATTGCTTAGATAAATGATCATACGATTGGTTTAGTTAAGTATTTTGTTGGTCAGCTTTTCTTAAGATTTTATATAAATTGTTTTCCTAAGAAAGTTAGAAACTACGTAGTAATGAAAAACAAATATTTGAAAAAAGTAGGTTCGTGAGATACATATAACAAACTCTCAATTTTTGAAATGAGAGTATTTTTAATATATGAAAAAATTACAAGAAATGGATAAAAAAATTACAATCGTATGAAATAACACTGTAAAAGTTAGTTTTTAACTTCATTTTAAATAAGCGAAACAACTTAACATATAATAAAACTGCAAGAAGTCAATAAACTAATTATTTTTAGAAATGATAATTTATTAATACAGTAACAACAGACTTAAACGTCCAATTACAGTTACAGATGGATGATAAATGGATTTTTTTAGGTTCGAAAAATGCCATGCCTGACCGGGATTCGAACCTGGGACCTCCGGATGAAAGGCCGAGTCGCTACCACTTCGCCATGGGGTTGTCGAAAAGTGGTGCTGATTGTTTTAATAAATTAAGCCTTTTTTTTTTCTTGTGGTTACAATTATTTTACTGTAATTGTAAATATAATTTATATGTATAACATTAATAACTTGTAAATCTTTATGTAAGTTTATTGTATTAATAAAGGTAATGAGCGAAATAAGACTATGAGTCCTTAGAGACTTGTAGTAGTCTTCTTCGAAGACTGACAGGACTGAAAGTGAATTGTCTAGGAACGAAACGCAAGAATGACGGGAGTTTAATTATTTCTCCCTACAGATCGCAGAGCCTAGACAAAGTCCCTTGCTGCTGTGTTTTTGTTTTATCGGGCGGGTTATTGATTTTTTTTAGTGGCGATTATGAATTATGTTTTATTTATGGACGGATTTGGTCATTTGCGTTCCTGTCCTATGGACCAGCGTGAAAATTATTTACCGAGTCTGATCGAGGGAGACTGAGCTTTTAAGTCTCGTATAACTCCCGGCGTGATTCCCTTTCAGTCCGTCCGGTGAAGTCCTCTCGATGCTAAAGCCTTTCGGACTAGCAGGAATACGCCTACCGGGCCGCTAGTTGTTTTGGAGGAAGCGATGCGCCCCCTTCGTTGCCTGCAAAAAGCGACGAGCTTGCTTATATACTGTGTACGGACCCGTTGAATCGTTAGGAGCCCAGTGCATCCAAAAGGAGCTGCGTGAACTGTAAAGAGCCGAGTGATCCCGACAGGAAACGAGTGCATCCGAAAGCTGTGTGAACTGTACGGAGCCGCTGAGTCGTCAGGAGCCGATGTGAATCCGACCGAAGCCGAAGATCTTTAAATTTTATAAGTCCTAATTTAAATGAAAATTAATGTTTCTTATTACGGTAGAATTTTAAATAACATGAATGAAACTCAAGTCTATACAATGGTAATAAAGGAAAATTGTGGTAAAAGTCTCTTTTCTAAAATTAATTGACAAGCTAGTGATTTTCTAATTATTTTCAAAACGCCTTCCCATAGAGTCAGCAATATGGAAATTACAAAACATGATTCATCTATACTGTACAAGTTTTCGAAAACGTATGAAAGTTTTCCTTCAGAAAACGTTGGTCTGTAATGATTAGCTCTAATTTCTGAATTAATTTTTTCCAGGAATAACAAGCAAATTTACACGTTATTAATGACCGATTAATTTTACAAACTGTCGAAAGTTAACCACACGATATCAACCCAAAACATAACCGTTTCAATAAAAGGCAGAGAGATTTCACCATCGAGATCTGGATTTTTTACAACATATTATTTATCTAAGTTCTTACAAATAATTTTTAAAAAACGTGTTGCTATTTTCAAAGAAAAAAGTATCTGCTTTATCAAAAACTACTGGACTTATATAAAATTGCTTTTTCGTTTCGCCATTTCTTTTCGTGGAATAGTCATTCTCACTAACAACTAGTTTTCTTATCATTCATCCCTTCTCACTGTATCTTTTAACATACAGGGGCAACCAGGAATCGCCGTTAGGCATCTCGTTAGTCGGCCCCGCATGTAATGGCGGATGATTACCCCCACCCATCCTGTCTTCGTCCACTGTGGAACTCACCCATCGGGGTCTCCTACATATCTCCGAGATAACCGAACCTCCCATTCGGGAAAGCCCAGATACCCCTCAATGTAGGAGCTGCCCTTCCCGGCCCTATCCTGATGTTCCGGACATATATTCCATATGGCCTTCACAGCGCGCCCTCCCGCTCATACCTTGAGGGTCTCCCTTGACATCACCGTAAATACACAGACATGCCCATTCTTGTGGGTGAGCATGCCCATGCATCCTAGTCATGGGAGCTGCCTCCCTGTCCCCTAGACGCCGCCATAATTCGTAACCCCCTTTTTTTAAGGGGTTCCCTGTTCAAATTTTTCCTTCAAAATCTCACCGACCATATTTGCTACTTCCATCCACATATCTTCATTCGTCAACATGCTATTGATTACTGTCTCTGGTGTTGTTGCTGTATACCTGTCTCTTATATCATCCCACTTATGGCATCTAAACACACTGTGTTCAACACTATCAGTCTCTTGGCAATCCCTGCAAACAGCAGATCTTCGGAGCTTAAACCGATGTAAGTACTCACCGAAATCACCATGTCCTGATAAGAACTGAGTGAGACTATAACTAATCTCGCCATGGCGCCGTCCCACCCAGCATCTTATATCTGGGATAAGTCTCCTCGTCCAACCACCTTTTAAAAACGCTGCCCACCTTTCCTGCCAGTCGTTCATTATTTTCGCCCTCGCTTCTATTTTAGGCGTCCCCTTGAATCTCAATACCCTCTCTTCCGCCAACAGATCGATAGGCGGTGAACCGGCTATGACACACACAGCATCATAGGAGACTGTCCTATATGCGCATGATACACGCAGGAGCAGTCTCCTATGTAACGATGCCATCTTACTGTTGTACCTTTGGATATCCAATCCTCTTTTCCACACCGGTGCACCATACAATAGCACCGAAGCTACCGTTGCTGCAATTGCCTTCCTCTTTCGCTCCTTAGGACCCAACGTGTTGCACATCAGCCGAGAAACTGCCGATAGTACCTTCTCAGCCTTATTACAAGCTTCCTCTATATGTGGACCAAAACTCCGGTTGTTATCCATCCATACACCCAAGTATTTAATTCTATCCACAAGAGGAATTGGAGAAAGACCATATTCGAGCTTAACTTGACGAAGAGGTCTCCTACCCGAAAAAACCAGAACTGCAGTCTTTTCAGGAGCCACGGACAAACCATGGGCAGACATCCACTCACAAACCGTAGCCAGAGCTTCATTACCTTTTTCTTCTTCAATCTGCTCTTCCTCAACCCCTTTGATTAATAATGCTAGGTCATCAGCAAAGCCAACTATCTCTACACCCTCCGGAAACCGCAGGCGAAAAATACCGTCATAGGCAATATTCCAGAGAAGGGGACCCAGGACAGAGCCCTGAGGAACCCCCGCTCTCATACGGAAAACAAACTCTTCGATCTCCGTAAACGCTTTAACCGGTCGCTGAAATAGTCCCTCACAATGCTCCTTAATTGTGGATCAACACCATCCCTTCTCACTTGGATCAAGTTTTGTGTCTTACACCAGACCTCTACAAAGAAAATTATAAAAGTCGTTATAAATTTCCAAATAATGCGCATATGCTACCTGTAAACCCGTCCAGGGATTTTGTTTCTATTCGGTGACTGAAAAGTCCATCCAACCTAAAAGCTGTTATACCTTTTGAATAAAGTCTGACTTCTAACATTTTTCTAAAATGTCAGAATTACTGAGCAATACAATAATTAGATTATTAATTTCTCACAAAAAGACAAAAATAAAATTAAAATGAAACTTTAATCTGATCTTTTTATCCTTAATAAAAACTTTTATAATAATTTTAGTTTTTTTTCATGGACGCAAGTTTTTGTTTATTTTTTAGCCTGTTACTACTAATATTTTCTTTCACACGTGGATTTAAAAATGTTTCTTTTAACAAGCAACTTTTTTATAACAGTTAAATTTACCGTTTAAATACTTTTACGTAAAATATTTTCTTGAAAACCCGTTCTTAAGTGAATTAAGGATGGGTTGAGTTGAAGGGAATGTAAATTTAATAGAAGGATTACTAATAAATTACAGGGGCAGGAATAAAAGTGATTAACTGTATTTTTATACAAATTTATAACAGTTAATAAAACATTAAGTATTATAAACAGTAATATATCATTTATAAAACCAACAACAAACTTGATAAATTTTTACGATTAATAAAGAACATAATAAAAAAATCTGATCTGGACATCACATGACTTCTTGTACGCCTATTAAATTACATATAACTTTTTTTTTTAAATAAAAAGTACATAAATTTTATTTCATTAACAACTTTTTATACTTTTTCATTATATATTTTTTTCTTTATTGTAATTTTTTTTTACAATCGGAAGGTAATAATTATTAATAAATCAATAATATTTAAATTAAAAAATGGAGATGTGGTCTGATTTGAATAAAATCTTCTCCTTGTAAGATCCAAATATTTCATTAATTAAAATTTTATTTGGCTATAACTTTGAAATCAACGAAAATAAGTACCGCTTATGATATATCGCTGAAAAGCTCTTAATGAGGACTTATTACTGCAGCTAAGAAAAAAAAAATTCCAAAATTCAATTTTTTTTTAACACTTTTGGTTTAGTCGATTGAAATCAAAAGGAATCTAGAGTTGCACAACTAGATGTTACAACAATCCTTAATCCAAAATTTCAATATGGTACGGCTAATCGTTTTTGAGTTATACGAGATACATACGTATGCACGAGCAGTCATCACGTTGAAACTATTCAAAATGGATTCAGGGATGGTCAAAATGGATATTTCGTTGAAATCTGAAAACAGAAATTTTTCGCGATCACAATACTTCGTACAAGGAAGTAAAAATGGTCGGGTTTAAGGCATGAATTTAAGAAACACCTTAAATATTGTTTTATTTGTCTAATTCTCCATCTCCAATATTTTTATTAGATAATCAATACATTTCAATATGCGCAAACTTCAAATAACTAATCGATATGCAGTTTCTCTCTATATACGATGTAACATACTTTTTGTTATGGTTGTAATAGTTTCCTTTCTTCGTGATTCATGTTACGTATCCCCACTCGAAAAATCACAACTGTTTAGTTCCAGATTTCCTGGAGGCCAGGGTATGCTCTACCTTTTCGGCATATCAATCTACCTTTAAATTCTTTATTCAAAGCCTGAATAACAAATAAATTAAAGTGTACAGATGCATCATCTGTTTGAAATAAATTCAATGAGCGATAAATTCATCTGGTTGAAGAAAGAAATATTCATTTAACATATCATTTATATTACCATTTCATTTAACATAAACATTTTCATTAATAGTCCTTTCGCAATTTTTTTTTTGTCTTCAGTCATTTGACTGGTTTGATGCAGCTCTCCAAGATTCCCTATCTAGTGCTAGTCCGAATAGCACAAGCTAAACGAGCCTTCAGTAAGAAATATAATTTGTTTACATCAAAAATTAATTTAAATGTCAGGAAAAGATTTTTGAAAGTGTATGTTTGGAGTGTCGCTTTATATGGAAGTGAAACTTGGACGATCGGAGTATCTGAGAAGAAAAGATTAGAAGCTTTTGAAATGCGGTGCTATAGGAGAATGTTAAAAATCAGATGGGTGGATAAAGTGACAAATGAAGAGGTATTGTGGCAAATAGATGAAGAAAGAAGCATTTGGAAAAATATAGTTAAAAGAAGAGACAGACTTATAGGCCACATACTAAGGCATCCTGGAATAGTCGCTTTAATATTGGAAGGACAGGTAGAAGGGAAAAATTGTGTAGGCAGGCCACGTTTGGAGTATGTAAAACAAATTGTTGGGGATGTAGGATGTAGAGGGTATACTGAAATGAAACGACTAGCACTAGATAGGGAATCTTGGAGAGCTGCATAAAACCAGTCAAATGACTGAAGACAAAAAAAAAAAAAACTTTAATTTTGAGGAATACAATTTTCAAAAAACTAATCCTATTGGCAATTTAGTATACTATCCCTTATATAATTATCCAACTCTGTTCGATCAGGCCGAAAATTAAATAGTAAAACTGTCTACGTCAAAGCCACGCACACGCACTACGCTTATGTACATCCTCAAAATATTTTAGATGGTTTTTGTTTTTGGTTATAAGGGACCAGCCAAAACATTACAAGTACAAATTATTTTATTCTAAATAAAATAAAGTTTTTGTTTATTATATAAATTATCATTAACAAACACACAGTCGAAGGTTAAATTTAGAGGGGAGATGTCTGAACCCTTCCCGATAAGGCCGGATTGAGACAAGGTGATGGACTTTCCCCACTGCTATTCAATATTACACTGAACTACATAATTAAAGCATGTAAGTTATCAGTTCTACCGGCCTATTCCCTCCGATTCCAGCTTCATATCTCAAGATGTTCTATTTACCGAAATCAAAAAAGGTACGTTCAGCGGTGTCATCCTCGTTGCAGTACATGCATTTGGGTTCTGATCTTCTTCCGATCCTACATAGATAATCATTGAAGTTACCGTGGCCAGTAAACAGCTGTGACGTATAGTAATTGATCTCGCCAAATCTTCTGCTATGCCAAGGTAGTAAGTCCGGTATTAGCTCCTTAGTTCGTCTAGAAACTCCTTTTCTCTCCATCTATTCTTATATATATATATATATATATATATATATGGCAAAAGCAAATTCAGTTAAAATAATAATAGAAACAGGTAAAAATTCAATAA
Organism: Lycorma delicatula; assembly: GCF_047948215.1. NCBI lineage: Eukaryota > Metazoa > Arthropoda > Insecta > Hemiptera > Fulgoridae > Lycorma > Lycorma delicatula. The sequence goes on along the minus strand of NC_134460.1, from coordinate 9,996,357 downwards.
AAATTGATATATTAGAATTTTCTGATGATTTGGCCTTAGTTGCACTAAATATGGAAGAGGTTAAAAAACAAATCACCAGTCTAGAAAAAATTTCCCAAAGGATTAGCCTGAATATGTCTTATGAAAAGACAGAATAACGGCCGTGGATAATCTCTGTATAAGCGAAATCAAAGTTAACGATAAGGAAATAAAAACAGTTGAACAATTTAAATACTTAGGTGAAGCCATTCACTGCAGATTGAAGGAAAAACAAACATGGAAAAACAGAATAACTAAAATTAAAAAGCACAAAGTCTAACTTGGCAAACACACCATAAAAAATATCTCTCAATAAGATCCAGAATTTACCATTATAACACAGTAGTTATTCCGGCGGCGATTTATGCTTGTGATACTATCTTTCAAATTCAGAATGAAAGTAAAACGGACCGATTACTTAAAACAGAAAGGCGAATTATCAGAACTTCTTTAAATAAAAGTTATCAAAATGATGGAGTCTGGCGAACTGTCACAAATGAAACAGTCTACAAGCAAGTAGATGAAAAAATTAAGGATTTCCCATTTTTTCCACGTATTAAGAATTCCTGAGAATCGAATTCCAAAACAACTGGTCACAAGGAATATTAACAAAAAAACCTGTAGAAAATATGTTGGAGAAATCCAAAGAGGTGTTCCAGAAGTTGGCTTGTGGGTTGAGAACGCCTGTGATAAAATGAAAATTAACTGCGCACTTCAAAACAATAGATTCATCGTTAAAAAATTAGAAAGACATAACAAAGCAGAGGTCAAAGACGAGATCAGAAAGCAACGATCCGATAGAATGAAGAAATACTGGGAAAATCGAAAGGCCAGACTAATACAGAAATTCAAGAGGAACTGAAATATGGGTAACTAAAGTGGTCCAATGTGACCTCAAAACTAAAAAAAAAATTTTGTTTTATTAATAATTATTTGTTTCATTTAATTTAAGGTGGTATTAACTGTTACCATCATAAACACTAAATACGACCGTTTTTTGTTTCGTAATCTACGAAAACTAGTTTATGAAACTTACTTTTAAACAAGGGATTCATCCTTGTTTCAAACACTTAAGATGTTTAAGGATTTTTCTTCATGTACTTTTCTTTATATGTCGGGTAACTACCTTGTAAGAAAGGTGTTTAGCGTTAACTCAGACCACTAGTAATTTATTGATGCATTGATAAAGTTTTTACCGAAAACTTTACGTAATAATTAGAATAATGTACCTGCGTAATTTAACTAAAATTAAAAATAAATTTAACCGAGGGAAAATCTATTTTCTTTAAATAACATGTTTAATTAACCATAACATAAATATCTCTTAAAGTAGCTGATACATATTTTAAGTACCTCTTAAATTACAGCTTGACAATAAAACACAAAAAAAAAGTAGGAAATAATTCCACCGGAAAAATATAATTTTTTTTTATATGAAAAAACCACTACATGGGTGGTACTTTACGTTACGTTTAAAACTAGCTTCGAAAAATATTACTTGGTCGTAATTTTGGTTATTGTTTTCATAGCCTTTTTTTTTTGTTTCACCTCCGGGTCTACCGTTAGGGATTGCTTCAGAGGATGAGATGAATGATTTGTAGTGTTTGTGAAAATGCCTGACCGGGGTTCGAACCCGGGACCTCCGGATGAAAAGCCGAGATGCTACCGCTTGCGACTTTTGTTGTTGTACGCATCTGTGTTTTCCATTGCCCTTTAAAATAGTGTATCACAATCGTATCCCATCAATTTAAATTGTCTGAATTGACAACATTTTTATCAAATGTTTGTGGTGTGATGGTTTCATACCAAAAACTAGATCTTCTTCAGATAAGATCATCTTTTTTAACTTAGAAACATTTCCAAATTTCAGTTTTTTATGTTTAATAGTTGAAAAGTTAGTTGAGGGTGATATGTATGATATGTGATATGAACTAACTTTCTTCTTTTTCAGTAATCTTGAAAAAGGACGTGCTTGATCAGTGTGTTCTTCCAATACTCACATACAGATGCGAGACCTGGATTTTAAATGAGTTCGTGAAAGAAAAGCTTCGGACAGCACAAAGTGGCATAGAAAGGTCACAATGCTAGGCAATACAAGGAGAGACTGCTGAAGAGCGGAAGACATAACAGGCATAACGAGAGTGCATGACATAATGGAAACAGCGAAAGCTCTGAAATGGCAATGGGCAGGGCACATCACGAGAAGATTTGATGGAAGATGGACAAAGGCGGTCCTTGAGTGGAGAACAAGAGAGCGACAACGGCCAAGAGGCAGGCCACCAGAGGCATTATAAGGGTGGTTGGAACTAACTGGCAGAGGACAGCGCAGGACAGACGGGCATGGCGAGAATTGATGAAGGCTTACCTGTCGAACTAGACTTGAAGAGGCTACATGTTGTAAAAGATTGAACAGCTGTATAATAAATAAATAAATATATATTAGTTTTTAATCCAGAATTTTTTTTGGTTTCCAATCCCGGTAAGACATGACATTTTTTATATCAACAAATTTCTTCACTAAATTTCCTCTTGTAGGTTAAAATGAAACCAGCCATAAAACCACATATAAATTTTAATCATCTAACTTTAAAAATAAAAAAAAAACTATAGGAAAAGGAGCGTTTAAGAAAAATTATCCGATTTATTTTTGTATAGATTATCGGTTATTAATTTTATTTCTACTAATATAAAGTCATCTGATTTAAAAACTTAATAATGTATCAAAATTTACATTAAAAATCAATTAGTGTTATCTACAGAAATTTGTGATTGTAGATATGTAGGTACGTATTTTGCGTTGCAGCTTGTTCAATTAAATAAATATGACTGTTTATATTTATAAAATAAGTTTTATAAAAATGTATGAGATTTGATAAAAAGAAGCAGTTACTAAATGCCACAATTTATCTCATTATATTTTATCATTGATCTGGGAATAAACCAGCTGCTGAAGTAATATTTATTCGAAATAAATAGAGCAGTATAAAAGTAAAAGAGAATCAATTTCCAGTTTTACAAAGAAGTAAGTTGTTAAAAGAGACCAGTCGAATGGTCAAGAAGGAGTTCATAAAATAAAGTGCGATGAGGTTTTAAAGGAAGAGCGAGTACAAAAGCGGCTGGATAGAAGGAGAGACTTATCTCTGCTTTCTCGATACAAAAGAGAAAATCGGAGCATCGTTCTAATGACTTTGAGTGGGTCTTACGACTAATGCGATAACATTATGAAAAGACCACTCCATCCATCGCTAAGTTTGAACTGTTATTCACTGTATCCTATACCAGCAATAATTTGATTATTCTTTTTTTTCATTCATCACATACATTTTCTAATTGTTTTAGAAATTTTTTTTTTTTTTTTTTTTTTTGTCTTCAGTCATTTGACTGGTTTGATGCAGCTCTCCAAGATTCCCTATCTAGTGCTAGTCGTTTCATTTCAGTATACCCTCTACATCCTACATCCCCAACAATTTGTTTTACATACTCCAAACGTGGCCTGCCTACACAATTTTTCCCTTCTACCTGTCCTTCCAATATTAAAGCGACTATTCCAGGATGCCTTAGTATGTGGCCTATAAGTCTGTCTCTTCTTTTAACTATATTTTTCCAAATGCTACTTTCTTCATCTATTTGCCGGAATACCTCTTCATTTGTCACTTTATCCACCGGTCTGATTTTTAACATTCTCCTATAGCACCGAATTTCAAAAGCTTCTAATCTTTTCTTCTCAGATACTCCGATTGTCCAAGTTTCACTTCCATATAAAGCGACACTCCAAACATACACTTTCAAAAATCTTTTCCTGACATTTAAATTCATTTTTGATGTAAGCAAATTATATTTCTTACTGAAGGCTCGTTTAGCTTGTGCTATTCGGCATTTTATATCGCTCCTGCTTCGTCCATCTTTAGTAATCTTACTTCCCAAATAACAAAATTCTTCTACCTCCATAATCTTTTCTCCTCCTATTTTCACATTCAGTGGTCCATCTTTGTTATTTCTACTACATTTCATTACTTTTGTTTTGTTCTTGTTTATTTTCACGCGATAGTTTTTGCGTAGGACTTCATCTATGCCGTTCATTGTTTCTTCTAAATCCTTTTTACTCTCGGCTAGAATCACTATATCATCAGCAAATCGTAGCATCTTTATCTTTTCACCTTGTACTGTTACTCCGAATCTAAATTGTTCTTTAACATCATTAACTGCTAGTTCCATGTAAAGATTAAAAAGTAACGGCGATAGGGAACATCCTTGTCGGACTCCCTTTCTTATTAGGGCTTCTTTCTTATGTTCTTCAATTGTTATTGTTGCTGTTTGGTTCCTGTACATGTTAGCAATTGTTCTTCTATCTCTGTATTTGAACCCTAATTTTTTTAAAATGCTGAACATTTTATTCCAGTCTACGTTATCGAAAGCCTTTTCTAGGTCTATAAAAGCCAAGTATGTTTGTTTGTTTTTCTTTAATCTTCCTTCTACTATTAATCTGAGTCCCTATACTTTTCCTGAAACCAAATTGGTCTTCTCCTAACACTTCTTCCACTCTCCTCTCAATTCTTCTGTATAAAATTCTAGTTAAGATTTTTGATGCATGACTAGTTAAACTAATTGTTCTGTATTCTTCACATTTATCTGCCCCTGCTTTCTTTGGTATCATGACTATAACACTTTTTTTGAAGTCTGATGGAAATTCCCCATTTTCATAAATATTACACACCTGTTTGTATAATCTATCAATCTATTCATCACATACATTTTTTAATTGTTTTAGAAATAGGAAAATTAAAAACGCGAGTTTACCGGTATGCATACTCTATAGCATTGATTCTCAAACGTTTACGCCCACCGCCCATATTGGAATCGAAAATTTTTTAGCGTACTCAAAATTATTAAATTTACCATCTGTTAAAAATAATAATTGCTGTTTTACAAATGCGCTCTTAAAAACAGTAAATGGAATTATTGTTTTTAAACGTGACATATATCCTAATTTTGAGTTGGAACTTACATTTTAGTTTGAAATATCAGGAAAAAACTTTTTGCCTTTTTTTAACCAGCCATCGCCTTCCTAGACCGCTTCAACAAACCCCTCCCCCCAATTTTCTGTGGGCCTTCTATCGCCCCCCCTTCTCCCGTGAAGGCATACAGCGCCCACAAGGGGGAGTTATTTTTCACATTGAGAACCAATGCTTTAGAGCATCACATGCAAACCTGTCTTTTGTAACGGAAGAAAGCATAATACTATTTTTCTTTTGTTTTGCTTCAATAAAAAATAGATTAACAATTTTTATTTACTTTTTATTGGCTGTATGTACATTAATTTTCTCAAAATTAAATTCCCTACAAGTTTTTTTACTAAATCTTCCTCATTTATTACTCATTTAACAAAAAGCTATTGTATTACAAACCTAAAAAAACTTGTTTTTCGGCACCGAATTTTGTGTTTTACGTCGGATATCTTAAAAACTACCAGAGTTACAGTTCTGGGATCTGTTTTATCCTATTTCCCAATTGAAATTATGTAACAAACGATCAACTTTACTTCTTAATTTGTGTCCCAAAAATTACAGTACAGCTTCTTTTTATTAGAAGACCTGAAATCCTAGCGAACTTTTCGCTAGCCGTAGCTTGAAATCAAAGCGTCCCAAAACCTATTTTTATATAAAAATTTTCATTATTTCACCACAGAACATGCTTTGAAAGTTTTTCCGTTTCTTTGTGAGACACTCGGTATAAATATTGATTAAAAGAAATACGTATATAAAACGTATACATTAATTTTATTTTGATAATATCACTGATAATATCCTCCTCTATGAATCATGAGACCTTGCCGTTGGTGAGGGGGCTTGAGTGCTCAGGGATACAGAGTAGCTGGACCGAAGGTGCAACCATATCGGAGAGGTATCTGTTGAGAGCCAGACTAAGGAATGATTCCTGAAAGAGGGCAGCAGCTCTTTCAGTAGTTGTTAGGGGCGTGAGTCAGGACGACTTAAACGGCCGTATCAACATCACTCAGTCCTCTGAGTACTGCGCAGCTGAAAGCAATGGATAACTACAGCTGCTTTTTTTCCAAGAAAATGTGGCTCTCTGCATTTTCACATAGCAATAATGGAGGCGCCTTCCTTGGTAAAATATTCCGGAGGTAAAATAGTCCCCCGTTCGGATCTCCGGGTGGGGACTACTAAGGAAGGGGTCACCAGAAAATTAAAAAATAACATTCTACGAGTCGGAGCGTGGAATGTTAGAAGCTTAAAAAAGGTTGGTAGGCTAGAAAATTTAAAAAGGGAAATGGGTAGGACAAATGTGGATATAGTAGGAATTAGTGAGGTTCGGTGGGAAGAGGAAGGCGACTTTTGGTCAGGTGATTTTAGAGTAATTAACTCAGCGTCAAATAATGGGCAGGCAGGAGTAGGTTTCGTGATGAACAAGAAGATAGGGAGGAGAGTGGAGTATTTCAAGACGCATAGCGATAGAATCATTGTAATAAGGATAAAATCAAAACCTAAACCGACAATGATTGTTAACGTCTATATGCCTACAAGCGCCCATGATGATGATGAGGTAGAGTGTGTATACGAAGAGATTGATGAAGCAATTAAATACGTAAAAGGAGATGAAAATTTAATAATAGTTGGAGATTGGAATGCAAGCATTGGAAAAGGCAAGGAAGGAAATATAGTGGGTGAATACGGCCCGGGCAAAAGGAATGAAAGAGGGGACCGACTTATAGAGTTTTGCACGAAATATAATTTAGTAATTGCCAACACCCAATTTAAAAATCATAATAGAAGAATATACACTTGGAAAAAGCCAGGCGATACTGCAAGGTATCAGATAGATTATATCATGGTTAAGCAAAGATTTAGAAATCAACTCGTTGACTGCAAAACTTACCCTGGAGCAGACATTGATAGCGACCATAATTTGGTGATAATGAAATGTAGATTGGGGTTTGAAAACCTGAAGAAAAGGTGTCAGATGAATCGGTGGAATTTAGAGAAGTTGAGGAAGAGGAGGTAAAGAAGATTTTTGAGGAGGACATCGCAAGAGGTCTGAGTAAAAAAGATAAGGTAGAAAATGTAGAAGAAGAATGGGAGAATGTTGAAAAGGAAATTCTTAAATCAGCAGAAGCAAACTTAGGCGGAATAAAGAGAACTGGTAAAAAACCTTGGGTTTCAGACGATATATTGCAGCTGATGGATGAACGTAGAAAATATAAGAATGCTAGTGATGAAGAAAGTAAAAGGAACTATCGGCAATTAAGAAATGCTAAAAACAAGAAGTGCAAACTGGTGAAAGAAGAGTGGATTAAAGAAAAGTGTTCAGAAGTGGAAAGAGAAATGAACATTGGTAAAATAGACGGAGCATACAGGAAAGTTAAGGAAAGTTTTGGGGTACATAAATTAAAATGTAATAATGTGTTAAACAAAGATGGTACACCAATATATAATACGAAAGGTAAAGTCGATAGATGGGTGGAATATATTGAAGAGTTATACGGAGGAAATGAATTAGAAAATGGTGTTATAGAGGAAGAAGAGGAAGTTGAGGAGGATGAAATGGGAGAAACAATACTGAGATCTGAATTTAAGAGAGCATTAAAAGATTTAAATGGCAGAAAGGCTCCTGGAATAGACGGAATACCTGTAGAATTACTGCGCAGTGCAGGTGAGGAAGCGATTGATAGATTATGCAAACTGGTGTGTAATATTTATGAAAATGGGGAATTTCCATCAGACTTCAAAAAAAGTGTTATAGTTATGATACCAAAGAAAGCAGGGGCAGATAAATGTGAAGAATACAGAACAATTAGTTTAACTAGTCATGCATCAAAAATCTTAACTAGAATTTTATACAGAAGAATTGAGAGGAGAGTGGAAGAAGTGTTAGGAGAAGACCAATTTGGTTTCAGGAAAAGTATAGGGACAAGGGAAGCAATTTTAGGCCTCAGATTAATAGTAGAAGGAAGATTAAAGAAAAACAAACCTGTTGGTTTGTTTTTACGCCAAGTATGTTTACTTGGCGTTTATAGACCTAGAAAAGGCATTCGATAACGTAGACTGGAATAAAATGTTCAGCATTTAAAAAAAATTAGGGTTCAAATACAGAGATAGAAGAACAATTGCTAACATGTACAGGAACCAAACAGCAACAATAACAATTGAAGAACATAAGAAAGAAGCCCTAATAAGAAAGGGAGTCCGACAAGGATGTTCCCTATCGCCGTTACTTTTTAATCTTTACATGGAACTAGCAGTTAATGATGTTAAAGAACAATTTAGATTCGGAGTAACAGTACAAGGTGAAAAGATAAAGATGCTACGATTTGCCGATGATATAGTAATTCTAGCCGAGAGTAAAAAGGATTTAGAAGAAACAATGAACGGCATAGATGAAGTCCTACGCAAGAACTATTGCATGAAAATAAACAAGAACAAAACAAAAGCAATAAAATGTAGTAGAAATAACCAAGATGGACCACTGAATGTGAAAATAGGAGGAGAAAAGATTATGGAGGTAGAAGAATTTTGTTATTTGGGAAGTAAAATTACTAAAGATGGACGAAGCAGGAGCGATATAAAATGCCGAATAGCACAAGCTAAACGAGCCTTCAGTGAGAAATATAATTTGTTTACATCAAAAATGAATTTAAATGTCAGGAATAGATTTTTGAAAGTATGTTTGGAGTGTCGCTTTATATGGAAGTGAAACTTGGACAATCGGAGTATCTGAGAAGAAAAGATTAGAAGCTTTTGAAATGTGGTGCTATAGGAGAATGTTAAAAATCAGATGGGTGGATAAAGTGACAAATGAGGAGGTATTGCGGCAAATAGGTGAAGAAAGTAGCGTTTGGAAAAATATAGTTAAAAGAAGAGACAGACTTATAGGCCACATACTAAGGCATCCTGGAATGGTCACTTTAATATTGGAAGGACAGGTAGAAGGGAAAAATTGTGTAGGCATGTCACGTTTGGAATATGTAAAACAAATTGTTGGGGATGTAGGATGTAGAGGGTATACTGAAATGAAACGACTAGCACTAGATAGGGAATCTTGGAGAGCTGCATCAAACCAGTCAAATGACTGAACACAAAAAAAAAAAAAATATCACTGAAATTTGATACAGGAAGAGTAAAAAAAAGCATTATTATTTACAATATTTTAATTTTTTTTCAGCACTTAATTTAGGTTCTGCGTATGTGACAATTATTTATTCTGTTACGCAACAAACCAAACAGTTACATAATAGCGTATTTTTTACCTAGTAAAAAACAATTAGTCACTCTTTCCATTTCAAAGAGTACAATTAACCGAACCACGGTCGCGAAAATAAACATACGACAACACGTAACTGGACTAACTCTGTTTATTTATCCCGACATGAAACAAAATTCTTATCAATCATTTGCTCAAAGGCGGAGCGGTATCATCTCCGTCACCATCCAGAAAGTTTTCCAATCACGATCAGAATCGGTGCTATTCCTTCGATAACTATTTCATACTTATGAGAATATCATTTCTTACTTATGAGAATTCATCATTTCTGCGATGAATCATTCAACGATAATAAAAAGAGATCTGTTCTAATCAAGTTTAATATTCAGTGATTTGTAAAATTTATCCTTTAAATATGATAAAAAATACACTACTGTAAACTGATTTGTAAATAGATAAAAAAATAATTCTTTTTACAATGATCAATATCTCTTGTGATAAATCAATGAATATATTATTCCAGACAATTAAGATAACTATGATGCTGTGTACCGATTACAGAAGTTTAGTTTATGAATTTATTAATTTATGAATGCCTCTCTTGTTCCTGTTTAGCCTCCGGGAATTACCGTTTAGGTATTAACTTCAGAGGATGATATGTATGAGTGTAAATGAACTGTAGTCTTATACAGTCTCAGTTCGACCGTTCCTGAGATGTGTGGTCAATCGAAACCCAACCACCAAAGAACACCGATATCCACGATCTAGTATTCAAATACGTATAAAATAACTGCTTTACTAGGAGATGAACGCTGGAACTCTCGTCTTCCAAATAAGCTGATTTGGGAAGACGCGTTCACCGCTAGACCAACCCGGTGGGTTAATTTATTTACGAATGCCTGCAACCATTGAATATCTATTGTGTGATTTTATTTTTAGTTATGAATTATAGACATCCACATTTTAATTAATTGGAAATTATTTTTAAAAAATCATGATAAAATTATAGAAGTACAGATTAAATGAGTTGATCACTTGTAAGAACCTAATTATTCATTTAGATGCTAATTAAATTCTACATTAATAAATGAATATTATTTTTAAAATATTTATACAAGAAAGTGTAAAAACACAACGAACGTTTACTCAAACGGAAATAATTTTAGAAGCGCTATCTAATAATTTTGAATTTTTTTCCTTTTCTAGAAACTACAAAACATAAAAACATACATATTACTGCCGACGTATAGCATAATATTCCACTGCACTCATTCCATCATTTTAATAAATATTACTTAATAAACAATAGCTAATACAATTTCAAATATTTTAATTAAACGGCTAATTCCAGTAGTATCTGGTTTTAACTTAAAACCGATTTATTCTGACTAAATACAGCAAATAATTGTATTTTACATAAATAACTATGCAAAACATAATTAATTGCTGGCATTAGCAGCAATTTTAAATTTTAATGATAATATTATAATTTTACAATGTACATACTAAAACATATAATAAAAATATTAGCTATCATCGTATCAGTGTTTCAAACAGCAATACAGCCTTGATATGAAAAGTATTAAAACAAATCAGTTCATTACATTAACTGAAATAGTCAATATACACAGCGCAGGGTTGGTACATGCATTTTTTATAATTAATTATTTAAACAATAATTAGTTTTTCTGCACACACTTTTCATGTATGCAGTAATCCTTGGTGCATTCATTTTCCGTGATTAATTATTTCAACAATAATTAATCTTTCTGAACGCTTTTTTTGGTATGCAGAAATTTTTGGTGCGACCAAATTTCCAAATAATTTCTATATAAATTTAATTTATTATAAACAATAACTAATTTTTCTGCACACACTTTTCAGTGTAAGCAGTAATTCTCACAGCAAGAATTTTACTATACTTAATTATTTAAACAATAATTAACTTTTCTGCATACGCTTTCTTATAAACCCCCAGAAATGTAAACTACTAGGAGATGGTTAAGCTATTAATCAAACCACCCAAAACACATACTATAGGTAATATAGTACAGCTCATCGATTAGGCTTTAACAGGATGTAATGATGCCATTAATATAATCAACATTTACACATTTCATATTAAATAAATTGATAAACATTTGACCAATTAACTAATGAACAGGTACTATTGGAACAGGAACTAATGAATAAGGCTATTTAGCAATAGCCTGAATCGGATAATCTTCAACTAATTTAGACTGTATTACATTTCAACAGATTGCATCATCTTATTTTATTCTAATTCATTGTAATACGTAAAAAAGTCAATCATATTAAAGAAAGGGCAAATTTTAAAACTGAATTACGTCAGTAGTGTACTGAAAAAATTATAAATTACAATTTTTATTTCATAAAACCAACATTCCATGAAAGCACGGACAAAAAATACAGCTTTGAATTCATTTTTTATCAAAAAACGGCGAGTAAATTTAAAAAAGTAAGAAGATTAAATAAAAATTTAAATTTTATAGTTATAAATATTGTATTAAATACAATTTCAATGAATTATCTATTAAAAATGCATTATTGTACGCACTACGACCGTGTGGCTTTATAACTAATAATCAGGAACCAGCTACAATTGAATATAATTTTTATAATTAATGTAATTAATGTATAGTAGGAATTAGTGAGGTTCGGTGGGAAGAGGAAGGCGACTTTTGGTCAGGTGATTTTAGAGTAATTAACTCAGCGTCAAATAATGGGCAGGCAGGAGTAGGTTTCGTGATGAACAAGAAGATAGGGATGAGAGTGGAGTATTTCAAAACGCATAGCGATAGAATCATTGTAATAAGGATAAAATCAAAACCTAAACCGACAACGATTGTTAACGTCTATATGCCTACAAGCGCCCATGATGATGATGAGGTAGAGTGTGTATACGAAGAGATTGATGAAGCAATTAAACACGTAAAAGAAGATGAAAATTTAATAATAGTTGGAGATTGGAATGCAAGCATTGGAAAAGGCAAGGAAGGAGATATAGTGGGTGAATACGGGCTGGGCAAAAGGATTGAAAGAGGGGACCGACTTATAGAGTTTTGCACGAAGTATAATTTAGTAATTGCCAACACCCAATTTATAAATCATAATAGAAGAATATACACTTGGAAAAAGCCAGGCGATACTGCAAGGTATCAGATAGATTATATCATGGTTAAGCAAAGATTTAGAAATCAACTCGTTGACTGCAAAACTTACCCTGGAGCAGACATTGACAGCGACCATAATTTGGTGATAATGAAATGTAGATTGGGATTTAAAAACCTGAAGAAAAGGTGGAGGTAAAGAAGATTTTTGAGGAGGACATCGCAAGAGGTCTGAGTAAAACAGATAAGGTAGAAAATGTAGAAGAAGAATGGGAGAATGTTAAAAAGGAAATTCTTAAATCAGCAGAAGCAAACTTAGGCGGAATAAAGAGAACTGGTAGAAAACCTTGGGTTTCAGACGATATATTGCAGCTGATGGATGAACGTAGAAAATATAAGAATGCTAGTGATGAAGAAAGTAAAAGGAACTATCGGCAATTAAGAAATGCTATAAACAGGAAGTGCAAACCGGTGAAAGAAGAGTGGATTAAAGAAAAGTGTTCAGAAGTGGAAAGAGTAATGAACATTGGTAAAATAGACGGAGCATACAGGAAAGTTAAGGAAAATTTTGGGGTACATAAATTAAAATGTAATAATGTGTTAAACAAAGATGGTACACCAATATATAATACGAAAGGTAAAGTCGATAGATGGGTGGACCAAAGAAAGCAGGGGCAGATAAATGTGAAGAATTCAGAACAATTAGTTTAACTAGTCATGCATCAAAAATCTTAACTAGAATTTTACACAGAAGAATTGAGAGGAAAGTGGAAGAAGTGTTAGGAGAAGACCAATTTGGTTTCAGGAAAAGTATAGGGACAAGGGAAGCAATTTTAGGCGTCAGATTAATAGTAGAAGGAAGATTAAAGAAAAACAAACCAACATACTTGGCGTTTATAGACCTAGAAAAGGCTTTTGATAACGTAGACTGGAATAAAATGTTCAGCATTTTAAAAAAATTAGGGTTCAAATACAGAGATAGAAGAACAATTGCTAACATGTACAGGAACCAAACAGCAACAATAAGAATTGAAGAACATAAGAAAGAAGCCCTAATAAGAAAGGGAGTCCGACAAGGATGTTCCCTATCTCCGTTACTTTTTAATCTTTACATGGAACTAGCAGTTAATGATGTTAAAGAACAATTTAGATTCGGAGTAACAGTACAAGGTGAAAAGATAAAGATGCTACGATTTGCTGATGATATAGTAATTCTAGCCGAGAGTAAAAAGGATTTAGAAGAAACAATGAACGGCATAGATGAAGTCCTACGCAAGAACTATCGCATGAAAATAAACAAGAACAAAACAAAAGTAGTGAAATGTAGTAGAAATAACAAAGATGGACCGCTGAATGTGAAAATAGGAGGAGAAAAGATTATGGAGGTAGAAGAATTTTGTTATTTGGGAAGTAAAATTACTAAAGATGGACGAAGCAGGAGCGATATAAAATGCCGAATAGCACAAGCTAAACGAGCCTTCAGTAAGAAATATAATTTGTTTACATCAAAAATTAATTTAAATGTCAGGAAAAGATTTTTGAAAGTGTATGTTTGGAGCGTCGCTTTATATGGAAGTGAAACTTGGACAATCGGAATATCTGAGAAGAAAAGATTAGAAGCTTTTGAAATGCGGTGCTATAGGAGAATGTTAAAAATCAGATGGGTGGATAAAGTGACAAATGAAGAGGTATTGCGGCAAATAGATGAAGAAAGAATCATTTGGAAAAATATAGTTAAAAGAAGAGACAGACTTATAGGCCACATACTAAGGCATCCTGGAATAGTCGCTTTAATATTGGAAGGACAGGTAGAAGGGAAAAATTGTGTAGGCAGGCCACGTTTGGAGTATGTAAAACAAATTGTTGAGGATGTAGGATGTAGAGGTTATACTGAAATTAAACGACTAGCACTAGATAGGGAATCTTGGAGAGCTGCATCAAACCAGTCAAATGACTGAAGACAAAAAAAAAAAAAAATAATGTAAATACTTAAAACTACAATTCTTCGCAAAAAATATGCTACTATTCAATAAGGTACTCAAATTTCACCTTAATTCCTGGTAAGTAACTTTGTAAGCTAATACGAAACGATGCGCTTGGTTCACAATTGCACGACGTAATATGATCAAGTTTTAACTCTTTTGTGGGTCTACAAAAGATTTGAGTCGTATGATATTCATCCGCGTTCATCTATTTTTGTTTGTAATGAATTCATTTTTTGAAAGTACGTTTTTAACTCTTAAATAAATAACATTATTAGACAAAACTAAATAATACGTTTAAATTAATGTCTTATTTATGATTTGTTATTAGTTTTATTTCTTTATTTATCTATACAAATTGGCACAATTTTAAATATTAGTCTCTTCTTTCAAAATTTAAGTTGACAGAACAGAAAACGTCGTTTTTTATCAATTTTATTTAACGTTTGTAATTATTTGTAATATGAATATTTTCTACAATAGAAAATTTAATAAATAAACCAACAAGTAGAGAGAAAAATAATATTAAAAAAAAATACTCGTTTCAAAAATTTAAAATTACCCTATACATCATTCAAAGAAACCCCGTAATCAATTTAGTCTGACAACCTACAATTATAATATGTTTCGCGCTCAATTCGATTTTTATAATAGTTTAGGCATATTGTCTACTTAATGTGAAAGCTAAATCGTATAAAAATTGTGCTAATAAAGGTATCAAATTCTTATTGTGTTTATTATTAATTATTTAGATCTACTTACATAAAAAATCATTAAATACAAATATTATTTTCAGTTGTAATCAGCCGATTTCGAGTTCATAAGTACCTAGGTGTTTTGTTTGATCAAAAGTTGCTGTTTAGCAACCACATTAGGCAAGGCGGATGCCGTCTCTGTGATGCACAAGCTTAGGAGGATTACTCGAAAGGATTACGGGCTGTCGGGCCGTCATTTGTACGTGGGAACCGAGGTGTCTTCGAAAGTATGACCTCTTACGCGGCATCCGTTTGGGCGCATAGGTTGGAAAGAAAACAAGCCCTTACTTAAAATTTGAGGAGTGCCCATCGCAGAGCCTTAATTGTATGCACTGATGTTTTTAAAACAACCTCCTACGAGGCTATCACCGTTTTGGAAAAGGCTCTCCCAATCGATTTAGCAGTGAAAGTTCGGGCCGAACTTTCACATGTGGAAATTGCGAAGAGGCAGGGAGGCCGTTTTGAGCCGGGCCTGTATCGGAGCGGAACGGTGATCTCAATGCATCGGTTCTAAATTTTGAACAACTGCCCATCTCCTTCCTGCGGAGGAGGCTTTACAGCCTCGCTATGGAAGCATGGCAGCAAGAATGGTACGCTACGACTAAGCGAAGGTCCTTGCAAAGATTTATACAGGATCTGGGGGATCGTACGCCTTTCCTTCGTTTTTAAAGGCAACGGGAGCCCGAGTGCTCTCCAACCATGTAAATTTGAACCAATATTTGTTTCGATTCCACCTAACAGCTGATGAACTGTGCGTCTGCGAGGAGGTCCAGTTGAAAACGAACACATGATGTTCGACCGCCCAGCTCTTGGGGAGGCCAGAAATCAGGACACCCTGGAACTTAAAGATCAAGGGGAAAATTGGCCACTCACAAACGGCGAATCAATGTGGCGAGAGCCGCATTGTTGGACCGTGTGGGAGTTCCTTGAGGCGGTTGCTTCGTTCAAACAAAATAAGTAGTTTACCTAAGGGAAAAGACTTGTACCTCGCTGCTGAAGGAAGCTAACCGAGAAATATGGCTGGCTACCAGCCAGATTAAGGCTTCAAGCGCTTTAATGTGGTGGACAGGTACTTTCTGGCAATCAGCGGCTTAGGCGTGACAGCGAATTGCTGTCTTTGACGAGATAAATTTAATTATTGGTAGTCATATATGTTTTAGTAGTTAATGAGGTGCGCCTACCCATTTTAGTGATATATAACAAGTGGGCGGTAGGACACGCAAGCGATTGGTGTATGGTACCACGCTTACAGGTTAGCTCCAGAAGCTATTTAGGGCACTTCGCTAAACTGTTCGAGGCTCAGTAGCCGTTTATGGCATAGACATTCGGTCTTATGCTTTAGGGCGACCGTATGGAGTGGTGGCGGGAAAAATACCAAGCAAATCAATTCAGTTTTAGTAAGGTTTTATTATTTTTTTGCTTGAGTTACGTCATGTATGTACTCATGAAAATATAAAAAAAAAAACTACTGTATAATTAATCTTGTGTTGTGGTTGATATACAGTCAAGAGAAATTATTGAATCACAGATTTATTAGAGTGTACAATCAATCCACATTCTTGGAATAAATAAATACCTACGTGGTTTTTAACGTCAAAATTTTAGAATCCTTTATAGAGACTTCCAAAATCAAACTATGATATTTCTCTATTTATTTTGGTATAATTTTTATGAATTATCGTAAATTTTCATATTCAAAAAAATGTGTCCTTTACATTGTGTCCTTTAAACCGAAATTTTTATTTACAATTTTATCTGTATGATAAATACTCGGCATTCGAGTTTAACACCTTCTGATAATGACATTTTTATTTTATCAAAAACATACTTGTTTTCATATGTAATAAAAAAAACTGATTCTTTTATAAGAAATTAAAAAAATAATAGAAATCATTATCATAAATCCGTTTAATGTTTAGGAATATTAATTACCAAACCAATTCGTCGTTTATCTTTCTAACTCTTCATTTTATATGTTACCTCCCTTAATAAATATTCAAATTATTATATGTCTTTTTACATTTGTTTGTAGTGTAATTAATTTTTTATTCTGTAATGCAAGATGTTTGTATGTTTTTCTGTAGGTTAGATTAGTATGCGACCTAACCTATTTTACGCATTTCATCAATATGTAACCTATATCTTTTTTTATTGATATAGTACTGAAGTTAACTTGTTATTACAAATTGCAAATCCATTTTTAAAATGTAATCGGGTGGTAAAAAATCATATATAGGTTAACTTAGTTTGAAATTTTATTTTATTTTTTTTCTCTAATCTATTCTTGTATTATAACTTACAATTATTATTACTTATTTTTTCTTAATTTTTTGTAACTTAAAGTTTTCATTAGAACAATATGAGTACAACAGTTAAAATCAGTATTTATTAATTAATTCGGATGTTTGTATATTTTTTCTAATTTGTAATGGAATATTTTTTTTTATTGAAATAGGAATGCAAGATGCAAGTTAACTTAATTTGAATTTTTATTTTTAAATTAACCTATATTTAAAATAAATTTTATTAACATTTTTTAAAATCATATTTTATTAACATAATGGCAGTTAATTAGTTTTGAAAATAGTGAATTACGCACTGGTTTTGTTCTTAGTGAACTGTGAATTTAAGAGAAATTATTAAATTTACTCGATATATAAACATAAACGGTTCCTAAAATCGTTATATTCATTTTAACTGCTGTAAAATCCATTTTGTCAAAACATTAAAACATTTTAAAGAATTTAATTATGGAAAAAACTATCAGTTGTACTTTTTCTTTACTTTGTGATTATATATAAGAAATATGTTCAATAAAAAAAAAAAAAAATCAGGTACCTACTTCAATTCTAGTATTATTGGCAGTTTTTCTTTTACCATTTCTGAAAAAAATATTTACATCTGGACATGAGTGTTAAGCAACTGGATGACACATTTATAAAAATACCTAAAATTTAACCAACCGACTTCGGTTGGGGGTGACTGTACAATTCCGGCTGCAACTCTATTAAAATTTAATAAATTTTGTTTAAAAAAAGAATCTGTACTAGATCAGATCAGCTGGAAAGGCATTAATTAGTCATTTATATTATTTATAAAAGGAAAAATATCTCAATAAAAAAAGTTGCTTCAATATAAAAATTATTTCTCCTAGAGGATGAAATGTATAAATGTAAGTGAAGTGTAGTCTTGTACCGTCTCAGGTCGACCGTTCGTAAGATGTGTGGTTAATTGAAACTCGACCATCAAAGAACACCGGTATCCACGATCTAATATTCAAATCCGTATAAAAGTAACTAAATTTACTAGAATTCGAACCTTAGAACTTTTGACTTCGAAATCAGCTGATTAACGATGACGAGTTAACTATTAGACCAACCCGACGAGTTATTGGTTGCTTGCAACCAATAAATAGCTTACATGTACGTTACTATTTACACTGGATTAATATGAAAGAAGAAACTACAAAAAAAAAAAAATAATAAATAAACAACTACAGAGAATATCTTTCAGTATATGTTGAAAATAATTCTGTAGGCAGTTAAAAGAAAAAAAAATAAGTAGTACCTTAGTACTAAATAACATTTATAGTGAGGTTAACGTTTAATCTTTTCATTATGAACAAAGATGAATTATTTTTATCTTTACAGCTTTAATTATTTTATTAATTACAGAAAGCTACTGAAAAATTTATATAAGTAAATAATGTTTTACATTTTTTAAATCGGTAAAAAATTCACACAAACTCCATTTTATACCGATGTACAGTATCATAGGGTTCTATAAAATGTAGTTTTGATATTAATTTAGGCTATTATAACAACAAATTTATTACTGTTCATATAAATATTCATATTGAAAAAAATATTAAAAGTCAATAAATTAAAAACTTTAGTTACAAAAATCTATTGAATTAAACTTTTTAAGGTTAGGTAAGTTAAGGAAAAATTTCAAAAATTAATTTACCTTATATTTTGTATAGTATTTCTTATGCTAAACAAAGAATCACGATATAGATACAACGTAATTTTAATATCTTCCCAATTTCGAACCAGATTTTAATTTTTTAAATGTATAGATTAATCTTCTTCAGGAGGTCCCGGGTTTGAATCCCAGTCAGGTATGGCACTTTTGATACGCAAAAAATTTCCATTAGGGCTAAATCATGGTAGTAGTCGATGCCCTAATCTCAAAAAAAAATCATAGGTTAAACTGTTTTATATATATATATATATATATATATATATATATATATATATATATATATATATAACAAGTATATCATTAAATAGAAACGTTATAACTTTTTTATCACTTCTGAATGTGGAGAAATAAAAAATTCTATGGGGAAGATCATTTTTTACTTGACAGTAAAACTGTTTGATAATAAAAGCAAAACAAAATTGATTTATAAATCGATTTGTAATGTTTGTCAGTACATAATAAAAAGATATAAAAATTAATCGAACAAACCACTTCGCTTAAGTCAAACGTTTACCCTAAAATACTTTTACAACTACTGCTTTGGATCCTAACCAATATTACTTTTCACTTTATTTGTTTTTTATAAATCTACAATAAATTTTTAGAATTCGTATTTAAAATTAAGAAGAGAAAACTTTGGAAAATTATTAGGGAGGGGAAAGAAAAAAGAATTTAAAATCCTACTGAAAGAAAATTTGTTTGTATAAACATGGAAGTTATTATTTTCGTAAAATTTAGGATACTAGAATTGGTAGATCACTCGTTTTCTGTCAAAGGATCGCTAATTCTGATTACCGGGTTACAACAAATAAAATTGAAATCAAATTATGTATTTCAAACAGTCGATCCGAACGATAAATTTATGTAATAAGAATCAAATAAATTTAATGATTTAAATCAATTCCACAATGAAATAGATCATATTAAAATTAAAACCAATATACATTAAATTAACCTTAATTATAAACCTCCGATGTAGGATAATTCGAAATATAGCCATTTCAATCATATTTTAAAACTAAAACTATATAAATTCTCCCGGCCAGTATTCCAGTTTTGGGTTCTAATTAATAATATATTCTTATTATATAATAAGTTACAAATATTATAATTATATCAAATAAGGGACGCAGCTGATAATGGCGGTCGTATCAAGTATAATAAGAAGCTAAAAATTTCCAAGAAATCGTACGAATCAATAAATTAATACACACATAAATGTAATAAATATTTTCTAAACAAATCAAATCAAAGTATATAGTATATTATACTTATTTATATTATTAAAGTGTCGTATTTTGCCTGATATACATACATAAAATTTTAGTTGTTTACTTAGAAAACATCTCCATCACAAAAATTTGTTTGACTGCAACATATAGCATTAATGAATGAAATACACTACACAAAAACAAAAAGCAATACAATTAAAATTCTTTTGTTACTTAATTTTAAATATATAAATTTAATTTAGTCGATTAAATGAATTTCAAACAAAAACAAAGCAAATATTATTAAAATAAATGATTTATCTTTAACGATAGCTAACTACGTACTAACTGTAGTTTTAATTTCTCCCTTTAGAGAGCATTATTGGTTATGAAAAAAAAAACGTTCATGATGACTAATTTTTTACATCCCTTACCTCCATGCTACATTGAACACTGGTCACGTACAAGGCTTGTTGTATAGTTTTTTTTTTTTTTTACAGTATCACTTGTCCTTGAATCTTTACATATAATAGCGTATGTGTTTTTGTTTTAACTAACATCAGTTTTAAAAAAACATTCTTTTCTTTTTAACACACAAGCAGCAGTGTAATCATAAAAATAGTTTTATATATATATATATATATATATATATATCTAACCGCTTTCGTCGTACTAAATATCAATTTTTATCTTTGTTAAAACTTAAAAGAAAAAAATTATTTTTCGAAGCATTTATGTTGAGCTAGTCCTGTGATATAAATTGAGATGAAAGCCAAAATACGTACATACATATATATAAACTAAATAAGTTAGAAAATTATTAAAAAAAAATTTGTTTTCTGCTGTTATTTTTATTATTTTGTTTGTTTGGTTGTTGACCTAATGAATTGCATTAGAAAATTTTCTATTAATTTGGATAATTTTCTAATTTATTTAGTTTTTTTTAAATTTGTCTAACCAAAGAATAGAGTTTAGCTATTATATATATATATATATATATATATACACTTCGAAAAATTACTTTGTGTTTTTTGGACTGAATCAAAATGTGGCAGATTAAATATTGTAGGTATTTAACGAGACAAAGTGTTCAATATTATGAAACACAATTGATAAAATTAAAAATGTAAAAAACCCACGAAGCCGTTTTGAAGAGACATATCTACAGGAGCGCCCACTGAAGGTTTATAACGGTAAAAATTAATATAAGAACCTGTTCTGAGGTGATAGCTATCTAATACAATGAGGTATATGTAGTACAAAAATCCTCATCAAAATCGTCCCAACCGTTTAGGAAAACACATATACTGCAGCGTCCACTGGTGGTCTATAACCGTAAAATATGTCTAAGAACCTGCTCTGAAGTGATACCTATGTTAGGTAATGCAAAAACCGCATCAAAATCGGTCCGGTAGTTTGTGAGAAAAATGGTAAAACACCCATATATAACCTCTTACTTCAAACGCATATACCGTCTCCATTCTGTCGTGGGTATAAAGAATTAAATGTTTGAGAGAAATAAATAATGAAAAATGAAATATAAAATAACATCAATTAAAGTTATTTGACATCTTTAAAGCTAATTAAAAATTAATTTTATCTAAATTTGTTACAAATAATTTATTTCAATAGTTTTCAATACTAACAACTGATTTCTATAAATTTTAATTAAGTACAAAAATTTTTAAGAAAATATAAATGTTATTTAGATAAGAAATTATGTAAAATATCATTAATTATTTTCATAACGAAGTGCTAGTAATATTACAAAATTTTTAAAAACTTGCTTTATACTTTTTGGTCGTACTTCAATCAAATTATTATCATACTTGCACGAGTTTAATTACTACATTAATTTGGATTTCAAAAGATAACATCATATATTAAAATTTATAATATATTTATGAAATATCAAACAAATTTTGATATTTTAGAAATTTTGCAATTTTTTCACACCCGCACCCTGTACGGAAAGATGTTTGCAAAAGTAGTGGTAGAATGTTGTATTGTCACCCGACCTTAGTAACCGTGCAACATTTTATTAATAGGCAATGTCAGGAAGTATGTTAAATTAAGAATGAAATATTTTAGGACAAACATGAAAAACAACATTGTGAATTAAAGAATAGCAAGCAAAAAATAGGGTCCTTTCATTACTCGGAAATTAGATTATTTTCATACAATATTTTTTTTTTTTTTTTGTCTTCAGTCATTTGACTGGTTTGATGCAGCTCTCCAAGATTCCCTATCTAGTGCTAGTCGTTTCATTTCAGTATACCCTCTACATCCTACATCCCTAACAATTTGTTTTACATATTCCAAACGTGGCCTGCCTACACAATTTTTTCCTTCTACCTGTCCTTCCAATATTAAAGCGACTATTCCAGGATGCCTTAGTATGTGGCCTATAAGTCTGTCTCTTCTTTTAACTATATTTTTCCAAACGCTTCTTTCTTCATCTATTTTCCGCAATACCTCTTCATTTGTCACTTTATCCACCCGTCTGATTTTTAACATTCTCCTATAGCACCGCATTTCAAAAGCTTCTAATCTTTTCTTCTCAGATACTCCGATCGTCCAAGTTTCAATTCCATATAAAGCGACACTCCAAACATACACTTTCAAAAATTTTTTCCTGACATTTAAATTAATTTTTGATGTAAACAAATTATATTTCTTACTGAAGGCTCGTTTAGCTTGTGCTATTCGGCATTTTATATCGCTCCTGCTTCGTCCATCTTTACTAATTCTACTTCCCAAATAACAAATTTCTACTACCTCCATAATCTTTTCTCCTCCTATTTTCACATTCAGTGGTCCATCTTTGTTATTTCTACTACATTTCATTACTTTTCTTTTGTTCTTGTTTATTATCACGCGATAATTCTTGCGTAGGACTTCTTCTATGCCGTTCATTGTTTCTTCTAAATCCTTTTTACTCTCGGCTAGAATTACTATATCATCAGCAAATCGTAGCATCTTTATCTTTTCACCTTGTACTGTTACTCCGAATCTAAATTGTTCTTTAACATCATTAACTGCTAGTTCCATGTAAAGATTAAAAAGTAACGGAGATAGGGAACATCCTTGTCGGACTCTCTTTCTTATTACGGCTTCTTTCTTATGTTCTTCAATTGTTACTGTTGCTATTTGGTTCCTATACATGTTAACAATTGTTCTTCTATCTCTGTATTTGAACCCTAATTTTTTTAAAATGCTGAACATTTTATTCCAGTCTACGTTATCGAATGCCTTTTCTAGGTCTATAAACGCCAAGTATGTTGGTTTGTTTTTCTTTAATCTTCCTTCTACTATTAATCTGAGGCCTAAAATTGCTTCCCTTGTCCCTATACCTTTCCTGAAACCAAATTGGTCTTCTCCTTACACTTCCTCCACTCTCATACAATATATCAGCCTAAAATTATATTGATCGATTATAACGGATATTCAATTTTTTTTAATATAAATCTAATTTTCTGAAGAAAAATTTATTTGATATGCTTTGATACGAATCACTGGACTTAAAATAATTTCCTATTACAGATTTTCCGGTTCAGTTATAATTTACATTAATGAAACTTGATTGATTTATAAAGTTCAATAGATTCTCTGGAAAGTTATTTTATGGTTTTTCCATAAAAGAGAATTTTAACAGTATGATTTTCCGTTTTTTTCAGTCGTTGTTCAGTGTTTATTGTTATAGAAACCAGTACAAACAGTTAGAAATATAAATAATATATATTACGTTAAATAAATAAGCTTTTATAAGGATTATAATTTGGCTATTTTGCATAAATAATAAAGTTTTGAAATATTTATTTTGGCATAATAATAATAATAATAACACAATCATTTAATTTTACACTAAACTTTCCTCCATAATCACAGAAAAATAAATTATATTAGTAATCATAATAATTTTTTTTAAATTGCATACCAAGACGGATTCTTTAACTTTATACAAGTTTGAACGAACGAAGCGAATGTCAGCCTTCGCAAAACAGTTGTTTATTCTAATATTCTGAAAAATAGATAAATATTAAACAAAAATTTGAACAGCAACAGGGGTGGAGAGGATAATGAAAAAAACCATAGCGGTTCAATATAATACTCGAACATTTATAAGATATTTGAATAAAAAAAAAAAAAAAAAAATAACTTCTGAAGTAAATTATTTCAGGAATAAAAATATTTCTCGCGTTAAAAGAATATATCAGAACTACAACTGAATGTATAAATTTAACTTTATTTTGCTCGAATGAAAACGTTGGAGTAAGTACAACGTGCACCTGAGCTATCCGAAGCCGTTACAATGAGTCATTGACGCCTACGCCTTCCTTATGGAACGATTTAAACATTACATCGTTTCGTATTTAACGGTAATTTAAATTAATTGATTGCCAGATTAATTATTAATTAACCCTCCATTTGACTGAACGGTTTAAAGTTCAATAATAATGTAGATTGACACGCACTAAATTAAAAACTCATTTCATTCATGATTAATAATTATGAAAGTATTATCAATGAGGAAAATAAAATCAGTAACATTTATTATTAAAAATTTATAACCATTTTAATCAGAACAAAAAAAAAAAAAATTACTTATATACGAGTATATATACGTAACCAAGCACAATATTTCAGCATAAGAAAAAGATTCTTGTTTTTCTTTCTTTCTAGTTTTAATAAACTATCTACCAATTATACCAAACAAGACATTCTGATTAATGTATGAATATTTAAAATACAATAAAAAATTTCATTTTTTAACAATATTATTTAAAAAACCTAGAATTTTAATATATTAATTTTGTCTTCAATTATTTAACTGCTTTGATTCAGCTATCCAAGATTTTCTATAAACGAGTTACTCGTTTTATTTCAGTATACCCCGTATTTCCTACATCCTTAATAATTTGTTTTACATATTCCAAACGTTGCCTGCCTGCACAATTTTTCTCATCTACCTGTCGCTCCAATATTAAAGCGACTATTCCAGGATGCCTTACGATGTGGCCTATAAGTGTCTCATCTTTTAAATATATTTTTCCAAATGCTTCTTTCTTCATCAATTTGCCGCAACAACTCTTCATTTTTCACTCTATCCACCCATCTGGTTTTTAAAATTCTATAGCACCGCATTTCAAAAGCTTTTAATCTTTTCTTTTCAGGTACACCGATCCTCCAAGTGTTTCACTTCCATATAAAGTTACGATCCAAATATACACTTTCAAAAATGCTTTCCTCATGTTTAAATTAATTCTTGATGTAAGCAAACTACATTTCTGACTGAAAACTCGTTTCCCTTATGCTATTCGGCATTTTATAACGTTCCAGCTTTGTCCATCTTTAGTAATTCTACTTCCCAAATAACAAAATCTACCTCCGTAATCTTTTCTCCTCCAATTTTCACATTCAGCGGTCCATCTTTGTTATTTCTGCTACATTTCATTACTTTTGTTTTGTTCTTGTTTATTTTCACGCGATAATTCTTGCGTAGGACGTCATCTATGCCGTTCATTGTTTCTTCTAAATCCTTTTTACTCTCGGCTAGAATTACTATATCATCAGCAAATCGTAGCATCTTTATCTTTTCACCTTGTACTGTTACTCCGAATCTAAATTGTTCTTTAACATCATTAACTGCTAGTTCCATGTAAAGATTAAAAAGTAACGGAGATAGGGAACATCCTTGTCGGACTCCCTTTCTTATTACGGCTTCTTTCTTACGCTCTTCAATTATTACTGTTGCAGTTTGGTTCCTATAAATGTTAGCAATTGTTCTTCTATTTCAATACTTGAACTAAATTTGCTGAACATTTTATTCCAGTCTATATTATCAAATGTCTTTTCTAAGTCTATAAATGTCATTTATGTCGATTTATTTTTCTTTATTCTTCCTTCTAATATTAATCTGAGCGCTAAAATTGCTTCCCTTGTCCCTACGCTTATCTTGAAACCAATTTAGTTTTCTTCCAATTCTTCTTCCACTCTCTTCTCAATTCTCTGTACAGAATTCCTGTTAAGATTTTTGATGCATGAGTAGTTAAACTAACGGTTCTGCATTCACGTATTTCTGCTCCTGCTTTATTTGGTATCATAGTAATAACACTCTTTTTGAAGATACAGTTTATTAACAATGTTTGTTTTTCAGCAAGTTCGCGTACCTTCAGACGGAGATTATCATTTAATACGGCATCGTGGATTTTTGTGATTTAGTTGTTTGTAGCGGCTTTTTTGATGTTCTGAGCGTTAATCATCTTGAATGAATTTATGACCACGTTTATATTCAGCATCCACTTTTTTACCGTCAAAAACGAAAGGGAAGAACCTACTAAATTGGAATCTAATATACATACGTCCGTCGGGGTTAAATCTTTTAAAACAAGTACTTTTATAAAAGCACGAATTTCATTTTTATCTTTTTTAAGAAAATGTCAAAATTTCTTCTCTTTACCCATCTTCACTAAAATGCAACTAAATGCACGCGTCTAAAACTTTAGCAGTACACCATCTACAGAATCATACTTGACAAATATCATAGTGACTCGGTCATACTTGCGTCATCTCTGCGTCAAGCGAAGAACTTTCCGATCTACCATAATGTAAAGGCACAACATATCTATTTATATTTATAGCGCAAAAAAAATTTCCTGGTGATCGGAAGAATTTTAATTTAGGAACTGTGTACCTGATTTTTGATGGCTCTTTGATTTCTGGGAAAAATGATAGTTTATTGTACAAAGCTAATCAACCAAAAATTATTAAGCAGTAAAGGCTACTACCATTTAAGTTATAAATCCCTCTAGGAATTTTAACAGGTTGACTATCACAATGAAAAATGTAAAATTTCCAAGTCTGCTGTACTTATTTTGCTAAAAATATCTACCAGTACTGCCATTTCTTTTTTTCAAATGATATTGTTGTTACCCTATTAATAACCAATTTCACTTTGCTACTTTACTTTTATAAATTTTCAAAAAAAAGTTGAAACATTAATTTGTGTTTCATAGGAACCGTGGATAATGAGATTCCAATTGATGTCTCAGAATGTTTAACATATTTTAATTGAATTATAATATCGTTTACTTACTAACAACTGATGGTATTTATTTTTAATTCTACAACTCCAGAATTGTTTGAATACTATTTTTATTAATTGTTATACGTTTTTTAACATTAATTATTAAAAGTCACTCTCCCCTGTAATAAAAATCACATATGACTGATAATTATACTTTGAATTGAGATTTTTAAAGTAAATTTTGAATTTAATTTTTTTAAGATTACTTGGTATTAAAATATAACTAAACTTTGTAAGTAAACAACTAAAATTAATTCACATTCTATTAAAATACTTTTCAATTATGTTTATTTGGTGTTTTTTAAAAAAAAAAACACTTCAAATTTAAAGGAAAATGTCTGTGCTACATACAACACAATAGTATACAAAATTTCATCTTTAAACTGATATGTCATTTGATACAAAAAAAATTAAAACTAAACAGTAATATTGCATCTTAAGTGTGACATTACTGAGACATCATTTGATGTCTCAATGTAATGTCACATGTATTGGATTGCGAAACTGAGACATCAGATTATATCTCATAACAATAATGGATAACTGGCTGATATCATTTGATATCTCATGGCAGTCAACCTGTTAAAATAGTTACAAATTAAAAGTTTTGTTTAGTTCTCTACCTGAAGAGTTGTGAGATAAATTACAGGTGATCGTATCTTGTCGCGTAATCCGATTCGTCTGTGAGTTGACTTTCCTTAAAAGTTACTATCAGTTTTAAAAGTTACTGTAACAGAGTAAACATGTGGTACCGAAAATGAACGAACATCATTTTGGTAGGTCGTTTCAACGTTCTTGCCCCATTATAATTATTAAAAATTAAACAAAAAATGATTATTTATCAAAGTACACTAAACGTAAATGCAAAATCTTTCTAGTACGTTCAGTAGCTTATCGTATACGTTCCAGCTGCCTTTTATATATTAACAGAAGTACTGCAGCTTAATTATGAGCACTACAAACCAATCCATTATACGGATTATTAATTACATCTTTGTAATTAAATCTCTCACAAGTCCTCAAATGAAATCCAACCGAAGCGCCTTATTGGCTTTGACCAAGGACTCTGCCAGTTCGTAATAATCCACTCTCTCGTCAAACAATACACAGAGATCCCTGATTACAGAAATCTCAAAGCGTTCATTATTTATTGAGTGATCAGTAACTATTAAATTGCGATTTCCTAGCAAAGTATACTCCCGTAAATTTATTAAAATTTCCATTTATCTTTGTGTTATAATGTTGATTAAATATGGAATAAAAATTTATATTATGTAATTAATAATATAAATTATTTTAATATTTAAATTTATTTCCTGTAACGGTAAATAATAATTTAATAATTTGAAATAAATAAATGTTTAATTTAATTTCATTACGTAATATTATGATAATATATTCTATCACTTAGATCTATATCACGTAAAAACAAAGCAATCCTGAACGTTTCGTTTAAATTGATTTTACCCCGAATAATTATAAGGTAAAATGATTTGTCGACTCAAATTTAAAAGAAAGACTTAATTTGAGTCAGGTTTAGACAATGGAATAAAAAAAGTAAAAGAAAATATTTAATAAATTTTATTTGTATAATAGTAATGATTTAATTTAATTATTTAAATAGGCGTATAGATAAAAAGATTCAGGTAAAGCATTAACAGGGCCTTTCACCCAGAGGTCCCGGGTTCGAGTCCCGGTCAGGCATGGCATTTTCACACACGCTACAAATTATTCATCTCATCCTCTGAAGTAATGCTTAACTGTGGACTCGGAGGTTAAACAAAAAAAAAAAAGGTAAAGCATTAACTGCCGGCCTCCGTGGCGCGAGTGGTAGCGTCTCGGCCTTTCACCCGGAGGTCCCGGGTTCGAGTCCCGGTCAGGCATGGCATTTTTCACACACGCTACAAATCATTCATCTCAAAAAAAAAAAAGGTAAAGCATTAACTATAAGAATCGCTTCATTCTGTTTCACAGCGTGTGCACACAAGTAAAAGGTTTATATTCTAATTATATTCTATTTTCTATGTTTATGTGAAGTGACTACACCCTTTGTTAACAAACCTTCAAGATTGACTGCAAATATAATAAAAATTCTTCTTTCATTAACAATAGTTTTTCAATCAATTGTTAAGTGAAGTTATGAAACTATCTATATACCGTAATAATACTGTTGATAAATCAATACGAAGAAAATGTCCTATCTTTACTGAGAAACAAATATTATTTTGTTGTTCTAATGACTTCTATATTAAAACCGAAGATTTAACAATTTTTTTCTATTATTTTAAACAGTATATAGTATTATGTTATCTTAAATAAACTAAAGACTAATTTTAAAATGTTATGAGACCTGAAGATTGCAACAGAAAACCCGTAGAAAACCGGAGTACATTACTGCATTATACATATTTTTTTCAAATAGATTGAAAACCTCTAAAATAATATAGAAAAATGAATACGTATACTGCTATATAACACCAAAATTTTTGCGTTTAATTTTTCGTAAGATAATGTATAGAGCAACTGTATCTTCGGTGGATGACTACCTGTGATCTGACCAGGGAACTCTTTTCTACTCAACACCTTAATATCTAAAATGCGTATTGCATAAAGCCGAGTATATTTTGAAAAATTTAACAAGCAAAAATATATATAGAACATGAATTCAAAGACATTTAAAACCCAGTAAATATTAAAACAAAAGCTGACAAAAAAGTTGTTATACCTTCCTAGCACTGGTTAATTATTCTGAAATAGTGTAAATATAAGAAAATAAATAAAAAAAGTATTAAAAAATTCAGAAAATTAATATTTTTACGCTTCCAATTCAATATATTTCTCCCAAATATAGGAATATTTATCCCACCCCTCCACTATTGCCTAAGAAGTATTTTTTGGGGTTACATGCACGACTACTATGCCTGGGAAGACATAAAAAACAATCTGTTAAAAAATATGCTATAATTAAAAAGAAATCTTTTTTCTATTTTTGAGGAAGAAGAATCTTGGAGAAAATTTCGTTTAAAAGTGGTTAAGCACGGGTGCATGTACAAAACTTAATATAAAGTTAGGTTATGTTTAAAAAAATTTGAGAAAATAACCTCAAAAAACTATTTACTCCTTTTGAGATACTGACCCCAACTTTTACCAAAATATTGCGGTTATTTTTTTCTTTAAATTACTTATCTTTAATTTAAATTTAATTACTTATAATTACTTTTTTCTTTAAATTAATATCATGCAATATTTTACAAACGTCCTAAATTTCAGGAAATTTCACTCATAAGGAAAATATTTTTGGTATAATATTAATTTTTTTTAAAAAACTCTTATTTAGGAAGTGTCATCGTAAATAATTTTTTTTTTATTTACTAAGTTATACTGAAATTTTAGTAGAACTCTTATTAGATGGATTATTAGGTATTATCTGTGGTTTTTGTAGTATGAAAATGTTCCCGTACTTTATTACACATCTAAATATACTTTGATACATATATTACTTCAATCGATAAAAAACAGCAAATATATAAATAAAAGATTCCTATTGATAGGCTGACCGACACTTTAAAAAATTAAATTTTATAATAATATATTTGGCTCAATCTAAAATATTACTGGAAACCACTTCATTCCTTGCTCTCTGAGGTAAGCCTTTTCTTATGAGTGTAGCAATAGCTCACGGTTTATCCGATCCTGAAAATTTAAATTGGTACTAATTTTAAGTTATAATTTGAATTAGAAAAATTACAATTTCGACTCTCAATAAAAAATAAAAATTTAAATCTAATCCAACCCTGGAAATTTGCCCAGTGTTAGGCCTACAGCTTATGAATCTGATGTTTAAAGAGTGATGGTTCAGTCGATAAAATGTCTGATTCTTTACGACCTGCTTTTGAGAAGATGACTAGAGATCGTATCACACTGGAATTTCAAGAGAAGGAAAACTGGCCTCTCATTGACAAGGCATGTTGCTGGACTGTATGGGATATCTCGATAAAGCTGCTTCATTCAACTATCATTGATAGAAGGAAAGTCTGTATCCCTGTTTGCCAATCACCAGCTAAATCTTTATATAGACGATCGTAATGTACAGATATTAACTGATAAAACCGATTTAAAAAAGGCTTGCTAATTGTAAACCAACCTAGCCGCCTAATGAGGAGACCTACCTTACACTTGTAAAATAGGTTCTCTAATTTATACTTACACTTATTTTATTTTATACTTATAAAATAAGTATTTATACATTACGCCAATTTTATACTTAAACATGTATAAGTTTTGAATTTAATTTTAATATATAAATGATCGCTAACAATTGCTGTAATTAGAAGGAAACCTAGAAATAAACTCCGGATCTATGCCAATAGGTGACCTAAATGTTGAAGAAATGACAAAAGGCCTGGCATGGAATTTTCAGTTCTTGGAAATGATTACGCCATCTTCATTAGCGTCAAGTTTCATTTAAATAAAATTTTATAAAAAACATTAAAATATTGTCGTCTGCATAAAAGCTGTAGACGATATATTATATTACGCCACCAAATATCTATTCAAATTTAAATCGTTACCGCAAAATAAATTCCTTAAATCCGTTCATTTATATGTGCGGAAAATTCTGAGGATGAAAAATGAATGAGAATTATGAACATTTATTCTTAAATTTTACTATTTTTTAAACTGCTATAACCAAATTTCAGGACTACACCAACTAAAGGATATATTAATTAACATATATTACAAACAAGACCAATTTGGTTTCAGGAAAAGTATAGGGACAAGGGAAGCAATTTTAGGCCTCAGATTAATAGTAGAAGGAAGATTAAAGAAAAACAAACCAACATACTTGGCGTTTATAGACCTAGAAAAGGCTTTCGATAACGTAGACTGGAATAAAATGTTCAGCATTTTAAAAAAAATTAGGGTTCAAATACAGAGATAGAAGAACAATTGCTAACATGTACAGGAACCAAACAGCAACAATAATAATTGAAGAACATAAGAAAGAAGCCCTAATAAGAAAGGGAGTCCGACAAGGATGTTCCCTATCTCCGTTACTTTTTAATCTTTACATGGAACTAGCAGTTAATGATATTAAAGAACAATTCAGTTTCGGAGTAACAGTACAAGGTGAAAAGATAAAGATGCTACGATTTGCTGATGATATAGTAATTATCGAGAGTAAAAAGGGTTTAGAAGAAACAATGAACGGCATAGATGAAGTCCTACGCAAGAACTATCGCATGAAAATAAACAAGAACAAAACAAAAGTTATGAAATGTAGTAGAAATAACAAAGATGGACCACTGAATGTGAAAATAGGAGGAGAAAAGATTATGGAGGTAGAAGAATTTTGTTATTTGGGAAGTAAAATTACTAAAGATGGACGAAGCAGGAGCGATATAAAATGCCGAATAGTACAAGCTAAACGAGCCTTCAGTAAGAAATATAATTTGTTTACATCAAAAATTAATTTAAATGTCAGGAAAAGATTTTTGAAAGTGTATGTTTGGAGTGTCGCTTTATATGGAAGTGAAACTTGGACGATCGGAGTATCTGAGAAGAAAAGATTAGAAGCTTTTGAAATGTGGTGCTATAGGAGAATGTTAAAAATCAGATGGGTGGATAAAGTGACAAATGAAGAGGTATTGCGGCAATGAAGCATTTGGAAAAATATAGTTAAAAGAAGAGACAGACTTATAGGCCACATACTAAGGCATCCTGGAATAGTCGCTTTAGTATTGGAAGGACAGGTAGAAGGGAAAAATTGTGTAGGCAGGCCACGTTTGGAGTATGTAAAACAAATTGTTGGGGATGTAAGATGTAGAGGGTATACTGAAATGAAACGACTAGCACTAGATAGGGAATCTTGGAGAGCTGCATCAAACCAGTCAATGACTGAAGAAAAAAAAAAAAAAAAAATTACAAACAAACCGTTTTAAAATTTGTAACATTACAAATATTTTATTTTTATTTTATTTTGATAACACTACTACAGAAAATTTAATTTCTTTATATGAATTATTAACGGATAACTAGTTTGTTTTTCATTTAAATGATAATTAAAAATATAAAATGTACTTAAAATGTTGTATAATGCATTACTGTCTAATTAAGGTAAATGGTTTATAAATATACTCTCTTGTTTTTGTTTAATCTTCAGGGCAACAAGAGGAAACAGAATTCGACAAATATAAAGGGAAAAACGCCGAAAGGCAAATGGAATCACGCCGGGTATGTAAAATTATGTTCAACAGCGATAAAATTCCTCTTTAGAAAATTTCATGTTTTTTGTCTCCCTTTATGAAGTATTTAAAAAAGAAATAATAAAAATCAATTTACAATTATAAAATGTGTAACTGTTTACGGCAACAAAAAAAAAACTTCGGTATAGTATCATTGTTATTCATTAAATTATAATAACGTAAGACAAGCCAATTAAAAAAATACTCCCTCTCATCGAAATTACTTTTTTTATAGGAAAAACAATGCATTAAAACCATTGTAACAATCAATTAAAAAAATTGTAACTGCTAAAAAAAACTTGTTAGAAGAAACCTATCTTTTAGGAACTTGTTTTATTTGGAAAACTGTAAGCACCCAGACACAGGTAGGTGCCTGTGCCTGTGTGTGTGTGTGTGTGTGTGTAAGTATGTGTGTGTGTGTGTGTGTGTGTGTGTGTGTGTGTGTGTGTGTGTGTGTGTGTGTGTGTGTGTGACCACAATGGACATGGTTGCTACATGATATGATCACTGTTCAAAACTAGAATTTGCTGATGTTTTCATTCGTGCGATCAAGTTATTAAGTATTGGGATTGGTAAGAATGATGTGTACTTCTATTAGTCAGAAAATAAAACAATGATTTCATTTGTCTAACTACGGTACAGCGGTTTTTGGATGTTATGAGTGTTTACCATCTTGAATGAATGTAGCACCATATTTAAATTCAGCAACTATGTATGTATGTTCGTTGGGATTAAACCGGATAAGTACTTTATAACAGGTCAGGGATGCCGTTTATAATATCTGGCAGGAAAGATGGTCGCAGGAAGCTGTGGGTCGATGGACGAGATTTATTTATTTGCGATAATACTTCCTTAAATTATCAATGTAATTTTGTTTAAGATACAAATTTATTTCGCCGTAATTTTGAGTACAGTAATCGTATTAGGTTTTTATTTACACAATTTTTCTTGGATTAAAGATATCTTTAAAATGATACATCACACAAAGGGTGTTACCGTTTAAAAAATTTGAGTTACAATCCCTGGGCCATCCCCCAAGAAGGGGTTGAAATTTTATTTCTCGACAAAAGGTAAAATAGTTCACCGATACGTTATTCTGAACGTTACAATATTTTAGTTGGAACGGTTTTAAAGTTGTTGGCGAGTTTCCGTACTTTTGACTCACTCTGTATGTATATATAAGTTAAGTTTCAAACTCAACGAAGGCTTTTTTTAAAAAGCAACTTTTATTTCATAATTACTTTTATAATTGATATACATTTAATTATTTATATTATTAGTTGTAATTATTTTATACTTGCTAATTATGTCTTGCGTACTTGCTTATATAATAAAAATACGTGTTGCATAAGCAAAGTAAAAATAAACAATAATGACATAGAACTAGTAGAAAACTTTAAATATTTGAAAATCCAAACTGGAATGAAAGAATAAATAAACTCATCAAAGCCACAATAAAAATACAAAACATCTATAACAAAAAATGCATGTCCATAAACACAAAAATAAGACATTATAACTCAGTTATCCGACCAGAAATACTTTACGGATGCGAAACCATATTTGGACCGTACCAGACAAGGTTTACCGACAAACTGGAAAAGATTGAAAGACAGATTCTACGACGATGCATCGGGAAAAACATTAAAAAAGACGGGATTTGGAGAATTATTCCAAACGAAGAGATTTACAAAACTATCATCCCGATAACTAATAAATTTAGAAAGAAGAGAATTTCCTTTCTAGGACATATTTTCAGAACGGAAGAGACCAGAATTATCTGACGGATAATCGAACTTTTCTGCAACAAGAAAAGCAGACCGAACTGGTTATACGAAGTACAGAAAGACATGGAGGAATTAGACATAACCCGTGAAAACCTAAAAACGAAAACCGGAAACTATGAGAAATTAAAAAATAAAGAAACAAGATTCCTATCAAAACCCAAGAAAACAATAAGCCGGGTGTACTCTGAACAAGAAAGGGCAAGAAACCCTTAGAAATTACTGGCAAAAAAGAAAAGCTGAAAAACAACAAATCAGCAAGAAAAGAAAGAACTTGCCAAAAAAAAAAAAAAATGAACTAAAGTGATCCATTATGGTCTTAAAAGTAATAAAAAAAAAAACGTGTTTAATTACAAGTGTATTTTATAATAAAACCGTAAATTATTTTTGTTAACGTAGCGAGTTCTAATGACAGACTTTACATCATGAAAGGTAATTAGAGACTGAAGAAATTATAATTTTGAAAGACAAAGGCCGCAACTGTAATGCATCCAGATTGTAGTGGTTTCCTGGAAATTATTGATATTAAGACGCTCGTGGCAACTGAAATGTGATAAATCAACTATTTATCGTACTATAACACGTATATATATTTATAGAAATTTTCGAATAATTTTTCTTGAGCTAGTCTGGAAATATTAAACCCGCCGGGTCATCTCAAATCAGCTGATTTTCAGCTGAAGTCCAGAGTTCTAAGGTTCAAATCCTAGTAAATGTAGTAATTTTATACGGATTTGAATACTAGATCGTGGATACCGGTGTTCTTTGGTGGTCGGGTTTCAATTAACCACACATCTCAAGAATACTCGACCTGAGACTGTACAAGACTACACTTCATTTACATTCATCCTCTGAAATTATACGTAACGGTGATTCCAGAGGCTAAACAGAAAAAGAGAGAGTCTGGAAAAAGAGAGATTTATTAACTTACAGGCCAACACATGTACATAATACATACATCTTGGGAACAATTTTTGTAATTATTTTGGTGTTTTTTGGACTACGGGAGTCTTGAAATATCAGCTTTTGTAGAAACCTCAATACAAAAATTTTGGTCAATCTCAATATTTGTCTTAAGATATTGCAGTAACAATAAAGGTACAGCCGATAAAGTAAAGAAATTAAAAAAAGGGATAAAATTTTGCCCCGTGAGCGGATTTTGTAAAATAAGTAAGGTAAAGAACTATTGGAAACGTTGTCTTAGTAGCTGACTTTTACCATGTGATCTATAAATGTTGAGTTATTACGTGTGTTAGAACATAAAATTATAATGAGAATAATAAAATTATAATTCTTTTCTTTTTGATCAATATATATGTAATTTTTCTTAAAATAACATTTTTAAAACATCATTTAATTCCCGTTATAATAATTACGTCGTTTTAGGTAAGATAGTAATACAAAAAGGGTAAACTTCTTTAGGTTTTTGGAAAAAAAATCTGTAATTAAATATAATGCATATTTTAACAGAAAAGTTATCATGAAATAAAAGAAGACGATTTTCAAATTTTTAGGATGAATTTTAGTACAGCATTTCAAAAAAATTAGGGTTCAAATACAGAGATAGAAGAACAATTGCTAACATGTACAGGAACCAAACAGCAACGGTAACAATTGAAGAACATAAGAAAGAAGCCGTAATAAGAAAAGGAGTCCGACAAGGATGTTCCCTATCTCCGTTACTTTTTAATCTTTACATAGAACTAGCAGTTAATGATGTTAAAGAACAATTTAGATTCGGAGTAACAGTACAAGGTGAAAAGATAAAGATGCTACGATTTGCTGATGATATAGTAATTCTAGCCGAGAATAAAAAGGATTTAGAAGAAACGATGAACGGCATAGATGAAGTCCTACGCAAGAATTATCGCGTGAAAATAAACAAGAACAAAACAAAAATAATGAAATGTAGTAGAAATAACAAAGATGGACCGCTGAGTGTGAAAATAGAAGGAGAAAAGATTATGAAGGTAGAAGAATTTTGTTATTTGGGAAGTAGAATTACTAAAGATGGACGAAGCAGGAGCGATATAAAATGCCGAAAACACAAGCTAATTGTGTAAAAATTGTGTAGGCAGGCCACGTTTGGAATATGTAAAACAAATTGTTAGGGATGTAGGATGTAGAGGGTATACTGAAATGAAACGACTAGCACTAGATAGGGAATCTTGGAGAGCTGCATCAAACCAGTCAAATGACTGAAGACAAAAAAAAAACAAAATAAAGTATCGGAAGTTATTCCCGAATAGCTCTTATATTTCATCGCATTCTGTGACTGATATTAATTAGTTTTATTCTAATATATCCGAAAATTTATTCAAACTTCAAGATAAATAATAAACTTTTAAATAAATAAATAATAAACTATTTTTTTAATGGTTGTTGATATATTTTTTAAAACCGAAATAAAATTGTTTCATAGAAATTGTAATTAGAAACAATTTAGATTTAAAGAGTAGATTGGAAATTAATATTTTTTGGCTACTTTTTTTTTACAATTTGATTTCGAAATATCTGCTTATATTTATCTATATCTGTTAATTACAAATATAGCCATTTTTTTATGATCTAAAAAAATAAATATTTGTTTCTCCAGAGTATATTTAGTATAAAATTCTAAAAACTTAAGTCTTCTATTATTTGTCTTTTTGTATGACTATTCTAAAAATTATTTTGTACATATATTTTCTTACTTACATATTCCTTCTTGACGATCAATTGCGAAGTAATTAAAATATCTGTTTGATAACGGTGTAAAAATGTACGTAGATGATTCATTAGCAAACTCATTAAGTAACTTGTTAGTAGAGGTTAAGACAAATAACATAAATAAAATTAACACGTTCACTGTATTCGACTCAAAACGCAATATTTTTAGTTTACAACACTATGTAGCATGCACGGTGGTCAATCAAACGGTGTAATTCGTAGACTAGGCCGAGCGACGGAAACTGCCGAACGTCAAGGATGGTGTAAGCCGACTGACTGCAGTCTCTCCGCGGCTTCTGTTCAGTGCTGTTGTCGACGTGCGTTAGTGTATTCATAGACGGTGAACGCATCGGTTTTGTTATGTTTCGTTGAACTGATGTTTGATAGCTAAATATTTTAAGTCAGTGATAAAGTGTTTAATATCGAAATTTATGTAATCTTAAATAATACATATAATACAAGAATTAGTGAAAGACATTTGGATCAACATGGATAAAAACAGCTTCCTGCTGTTTTTAATTATTTTCATCATACAAAATAAAGGTACATGATTTTTAAAACTATTATATATGTCGTGTTAGATACTCAGCATAATAATTTCATATTAATAAAAGTATTAAAAACTTTGGTCGGGTTGTACACACGTAATTTCAATTGGGTATTTCATTAAAACAAATGTTTTGCGATGTTTAAGTCTTTATTATCACTAAAACTCATATAGAATCCTCCATCTAATATTAAGTTCTTATTGTATTAGATCAAATTATTCATAAATTAGTTTAAATGATAAAATTATTACTTTTTAATAATTATTACAAATTATTTGATATAACTTTAAAGGCGACTGCAATAAAATCACAACGTAAGTTTTATTACATATTTTTAAATTAACATTTTGTTTTTTAAATGGAAAGGATCACCATGAATATTGTTGCCATACGACAAGAGAAAAATTTTAGATATTTTATTTGTTTCTTTTTGAACAATTATCAGGATACATTGATCAAGTCGAACCTTTTCCTTAATTGATGTTATTTATAATAATCCCATTCGATTTTTGTCTTTTGGTAATTGTAGTCTTTCAACAAATATTCTCTTAATGTAAAAATTAATTTGCATTTAAAACAAAGATAGAATAAAGTAAGATTGATACTTATAAATTTATTTCACATTCCCAATCTATCAAGTCTCTTGTATTATTAAATATTTATTTGTTCTTAAAAATTTGCCTGTAACATATTATTACTTTTACTTAAAAAACTTCTAATATATAGATTATTGGTATTAAATTTCAGTTTTAACTGCTTATTTTTTTTTTTTTTTTTTTGAGCTTTTGTAGTTTTATATACATATAACCTAACCACATAACCTAAACACAAGACATATACCGACACACATAACCTAAAATAATTTTTTTATAAATGATCGTATAATTCGATAGTAATTATATATATATATAAAAAATTTCATTACACTTTATGTGTATTATTATAATAAAAATAAGTAATTACATATTATTATAATATGTTATTTTAATTAAAATCGGTCGTTTAATTACGTATAGATTTTTATTTAAATAAAAAAATATGTATTGTGATTTAATAGAAATGTAATATTATATGTTTTATTAAATTTGTAACCAGTTATTTCTACAAATTTTTTTTAAATTGATATATTAGAAATAAAAAAAACGATAGCTCTAAGTGAACTGAAGAACATTTTCTTTACTAATTAGATTTTTTAAATCGTAAATTTTTTGAATTACTTTTATAAGTAATAAATCCTTTAAGTGACCTTCAGTGATTTGTTCATTAAACATAGATTAAGCGTTTGACACTTTACTTCAGATCTTTTAGTTTCCAGGATGTTATTCCCTGAGATTTTCTAGTTTTTGTACAGACATCAGGTTAGTAAGAAATGCGTTGGACCGAGCAATTTTGGATACTCAGTTTTTCCCCTTTGTTTTGTCTGGTTTGTCACCCAATTCTTTTTTATTATTTGTCACTTAATTTTTTATGGGATTATTTTTTGTTATATATTTCTAAATCAGGTTATCTGAATCGATCACTTATTATGATACTTAACCAATTCAAAAAGCATAATGTTCCAAAGTAGATATCTTTTTGTGTACGATATAGAATGTAATTAACGTATTATATAACAACGTAGAGATTTATTAAGTTCCATTTATTTAACCTAACAGAATACCTTAAAGATCTAAAATTTGTAAAAATCAGCAGTAAAGTAACAAAATAAAATTATAATTTCCATACGGTCGGTTGCGTCGTTAACGGGAAAATTAAATATAGTTCAAGTAATCAAAAATACGTTTGTGAGGGAAAAGTACTAATTAGCTTTTATTAAATTATAATTGAAAAAATATTTTCTTTCTCCTTTTCAAATGAAAATTCATTTTAATTAAAAATTAATTTTTTAACATCTTATTGTTGTACAGTTAAGTAGGCATTTTTTGAAACTGTTTTAAATTTAAAAAAAAATAAAAAGTAGAAAATATTTCTTATGGAAAATTTAAAAAGTAAGTTTTACTTAGAACTACCGATTAACTGTAATGTTTTAATGACCCAAAATGAAAGTGTTTTCGTTGAAAAAATAGTCCATCTACGTTTTTAATTCATAATTTTTCATTACTTACTTTATCATCACTTTTGAGGTTACTTCAATCCATATAAAATAATCTGATGTGGGCACCACATGACTTTCTTGTACGCCAATTAAATTACATACACACATTTTTAAAAGTACATAAAATTTTATTTCACTAATAATTTCCGATATTTTTTCATGTTTTTTTTTTCTTTTATTAATTGTAATTTTTTTTTTTACAATCAGACGTTAATAACTATTAATAAATCAATATATTTAAATTAAAAAAAAAGGAGATGAAGTCGGATTTGAACCGATGTGCAATTCCTCTTGTAAGATCCAAATATTTCATTAATTAAAATCTTATTTGGGTATAACTCTGGAACCGATGAAAATACGTACCACTTATTATATATCGTCGAAAAGCTCTCAATGAGGGCTTTTTACTGCAGTTAAAAAAAAGTCCAAAATACAAATTTTTTGGATTTTAAGCTTTTTTGGACACTTTGGTACAGTCGATTGCAATCAAAAGGGGAGATGCAGAACTAGATGTTATAACAGTCCTAAATCCAAAATTTCAGTATCCTACGGATAATCACTTTTGAGTTATGATACGTAAGTAGTACAGAGGTCACGCCGAAATTAATCAAAATGGATTCAGGGTTCGTCAGAATGGATCTTTCCGCTGTAATATGAAAATCGAGATTTTTCGTGACTTGCTTTATTTCGTACAAGGAAGTAAAAATATATATAATTGCTAACTGTGTAAGTATATTGGTTTTAATTAAAAACGTTTTATCATAGAAATAATTTAAGTATATTTCATAAAATTTTATGTGTTCACAGATGATAATGTTAAATCTTTTAAAAATCTAATTAGGAATAGGCAAATATTAGTACAAGTGATGTATTTAACTGAAAACGGAATAGTTTTTTTTACTCAGTTTATTAGAGTATCAGAGAATAATTCTTTTGAAAAAAATAGATTCCTTCTAAAAGTAGAAAAATTGTGTAATTTGAAAAATATTTTACTATTTCAACAGAAAACAGGAAGGATATTGAATTGTTTTTCTTGGTACTCTTCTCGGTATTTACCCTCCCCCTAAAATCTTTTCTGTTTTTCTTTTAATTATTTATCACGAATCGTACTTATATAAGCATAATCTAACCAAACATAACGTACGCTTATTTCACTCGGTAATATTTTATAATTAACGTAAATTGTATTAATTATGTACAACAATGATGCAATTTTTAAGATGGCTGATAGAGTTTTACTGGATTGTTATTTATGTTAGTTCTATGACGTCGCCTACATAAGGATGAGGAAAATTTGTTCAATTTGATACTTCAACATATTAGCGTGTTTCATACTGTAGTATAATTATCTTTAATTAGAATAAGTACGATGTTATGTTATTAAAACTAATTGTAAATATGTTTATAATAAATGCTATATTTATAAATGTATTATATGAATTTTTAATTATACTCACGTTTCTCCAATCTAATCATTAAAATATATGCATTTTTAATGAATTATGATGTAATGTTTCGCACAATATTACAAATATATATCGTTAAAAAATAATACAAAAATTTTTAGAGGGGGCAAATTCTGAAAGAATGCCTTTTTCTTTTGTAATAATCCATCATCAGAGTTGGAAGCGTTAAAAAATTCTTATCTTAACAGAATTAAAAGGAAAATTAAAAAAAATCGTTAAAATGAGTATTTTGTTCAAATAACCAAAAATTTTGATTTTATCCATTTGATCATAAATATAACACAAAGAAAATTCTGCAACATTTTTTTCAGCTTTTTAATTATTTCTTACCAGATTCTTACTTCGTATATGAGCTTCAATATCTT
This sequence comes from Lycorma delicatula, assembly GCF_047948215.1. Taxonomy (NCBI): domain Eukaryota; kingdom Metazoa; phylum Arthropoda; class Insecta; order Hemiptera; family Fulgoridae; genus Lycorma; species Lycorma delicatula. Next base: position 9,953,761 of record NC_134460.1, on the reverse strand, counting down.
TTATTCCACTTCGTCCCTTCAACTGTTCCTTCAAGAGTTCTGATTTATAATCTTTTCCTTTTCAGAACATGTCCGATTAAATTTTCTTCGATTCTACTAGTAGATCAATTCTACTTCGACTCTCCTAATTTCTCACTTGGTCCATCTACTTTATTCATTCCAATTTCATAACCGCATCTAAAAAGCTTCAGTATAAAATTAAATATAAAATGAATTATTTTTCCAGTGAGAAAAAATTGTAATTTATTTTGGGTTACTTGTGTTAATTTTTTTTAATTCTCGTCTATAGCGATGTAAGTTGTTATAGCAACTACAAGTATATCGGGAAATATATAGATCGGAAAAAATCATAAAAAATTGTTTTTTTTCTTCTTAAATTATGTCCCGTAAGAGGAGACACATAAAAAATTTAACAAAGAAAATAGATTTAAATAAATTTTAAATAATCTGCGAAATTAAAAATGTTATTTTAATGCTCCCAAGTTCAAAAAAATTGTGTTTTATCAGACGATCGTTTGTGCGTATATATCCGTAATTATGTATGTTGGTCTGTGTTAGGTCTTATAGCTCTGGACCCCGTTGACCGATTTTCTTCATATTTGATAGACAGGTAATACATTCGGGGAAGTATTCAATTTCTGCAAGTATTGTAAAAATGGGTGAGGTCTTTTTGGTTGAAATAAAATTTCAAATCTTTACTGGGGCATTTTAGCAAAAACCTTTTCTTGCAGAAATCGACTTTTTTTTTATTTAGATCACAAATTAAAACTTCTTACTTGACTTTCGCCCCCTTCCTAAAAAACTATTATATATATATATATATTTTAGCTGTAATATCTTTCAGAAAAGGAACACTCTGTCGGAATTTTCCCCCCGAAATCTTTACATTTTTTTTTAACGATTTATACTTGTAATATTGTGCAATATTACATAATTAATTAAAATGCATGTATTTTAGTAACCGGATAAGATTATTTTGCAGAAACGGAAGTATATTTAAAAATTAACGTAATATATTTTTAAATATAACATTTATTATAATTAATAATGACAATTATTCTTATAAACACAGTACAACATATATTTTACTAAACGTTAATTATACTGCAGGATAAAACCCACTAATACGTTGAAGTATCAAACCGAACAAATCTTCCTTATTCTTCTGTCGGTGACGCCATAGAAATTCAAATTGATAAGAATTCAACAATTTTATTACCCATCATTAAGTATTGGATCATTGTTACATATGATTTTTTTTTCCTGTTTAGCCTCCGAGAATCACCGACTTCAAAGATGAATGAGGATTGCGGATGATATGTATGAGTGTTAGTGAAGTGTAGTCTTGTACAGTCTCAGGTCTACCATTTCTGAGATGTGTGGTTAATTGAAACCCAATCGGTATCTACGCTCTAGTATTCAAGTATACTAGATATAAAAAAAGTAACTTCCTACTAGAATCTGAACATTTGGAACTCTCGACTTTGAAATCAGCTGATTTACGAAAACGCGTTCACCACTAGACCAACCTGGTGCGTTGATTTATATATTTAACGTTAGTTACTTAGACGAGAAGCGAGCGTAGGTTATGTTGATATACATACGATTCTTAAAAGTAGAAAAAAATTTGAGGGGGGAAATTCCGAAAGAATACCAAGAAGTTAAAGGAAGTTGTTTTTGCATCTGTATTTCCCACATCAATATACTTTCAGACCACTATAAAAACGTTTTGCCCGTCCCACTGCAATGATGTGCGGAAACAAATTTTTTTAAAAATTTATTTTAAATTTAAATTCAACCCAAAAGTTACTCACTGCATTTAAATTGTAATTTTTTTTGGTTTTTTTTTGTCTTCAGTCATTTGCCTGGTTTGATGCAGCTCTCCAAGATTCCCTATCTAGTGCTACTCGTTTCATTTCTGTATACCCCCTACATCCTACATCCCTAACAATTTGTTTTACATATTCCAAACGTGGCCTGCCTACACAATTTTTTCCTTCTACCTGTTCTTCCAATATTAAAGCGACTATTCCAGGTTGTCTTAGTATGTGGCATATAAGTCTGTCTCTTCTTTTAACTATATTTCTCCAAATGCTTCTTTCTTCATCTATTTGTCGCAATACCTCTTCACTTGTCACTTTATCCAACCATCTAATTTTTAACATTCTCCTATAGCACCGCATTTCAAAAGCTTCTAATCTTTTCTTCTCAGATACTCCGTATCAGTGGTTCCATATAAAGCGACACTCCAAACATATACTTTCAAAAATCTTTTTTGACGTTTAAATTAATTTCTGATGTAAACAAATTATATTTCTTACTGAAGGCTCGTTCAGCTTGTGCTACTCGGCATTTTATATCGCTCCTGCTTCGTCCATCTTTAGTAATTCTACTTCACAATTAACAAAATTCTTCTACCTCCATAATCTTTTCTCCTCCTATTTTCGCATTCAATGGTCTATCTTTGTTATTTCTACTACATTTCATTACTTTCATTTTGTTCTTGTTTATTTCCATGCGATAGTTCTTGCGTAGGACTTCTTCTATGCCATTCATTGTTTCTTCTAAATCCTTTTTACTCTCGGCTAAAATTACTATATCATCAGCAAATCGTAGTATCTTTATCTTTTCACCTTGTACTGTTACTCCGAATCTAAATTGTTCCTTAACATTAATTACTAGTTCCAAGTAAAGACTAAAAAGTAACGGGGATAGGGAACATCCTTGTCGGACTCCCTTTCTTATTACGGCTTCTTTCTTATGTTCTTCAATTATTACTGTTGCTGTTTGGTTCCTATAAATGTTAGCAATCGTTCTTCTATCTCTGTATTTCAGCCCTAAGTTTTTTAAAATGCTGATCATTTTATTCCAGTCTACGTTATCGAATGCCTTTTCTAGGTCTATAAACGCCAACTATGTTGGTTTGTTTTTCTTTAATCTTCCTTCTAATATTAATCTGAGGCCTAAAATTGCTTCCCTTGTCCCTATACCTTTCCTGAAACCAAATTGGTCTTCACCTAAAACTTCTTCCACTCTCCTCTCAATTCTTCTGTATAGAATTCTAGTTAAGATTTTTGATGCATGACTAGTTAAACTAATTGTTCTGTATTCTTCACATTTATCTGCCCCTGCTTTCTTTGGTATCATAACTATAACACTTTTTTTGAAGTCTGATGGAAATTCCCCATTTTCATAAATATTACACACCAGTTTGTATAATCTATCAATCGCTTCCTCACCTGCACTGCGCAGTAATTCTGCAGGTATTCCGTCTATTCCAGGAGCCTTTCTGCCATTTAAATTTTTTAATGCTCTCTTAAATTCAGATCTCAGTATTGTTTCTCCCATTTCATCCTCCTCAACTTCCTCTTCTTCCTCTATAACACCATTTTCTAATTCATTTCCTCCGTAAAACTCTTCAATATATTCCACCCACCTATCGACTTTACCTTTCGTATTATATATTGGTGTACCATCTTTATTTAACACATTATTAGATTTTAATTTATGTACCCCAAAATTTTCCTTAACTTTCCTGTATGCTCCGTCTATTTTACCAATGTTCATTTCTCTTTCTATTTCTGAACACTTTTCTTTAATCCACTATTCTTTCGCTAGTTTGCACTTCCTGTTTATAGTTTAAACAGCTTTAAATTGTAAAGCTTTTTTGTTAGTCCTTACTATTTAACATTTATTGAAAAAAATTAAATAGTCAAAAATTTTCACCCGTATCTACAAAATTACAACTTTATTTATAATTTTGGCTACTTTTTGCTATTTTTAAACTGTTTTGAAAAGTTCCTTTTTATTAATTTATTTTCACCACTTAAGAAATATTTTTAAAAAAAAATTTTACCCTATTGATTCTCGTTGAGTATGGGAGCTCCCAAATGAAAATAAACATTTTTTTGCAATTTCAAATTTTTGAAACGTTTTTTATTAAACAATAAAGTCGCTAAAGTAACTTAAAATCTCTTCCCTGGTTGGGAAAAATTAAAAAAAAAAAAAGATAGAAATCTTTTAAAATTTAGAATTTAATATATTTAACATTAATTTTAAGCATATTTAATAACTAAAAAAAACCCCAGATTTTCAAAAAGTCGAAGATATATTTAATTAATTTTTATGGTATTTATTTATTTATGTATTGTAAAATTAGAAATAAATATTAACGTACAAATTTATAAAAAAAATTCATAAAAATCTTTTTTGAAAAAAAGAATTAATTTTTTTTATTGATTTCATTCAAAAGGAATTGTTTTATCATAAAGATACAAATAAAACTTAAAATCATTGTTTTGAATATAGTTTTTCAAAAAACTAGTTGTCACTTAGTTACTTTTATACGGATTTGTATACTAGATCGTGGATACCGGTGTTCTTTGGTGGTTGGATTTCAATTAATAACACATCTCAGGAATGGTCGAACTGAGACTGTACAAGACTACACTTCACTTACACTAATACATATTATCCTCATTCATACTCTGAAGCAATACCTGAACGGCAATTACCGGAGGATAAACAGGAAAAAAAGGAAGTTTTAGACTAAGTTTTTCAAAAAGGAATTACAATTCAAACAAAATATCCGGCAATGAATTGCCGGATTTTTAAAAAATATTGCTACCCGTGTGCATGTTAGGATTACAATATATGTTTTACTTACTAAAACGTTCCGTTTTGTTTGAAAATATTTTATTCACTGTCAGTTGAAAATGGTAATTTAGCAATTTTGTTGATTTTAAAAATTTTCACCCGACATCTTCGACCCTGGCCTTATATAATATTCAAAATGCGGCGTCTCATTAAAACAGTTACTATGATTAAAAAAAAAATTATACATATTATAAGAAATACTAACTTGTATTAAATAGCTTTACGACAGTTAAACATAGAAAAATGAAATTTAGAAAAAACTCTTACCTCAAAACAATCTACTTTTCGTTGAGACCACGATTTCGGATGGTCTCTAAAAGACTATTTTTTCAGTATGAGATCACCACACTTCCCAACCACCCAGAGGAACCCTATGGGAACAATTTATAAGTTTTAAATGGAAAGAGGAGGGTTGTGATACATCAATTTAAAAGCAATTGAAAATCAAAAGTTTTGACGTAAAAACATTCTATGATAAAGAGTGTACCATAGAAGAGTGTACCATATATGAGGACCTCAGAAAGAGGTTCCGTCTTACAAATAATATTAGTGCTGATCAGGATAATGGAAATGAAGAAAATATAGTTGCATTTATACACGCCAGTGTAAAAATGGCGTGGAACTTCTTAAAAGTGGACTTCTTAAAAGTCTATAAAATGGAAGTTTAAAGCTGTGGTAAAAGATACTCTAAGCGGTAGTTTTATATATACATATAAGGGAGTCTCGAAGCGTGGCGCGTATAGTGACGGGAGGTAGCCCTCTTGCCTAGGCCATTTTGGCTCACCTGCATTCAAGAGCAGTGAGTCGGGGTGTGTCCGATGATGGCATGGGGGACCCTCAAGGGTGGATTGAGGGCGCGAGGCTATGGGTGTACGCCGTGCATGACTATGGCCTGATATAAGAAGGATTCAACTGCCACGGCACCCTGGCACGACTGATATACTGCTCAACGGCGGTTCTGGTCGCCCCGAGGGTGCTTAAGAAAACTATAAATGAGACTTCGTAGAAGAAAGAAAGAAAGATATGGTATTGATTAGTCTAATTTTAATTTTAAGTTCATGGTCTTTTGAGAACCTATCTCAAATTTTAATATTGGGGCCCTTTACACCCCGTAAGTGTTTGTGATTGTCCTTGTCTTTCATGTTTTAATGTTTATTGTGAAGTTTGTGTTTTTAAATAAAATGTAAGGGCCCTTTACACCCTTACATATGACGATCCTGATGGAGATAATAATTTCTTTTAAAGAATGTGACGAGGGCTAATGACCTTAGCAGTCGATGCCCGTAAAAATTCAGAAAAAAAAAAAAAAAACATTCTATGACAAACTCTCATCAAAATGGTTTAGTAATGCCTTTCACGATTGGTTTCAAAATCGGGTACAATGCCTCTTAAATAACAGCTTCAATAGTGAAACATTACAGAAATAAAATTAGCATATCAATTTTTCCGTGTGACACTACATTAGTTGATTTTGGCCATTTTTGAAACTAGCTGTGAAAATTAATTATGCGGATGACACTTTGCTTTGATTTGTCATGGCTTGAAGTTTTTTTGGGTTGAAAGTTTCGTTTTTTAATGCTTTTTAAAGTGGTTTATTAATACCATATTCTTTCCATTATATGTTCTGAATTCTCCCTGTCGGTTCCAACATTCCCCGTTGGGTGTTTGGTATATTATTTGCAATTTTATATCGACTATAATTTTTTTTAAATTTACTTTCCCATCACTAAATTACCTACATCTGAGTTCCTTAGTTTTTGAGTTACAAATATGTCTTTCCTAAAAAGGATTTGCCGTAGGATTTTTTTTTATCTGAGTTATCTTGAAATGACTTCATTTAAAAATTTATCAACCTACTGTATTTATAAAAAAAATTCTTTATTCTTATGTTTCATTTTTTTTTTTAAAGCGTTCCTTCTAAGGAATGTTTTGCTGCTTTGTACTACATTCCAAGTAAATAAAAAATTCTTAACTATTATATTCATGCTTTGTTTTACAACTATACTTATCTGTATGTTCCTTTCGCTAAAACTCACGTAGGATCCTGGTCAGAGTAGGCCAGGATCCTACGGGGAGTTTTTCCACAAAATGTAAGACTTGCTCCATTTCCAACCGGAAATTGAGTATCTGGTGACTTATGATAAGGGTTTTCTTTCCTTTTCGTTCTGTAATGATCTAAAATCAAATTAAAAGACAATACCTACTACTAGTTTTCGTCCTTCCCTGTTATTATATTATCCTGGTCCACCACTAGGGGAGATCGCTGATGAGAAAAAAGCCACTTTACTTGCGATTAAATCTTTCCCTTCTTGTGTTAACTTGCTTTTAATTTATTTTTTACGTCATCCTTCATTTGTAATTTTATGAAATAAATGACAAATTTAATTTCTTTCACGTTTCATTAAAATTGTAAACAATAATAAATTACGTAACTACGTCACGTACTTAGATAAAGTCCTTCCTCAAAAGAGGACTTCTTTTCAACGAGGTTTACTTTTCAGCGAAAAGTAGATAGTTTTGAGCTTTTTTAAATTTCATTTTTCTATGTTTGACTGTTGTGTATTTACTTACGTAATTATGTAATTACATATCTTAAACAAAGATGTTCAAATATTATTAAGCGTTTACTTATAAATTCATTTTATTTATAGGCATCCCTATTTTGTTTTAAATGCGTGTGTTTATGTTTTTGTAAAATACATTCGTGATTAGCTATGAATATGTTCGCTCGTGTTTTACTCGCGCTCTGTATTTTGAAGTTTTTACTACGGTTTTGTGTTTTTTAATTGTTTTTCTTTTATCTGTTGTTTTACTGGTATTACGTAACGTAACCAAGTACTGTTTGCTTGGTTACTCAGTATTCATTTCATCAAAGACAGTTTAGATCTCTGTTTATCTTGGGCTTATGTAGTTTATGAAGTCGAATTTTATGAGTAATTTTATTTAAATAATAATTTTTTTATATAATGTATTACTTTATATATATTTGGGTTATAATTAATTGATATGTCAGATCCAGGCGGACTTAAGGGCGACGTCCCGATAAATGAGGAGGGATTTTGGGAGGTTAGAATTCAGCATTTTCAGCATATATGACGGTACTTCGAAAAGCTCCGTGGATTAGGGACTCTGCCATTCCTGGCAGATTGAAGCCTGGCCAGGTCCCCCTTTTGCAGTCGACTACTCAGGGCCTCTCCGAAGAGGATAGCAGCTGTAAGGTCCCACTTGGGCGGACCGATTACGCTCTGGTCATCTATTTTGCGACGGAGTATCAGACTTTTATTATATTAAAAGATCCTAGTTAAAACATAGTTGAAGGAATAATATAGTTACATTTAATTGGATTGGATTATCAGTATTAAACGTATATGATAATCTTTTTAGGGTTCAATTAACGTCTTCATTATGTTGTCTCATTATTAGACAACCTAAAATGAGCTGGATGAACTAACAAAGATTATTTTGAATAAATTTGAAAATTTTTCCTAAATACCAAGTTAAAATTAAAATTCAATTACTAGTGGTTTATAGAATTTTTAAAATCAAATATAACGTCAAATTGCAGTTTTCTTAATCGTGCAATAATTATAGTAGTTTTTTATTTATAAATTTTAACTTTAAAAACACCACTAAAGTAAATCTAATTTAAATGATCATGTTTGAACGTGCTGTATGAACGGGGGGGTCGTGTGTTTTGTGTGCACGATATACACATACATATATGAATTTTCATATATGCTGTACGTAGCAAATGTACCCGTAAATGATGTATAAAAGATAACTTGCAGCGAAGGAACTTAGAGCTGGATTAATTAAGGTTAATTTTTGTTAAATAAAATGCGTTATCGTATAGATAGTTGACTGCGTCCGAGTATTATCTTTAGCTGTATGAATGAACATGCTACTGTCTATCAAATGAGATCCGAGCTGAGAGTTATAACTACGTCGCTTGTCTTCTACTTCAACTTGCAGTTGTCTTCGTAAGGAATGAAATAATATTATATAAAGCGTATTTCGTAATTCCGTTTACTCTTTGTTTTGTTATGAACCAATACATCCTTAACGCTATAAATTTTATCCGGTAATCGTTTTAACAATTTATCTATTTTTAAACGTCAATGGTTGAAATCTAAATCTTTACTATGATTAAAGCCAGTACTGAAAATATATTAATTAATTTTAAATTAAAATAATAACAAAACTTCTAATGAAATAAAAGTTTAAATTTAATTTATTAATAATTAAATACTGCCGTAATCAGGGTTTTAGTTAATATCTTAATTAAATTAAAATAACAGTGATGGTAAATTAAAAAAATAAATCCATTTCTATTATCACGATAAATGTATTTATAAAAATTAAAATTTTTAATTTGGGTTAAAAATTTGAGTTTGTTTATAATTTGCTTATTTCACCGTACTTTTCGATATTTTAAAACCATCATCAGGTTATAAAATTAAACATAGTATTTAAAAAAACAGAAAAGATCTAATGTGATATCTTGAAGAATTTACGTGCAAATCAGTGATATTTAATAGTTAATCTCATGATGATTTATAACTTCGAAATGTGTATAATCAATAAATAAAAATTGCAAAACGGATAATTAATACAAGATAAATTTTACTTTTTTTATATTTTGTAAATAAAAATGCAACTTGAAGATAAGATTACCAAATTGGATAAATATTTGTTGATATTTTTATTTTAATGTATATCTATGTAAATTTGCTATTTTTATCGGAATTCTACAGCATTCTCTTATTCTCTAACGGTAATTAACTTCCACGTATTATGGATATTGACTCCCTAATTTCATTATTCCTCAACACCGTAAGCATCCTTTGTGCTGCCTTGTAAGATGTACCCTATTCTGTAACTTATTCGGCCAACCGTACCGGCTATTTCTCTGTATTCCATTTATTATATCTTTGCTTATTCACATTTATTGTCGGACGTCAACATTTCTTACTCCCTAAATAAGTTAGTTTTACTACAAATTTTTCTCAGGGAATCTAGCTTTATGCTGATATTTTTTTTTTGTCCTCAGTCATTTGACTGGTTTGATGCAGCTCTCCAAGATTCCCTATCTAGTGCTAGTCGTTTCATTTCAGTATACCCTCTACATCCTACATCCCCAACAATTTGTTTTACATACTCCAAACGTGGCCTGCCTACACAATTTTTCCCTTCTACCTGTCCTTCCAATATTAAAGCGACTATTCCAGGATGCCTTAATATATGGCCTATAAGTCTGTCTCTTCTTTTAACTATATTTTTCCAAATGCTTCTTTCTTCATCTATTTGCCGCAATACCTCTTCATTTGTCACTTTATCCACCCGTCTGATTTTTAACATTCTCCTATAGCACCGCATTTCAAAAGCTTCTAATCTTTTCTTCTCAGATACTCCGATCGTCCAAGTTTCACTTCCATATAAAGCGACACTCCAAACATACACTTTCAAAAATCTTTTCCTGACATTTAAATTAATTTTTGATGTAAACAATTTATATTTCTTACTGAAGGCTCGTTGCGCATGTGCTATTCGGCATTTTATATCGCTCCTGCTTCGTCCATCTTTAGTAATTTTACTTCCCAAATAACAAAATTCTTCTACCTCCATAATCTTTTCTCCTCCTATTTTCACATTCAGCGGTCCATCTTTGTTATTTCTACTACATTTCATTACTTTTGTTTTGTTCTTGTTTATTTTCATGCGATAGTTCTTGCGTAGGACTTCATCTATGCCGTTCATTGTTTCTTCTAAATCCTTTTTACTCTCGGCTAGAATTACTATATCATCAGCAAATCGTAGCATCTTTATCTTTTCACCTTGTACTGTTACTCCGAATCTAAATTGTTCTTTAACATCACTAACTGCTAGTTCCATGTAAAGATTAAAAAGTAATGGAGATAGGGAACATCCTTGTCGGACTCCCTTTCTTATTACGGCTTCTTTCTTATGTTCTTCAATTGTTATTGTTGCTGTTTGGTTCCTGTACATGTTAGCAATTGTTCTTCTATCTCTGTATTTGAACCCTAATTTTTTTAAAATGCTGAACATTTTATTCCAGTCTACGTTATCGAAAGCCTTTTCTAGGTCAAGTATGTTGGTTTGTTTTTCTTTAATCTTCCTTCTACTATTAATCTGAGGCCTAAAATTAGGCCTTAAAATATAGGGACAAGGGAAGCTTGTCCCTATACTTTTCCTGAAACCAAATTGGTCTTCTCCTAACACTTCCTCCACTCTCCTCTCAATTCTTCTGTATAAAATTCTAGTTAAGATTTTTGATGCATGACTAGTTAAATTAATTGTTCTATATTCTTCACATTTATCTGCTCCTGCTTTCTTTGGTATCATAACTATAACACTTTTTTTGAAGTCTGATGGAAATTCCCCATTTTCATAAATATTACACACCAGTTTGTATAATCTATCAATCGCTTCCTCACCTGCACTGCGCAGTAATTCTACAGGTATTCCGTCTATTCCAGGAGCCTTTCTTCCATTTAAATCTTTTAATGCTCTCTTAAATTCAGATCTCAGTATTGTTTCTCCCATTTCATCCTCCTCAACTTCCTCTTCTTCCTCTATAACACCATTTTCTAATTCATTTCCTCCGTATAACTCTTCAATATATTCCATACTCTATATGCTGACTTAGAGTAGGATATAATTATTCGTTTGCTGGAGGTCTGCAGAGCAGCTAAGCGTACGCTAAAAGTGCAACAATTTATTTGAGATAAGGTAAGTATGACGAGTCGGTAATCTGCAGCTATGTGCTCTAACAGTCTTGCTTATTAACGTATTATATAATCTTCTATTAATCTTTTGGCGTAGGATTTAAAAAACATTATTATCCTAAAAAAACAAGCCAATGGTACAAATTTGACCAAATAATTACAACACAATAATTACACTTAAATCCTTGCAGAATATAATGTTGTTCGAATAATCCTTATTATTGAGAATATATAGCCACTTATCAAATAATTATTTCTTAATATGAACACTACTCCGTAATCAATAGGGCTCCATAAACCTTTAGCTTCCTTTTCCCTTACCTCCAAAGCTATTTTTCTGGTCATATTCTAATTCACCTATCATCGTTCGGAAGTCTGGATTTTCCTTTCTTCTGCTTCTTTACGAGTTTGTAAACAATTTATCTTTTGATTCCCATTCAGCCTATTATCGTCTCTTGATAATTGAATACATCCCTTTTTTCCTAGACGATATCTGCTTTCCGCAACCCGCTTCATCGACTATCTCAACAAACTAAAGGATTTTTCTAAGCGTCAAATATTCTGATTAATTTAAATGCTTTTCTTTATAAAATAAAAAGTATCAGTAGGCTTAATTGAACAATTTTTTTTCAACATTTTTGGTTTTCTCCCTTGTACGAAGTAAAGGAAGTATTGTGATCGTGAAAAATTTTGGTTTTCAGATTTCAACGGAAACATTCATTTTGACCATCCCTGAATCCATTTTGACTAGTTTCGGCGTGATGTCTGTACGTACGTATGTACTCGTATAACTCAAAAACGATTAGCCGTAGTTGTTTTATCTCCTTGAATATTGTATTACATTTTATTTATTAGTTCATGTTTCTTTGTTGAAACAATTTTTTGCCGTATTATATTGTGGAGTGACTTTACGTGTACCAAATACATATCAGAAAAATTGGACGTACTTTTACTTATATAAAAACATTTCGTATGAATTTGAAATTTTGGATTTAGGACTGTTGTAACATCTAGTTGTGGACCTCCCTTTTCTTCCAATAGACTGGACTAAAAGTGTTCATAAAAGCCAATAATCCAAAAGAAATTGGATTTTGGACTTTTTCTTAACTGCAGTTATAAACCCTCATTGAGTGAGAGCTTTTCAACGATATATCATGAGTGGTATTTATTTTCATTGGTTCCAGAGTTATAGCCAAATAAAATTTTGATTAATGAAATATTTGGATCTTACAAGGGGAAGGAAGGCACATCGGTTCGAATGCGACTTCATTTCCTTTTGTTTCCCATATTTTTAATTTAAATATATTGATTTATTAATATAATTATTAACCTCTGTTTGTAAAAATCTTTTATAATAAATAATAATTCAAGAATAACAAAAAAAACTATGGAAAAAAATCAGAAGTTATTAGTGAAATAAAATTTTACGTTTTTTTAAAAATGTGTATATGTAATTTAATAGGGGTACAAGGAAGACATGTGGTGTAAACATCAGATTTTTTTTTGGGTACGAAGCCATTTATTAGCATGTAAATTATGGAGATAAGCTAAATTTGAATTGTACATTGTAAAATTGACATATTGTAAGGTTTTGTTAACAAAGATGGATTCAAGCGATACGGCTCATTTTATCATCGGTTCCAATTCTAAGAAATAGATGGCTCAATCTCGGCAGTTTTCTACTTTTTGAATCCAGTTTTTATATATTTTTCCTTCTTTTTGTAAGAGGGAAGATAGATAAATTACTGCTATCTGCTATTTGGTCAGCCATCATCAGAAAGAGAGAGCAAAGTGCAGCTTCCAGTTTTAGCTGTATCTTTTCCTTCCTCTATCTCTGATTATTTATTTTGAATTGTATT